>NC_086375.1:57297026-58544713 GCF_036588685.1 Mytilus trossulus
AAACTTGCCATGCTGGAAGTTAATTGCTGGATTGTACGACTTGGTTGTGTTCAAATGGCATGTGTGACGCAATCGTGCTTTAAGATTAACTATAAAAAGCTATGGTTTTTTAACAGTTCTATTCAATTTCGAAAAGCTGTGAAGAAGTGAACTAGTGAACAAATAAAAATAAATACAATATGGGTTTGTGGTTATCTAAATTGTACGATGTATTTTCTGAATTTTCTGGATCAACACCAGCAAGAATTCTGATGTTAGGATTGGACGCAGCAGGTAATTTGATTTTGTTTTCATATGACTTATTATTGTTCTCTCAATTTGATTTATATTTGTTTTTGTATAGAACGACACGTTAAAATAGTATATTCAATACGCGCAATTTCGACCTAAATAGTAGTACTACAATACTTAGCATAGTCATTTAAATTGTGAGATGGTCAACGTGAACGGCTGATTCAATATGATTTATTCTAAATTCTTTTTATTTCGTTGATTTCAGGAAAGACAACAATTCTTTATAAGATAAAATTAAACGAGAGTGTTCATACAATTCCTACCATTGGCTTTAATGTTGAGACCGTCAGTCCAGTGAAGGGTGTCAGCTTCACTGTGTGGGATGTTGGTGGCCAGGAGAAAATCAGACGTCTGTGGCAGCATTATTATCAGAATACAGAAGGTAAATTTGTTTGTTTTTTTAATACATAAGAACGGCGTGTTTTTTTAAATACAGATATAAAATAATTAATACTGGTAAAACAATGTGAAATCCTCAAGTTGGATCATCTGTGATGCTTGGGAAATTATATCTAGTATTATAATCGAGAAAAACATTATAGGAAGTAGAAATAAGAGCTGTTTAAATTATTATGTCGTATACAGTAGAAAAAAGTAAAAAAGCACAAATACATAGTTTATAACTGAGTGCAAAATGTTGAATTTACTCTTCAAATTTCAGGTCTCATATATATTGTTGATAGTAATGATAAAGAGAGACTTTCGGAAGCTAAAGATGAACTTGATGGGATTCTCAACAGTGATGAAATGAGAGGTGTTCCAGTTGTAGTGGTGGCCAATAAACAAGATTTACCTCGTAAGTTAATAAGTTTTTCCCTTTCGTCAATCCACAATAATACCAATTTAACTTACATCGAGGTAGAGTTGTTTATTTACTTTGTTTTTCTCATATCTTTCTTTTTTGTATAACGCCACGTTGTAGAAAATTGTATTTGATTTATACATCTTCGTATGTGCAAATTTGCAGCATTCCAACATTAAGAAATGTATATGTATATTTGGACTGTTTAATTATTTTTTTAAAACAAAACCAAAAGATTATTGGCTAATTTTTACTTAAATGATAAATAATAGTTTTTTTCAAAAATTTAAAATAATAATTATTTGACCTGTGATTTTTATACATTTTGCAGGATCTATGAGTCCATCAGAAGTGGCAGATGGTCTTGGTTTACCAAAAATGACTGGCAGAAAATGGTACATTCATGGAGTATGCGCAACTACAGGTGAAGGAATCTTTGAGAGCATGAAGGAGATGGCAAACTTAGTGAAAAATAACAAAAAGTATTGAAATTTCACATCTTAATACAAGTTATGTGAACATAAAGATGATTAAGGGACTCCAGGATGTCTCGAACCCCTATCTTCTGAACTCTTCGATATCAATCGGTGTGCAACAGAAATGGAAATATCGATCCCAAATCAAAGTGAGGAGCAACTGAAATTAGTGGATTGTGCAATATAATTGATTGAACTAAGAAAGATGAATAAAACGATAGATAATATTGTAATATTTTTTTTAATTTATTGTTATGTTTGTATGTTTTCATAAATAAAAATCAACAATGGAAGTTTTTTTCTTTCTCATTCAAAAGTTAAGAGGAACGAACACAATTCTATGTTTCGCTTTGGACATCGTGAATTTCATCATTCCATATTAACCTGATTTTTACCTTGTAAATGAAAGATTTATCAATACATTTGAACTTCAATGTATAATGATCAATGACTGGTATATGTTGATTTTTATGTTTTAACGCCACTTTTGGGCTATTTCATGGCGGTCAGTTTTTATTTGTGGAAGAAGCCCGAGGACCCGGAGAAAACAACCGATCTTCGATAAGAAAACTGAAAATCCTTATAAAATAAGTTCGGAGTCGACTGGCTAGTTATTACAGTAAAAACTTAAACCACTCGACCACTTCAATTACTAATGTAAAGATATACAAGCTCATTGTTTCAAGTTACATTATAAAAAATCATGAAAGAGCTTTCTATCTAAAACAATATTCAAAAGAATTAACAAAAACAGGTAGAAAATGCATTGCATGTTTAGAGAAGGTGCATTTTTTACATCTTTTACAACCAAAAAAAATAAGATTATAGTAATGTTTAATGATCAGTCAAAACACATGTATAATATCTCCGTACAAAGAGCAGAAAAAAAATCAATTTGCACTAGTACCATTGATTGTGTGATGTAAATTAAAGTTAGTGTACAGCTTAATGCTCTCGTATTAATTCCGATAGCCAAGAGTATCAAAATCGCACATGTTTTGAACTATGCACTCCGCATGTATTGTTTTGACGAAACCTTTCAAAAGATTTTCAAACAATGACACATAAACTTAGGAAAATAAGCACTTTCTTCCTCTATCAATTTTCCTGGTATAAGTTTTCTTGCGGGACATTATGTTCTAGTTCAACTTTCCAAACCCAAAAATGAATACCCCAAGTTATAAATTTAAACACCAGTAAAATTGAATACAAAATGTCATATCAATAAAAAAAATTAAATGAGTAAAATTCAAAAAGCTATTGATTCATTCAGAAGTGGGTAAAAGAAGCGAACACACATTTGGCTTATGTGGATGAAGTATAGTTGGCTTATGATTTTTTTTTTAATTTTCAGCTCCTTGTTCTTATTACGAAACTTTTGAAATGATTATGAAAAGGACAAAGATCAAAGGACTTTTCAAGCATGCCTTCTACAAAAAAAGGTATCAATTATTTAAACAAAATTGTGAGTCCTAAATTATTGCTAAACGTTTGTCCATTATGTATCCTGTTTGCAGACCGAGTTGGACTCAATAATTTATATTACAAATAATTACTGGCGATTGAACTAAACATTGTGGTAACTTTATGAGAAGTAAGAAAAGCGTTCTTCTACATAGCATTTGGTGTCACAATGTGGGCCTCGAGTTTGTTTGTTTTAAAATAATACCATATTGAAAAAAGTGCAGAGACAAAAAAAAAGTACTATTCCCTGAAGAAAAGAGTAACCGGATTCTAAACAATGCAACACTAATTCTAATGATTTATAATTTTACTGTCCTTTTCGTTTCTATAGTTTTACTATCTACTAAATAAGTTTTGTTGATAGCCAGAAAAGAATTTTTTTTCTACTAGAGGTGTTAAACTTCCATGCTTACTCATGAGGTTCTCGCATGATCAGTACGAATACTTTTATAATAGTATATGAATTAAGAGTTCAAAACAAAGGTGTATTCACTTAAAGTTTATAACAAATTTGCTTTGTACAAAATATTAATTAACAGATGTAATTGTTTCACCGATTGACTGCTAAAATGGCGTATTCCTGGAATTTATTCGCTTAGCAACATTTAAAACCAATTTAACACCAAGCCCCCATAGCCTGCTGTATTCAGTACGTGCTATTTAAGGAGGACAACGAAAACATTAAACTGAAGGTGTTTTTTTTATTCAGTCAACTTATTTCTCTTGTTTTACTGTTTACAATAACGCTTAAAGCCTATCCCATGGGTTTATAACTGATGGCGGCCTTTCTAAAACGGGAAAACATTAAAAGATCTAGTTTTCTGGGTCTCAACAGGGGAGGTAATACTTTGTCACTAGAATCCATAAATTTGTAACGAAAAGCTGAGTTTCACATTAGTAGTCTGTTCGGAAGCCGTGGTTTCGGGAGATCAAAATTTTGTTTTCTCTACGTATTTCAGCATGTTTTAACAAATTAGTGCACCAATAGATATAGAGGCCGATAGTTTTCTGCTAAAGGTTTATCACTATTCAAATACTTATCACAGGTAATTTTCCAGTGTTGTTAGAGTGTCGAAAAGATTTTAAGTGATGGTGCAAGGTGTTCAGCACATTCTCAGATAACTGTATGTTGTCTTGGGTGACGCTTTGGTAGGATCGACTTTCTTATATTAGTAATTCTGCAACTCTTGGTTCTATTATAAAAATCTGTGAGTGTCATTGATATTTTTCCGGCTTTCCTACTTTAGTTTAGAAAAAAGATAATTTCTAAATGGCTTGAAAAGAGACATGATGTATTATATCACTGGTCAGAATGATAATATTGACCACAATCAAATTGTCATATGTGTTATAATTTGTCACTGAAACCGCTAAAGCACTTTTTGTGGTGCTATGCTTGAACGGACAATCAATTTGCAACTATTTGGTGAGATGTTTCAGCAGAGACCCACTATACAGTATATAGAGCCTCTGACCTTTGTTAGTCTTGTATTATTTTAATTTTAGTTTCTTGTGTACAATTTGGAAATTAGTATGGCGTTCATTATCACTGAACTAGTATATATTTGTTTAGGGGCCAGCTGAAGGACGCCTCCGGGTGCGGGAATTTCTCGCTACATTGAAGACCTGTTGATGACCTTCTGCTGTTGTGTTTTTTTATCTGGTCGGGTTGTTGTCTCTTTGACACATTCCCCATTTCCATTCTTAATTTTAACACATAATACAAGTAAGAACATGTACAGAAAAAACTATAAACAAGCAAAGGAATAGGAATTGCTGTTCTTTAAATCTGAAATTCCAAGCAAGGCCTTTTAAACTAGAAGAAAAAACTCTGACCCAACTGCAAGTTCATACGGCGTCTTGCACCGGCTGTACATGAAGCAGAACTCTGTGCAAACTGACGGTCACGCCAAACATTGAATTGCAGAACAATATCATGGAGTAATAACAAAAAGATATCAAACATTAACTGTCACAGTCAGCCAATCACACTTAAGCTTATGAAATACGTCTGTTTGACTCCCTCCTAAAAAAAAGTAGGAAAAAAGAAGTCTGAGATAAGACAAAAGAAAAAAGAAAAGGCTATTAAAGATATCTTCAAATACGTAATTGTTATGTAAAAATCAGCAAAATCTCTATAAAATATACATTAAAACAAGTATTATTAATTATTTTAGTGCCCTCGATTTTTTCTCGTGGAAATTAATAGTCAATATTTTAGCATACAACATTAAAAATAATATTATTTCCGTGATCGATTTCAAAAAATGAATAATTGTAAGTAGGAGATATTTATCAAATATCTATTTACATTAGCCAGTCGTCATGGTCTAATGTAAACATACATCCGATACTCCTCGGTAGTTTTCCTATATAGTCAATGGTTTTTATAATTTGTCATACTTGCCAGGTTGGAAGTTAATTGCTGGATCGTACGATTTGGTTGTGATCAAATGGCATCAGTGACGAAATCTTACTTAAAAATTAATTATAAAAAGCTGAAGGTTTCAATGTGTCTTTCATATCTTGAAATATAAGTGAATAAATAGAGTAATTAAAATATTCAAAATGGGTTTGTGGCTATCTAAACTGTACGATGTATTTTCTGAATTTTCTGGGTCAACACCAGCAAGAATTCTGATGTTGGGATTGGACGCAGCAGGTAAATTTCTTACTTATTTTTTTACTGATTATAAGTATATTGTTTGATTTATGAAAATTTCATATATGGTAATTTAAGAAGTGGGAAGGAGAGAGAACCTTAAAGATAATAGAAAATAAAAAATGACAATTTTGCAATGTTAAACTAGCCTTTGAGCACTAAACCTTTCTTTTTGTTTTTCATTCCTTATTCAATTGGGTTTCATTCCTTATTCAATTGCTTAAGTTAGGCAATAATTGTGTAAACATATAATAGGAAAACAAAAATCAAAGTTTGATGATGATTCGAAAACAACTTTAGAATATATATCCCATTTGTTTAAAAAAACATAACACTATGATTTATATGTTCGGAATTTTGTCTTAAAAAAATCGGATTTTTCTTTCAAAATTTTGTTAAGAGATATCACAGATATCTATTTTTACATGAATAAAAAGACATATTGGGTATGCGGAAGCAGCATGGCTAAACGAAAACACTAACGATAAAAACATTTTTAAATTTTATTGACTCCTCTAAATTTTGCGGATAGTTGATACAAATGTTTGTTTTTTTTCTTCAGGAAAAACAACAATTCTTTATAAGATAAAGTTAAACGAGAGTGTTCATACAATTCCTACCATTGGCTTTAATGTTGAGACCGTCAGTCCAGTGAAGGGTGTCAGCTTCACTGTGTGGGATGTTGGTGGCCAGGAGAAAATCAGACGTCTGTGGCAGCATTATTATCAGAATACGGAAGGTACAATTATTATTTATACTTTACATAAATTCATCCTACCCAGGATAAATAACCATTTCGAAATGTACTCTCCATTCCTATTAAGAGTGATTATTTCAATCATGCAATAGTGTGAATTCTATTTTATTTAAAATTTTAAATGTTTCAAAGATATTTATCATCGTCTTATAGGTTTTATGTACAACGTATATCACTGTCTAAAATTACTTGCAAAATATAAATGAACATGTTCTCCACATTATTTCAGGACTTATTTATATAGTTGACAGTAGCGATAAAGAGAGACTTTCGGAAGCTAAAGATGAACTTGATGGGATTCTCAACAGTGATGAAATGAGAGGTGTTCCAGTTGTAGTGGTGGCCAATAAACAAGATTTACCTCGTAAGTTTTTTCTTCTTCATATTTTAGCATTGTTAGGGATTTCCATTGTCAGTTATCTTTTTTCAGCAAGGTTGTAAATGAAAACATTTGTACTTTTATAGGTGCATTCATTTTTTTTTTATTAATGGATCATACTGAATACTTGTAATTATATTAAATGAGAAAGGCGAAATATACCAAAGGGATTTTCAAACTCAAACTTCAAAAAAAAAAAAAAAATGACATGGCAAAAAAACGAAAAACGAATAAAGACAATCAGCAGTACACAAAACAAAACATTGGAAACTAAAGACTGAAAATAACAGACGAAACCCTCATGTGTGTAACTTTTAATGCAATTAAAAAATTGTTTTGGAATTTAAAATTCTCTTTTCTTTATGTAAGAAAATGTCATAAACAAAAATAAAAAAAACAATTCATATTTCATTTACCCTTTTATAATTTACAGGATCTATGAGTCCATCAGAAGTGGCAGATGGTCTTGGTTTACCGAAAATGACTGGCAGAAAATGGTACATTCATGGAGCTTGCGCGCCAACAGGCGAAGGAATCTTTGAGAGCATGAAAGAAATGGCAGACTTAGTGAAAAATAACAAAAGGCACTGACCAGCTCAATCTTAATATAAGATGCGTGAATTTGAAGCACGGGAAGTCGCGGATATCCCGAAAAAACATTTTCCAGGAAACCCTGATAAACATTGATCTGGTAACAGGAGTAAAATCGTCGATCGAAAATCTAAGATCTGAGTGTTGAAATGTATAATGGGACTGTGCAATATGTTAATCCATTGAAGGACTATATTGTCAATGTAGTTCTGTCATAGTTAAATCAAATAGAGAGAGAAGAAATAGTGTCTACGTTCTGTTGTTCTGTTTACATGTTAATAATAAAAACAAAATGAAACTACACACTTGCATTTGTTCACCTCAAATGTCCAAATGCAACAAGCTTTTTCACTTCAGTACAATTTTAAATTTATATCAGTGATAAGAGGGCAATTTTTAAATTCAGTTTTTCATGAAAAAAAAAGGAGAAGCCATAATTTGCTTTAATTTCCTTTCGATATCTTTAATTAAATTTGGTAAAAGAAACCATCCCATTCTATTTTTATTCTCTACGAGATATAGAGTATTAATAATTCTTGCTTCATATCTACTTTGTATTTTATACGGTATGTTACGTATTTCATACGGTATGATACGTATTTCATACGGTGTGTTACGTATTTCATACGGTATGTTGCGTATTTCATACGGTATGTTGCAACAATATGCAGTCTGTTATGATTACCGCCAAATATTTTATTTATTTATTTAACTGCAAAAGAATTCAACGTTTGAAATCATTCAGTCTTCAAAAGCGCACCCCCTGAATAGAACAAACCAAAGCTGATTTAATTCTTTCGTATATTTTTGATCGAATACATACAAGAAAACACGGAGTCAGATTTGATCTGGTACCTTTTATTTCTTTTACCGATTATTTTTCGAAATTTTGTCGGTCTTGGTTATTATTGGAAATTAGAGTATCTCAACGTTTGAAGAACCAGGTTATTCTTGTGTGTTGGTTAATTCATACAAGAAGTATATTTTGCTTATACTAGCGGCGGATGCAGCCATTTTTAAAAGGGGATTCCAAACCCAGGATAAAAAGGGTGTTTGTTTCCAGCCATATGTCTTCATTCAAATGCAACGATCGTCCAAAAAAGTGTTTTCAACCCCCGGATTTCTAGCCCCCTGGATCCGCCACTGATTGTTCTATGTGTTTTATCAATCATTTAACGACGATCATTGCTGCTTTTTGTGATGTCTCATATTCAAAACTAGACAATAAAATATGTAGTCATATTTATCATGATGGAGAAAATTGTATTGCATTATAATTATTTCAGTAAATAAAAAATTGCATGATTACCTGAAAAATTCAGCAGAAGGATATAATGCGTATCGTAGTCGTCATCGTCTTGATAGATATAGTTGTATGAGTACCAAAGATGCAACTCTCAGTCCAAGTCACAATTTATAAAAGTAAACCATTATAGGTCAAGGTACGGTCTGCAACACGGAGCCTTGACGTATGTATTATGTACAACTAGAAATAGTATATATACCACTGTACTTACCACTTACATCACGGTTGAATGTTCAGTAAATATATGTTGTGATTCCAAATAACAAATCCGTATTGAGGAGATAATTATATCAATTATATATATCGGAAAACCCATTAAGAATCTATGGCATTTGCTATACATAAAGTTAGTGCCCTGGTGAGAATCATCCATGCACTTATATGTTAGAACATGAACGACCGAACAGGCATATGGCATGGATACCAAATTATATGCGACTAGATTAGTTTACAATCCCATTTATGTATGGGTCGTTGATCATACAATCTAAAAAGCAGAAACATTAAATTTTAAAGCTTGGAAATAATAGCAAGTGAATAATAGTGTTCAAGCGAGCTCTACGACAGAGTCCAAAAATAAGCATGCATAAAAATCATATGAAGCAGTATATCAAAATATGTATTTGCACACGAATAAAATGAATGAACATTTTAAAAGTAATAATGCGGATGTAGATGTGTCAAATAAAGACCGGGCTGAAGTACGTTCACTTTTCACTATTCAAAATTCATAAATAGTGAACTGTGTTTTTTGGCACCATTCACTATTCATGAAATAAAGTTATTATAGCTATTAATTGTTTGATAAATGTTTTTTCTCGACGTCTTTGGAATTCCTTGCTCCATATAATTGATATCCTCGAAAAGGTCAAATTGCGGAATTTTTAAATGATTCATTAAAACTATTCAAATTATTGTGGAGAAGTGTATAACAAATATATTTCGAAGTTTGATAAAATCAAAATGCAACAACATATTTTCTAGGTATTTATGTTCCTATTAGAACTCGATCATTCACAGGGTATTTATTATCTGTTCATCTCTGCTCAAAAGATGGATAAGATACACGGAAATTAAACCAGCAAGAGTTAAACCAATAAAAACAACCAAAAAAACATAATGGTCAAAACGAAACCGAAGAAACAACTGACAGCCGTTCACAAATAATACACATAAGTCTAAAGTTTGGATAACACTATCTCTACAAAAATACCAGGAGTATTAAATTAAAGGTACACTGGAAGGTTAATCAAGATCTGTTAACAATTAAAGTAGTATAAGGTATGTCAGTTGAAAGTGAAGGTACAAGCACGGGCGTTCATTAATTTTAGGATATGCAATATACAAAAAGATGCCCGCAATACAAATGGGAGAATCAAACACAACTGTCGAAGAAAGCCGTTAAAATTATGACATGCACACAAAAAATAACGCGAACAGACAAACAATAGATATAGGAAGATGTGGTGTGAATGCCAACTCTCCATCCAAATCACAATTTATAAAATTAAACCATTGTAGGTCAAGGTACGGTCTTCAAAATGGAGCCTTGGCTCAAAACCTTACAGTAATCTATAAAGTACCCCAAAAATACAAGTGTAAAACCATTCAAACTAGAAAACTAACGGTCTAATCTTAATAAAAAACGAGAAACGAAAAACACATATGAACCACATATATAGACAAACGACAACTACTGAACATCAGATTCCTGACTTAGGGCAGGTGCATACACTTGCAGCGGTATTAATTGTTTTAATGATATCAAACCTTCTACTTTATCTGAAATTAAAGTGTTACATGCATCACAACACAGAAAGACACACTATGCAATGTCAATTGCAATGACTTAATTCAATTAAAAACGTAGTAAAACAAATTTACACACAATGAACAAATACATTTGATTTATAATACAATGTTAATTCAAAATTAATAATAAAAAAATAAGGGATGAAACAAGTCTAAACGAACATGTAATATTTGCATATGCCGTATAAAAAAATAGTACATAAATAATTATTTTATAGCTGATGGATAAGAAATATAGTATGGATACAATTAAGAGGAATTAAATCAGAGGACCTCAAGAGTCAGTATCATTCTCATGGATCTTTTTCATCTTAAACAATGTCCACACTTTAACATTACATCTTCGCTAGCCAAGGGTTACGATCCACTCCCGCTCTCTCCCGTGAAGAGAGCGGGAGTGAATCGTAACCCTTGGCTAGCGAAGATGCAACATTAAAGACGGGCAAATAACTCATGATCAAATATCTTTTTGGGATATCTTGTATTGTTGATCCCCTTTTCTGTTTAAAGTTTCTCTCTCTACCTTATAAAAATTTTGCCCACAACGAACATAAGGGATACACATTCTCATTCATGATCTTTAAATACAAGAGTCATCTAAATTGTCTATGTCTAGTTGAGATCAATAATTTTGCTGTCTTCAGTTTCTATTTAGTATCTATCGTTTGCAGTTTTCGAGATAATTGGTAAATCTTAAATAAAAAAAATGCGAGTATTGTCAATTAATGTCATTGCTCTTATAAGGAGTCAGACAAATGTTTCATTTTAATGATGTTTTTTTGTAGAAGTGTATTTTAAGGCAATGACTTTAGTAATCCAATAGTTTTAAATTGTTTGGCGCTTTTGCAGATCTTATATTGATTTCCTTGATTTGGGGTTGCTGCTCACAAGGTATTATCTCTTCTCCATTGATTACATTTTTATTGACAAAAATAATTTAAGGAAAATCTCTTTGGACAAGTTTTGTATAAGGTTTTAATAAATCAAAAATAATAATGTTTCCTTCAATTATCATCAGTTTTACAAAACAAGAGTATAGCATAAAATTAAGCATAATTATTCTGAGGAAGTTAATAGGTTTCTAATTAATTTAATTTCCGTAAAAATATCCTCATATCAAAAATATATAAAATGATGCTGAATTATTGATTTACGATCTAAAAAATAATCATTCTTCCAAACAGTTTATGTGTGTATTCAATTATCAAACTAAACAACACTCATTACATGTACTGAGCTGAGCCAATAATGAAATATCTATATACATGTATATTGATTAAAAATTGACAACATGTAGGTACATATCTATCTAACATACCAATAATAATCGGTTTATTTAAATCCTGTAGGAAATATTTAGTATGACGTCAATTCCTCCAACATGGTTTATGACACATAGCAATAATCGACATGGCCAAGTTTGACGATTTAAAAAATATTAATAAAAACACGGAGGTTTACATCATTGCCTTCAGATTACATTTGTGTCTTAACATTCAACACCGAAAACAAAACAAAAAACGATAAAAATGGGAGGATTAATGGCAAAATTAAAAGATGCCTTATCTGAATTTACTGGTTCCAATCCTGCCAGAGTGCTAATGTTAGGATTAGATGCTGCAGGTTAGTCCAATAAAATAATCTTCTGGCTTGTGTCATTTCTTCAATTGTCGAAATTATGTTAACATGGAAGTTAAATAAAATGTTAAATCAAATAAATTTTCAATGTCTCTTATTTACTGTAAAGAATGTCAAGCGAGTTTACTCCTTGCGAAAGAACAATAGGCAAACTTATTTTTTTATTTATTTATTTTTTTTTGGGGGGGGGGGGGAGGGGTACCATCTGACATACTGCTTATTTAAATAGGCACTTGAATTACCTAATGGATTTTATTGATAATTTATGAAATTGTATTAGTTTTGGGTCCTTCTATTCTAACTTTTTCATTATATATATATATAATTGTATTTTTTATTTCTAGGTAAAACCACGATTCTTTACAAAATTAAACTGAACGAAACCGTAGCAACAATACCAACGATAGGTTTTAATGTCGAAACAGTAAATCCCTGTAAAGGAGTTAGTTTTACTGTATGGGATGTGGGAGGTCAAGACAGAATCAGACCATTATGGAGACATTACTTCCAAAACACTGAAGGTTGGTGCATATTTATTATGAGTGTGTTATAAACAATTCCGATTACTTTCAATGTTGGTGATCATTTGCATGGACATATAATCAGAAAAAAACATTCTAAAATTTGTTAAAAAAAAATCACCGAATATCCAATTTTCTATTCATAGATTTTTCTAAACCATCCTCATTTAGTAGAATCTTATATTGCCTTGTGGATATTTAATGATAACTAAATTTTACAATCAACCACGAAAGCACTTCTCTTGTGCATCATAAAATATACAAAATCGAATTTATTTAACGACCATTTTCTTATTTGTTTGTATAATTGGTTATTAATTTGATTCCATTACAGGTCTGTTGTTCATAATTGATAGTAATGATAGAGAGAGGATGGCAGAAGCTAGAGAAGAATTAATGGGAATATTACAGAATGATGAGATGAGACATGTCCCATTGGTTGTTGTGGCTAATAAGCAGGATCTCCCTAGTTAGTACATTCTTAATGAGTCAATGGAAAAATCGTATAGGGATATAAAATAAAAAATAAAGACATAGTACAGATACTTATAAAAAAAATTGTAAGATTTAATTGAAAAATATTGTCTCACAAAAGCGGATTTTGCTAAGCTCAGAAGTTTATCTAACGATGAATGTATGAATATGTTTTAGCCAACCGTGATTAAAAAGCGTTAACAATTAAATCTTCAGAAAGGGTGTTTGAGATTTGGTACTATATATATCTTTATTCTCAATAAACCATATGCATAAGTATAGAGAAGACAATCATGTACAATATTTACAACAAGACAGAACAAACAAAACTGAACAGTACACAGAGGTCCAATATAAATAGACCACGAGATGACTTTGCAGGCAGATATTTTTTCTGTAATAAGACCAAATTATTCCATCCGGTCATTCCTATTTTACTGCTACACACATTAATTTGAATGTGATTTTGATAAAATACCTTTATATATTGATAAGAACCTATTGATTATAAGTATATCATAATTAGCATTTATTTATTTCAATCTTTTCTAGATGCACTTAGTCCATCACAAGTAGCAGAAGGTTTACATTTACACAAACTGACAGGCCATAAATGGTTTATACATGGATCATGTGCATCAACAGGAGAAGGCATTTATGAAAGTTTAAAAGAAATGGCACATTTAGTGAAAGAACATAAAAAGTCATCAAAATGATGAAAAAAAATATGTTATTGTTTCACAGTTAATTTCAAACCAAAAGCAATACAGCTAATTGGTATGAGGCATGGGAAGGTTCCTCACGAACGAGCTATTATGCAGATTAAGAACGTGATTTTATCTACTTGTACGGATGTTGATATTTTTGTACAAATTACCAATATAAGCATCAAAGAAAAATGATCAGAGAGTTCAGCACCAGTTTCAGTCAAACTATTTTGTTTACTTTTTCATTATTCAAAATGTTGTTACATTGTTTTTTTACTTTTCATTTATGTCATGTTATAATAAAAATATTTAAAAAAACACATGATGTTGTACAGTCCCTCCGTCGCCTGTTGCTTTTAGTGTTGTTGTTAATTTACAAAAGGATAAACTATATGGAAATTGTTCAATCCATTTAAGTTAAACGTTTATTAACTTCTTCGAACCAAGGTAATATCTATTCGACCTCATAGAAAACAGAAAGCGAATAAATCGAATCTTCGAAATTGATCGAACATATTTTTTGGGGTTATTTTTCTTTAAGTGAATTTATGAAGACATTTTTTTTCCATTTTGTACAATTGCAACACGACGGGTGCCACATTTGGAGCAGGATCTGCTTTCACTTTCGGAGCACCTGAGATCCCCAGTTTTTGGTTGGGTTTGTTTTCCTTAGTCTTTAAATTTCTATGTTGTGTCTTGTATACTATTATGTGTCTGTTTTTGTTTGTCTTTTTCCTTTTTACCTATGGCGTTGTCAGTTTATTTTCGATCTATGAGTTTAACTGCCCCTCTGGTATCTTTCGCCCTCTTTCACACTGACATTGTTGTATTCGTGCTGTATATATCAAAACATAATAGTATTGTGTCTTTAATGTTTGATGATATTCTGTAGCCAGATAGATGACTTGCATTCAAGTGATGCAAATAAAACAAATGTTTCCGGTGTATTTTTCGATGTAATTAGGACGTGTTAAAGCTTTCAAGAATATCATAATATATGTATCCTAGCGACACAGTGCATTTATTTGAATATTATAGGTGCAATATCTTTTTTAATTTGCTTTAGTTTCAGAAAATTGTGTTAAGGGTGAAGCTGTCCAGTAGTAACCGTACAAAAACACTGTTTTAAAAGCCAAAGCTGCAGTTTTATTGTAGAAGCTGATAGCCGTTGTTTTTATACCCACTACCATGACAACCAAAATCTTAAAGATATGTGTTGATTCGAAATACCATGTCGAACTTTCAATATTTATAACCTTTTCATATGGTACAAGCTGTTGTTGAAAGTTGGTGCGTATGACTACATATGTCTAACTTTGATAATCTTGTTTCAATGGCGTTTGCATCACATCTGTTATTATTTTTACACTGAAGGATTTTTTTATTTTTTTTTTTATCTCAAAGCAAAGTACGACACATGACAAATCAAGTAAACAGTATGCAATCTACAGTTTATCACACTATAGTTATATATCTAATACATACACATATTAAGTAAATACAATTTCTTTATTTAGATAACACTTGTTAACTTTGTGAAGATGACATTCAAAGTTGTTCTTGCTGTTTTGGTAATACTAAGTATACAATTTGTGTATAGTGTGGAACAGGATGCTTATAGTCTTCTGTTTACTGATAGCAAGGACGTGTTTCTGAATAAACCAATACATTTCCAGTATCCGTTGCAAAAATGGCTGCGTGGCTCTCTGGTAAGATAATTTATTTCTAGAATCAAATAAGCTTCTTAATTCACGTTCCTTTCACGTGTGTTCTGTATTTGTATGTATCAAAGTTCACATTCAGGTTACAATCAACTAATGGATCATGAACTACTGTTTTTAGCTAATCATACGCAAGTTTATTGAATATTTGAATAATAATATGCAGTATAATGCTATGTCGTTCAAAAGAATCCAAAGATAGCACCAAAGCTTCATGTTTTCATTTATATGTGTTAATAACATATTGCTTTTCTTTAATAGGATGAAAATGTCTATTATTATCTTGTCCAACAAATTCAGGATAATGTAGGACATATACCAAAATAATATCCACAGTGACTCGCAACAAGCTTAGGAAAATTACTCTTAATATTAAAATGTGTTTTACCATACATTTTGTTCCACTCAGTTGGTACCTATATTGCGTATTACACATTCGGATATTTTATGAACAGCTGTAGGAAATGAAGATTCCCTATACCTTAATTTATATTATTGATTTACATCTTTTGGTTGCTGGATGGATCAATTTAAACTCATTTGAAAAATTACAACTATGATGTTTATACGAAAGAGTATAAAATAAATCTTTCTAAAATACTATGCTAATTAAAAATCATGTAGAATTATAAAAAAAATATCGACGTTGATGAACCAATATATATATTTTTTACCATTTACTCCAGGTACGAATAGGTCCAGCTATGTTTGGGATGGGTCAGAGAAATTTCACACACGCATATGATGGTTTTGGGAAAATTTATAACTGGAAATTCTATGGAAATGGATCAGCGTCTTTTTCTCAGGACTTTTTACGGTCTGAAACATACAATACTTCCAATGAAATAAAAGATATTGCCAATTTTTTGACATTTGAAAGTGTTTCACCACCATTTCCATTGAATAGGCGTGAGATCTCTGTTTTGAATGGATTTGATAACACAAATGTTAATGTGTATAGATTATTCAATGAAGAAAAGAAGTCATACGAATACATTGCATTAACAGATGCATGGAAGGTATACCAGTTCGAACCCACTTCTATAAATACCATTGGTGAAATTGATCCGCCAAACCCACGTGGAACATATATTGGATTTATTGATACAATGTCCTCAGCTCATCCCGTCCCAGAGTATAATTCTAGTTATCACTTTACATTTCTAACGAGTGTTAGTCTCATTCCTAAGGTCAAAAGTCGTCTATCGGTTATTAGAATGAAGTCGGCCTTTGAGCGAGAATTGGTAGCTCAGTGGGAAGTTGACAAAGCGCCTTATATGCATTCATTTTCTGTCACGCAGCGTTATGTTATACTATTCGCAGCTGCGTATTATACAAACATAGGTAAAATGCTGAAATATGCCAATGCGTATGAAGGTCTGGAATGGTTTCCGTCTGAAAAAGCCACTATTTATGTTGTTGAAATTAAAACTGGCAATATACATACTATCCAAACAGAAAATGGCTTTCCATCACATCATGTAAATGCTTACGAAGACAACAATAGAATTATTATGGACGTAACTATGTTTCAAGATCCTACTTATTCAAAAATATATGAACTTGATACGTTGAGATCGCCTAATAAAAGACAAAACGCACAATATACACCACCAGTAATTAAACGTTATTCAATCAACTTGAATGCAACGAATGCAACAGTCACTACCTTTTCTCCTAATTCAATCTTTCCATTCATAAATAATTTTGATTTCCCGTGCATAAATGAAAAGTACAGACATCGTAGATATTGCTATATTTACGGCGTCGCTACCAAAAGAGACACCACATTATTTTCAAGTACAGCTTTAGTGAAAAAAGATGTTTGCGGAACAAACCAAGACAGTGCATTTGCTTTAGATAACCACTATCCTGCAGATATGTGGTTCATACCTAATCCCAATTCCACCAGGGAGGACGATGGCGTTCTTCTGACTCCAGTTCTTGACGGAGAGAAAAAACAGAGTTATTTGTTGATGCTAGATGCTAACACAATGGCTCCGATAAACAGAGGATATTTGCCGTCATTGGTTCCATTTACAATGCACGGACGATTCTTTTCAGATTTAATTTAACTGATTGTAGAGATATTTTGTTATAAAATTTAGAATTGAATAAAATTTTCAAAGTTATAAATGATACTAGTGATATGAAACAGAAATGAAAATGAAAGACAGACAACACAAGGACCAAATGAAAAACAGAGAAAAATAAACAAGCAACATTTTAGAATTAAAAAAAAAATGGTGTGATTGTCTATAAGACAAATCTCTATCCGAGATCAAACGACATAGAAGTGAACCATTATATGAAAAAAAACCTGTCCATAATAAACTGTACATAGATGCACAGAGTAAGCTTAACGAACATCATCAATCACCAAGTGTGAAACACTAGTATGGATAGACGTTTATATTCGTCTAATGGTACACGTTTTGTTCCTCATTATGGTTATTCCTGTAAAACAGTTGTAGAGAAGTTACAATTCCTAACATATTATTCGATAGATTCGGAGACAAATTCATAAAATGCTATTGTCATTCGCGAACTGATTCAACATATAAAGCCCACATAACTGTGTCAACATATTAATCAAGCCTTAACTATTTAGTTACAAAACATTATTTGATATTAAAGAAGGGATGTTAAGTTAATGCCAAGTTTTTATAATCTTCTTTAGCACCTTAGTGAAGTATACATTTTATTTTTACAAGGAATCAGTAGGGGGTACCATATTTGTGTCGCAAAGGATTATCAAAATTTATTTATATTTAAGGTCTCAGAGAATTCTATTTTTTAATATTATATCAAAGCGATTTTATTTAGTTACTATGTACAGGATATGAATAGTTCATTCATGAAGCAAGATATGTTTTAGAGTTCATATGATTCCCTAAGTATTGGTTTTGATGTGCACCTTCTATATACATTTAAAGGGGCACTAGCTACGAGATATATAAAAAGTCTAAAATATGAATTTTTTGGTTTAATCATTAACGAAAGTGAAATAGTGAAATAATATATCGCTTTTAGTAGCCGGTATGATTCAATTTTGTCAAAATATGCTAAAAACATCGATGATGATGGGATTTTAATATTGATACTATACTACCATTGACTCTTATTCAGATTTATATGTTTTTACGTTTTTACCTAGTATACCTGTTTGTTTTGATCTCACGTGGTTCATGATTGTTGTCAATATAATGGAATGTAATGCGACTGTTATTCAAGTGAGAGGTTTGGCTAGCTTTAAACCAGGTTTAATCCACCATCCCAACATTAGAAAATACCGATATCAATTTCTCTTCGAGTTTTTATTATTCTACATTATCTTTCGAATATTTAAGTAGTCACGCTCATTCCCCTCGATTAATTCAGTTACACAGTTACTGAGAAATCTGGTTTTATTGCAGTTTTGTTGAACATATGATTTAGTTTTCTAAATTTGTTTGTAAGAACATTTACTTGAACACTCGTTATCTTATTAGGTGAAGGGAGATCAATTACTTCATCAACCAATCAAAACCTTGACCTATAATTTATCTTTTATCACATTCAAAATCATGTATCACATGCATATATATCATATCAAGGTTTTATTTTGATAAATTATAAATTAACTTTGAAAAGGATTTCTTAATTCTATAAAAACAAGAAACACAACACTATTTTTTATTCATGGGAACAGCTCTTCATACCATTAAGTTGTTTTTAGTCCATCTTTAATCGACAGAAAAAATTCTTAAATCAAATAAATCAACACCAAACAGCATCCAACTTTTATCTTTGTTAAATGTTTTGTATTAACACATTAAAAATCACACACACATTTCAAAATTCTTTCATGTCATGTCTACCAAAATAAGTAACAAAATAACTTGAAAATAGCTACTAGTAATCTTTTAATTTGTAGGCGAATACATTATGCCCCCTCATTTCGCCTATTAACATATTATGATAGCGCTTTACAGAATGAATATTGTACAGAGGGGGAAAAATCTGGGATACAAAGTCAAACAGAGGGAAAACATAAAAGATAAGTGGAAACAAAGGAACAACAGGAACACTGAAGTGCATCAAAACTAACGCCATTCTACATATAAACGAAATATTTGGACATTAAACGACTGGCTTGACAAAACGAATTGGTTTATCAATGCGATGTATCGGTTTCTCAAATCTCTGTACGACATGTTTTTGTGGTCTTTTATCTTGGAATATCAGAACAGTCGTATGATCTGTAATTGTACCGGTTACATTCTTTTGCTTATTGTTCAATTTTTACTGAGTGTGAAGCCTAGTAGACAGTACTGACATGAAAATACAGATATTGTGTTATTAAAATTTGTGCTTACAAAATGTTGTAAATCAAGGAATCTATCTCCTTCATGCAAAGTTCTGTTTCATTGTCTGGTTTGGCTATCAATAGCTCATTACATTTTCAATAAGTTTTGGATCTTAAAATATTTGGTCTAGATAATAACTCAAGTGTAATTCATTGTCGAAATGCGAATCTGGTGTAGAAAACTTGGTACTGTTATGATATTACTTTCACTTGGTAGATACCTCTACTTGGGGACTGTTAATTCACAACGGTATCATTACCTTGTAGCCAATAATGGATGCCGCCGACATGAAAATACGGATAATAAGCTGTTATGATTTTCTAATTCATTTTTATATATCTTAATCATGGAAAGAAGCTCTGATTCATTGCATGTTTTGAATATACTTTTTGCCCCCCTTTGGGTTATAAGCTCTTCATATGTTTTATTAAGTCTTGTATTTTCAAATAGTTTGGACTAGAGCATCATTGATGAGTCGTTTGTTTTCGAATTGCGCATCTGGTGCAGGAACATTGGTATCGTTAATGTAATTACTACTACTGGGTCGATACCTCTGCTGGTGTTCTGTTGGTCCGAGAGGGTATTACCAGCGCAGTAGCGAGTACATTTGTAATTAAGTACTGGCATGAAAAAAATAGAAAAAATAGTTTTATATTACTTTTAAAATAAAGGAATATATCGCCATCATGCATATAGTCTTTGATTCCATGTCCGGTTTTTATGTGTTTTTTTTTAACTTATTTAAACTTTTTTTTTACGCGTTTTTGTCTTTGTTTGGTTTATAAGCTCTTCATATGTATTAAATAGCTAGTTTTGAATTTTCTAATGTTTTAGCCATGAGCATCACTATATATACTTTTATGGTCGAAATGCGCATTCGGTGCAGAACAAATAGTACCGTTAATATTATAAGCATCGCAGGAGATGCATGCACAACAGGAGATGCTTGACTTGTGGACGCAACTGGTCTCACTGTTTTGGGAATTCATGTGGTTTGAACATCGGTAAACTACTATCGCCTTAATTGTCTGCTGATTTCTAAAAACTCCCTTGAAAGTCTAACATGACTGAAAAGAAGTTTGATGTACTGTTACTGATATTCTGTTCAGCCCTTGATAAAGCACTAAAGTGAAACATTACTAATTATGAAATAAACTAATTCTTAACGACAGAGATTTCCTCGCTAGTATCCTTAGTGTCTCGAAACCCAACATCATTTACTATAATCACATTTTATGAAGGAAGATGAGATCATCAGCAAATTCGAAATATTTTAAACAATTCCATTACAATTTCTCTAGACACGGAGAAAAACTGGCAGATAGAATTCCATATTGAAAGTTATACTCACAACCATCTAGTCAGTAGAACATGCATTGTAGCATTCTAGAAAAGAGGGACGAAAGATACCAGAGGGACAGTCAAACTCATAAATCGAAAATAAACTGACAACGCCATGGCTAAAAATGAAAAGGACAAACAGACAAACAATAGTACACACGACACAACAAAGAAGAATACATAAAGAATAAACAACAAGAACCCTGTCAAAAACAAGGGGTGATCTCATGTGCTCCGGAAGGGTAAGCAGATCCTGCTCGACATGTGGCACCCAGATAATGTAGCAGATCGCACCAACAAAGATACGAATGAGAAAAAACTTATAAAGTAAGTTTCTTAAAATCAAAAAATGTTAGTACCATCAAGAAGTTTCCAGGTAAACCAAAAGTTCAGTTTATTTCACATAATTAAAACTTAAATAGAAAATTAAACATTAAATTTTGGAAGCAATGAACGGCTTCTATAATATCATGCGTAGGCTAGCATCTATTATAACAGACTTTGACACAAGATGCTGATTTAAAAGAGGGACAAAAGATACCAGAAGGAGAGTCAAATTCATAGATAGAAAATAAACTGACAACACCATGACTTAAAATAAAAAGACAAACAGACAGTTAATAGTACAGAAAACAAAACATAGAAAACTAAAGACTTAGCAACACGAACCCCACCAACAAAATATGATGAGGACAATATAATTACTATAAATAATAGAAGAGATTAGTATCATACGCGTTTTCAGTATTTTTGTGATTTTACTTTTTAGTGTCAAATTTATCTTTAGCTGCAAAAATTAATGAACAGATACCACTGGCGTTGGTGGAGATATAAAACTTTTGAGTATTAAGGAATGGTTTATTAATTTTCATCAATTACATATGATGCTAAACATTAAAATATCGTTGAGGAAACAATACAGTTTTAAATTGATTATTCAGCAAACGGAATACGGGGCGAGTGCTATAAACTATTCACGGTTTGACAGAAATTATGCAGAATATTTTGTTTAAAGGATGTATATGACATTATGTAGGAAATGAAAGAGACTGCCTGGGAAAATTAAAGGCTATCCAACAAGAACCCCAACACAAAACTTTGGTGCTAAAAATACTGCTCCAATTGTGACAACTGTCAAGTTGTCCAATGTTTGTACAAATTAGGTAAAAAAATAAAAAAGACTCATCAGAATGATATCAGAATCGAGGTCTCAAAATTGTGGTTCTAATATTTGAAGAACAACTGTGGCGATCTTTGACACATATATTCTATAACGGTCATTTATCTTTTCTAAGAATGAACGAAAATATAAATTAGCAAATAATTCGATATATCTTTTGTGGATAGAATGTAGTGACCCTTTTGTATTGATGTTTTTATATGCATCAACCTATGTCATATCTTTTTGAATATAGAAAGAGCCATTTTCTTATAGTTTTTGTCGCCTGCCAAAGAAAAGATCACGGAAAATAATTCAAGCCATTCGTTTTAAGCATTTATAGATATAGGGAGATGTGAGGTGAGTGCCAATGAGACAACTCTCCATCCAAAGCATTCATATAGTAATCGTCAAATGCGCGACGAAGAAATATATCTATTTTTGGAGTGAAAATAAGAACAGCTAAACACTTTCTTAGTTATTCAGAATCATAACAAATTTTAAAACAAACATAAAAGACTTTCGCAAAAATATAATTAGCCCTTAAAAACGAGACACAGTTCTGAAAGATTGTCCATAGTATTACATGTGGAACATAAACAAAAGTTGTAACGAAAAAACAAATACATCGTTCGTTGCGCTTACTCGATAATTAGATTCATACTGTTTCTTGTAGCTGATATCTTTCAGTGTCAATCACAAATAACCATGATAATCGCTGGAGTCAATCACAGAGCATTGCATGTTGATAATATATACAAAATCCTTGACAAAGATTTATCTAAAAATGCTTGCCTTGACTTTTTGAACTTTCCCCTTGATCATATTGTATTTACCTAGTTAACGATATCATTATCTTAATTTTGTCATTGGTAGTATTTTTATTATCTCTGGTTCACTGTTCAAACGTTTTCTGATCTGATTTAAACATGGGACTAATATATGGGGCAAAAACGAGAACAATTATTGCATAAAATCTTTTATTTCAAAATGCACTACCCGTAATTAAATTGGTGCTCTAGAATCATAGTACAACTGATGTCACTTTTGAATAACAAAATAATATCTATTTTAAAGCATGCAATAACAGAAAGTTTGCGTGCAGTGATGTTTTATTTTACACTATTGTGAATAAAACTGTAAATAAGGGCAGTAATGTTTCAAGCTTAGCTCTAAAATAACATGATATTTTGAATGATTACTGGTGAATATTATCTTTCGTAAAAAAATACCTTGACTCGCAAACTCGTGCAATACAAAAATATTCTCTAACTATATCCATGCAATAAAATGATTTAAAGAACTGTCATTAAGTGATTCAGATTTGATCATCACTAGACATGCTATTATTAGTGTTCTGTTAGGTAAGAATGCGACATTTGGTTGAGAATAAAGAAGTCGTGCATTTGTATATCACTACCAGTTTCCTCTGTTCAAAGAATGAAATAATAACTTGGCTGTGATAAAAGTCAAAATTTATGCAAAAAACCAACACTAACACTTATCTCAAAACAAGCTTACTTAGGTAAAATAACTATGCAATATTAGTTTACATAATGACAAAGCATTACTTTTATATTATAAAAAAAATAAGTTGCGGTATCATTGGCAATGAGACAACTCCTCATCATATCACGTAGAAGGTAATTATAGGGCATGTCAGTTTATGATATAGTAATGCGGTCACTATCAAAAGTAAGATACCAAATACATATAAAAGTGAATCTCCACATTATAAATTCACTTCATTCTGTTCAGTGATAGAACAGAACTGGTTAAAATACATTATTAAATGGTGAACTTCGTTACTTTTGCCTTGGCGGCCGTCTTTATTGGCTTTTCAAGTTCTTTAGAAGATGATTTTAGCCGACTCTTTTATGACAACAAGGAAACGTTCGTAGATAAACGGATAGTTTTTGAAAATCCATTACCGAAATGGCTACGTGGTTCACTGGTAAGATATTTTCAATTTCTTGAATAAATCATTGGTATCCATCCTAATACTGAAAAAATTGCACATTGCACATCAACCTATATATATCTCAATAATTAAAGACCTACATTTCAAATAAGTATTTTGAAATTTATGATCTTTCAATGTATTTTTCAAGCAGTTTAACATAAAAAATCACGAGACATATTTTTTTCAAATGCTTTACTCTTAAAAAACAAGCAGACACACACACATACTTGTTATGTATAGAAAAAAATGAACTGTCCCAGATGAAAAAGATGTCATTTACAAAAATGTTATCATTTTGAATTTCAGTTGCTAACATCATAGCTTTACAAGAGCCAGTTTAAATAAATCAATATTTGCCCTGCTATAAAAATCATGCCTTTATACAGTCAAATATAGTCACTTCAATTTAAAGCGGAAGGTTTAGTAAAAGGCTTCTCATTCATATTGAGAAGAACTTCTGTGAAGTTTGCATTTAGTGAATATAGAAACAAGCTGCAGAGAAGGCGAACACAGTTGGGGTTCATTAAAAACAATTAGTAATGGAGATGAGCATATTATATTTATTTCAGAGGTAAACTAATATGTAAACTTTTGTATTCAAAAGCGAAATTACTTTATGATACGCTGCAAATTATTATTTAGTTATAAAAACATTCAGTGTTTTCACGTCGATCACGAACTATATTTTCATTAATATTATTTACAGGTACGAACCGGTCCCGGGATGTTTGGAAATGGACCAAGAAATTTTACACATGCTTTTGATGGTTTTTCAAAGATTCACAGTTGGAAATTCTATGGAAATGGTTCAGCATCTTTTTCAACGAATTTTGTGCGTTCATCTGTCTATAACAATTCCATAAAAATAAACAATATTGACAATTACTTAACTTTCGAGAAGCCTATTCCACCATTTTCTTTAATGCAAGAGGAACTTGGGCTCTTGAAGGGAATGGATAATATGAATATCAACGTTTATCGATTTTTGAATTCAGGTACGGGACAATATGAATATGCAACTTTATCAGATACATGGAAAATGTACCAAATAGACCCACTTACGGTTGGAACCATTTCACCTGTAAATGCAATGAAACCATCAGTTCCACAAGACTTCGTTAGTTTGATGTCGTCCGCCCATCCAGTTCCGGAGTACGGCACAGGACACCATTTTACCTTTTTAACCAGCGTTAGTGTTCTTCCTGGAGTTCAGAGTCGATTATCACTCATGCGAATAAAATCTACACATGAAAGGGAATTAGTTGCACAATGGGGAGTTGACAAGGCACCTTATATGCATTCTTTTTCTGTTACTCAAAATTACGTCATTCTGCTTGCTGCACCGTATTTTGTGAATGTAGAGTGGATGTTGAAAAATGCAGATGCCTATTCTGGGCTCCAATGGTTTCCCAAAGAAAAAGCTAATTTTTACGTTATTGAGATAAAAACTGGTAAAGTAACTGCTATCTCCACACCAATAACTAACCCTACACATCATGCAAATGCTTACGAAGAAGATAACAAAATTATAATTGATATATGCACAACTAAAGATCCATTTTTCGCCACAACTTTTGAGGTTGGTGTAATTAGAGATGTAAACAAAAGAAATAAGGCAGACTATACGCCACTCTTCAGTCGATATACTATAAACGTAGAATCAAAAACAGCCATAGAAACAAAATTTCCACCTAATTCGTCGTTTCCTTTTCTAACCTATTTCGATATTCCTGCTATCAATGAAAACTATAGACATAAAAAGCATTGTTTTGTTTATGGCGTTTCATTTAAAAAAGACTTCAAATCTTTCGCTAGAACTGCACTTTTGAAAAAAGACACTTGTGGAAAAAATAAGGACAATGCCTGGTCATTGGATGGGCATTTTCCAATGGAAATGTGGTTTGTTCCAAGACCAAACTCTACGGAAGAGGACGACGGTGTTCTACTCACTCCAGTTCTTGATGGAGCAAAGAAAGAAAGTTATCTGATGATACTCAATGCTACAACAATGACTGTGATGAATAGAGGTTACTTAAATACGTCACTTCCTTTCACCATTCATGGTCGCTTCTTTCCGGATGTTGTTTAAATATCAAATGCATCAATAACATTTAAAAAATGACTATTTCACGACATTCCTTTGTCAACATGCGGGTATGTAGAGGCAAGTGAGCAACGTATCTGATATTTTTCACAGTCATCTAAACGTGAGTTTTGGAAAGTATGACTTGTTTATCAAACCGGAATGCATAAGAACACAAAGCTTCTGACTGATTTATTGTCTTGGTTAAAACTCAAGATTTGTTCTTGCTTCTATTATACATGTTCTAAACTATATTTTGTTATCGACTAGCACAGTCCTTGCCACCAGTGCCCCAATTGAAGGTTTAAAAAAAATATCATATATTGGCGACGTTTACAGTGAATTAATCGTTTAGAAGTCTTTTTAAAACTGTTTGTTCTCTGTTGTTAGTATATGACATAACATGTTATCAAATATTGATTAAAAGCTTTGTCTATATTTCATGAATTTGCTTTTCAATAAAGATACATATAATACATATATGTGTTGCTGAGACTCTTTCATTTTGCAATAATATTAAAACATTTGACTTTCTACGCTTTACACAAGTATTCCCGATTTCAAACTTAAAGACGAATTGAAAGAGTTGGTCTTGCTTAGTTTCATAAAAAAAAGAATGGTCAAAGTAGAAACAAGTGACTTGTGTTAGGCAGGGACAAAACCTACATTGTAATAATCACTATGATTCAAACAAAAGATTCTCTGAAACTGACATTAATAAGATGATTGATGTATCGAATTACATCATATTTGGTACGTTTGAAGGATGTGTTTTTTTCCACAAATTATCGGCATTTCCATTGAAAAAACTGTGTCCCTCTTTTTGTCGACTTGTTCCTTTAATCACATGAGGCTGACTTCATACTGAAACTTCTTAGGAAGAAAGTAAAGAAGGTATCAGTATCCTTTAACTTTATTTTCGCTATCAAGATGATGTTCTCTCACTAAATAATTCAAAATTTGGTTACTATGTTGAACGTATCTATCACATCAAATTTGAGATCAAAGATACAAACGATAAGGTTAAGTCTGTCTCATATCTTGACTTACATTAAGGGTTGATTTGAAACAAAACTTTACCACGAAAGAGATGATTTCAACTTCCCAATTGTGAACTGTATATTTCTATGTAGCAACATTCAGGAAGCGCCTGCATACAGAGTATATATCGCCGATTGATACGATATTCCCAGACTGGTATTTTCTATCATGATTTCCTTCATAGAGAGTAGCGCTGCTCACAAGTAAGCTATTAACCCAAGAGTTCCAATGATTAAATCGTCCCTTTGCAAATTTAACAGACGCCATCATGAGTTGGTTGAGCGCTATGGAATATCCGTTTCACAGATGATAGCGGGTTTGGTTCTTATGCCTTAACTGTATTATCGTCCTCTTTTTACGAATGTTAGACTTATTACCGAGTTTACTTGTCTATCCCAAATTCATGTATTTGGTTTTCATGTTACATTTGTTATTCTCGTGGTGTTTTGTCTGATGATTGGTCTGTTTCTGTGTGTGTTGCGTTTCGGTGTTGTGTCGTTGTTCTCCTCTTATATTTAATGCGTTTCGCTCGGTTTTGGTTTGTTACCCCGATTTTGTTTTTTGTCCATGGATTTATGAGTTTTGAACAGCGGTATACTACTGTTGCCTTTATTTATACTAACAAACATAAGCAACAGGATCTGCTTACCCATCCGGATCATCTGAATTCACTTCAAATGTTTTGTAGGGTTCGTGTTGCTTAGTCTTAACTTTTCAAAGTTGTGTTTTGTGTGCTATTGTTTGTCGGTTGGACTGTTGCGAGAGCCGAAAGCTATAGCAGTTAAATTTTCCACGCTTTTTTCTCAGTCTATAACTCATAATACTTTTTTTCTTCTTGTTCGTGTATCGTTTTGTTCTTTTTACTCCAAATAGTTAATTTAGTATACCAACCACTTACAAACATGAGACTTTAAAGATATGGAACCAATGAGTCGAAGAAAGACGGACAAAACCCAGACAAAAAGAAAATAAACAATCCACAACGCTACACATAAAACCAAAGGCCGAACAACAAACTCTACAAAAAGGGATAAACTCCGGTGCTCTGGTATGGGAAGTAATCTTAATCCGGGTGGCGACCGCAAATCTTTAGCGAGATGGATGTTTCTTTGCAATTTAAAGTTCAAAAGCTTCCTTGTTCAAAATTCAATCTCTGTAAATGGAAGATCGACAGGAGCATTCGTTACCGACACATCTCGTTTGTACTGCCCATGGACTACCTTCTTTATTCAAGAATTAATGGAAGGTATCCCGCCAAGGAAAGTAAATAATGGGATAAAATTAAATCCTACTTAGAAAGCGAAATGCGAAACATGTAAATAAACTCATCATAGATACCAGGACTAAACTTTGTATATACGCCAGACGCGCGTTTCGTCTACAAAAGAATCATCAGTAACGATCGAATCCAAAAAAGTTAAAAAAGCAAAATAAAATACGAAGTTGAAGAGCATTGAGCACCAAAATTCTTGAATAAAAATTTCGGCAAAAACAGCTGCTAAGGGCAATATATGCCGGAGGTAGAAAAGCCTTAGTATTTCCAAAAATTCTAAATTTTGTAAACAGTTAATTTGAAAATATAACCATATCAATGATAATTCATGTCAGCACAAATAGTGTGCCGTAACATTTAAAACAATTTTAGATACTAGTATCATTTCCAAAATCATTTCTTTTTGAGTCTATATTTGGTCAACAGGGTTTTAGTTACAGTCACAATGCAATACGAAAATTGTCTATGTGTCATCATGTGGCAGTTTGTACACAATGTGAACTGACACACAATTCGGTTGATTGAAAACAATTATGTCCGGCGACTACTTCAAACTTAACTACTCGACATCACTGAATCTTTCGCTGAATCTGTGAAACATAATTTTTTAATAAACCCCTTCAATCCATTTCTCTTTGCACAAAGACAACATATTTAGGTTTTTTTTTACGAAAGTTGTCTCTATGTCATTTCCATTTGGTATTAAAGATTTGATATAACTCAATATAATTGATTTTTCTTCTTCGAGAAACAGCACATTGCATTGCACCTGAACTTTCTAACAGTGCGCAGTGTACATTTCTACTCCATATTTCACCTGGATACAATTTTATAGTTTCAATGTTAAGCTGTTTAGAGTTGAGTGTCGTAAATATACTTCCATAAATCTTATAAAGTAAAAGGGTGAAAACAAGGAGACCACTGTAATTTAAAGTCATATGAAACGAAATTCTGGTAATTTTTACTGTTAAGGAAATTTTGATTCAGTGATAAGTACTTTGAATACGTTTTTTTTTTTTTATCATTTATGTATTATAAATTCGTTACATATATTCGACAAAAAATATTGATTGTTGATCAAACACTATAAATTCTTATTAACTTTCGGGACTGTGCTGAATGTTACCCAATGTATGTAGTTTATATTATACAAATAACATATGTATATATATACTAGGGGTACATCTGTGTACGCCTGACATGAGTGGCCAAAAATAACTTAACAATTAATACTGTTTTATAAATAAAGGCTACAGTAGTATACCGCTGTTCAAAACTCATAAATCCATGGACAAAAAACAAAATCGGGGTAACAAACTAAAACCGAGGGAAACCTAGAAGGTTTATATGGAAATATATGGAAAAGTTGTCGATGTTTAAGGGTACGGGAAGATAATTATAATTAAAAAAAAATTGAGAATAGAAATTCAGAATGTGTCAAAAGAGCAGAAAGCAGTCCGAAGTAACCAATGGGTCTTCAGCTCAGAAAAAAAAATTATAATCCGAAGGCGTGCTTCAGCTGACCCCTAAACAAAATGTGCACTAGTTAAGTGAAAATGGACGTCACACTTAACTCAAAAACATATGAATGAACCAAAATGAAAACACATACAAGACTAACAAAGGGATGAGGCTCCGTATTTTGAAAAGACAAAAAGATATTGGTGTTAATTTGATAAAACAACGATTTGGAGAGAAAAAAAATCCTCTATACAACTATAAAACACTCTATTACATCAGGGTTTTCCAAAACAATCAAATATGTTTTACAATACTTAGAATTAGGTTTGCATAGTTGCTTGCACTTTGTTTGAACTTTATCGTTTCAAATGTTGGGGGAGGGGGGCAATCACCCAAAACAAGGATATTATATTATATTAGATTTATATAACCTCCTTATCCAAACTGACCAATACCCATACTTCATAATTTCTTTAAACAGGGTTGAGATCTCACTCAACATGTTTAATCCCGATGCATTTTTGCGCCTGTCTAAAGTCAGGAGACTCTGGCCTTGCTAGTCTTGTGTTTTGAATTCTGGTTCATTTATATGTGTAAGGTTGTAGCATCACGTCATTTTCACTGAATTAGCACACATGTTCGCTTTGGGGCCAGCTGAAGTCCGACAACGTTTGTGGGATTTTCTGTATTGGTGGACTTTTACAGGTGGTTTTTTATTCTTTGCTCGAGTTGTTGTCTCTTTGGCACATTTCCATTATTTATTATATGCATCATGTATTTCGCTCAATTATTTTGTTTTTCGTTTTTATTGTGTCCAAGGATATTTATACTGTGAAGGGATTCAACGGGAATCTACACTGTCAAAAGACAACAGTGTTAGTGGTTCATCCAATAGATATGGCAAATACGGAACAGGTAAAGGTCAACAAATTAGTTGGGGTTGTATGGTCAATGTATCAAACCACTGCTTAAACAACGTGAAGATTATTACATAGTTCATAAAAGGTTGATGGTCATTACCTATATTTGAGCCATGTTAATGTCAAAGTTTTTCAGTCTAATGGCCTTAAGTGGTCCGCTGATAAAAAAAAAAAAGCCCTGGTATTTGATCTAAAAATAAGTGTTATCACTGAAAATGTGACCTCTTGCGTCCCAATTATTAATCAAATATTAGTTACAAACGTTGTTCACAATGGGGTTAATCAAATGGTATAATAATACTATCCGTTTAGATGCAAAATAAAGAGTGTTATCACATATTTGTTATGAATACCGTAGGTTTTGCATATGCAATAACCTCCAAATTGCCCGGGGCAAAAAAGACATATCCATATTGTGCCCTGTTCCAAATGACGTTACGTCATTGCATCCTCAAAAACACGTTTGTGATTATTTGCTTAAGATTTTACCTTTTATGTATCATAAAATTGTTATAATTTACGTTTTTTCTCTTTTCTGCAGAACTTAAATATGTGATAAAAAGATTATAACATGTCTTTTCCATATTGGCCCGGGTATCATCCCTCGACCAATATCGGCCCTCGGCTAAAGCCTCGATGCCGATATGGGAGTCTCGGGATGATACCAGGGCCAATATGGAAAAAGGCATGTTATAATCTATACTTATATTAGGAAAGGATGAACACTTTACTCCACTTATCTGGTAACATCATCTTTTCAAAAAGGACAACAAAAAGTGAAATATAAGCAAAAAGGGCAAAAATAATCTTAAATTAAAATTGAGTAAAACTATTAACTCAACTTGAGGTTTAGCTGAGTTCCTGAGATAAAGTGTTTGACTTATTACAAAATGAAGTATTATATGCCGTATTAGCCACGATAACACCGAAACATTACATATACAAGATAACTACCTCCTTATGTTCTTATTTACTGTGGGTAATCCCAAATTACCAAAAATATCACTTGAGCAATACATTCACATTGGGGAAATACGTAAGTATGTGTGCTTGCTACAAAGGAGAAGACTCAGTCACTGTTTGTTACACAGACAACACTGCGGATGAGATCCCTTCCTGATTTTTCGCTATATGGCTGTGGAAAGTATACCATAGATTGACAATGAATGAACAGAACGAAGTTGGGTTATAATTTTGTGAAAAATAGACTGGAAATAACGGGGGAAATAGAAGATGTTATTTGTGTATCCAGTGAAAAAAATCTTTAAGAGGAACATGTTGGTGTGCTTTAAATTAGTTTCACTTTCTTAACTCAATTTACATTTTCCAACATTTATTATTTGTTATCCTGTAATTGGTATTTTGTTATACTAATACAGACGTTGAAATAAACTTGTGCATATAAATATTGTCTCCTGCCTAAATTGTGAGTGAACAATTTCAATCAAACGGAATAACTCTATGTGTATTGGGTGTAAAAAGTAAAATCACAAAAATACTGAACTTAAGATGAAAATCAATTAAGAAAGTTCATAATCACATGGCAAAATCAAATAGCAAAATGGGTACAGGCATTTTCAAATGTAGAAAATAGTAAATTACTTCCAAATAAAGTGGTTGAAATAGAAATTACATGACAAGTCTTGTTTCTGAATTTTTACCTAAACATAACACTTCTTCCCAAAAGCTATATCAATAAAGAACTGTGGACTTTCAAGTACCATTATAAAATAATCATACATTCTACTAATAAGAGAAAGCAAAAATGCATCAACATAGACTTGAAATAAATCACAAAGTTTATGTTTCTGATTAAGAATATGATTTTAAAGGAATGAGCTTCCATTTTAAAAGTATTCTTTTGGATGCTATTCCAAAAAATAAAGGAAATAAAATATACAGATCAATTAGTTATTTTTTTTATTATCTAAAAAGCCATTACAACAAACAACAAGTAACAGAACTGTAGGATCATTACAGTAATATGTTTTATGATTGAAGATTCATGAACATTATATTCATATTAGTGCAAATACTGCTTATCACAATGCATTAGCTGTACATTTTCATTTGTATCTGCTACCACATTTCAGTTATATATACCAAAAAATATTACTTTATATTTCATTCAGTACTGAGGATGTGCAAACTTGCACATATTTTAAAACTAGATTCAACTGTGTTTGACAGCTATCCCTGACCATTTTCTGATTTATTCAGGGTCTCCATAAACTCTTGCTTTGTCAGACAACCAAGTCATTCACATGAAATCTATGCAACTTATTAATTCACCATCAAACTTATAATTATCAAATATTAATGCACATAGATTTCCATATCATTTTATTTCAGACACCCTTTATCATAAAATAACATATCATTTTATCATCAATATTTTGAAAGTTAGAAGTGTTTTCATATATGAAATATGTTGGGTTTTTCATACTGGATAGTCTTTTTATCTAAAAACATAAATCATATTCAACAAATGATCTAATTATTTTATCTAATCACAACATGCAAATTTTATCAAATATTACACAAGTATTGACTTTGATGATTTAAACCAATGTATCAACTGATAACAAAAGTCAACAATTGTTTTATATTCATATGACTTTTTAATCTATTCTGAATTTTATAGTATTTGCTCATGATATTTAACTAATTTCTAACTACAGGATATATCATTTTCTATGGAAGTTGCTGACTTTTATCAGTTCACAGGTTAACTGGCTAGTGGACCAGTAGTTAAGCTACTTAGAGTTACAGATGCCCCCTGATTGACAATGAGACAGAACTTTAATCTGAAATAGGTTCACCACATGACCCTTTCATATGCTATAAGTATACTATGAACTTTTATCATGGAGAGGTAAAACTTTGTCATGTCAAATCTGGTTCTGGGTGACATTGTAAATAAAAGTAAAAAAAGTCACTTGATTTTTAAAACCAATTAAACTTGAAGTAATACATTGAACTGTGACAGCATGCATTGAAATTAGGTTGGTGATGGTTGGTCAAAAGGCAGATTTGAGGGAGCTTTTGATTTATAACATTAACAATGTATATCAACAATCAACAAACTTATACCCCCTTTCAAGGTAACTGCATGGAATGAAACTGGTACTGTATATTCAGAAATTATTTACAGGTTTCATTTACGCGAAAACTGTGACTATTAAAGATTAGCAAAAATTAACAATAGCATGGTAGAATTTGATACATATATCTGTATCATGCCTGCAATTTTTCCTGATATCACAATATTGAATAATCAATTATAAATTTTGGTTGGTCCTGCCATGTCAGTATCGCATTAATAAATCCTTGCAATAATTTCTGATTTCACATTACTTGACTGTTTGCATTTGAAAGTGTAAAAGAAAAGTGGGTATCTAGGGGGAAAAAATTACATCACAGCCAATTCATGAACAATTATAAGCATTATGCATTTTTGTATGGCTGAATATTCAACTTTAATGGTGTATTCATTCTGTTGCACAAATTTTCTGAGAAAAGTGTGACAAAAATATTTGTGGGACAAAGTGTCAAATTGCCAGATAAATGAACATACAAATAAATGGACGGATGCAGTGATTCCAAGAAGATGTGTAATTTTCTTATACTGGTGAAAAAAAAGTAAAAAAGTTTAAAAGTATGCTTTTGATGAGAAAAAAACCCTATATTTACATAATATGATATACATGATATGAGTATGAATGAAATTGATACGCTTCAGAGAACAATACCAATGCATGATTTAATATAACAAATGACTTGATTATTAAATGAAGATCAAATATTTTTAACACTTTCTGATGGTCAGAGCATGTAAAATATGTCTTTTGGTAAATGCAACGATTTATGGAACTATGGTTTCCTGCATTGAATTTGATTTTTCAAACTGTGAGCATCTTTTCATAAGATATAAAAAAAAAATCAAAGTGCCGTTTACTAGTACCCTCATTCTATGGATGCATCTTTAGGCAGGCCCTCATGGTAAAGGTCAGCAAAACAGTATGACCTTGAGCATGATCATAACTACAGCATTCAGAACTTTAAAATATAAACATTGAACACGTTGGGTATTCTCGCATTACAAATAAATATTTCTTCACCCTTCATACGATCAAACTGAATTTCAAATATCTGTCAGAGAATTTCAATGTGGCATTATTTTCTGTATGTGGCTTAACATGTCAGTCAATGAAATCTTAGTATTGTCTGGTTCAAATGTTTGATTTGGATGAATCTTGACTCCCATTTCAAAGTCCCATCTATAACTGTTCAGCTTACATTCTCTGCAAGAAATGAATAAATTTTGTAAAGTATACTGTAAAACCTGAAAACCACCATTTTTCAAATCAGAAATTATAAGAGTACCAGTATTTGTTAATAATTTAATTGTGGTTAATCATCAGCTGTTTAACACTTACTGAAACCATCAAAATATCATTGTTGCCTATATACTACCTCATCCATCGAAGTATGACTCTTTTCTGTCAAGCAGTAGAAAGGATGGATAGATTGGTTGTTCATGTTCAGTGGCAAACATTACATACATCTTCTTATCTATATTGGACAAAAACCAATTATCTAGAGTAAGTATGAACTCTGATTTGTATTTGACCAACAAGCTTAGCTATTTTTTTTATCATACTAGTTCACAGAGTTACAGTTTGCAGGAAGAGATGTCACCCTGCAATGACATTTTAGTCTTGATATGTGGCAATCAGTCTTTGCTCTTACTCCTAGAGGTCTAGTGCTAAGAGGAGAAAAGCATCAAAAACAAAATTTACTTGCCATACATCACTGCCACTTGAGGCAACATACTACCATAAGCCTACTTAATACTAGTTTTCTGTCTATGTTGATTTTAAGTGAGAGATGACTGAATTATTTCATGTCTTATTTCTTAATTACAGATAAAGTTTAACTTTAATACTAACCTAGCGGATGCTACACTATCTGGAGGTGCTTCAAATGTAGATGACCTGGATGATGTGTTGTAAAAATATTTCCTATTTGCTGATTTACTCAAGGCAATTGTCCAGGGTTCTAAAATAAAAATCCCAAATATTTTAAGTATTCTCTTGAATTACAACAAATATTTCATTAGGATCAGAATTATGCATGATTATACATAAACTAATTAGTTAGTATGGACTCTGCTCTGTACTTGACTAACAAACAGGGCTTATGGACATTATTTTCATTAATGGTTCTTAGATGATTGTTGATAAGTTTAGTGTGATGTTGGCAAGCAGTTTCTTTATTTAAGTTTACAATGACAACAGACAATGTCCTTAAACCAATAGATTAGATTAACTCACATGCACAAAAAGTGGTTTATCAGAAAATAAATATTTAAAAAAAAACAAACAAAAAAAGACTTGTCAATGATGGTATTTAACTAATGTAAAATGTTTTTTCTTTACGGAATACCTACCTTTTACAGTCTTTATAATACAAACGCCAGTAGGAAGAAAACATCTTTCATCAGGCCTATCTGGGGGAAAATAACACAAACGAGGTTGGCCTGAACCTTTCACTCTTTTAAATTCTAATCTAAAATATTCAAATTATGTTTTGGTAAAGTTTTATGAATACATAACCTGGTCCTTTAAGGGGTATAAAAAAGTAACTATAATTTGCAAAGACTATGAACCATTTTGAAATTGCCTGCTACTAATGAAAATACTGGTACCCATCAAATGCCAATTTCATATTATAAAAGAACAAAATAACTGTAAAAGTTTCAAAATATAAATCTTACCTTTCAAATATCTGTCCTATCTGCTCTAACCTGTAGACATTAGGAGCAATAATAGGTGTCAAATTAGGTCTGGTTTTCTTAGTCACAGACTTTACAAACTTTTTCAATTTCTCCATCCTGTCAAAATGACATATTTCACATAAAAAATAATGCATTGTCTTAATGCAACTATTTGTAAAATACACATTCTTTTCATAAAATTTCATAAGAAAAAATAGATAGACAGATAACTTTTGAAAAATCTATTTGTAATTAAATGCTCAAAGTGCAGAACCCGAAGTAAAAGGGCAAAAACTATAACTCAAGCAAGTGTCATAAATATATTGTCTTGTTAAAGTATTTGACTTATTTTTGATGAATCATTCAAAGAAGATGAACACTGCCAGACCAACATGTACAACTTACTATCATTTTAGACAATAAATATAGATTAGCTATTGCTTAGGGTAACTGAAAATGGATACTTAAAGTATCCATTTTCAGTTACCTTAAGCAATAATATCACAAACTATTTTGCATTTATCACTGATCCATGAAATGAGGTCAAGGTCAGGAGAACATTACACCAGTATTTAGTAGTTTTTATGAGGTCAATTGGCGTAAACAATGCAATTAAACAATCATTTCTTATTGCAATGTAGTAAAATAAGCTTTGTTATATAGGAAATCAATAGGAATGTGCATGAAAAAGAAAGTCGTTTACATAGACATATTTACCTTGCATGGTTGTTTATGTCAAAATAAATGGAGACAATCATTCTAAACAAGACAATACATTTATTTTAAGCAAGATACAGAACCATGAAAATTAGGTCAAGGACAATTAGCAATGCTTAACTAGCATCTCTATGTCTTACATAATGAGACTTTAGTTGTAGATGAGACAATAACTTACCTGTCAGTAAAATGAAGTTTTCTAACATCATTACCATATAAAAATAAAGCATCTAAAACATGGACTGTCATCAACCTTTTCTGTCCCATGCCCTAATAATATAAAAATTTGATTTTGTATACCATACTTTATATTCTGCACAATCAACAAGAAGCAACATGAAGCAGTTGTGAGTTTTTTAATATTCTACATTAAACAAAATCAGATGGAAAATAAATTGAAACATCAATTTTCATTACAATAGCCAATGATGTAGTATTCAGAGATCATCAGACGGTATTTCATACTTCCAAAATCATATATAGTATCATATTTATGCCAAATGTCATGTAAAAATGTTTTCTTTTGACTAATAATAATTCACAATGCAGTTAATTAAAGGTTATTCTTCATGGATTTTTCCATATTTCATATGACTGCTTACATAAAAATGTACCTGTCCTTTGGTTTTTAAGTGTATGATTTCAGTCAAACAAGACAACAACTTTAATCAAACTTTTTTATCAGTACTCTGAAGGCAGCTTTATACCACTGAAACTTATTATATATTATATTAAATGTATTAAATACAGGATGCTTCTTTCTTTGCAATAGTAATGCATTTAAAAAATTTCATAGGTTAAAGACAACCAAAAGTGAAATACTGAAAGCATGAGTAATTTTTTTTTTTATTTGGTTGATGACTTAAATTATTTAAGCAATCCAAACATTAAAAAAATTGTTCAATGTTTTAATTATACCTCTCCTTTAAGCTCCTGAACAAACTCTACTTCAATTAAAGTTTTAGCTGGTAATTCCACATGTATATTGTCCTCATCTAGTTTTTTCCATTTACCTCGACCATCCCACTTATACACATGTGACCTCTGAAATAAAAAGTAAAATAATCAATAAAAAAAAATCCACAATATTAAACATTTATCAAATCACAAGTGGAAAATAATTATATCAAGGTTTAACTCCTCCCTCTCCTTAATTATCAGATGTATAAGGACTTTATTTTTTAAGAAGTGATTACACAACTTCAAACTCTGCACAATTTGTTTTTAACAGTACAATTGCATTTTCAAAACAAAATAAGGACAGCACTGGCAGATCCAGAAATTTTATAAGTGGGGGCCCACTGACTGCCTAAGAGTCACGCTTCAGTGATTCTCTTTATAAGCAACCAATTGTTTTCCCAAAAAGGGGGCCTGGGCCCCCCTCCCCCGTAAATCTGCCTCTGGACAGGTCTTCAACTAATTTCTCCCAAACAAGCAGTCAACAGATAACAATGGATAAACCCACAAATTATCTAACATCTTCTTTGTTGTTCACACAATTTCTCAGAAAGAAACAAACTGCTACAATAAAGCATCAGAACCTTTAGCTCTCATTGGTGTTATTTCTTAGCATTGAAAATCACCTACTACAATTATATGAAGTTTTTTCTAAATCTATTGTATCAAGATCAAAACTGCTAAAGGAAACTTGAAATACCAGATAAGAACTGTTTTCAGTGCTGGTTTTCATAAACACTTTTTCTACCGGATTTAACTGGATTGAGCATCTCTATGACATTATAGAAATTGCACATGGCCATCATCCACCTGAATTGATTTCAAGGCATCATTGAGGATGTAAGGGTAATATGTTGAAATTAGTTTGAAGAGTATTCTTAGAGTATCCTGTAATAGCATTGAGATATCTGAAAAGCCAAAATAAGAAATAAAGTTTGAACAAAAAAAAGAAACTTAACAAAAGAGGAAATCAATTCAATGAAATGCTTCTTTAACCACAGAAGTAGCATGAAGGATAAAGGTAATATATAATTGTATTCGTAATCATAAACTTACTCCACAGCCTAGCATATACAATCTCTTTCTCTCAACATTCCCTATCACATAACAGCGATAATCAAATGGACTTTTTATGTTATGTAGATCTGTTGGTGAAAGTTTGTCTATATCATTTGTAATGTAGTCTGTATTTTCTGTCTGAAGTATAAGTAAAATCATTACTAAAGTTAATCTCAAAAGTACATATGATCTAAAAATCCCTACTGCAGGAGATTTCAAAAACAGCATTTCATATTTTCTTGTTTCTCAAATGTTGTCTATTCTAGATCATTTATCATTTGTATATTGATGCACACATTTTTTCCTTATCTAAGAGGGGGTAAAGGTTTTTTCATAGAAAGTGTTCGTTCATTTTTCTTCGTCCATTTTCATGCTGATTGTTATTCAAAGTTTTACATATAAATATAAGATAAATGCACCTTATAAGCTCAGAATTTTGTTTCTATTCATAATAATTATTACATATCTATTTGTGCATAAGTAATGATTATATCCATCCTGAACTTAAGTAAAGGGAGACAACAATTGAATATTTTCAGTAAATGCTGGAAAAAGGACTGTTCAAGCAAATGAACTAACCTCAACTAAATCTAAAAATGCATTTCCTGGTGGCTGTTTAGATGGAGCTGTTCTCACTTCATCTGGTACCTACGAATCAAAATACTCATAAAATGTCATGAATTAGGGGGGTCTTACATAAAGTACAATTGAAAGTATGGTTTTAAAATAAAAATGTGTTTTCAATTGTGAAAAAAATTACAATATCACTCATCAACCATGACAAAAACTGATTATTTACACAAAATTGGCTCTCTGCTTTTATTATGTCCACAAAATACATGACCTATCAAGACACAACTTTACATGATTAGCGATGGGGAAAAGATTGGGGAATAAAAGGAATAAAATATTTTTTCATTAGATATAACTTCAATTGGAAACAAGTAATTCCTTAATGTAAAACAATTGCTATATCTCAATGTGAAATAAATATTAAATCTCTCAAAAATTTTGGAAATAAACTGATAAATTCTTACCTGCCACTTTACAAGACATTCAGTTCTAGTTTCTGATTGTCTAGCTTCATATAATTCCCTAAATATAAATAAATCAATATCAAATAATTTATGTAGTAAACAATATTTTACATTGAAAACATCTTAAATTTGGGGCCCATTATAGATTTGAATCAAATTAACTAGAAGTTCAACTCAGCAGGATTCTCACTAAGGAAAGTCCATGAGTCCTAGACTCATCAAAATCTGTCTGGACTCACCATTTTCAAAACTTGTAAGTCCACAGATGCATCAAGATTGAAATATTTTGTATAAACTCAACACAGTTAAACACAAATATCATCATTTTATAGCAAAAGTTAAAAAGTAATCTGAATTTAATGCCATTTCATTGCTTTGTTAGGCCATGGAGACTTAAATATTACATAACATTGCAATAAAATATCTTCTCCTTGCTGTTGGCCTCACCATTGCCAAAAATGATGAGTCCCTGGACTCACCTACAAAAACCCTTAGTGAGAACCCTGAGTTGGAGACTCTGACCACAACTCAAGAAACATGAAATCTATTTACATACATATTTCTGGTTAGTGGTTATTAAACTAAACAAACAATAAATGGGGAAATAAATATATTAAGTAGATTCTTGTGCTTGTATTATATATAATATAACAGAATGAAAATTACTTACGTATTTTGAGTAAATGCTTGTATTTTCTTTAATCCAGCAATCTGCATCTTTCCTAACCTGACAAAAGAAAATCATTTGTCTTTTTGCAAGCAAGGACTAGGTGATTTAAATGTAAATCTAAGTAGAATAAAAATGGAATGGGGTGTTTATCAATGGAACAGTAAGCCAACAACATTAAAAAAAAAAAGAAAAAAGGGTCAACATTCCCTTTTCAACAAATAACCAGTGTCTATACAAATAAGCTAAAACTCAAATTGCCCAAGTCCTAAAAGGGTTCATCATAAAATTAAACAAGACTATCAATATCTTTTGTCAATTCTAAATTTTCCAGTAAAAAAAATATTAAGATGACACAAAGTCAACCACTGATAATGTTCCTGGCTTTTCTAAAACATAAATATGTGGTAGGTAAAACTAGTCTATCACATGTTAATTTTTCAAAATTTCTTGATTCTTTTCATAGAATTTTCTCTGAGTTTCTCCTGTGAGTTTTCATATCTTATCATTGTAACGATACATATACTATACAAGCTTTCATACCTTTTACAGAAGAATAATAAACATAAGTTGACTACAAATAAGACTTACGTATTGTTAGAATTAAACATGTATGTAAAGAAATGTTCACTTTCTTCTAATATATCATACGGCACTATCTCATTGATATCCTGCGAAGATGTTGACACTAAAAGTTTATTCAATTCAAGATTTATCTCATGGAAATATTGTCGTACAGTGTCCATATCACTTGATAAATTTTTACACACTATATATCTGAAAGAGAGAAACAAAAATCTATTAGTATTTATAAATCCTACATAAAAGAGGGACGAAAGATACCAAAGGGACAGTCAAACTCATAAATCTAAAAAAAACTGACAATGCCATGGCTAAAAGTGAAAAAGACAAAAAGACAAACAATAGTACACATGACAAAACATAGAAAACTAAAGAATAAACAACACAAACCCCATCAAAAACTAGGGGTGATCGCAGGTGCTCCGGAAGGGTAAGCATAAAGTTATCATAAAAATCTAAAATATATAATAAAGTAATGCTGCAAATTTTGGTGACTATGTTGACCGAATTATCCTGCTGATCTTCAAATAAAGGATATCACAAATATAGTTCCATATCTTGACTAACATGTAGTAATCAACAGGAAGGATTGGTTGAGAACTTATCTTTATGGCATTTCCAACCAAGCTGCACATGTTTAAAGAGTTTCAGTTGATACAATATTTGAGGGCTGGGTATTTGTTTTATTATTTCCTTGATACTGTTGACAAGGAACTTTACAGAAACATTTAAGTATTGATTGAGTTATGAAATATACTTAGTGATTACAGTAATTATATGCTGAGTGAACTCTTCTTTAAGATAATGATAAATAAAGTGTGATTATTTACCTTTCAGAATTTGCTGGTCTACTGGTTACAGGTTTTATAATGGAGATTTTGTTAAATATTCTGTACATTAAGTAACAAAGACCTATGCTAAATGGTGTGAATAAATCAAACAGCTTGCATACAAAATGACCACCTGAAAAAAAAGTTGTGTATCAATAAACAATGTAACAGTCTCCCTACTTCCTCACAAAGGTGAAGAATCATCCTATTTCAGTTCAATATAAAGGGGAATTAAGTTCTATATACCTGTATTGTCATTGTGTTTTGTAAACATTACCCTTCACAATGATCTATCTTACATCTTTTTTCAGACCTTTTTTAATGTGCAAAATTGTTGTTTGCGTCTGAATACTCAAAGTTGAAGTTCTGCCACAAAAAAGTGCTAGTTCTGAAAATTTACTAGGTTATGTTGTATTTCTGAAATAAGCAAGGTGTCTGCTATATTTACATTTACTCATTCAACATTTTTGTAAATTTTTCCCTATTACAAATCTACTTTTATCTCTCAATTTACAAAACAATGCAATGATTATCATTAATACTGTGGATTCATTTATTTTCGTGGGTACCAATTTTTGTGTATTAAGAAAAACTTGCATTTTCGTGGATATTTAATTTCGTGGTTTTGCTGAAGTCTGCATACAAACCTATAGAAAAATTATCATTCGTTGAATATTTAATTTGGTGGTTTGACTGTGCCCACGAAATCCACGAAAATTGGTATCCAACGAATAATAATGAATCCACAGTAATTGATAATTATGTTTGTCTGGCCTACATTATACCTACCTGTCCTTAAAATAGAAATGGCCACCAGAAACTGGCAAAGATACAACTGCTTAGATAAAATTTCTTGAATATTCTCTTGCCCCTCCACTGAAAATCCCTGTAATTAACAAATAATGTAAATTTAAATTTTGCCAGTGATGCAACTGCATTAAAATTTACCGGTAATTGTATGATTTCACATCCGGTCAAATAGTATCAATATTTGAATAAAAATAATGATTTCTCAGTAGCAACACATTATAAAATTTTTAATAATGACCAAAGAGAAATAATAACCTGGCAAATTTACAGCAAACTATTTTTGTTCTGTATTGATAAGATAACCATTATTTAACTTATTCTTACCCCATCTGCCATTACAAAATGTACACCTTTTCCATCAGTATTTTCTTTCACAAATTGTATGAAAGCTGCTTGATTATCTGGGTTAAATATGTCACCATCTCCTTCTGCACCTCCAACTCCTGTAAGACAAACCAATTTTAGTATAACTTTTATCAAAATATTTCAGAATGTAAAAACATTAAATAAAAAAACCCAAAAAGGCTTACTTGTTGGGAAGTTCAGCTTCCACCTTTTTGCATGAGACACAAAAACTAAAAAAAAATATACTGATGGAAAAATGATGTATATACATTTCAAGGAAACATTGACTTTTATAAATTTCGACACAAGGAAATAATTCACAAAATATTCTATATTAGTTTCAAGTTAAGTTAAAGTATAAACATTGGAATTTTCTTTTATATTTTGGCAGCCATTTCAAAATGTTGGCCGTATGGATATTTTTGACACAGGAAATCAATTTGGAAAAGCATTTTTAATCATTATATCTTTGATATCCCATTACAAATTATGTTTCACTAAATTTGTAATTCTTTGATAAAAACTAAATTTTGAAGCAAATTTTTCACTTTTCAATAGGGAGTAGTAAACAAAAAGAAAATAGGTTTTATATTTCACTCAGCATAGGAGCAAAATTCACTTTATTGTTTTCATTTTACACTTACTTATAGATGCTATAATCAGATAAAATGAAATACACATGTTCATCATGTTAACATGACTTACCTCTTTCAGAGATAGAATCATATTCAAAACAGTGTGGTCCTGGCCATTGATTGACAACCTAAATTATCCCATTGACTGGGACAGATTAGGTGAACATTTGTCTGTAACGACCATTGCTCACTTCTTACTTATTGTAAAATTTGAACTGTGGGGTCACCAAAGGTTCTTAACCCCTTTAATAATAAAATAATTCGAAAAATTATTCAGGAATAACCTTTATGTTTTGATTTATATTATTGATATAAATCAACACATCGTATTATTCCGGATTCGTTTTTCGAATTGCTTTATTTAGGTGTTGAGAACCTTTGGTGACCCCACAGATTCAATGTTTTTAACAAGTACATAGTGAGCAGTGATTGTTACTGACAAACGTTCACCTAATCTGTCCCAGTCAATGGGATAATTTAGGTCGTCAATCAATGGCCATGACCACACTGTTTTGAATATGATTCTATTATGTCGAAAACATTAAGTCCTTACCATAATATGGTTCAAACATTTCTGCAGGACCTGCAAAGAAATCCTCCAATTTAAAGTCACATGGTCCTCTCAATGTCATTCCAAATCCTTTTGCTTCAGCTTTACTCCTCCACAGCACATATTCACTGAATCCACCAGGACCAGCACAAATATCAGAAAAATATAACAGTTCAGAAGGATTCATCAATGGTTTCTAAAACAATTAAACAGCACATGTTTTAATTTTGTGATGATGTATCATAAATCTGTATAAAATTTGAAATTTATGTTGTTACATGTAATGTGCATAAAGACAGTAATGAGTATTTAAAGTAAACAAGTACTTTCTTATAAGAGACTGTATCAGCAAGAAAATCTTCATTGCAATGATTTTAAAAAAACAATTCACTTCTTCAAGTTACCAGATTTTATCAGTTCAATACATTGTCTGTCATAATCAGTATATATTTCCTATTTCTTCCCCTATTTTAAAAGTAAATATTTTATGAGGAAAATGAATCAAGACAATAACATTATAGTAAAACTGACTTACTCCATCAACATCTAATGGTTTTGTAAACATGAAGTCTAATATGGCATCCATGTTGGCCATCTTCATAGCTGCTCTGGATAAAAAAGTAGTCCATAGTTAACAATGAGAAACAGAGATCAAATATTATTCAGCATATATATGTGCTCCTATATACATATAAACTTCACCATATAAACACTATTAATTTTTGTTATTGCTCCTTTTCTTCTTTTTTCTATTCTAACCAAGAATTTCAAGAGAAATCTTGCTCAGTAATCATTATTATCTGACGGGAATATAGTAATGAAGATTTTTGTCACTCTACTATATGCACTAGGCAATCTAAAATAATCTGACTGTTTTCTACAATGGTACCACATTTATGCAACAATTATGATTATTAGCTATTATAAAAGTAGCTATACTTATTACAAGGAATTTCATACTACACAAAAGTGACTAGACAAAAAAAATCCCCTGCATTTAACCATCAGGCTTTGAGTTACAAACAGTGATAGTCTGGTACACGTGTATATAAGAAATACTAGCTCAGCTGTTGGTCATAAGGTCATATTTAAAGTATCTCTTTTTGAATGGTTAAAGATTTATTCCACAAAAACTAGATGTTGCCCTCATGGTGTACAAACCTAAATCAATAATGATTTCCTTTAAAACAAGAATGTGTCCTCAGTACACAAATGCCCCACTCACATAATCATTTTCTATGTTCAGTGGACCGTGAAATTGGGATAAAATCTCTAATTTTGCATTAAAATTAGAAAGATCATATCATAGGCAACATGTGTACTAAGTTTGAAGTCGATTGGACTTCAACTTCATCAAAAACTACCTTGACCAAAAACTTTAACCTGAGGTGGGACAGACAGACAAACGGACAGACGAACGGACGGACAAACAGACCAGAAAACATAATGCCCATCTACTATCATAGGTGGGGCATAAAAAAAACCTGGCTAAGAAAATTAAAGATATACCTGTTCAGGAAAAATGCACCTCTTATTGTTTCATATGGATTTGATCTGGTTCTAGCTCTTCTCATTTCTTCTGGTTCCAAGTTATCAAATATACTCTAAAATATAGGTAATCATTTAATTTGTATAGCTAATCTATCAAATCTGATTTGCATTAGGTATGCTTAAACTGTTTATTAAATCTTACTCTCAAAATTATGATTTGAGCAAAAACATATTTTACCTCACAATAGTTTCCAACTTTCTTGAAATATAATGTGTATAGCTAGTACATAACTTGCAATTACAAAACATAAGCTCTCAAAATGTTTTATTCTATTAAGTAAATAACACAATATTTTAAAAACTAAAAATATCAATTTTACTTAATGCGTTATAGTACTGAAGAATAGTTTTCTTGTTTGGGTAGCCCTCATTACTGACAGACAGTCAGATAGAATATTGGACAGATGCACAGGAAAGAAAATACATTGCCCTCACCTATAAAAGGTGGCTATAAAAATTCTTCAAAGTTCAAAAAAATTGTCACCTTACTACTAAGAACCATCTGTAAAATCTTCTCATCACAAAATTGGGTCTCATCACCTATTGTTCTCTTTTTCTGAAATATAAATTATCAAGTTATCATGAAGATTTATCGTTTTCTGATTGGAAAATATTTAAAACATTTATTTCTTGTAAATTCTTTTGTCCAAACCTTTTTCTTTTGGTCTAATATGACATTTTAAATAGTATATATAAAAAGGGACCTAATAGAATTGAAAGGCTATTAAATTGCATGTTCTTCAAATATCATGTACTGCACACAATATGTTTATGGATAAGATAATGCGACTATATAGGTAACCCTTTTGGTAGAATTGGCTTCTTTATTACAGGCAAAAAAATGATTTGTTACAGTTAATATCATAAACAACCTTATATATGAGATGATTAGTTTTAATTAGTTCATATATTTACTTTTATGACTGCGTTTTATTGGATGTGACATTTTTACATTGTTCTGTCTTGATACTAAAATCATTTTTCTTCTATTTCATTTTGTAAAGAAGTAAATTGAGATTGATTCTTGCCCTTTAAATTGACATTGACAATCTTATTTCGGCTAAACTGGGCTTAAAAAATTTGACCTAAAACATTACATGTATTGCCATACAAAGCTCGCTTTAGTTGAATTCAAGAGAAATTTTTATACATTGCAACAGGGGTTAAGAAATTTTGTATTATCTCACTAGCCCACGGCTAATTGGTAGCATGATTTTACTAGCCCTGTTAGAAGAACTACTAGCCCAGCAAAACTGACCCGCTAGCCCTAGTATGCCTCACAAATTCAGAGTTTGCTGCAAAAACAATGAATTTTACAGTAGATTTGTGCAAATTCAATACTCAAAACTATCCAATTACTGGCATTAGGAGATATATATATATAAGTAATTGATAATTGAATATTCACTGAATATTCTTTAATAATGAGTTGCTTAAATCCCGACATGATATAAGTCTTGAAGTACTGGAGGGTTTTTACCAGATACATTATCACGTTTGTTTAAAAGAATTATCAGCTGATTAATTACGTAATGCTCATATTGATTATCAGTTTATAAAATTATAACCACTAATATTTATGTGAATAAATATCACCATCTATAGCTTTTATCTTCTATAATTGTTTTATAAGCAAAGTTCAGTAATGTCCATATTTACATTTATTACATGTAAGCTAATTGTGGCCTTTAATAGATTACAACCTAAGCACGGCCTTTTAACTGAACTGAAATTGTATTTGTAAAAAAAATTAATATTTCTTTAAACATCGATTGATTGATTGTTGGTTGCTTAACGTCCAGTGGCAAATATTTTATGCATAATCAGGACGAGAACATGTTCACAATCAATGCAATAGGTAGGTTGATACAATAGAGGCTATCTTGGAATATGCTCGGGAACACTTGGACTTGCCTTTTGTTATCTATTAAACATGTGTTTTTTTTTTGTCTAATATGTTCTCCTTTTTATTTGTATTGTTGTCATTTCAATGTTATATTTAACATTGCCATTAAAGTGTAAGGCTTGGCATGCCTCAAAACCAGGTTTAACACACCATTTTTTCCTTTAAAATGTCTTGTACCAAGTCAGGAAGATGGCCATTGTTATAATATTGTTCGTTTTAGTGTGCGTTACATTTTAACGTTGCTTCGTTTGTTTTCTTTTATTTTTAGTGTAAATTCACATTGCGACAATACGTGTCACGGTACTTGTCTATCTCAAATTCATGTTTTTGGTTTGGATGTTATATTTGTTTTTCTCGTGGGATTTTGTCTGATGCTTAGTCCGTTTCTGTGTGTGTTACATTTTTAGTGTTGTGTACTTGTTCTCCTTTTATATTTAATGCGTTTCCCTCGGTTTTAGCTTTTTACCCCGATTTTGTTTTTTGTCCATGGATTTTTGAGTTTTGTACAGCGGTATACTACTGTTGTCTTTATTAAAGTTTTCCGAGACTGTTCATGATTAGATCATGGTTCTGGAGGCTTTTTTACAGTATATAAACAATAACAAAATGACGTCCATAACATGTTTCAAAAGTTATATCTGACAAAAGTCAGGTTTCTGCTGCCTAAAAGGATTCACATTTATATTGCAATAAATTATTCAGAAGGAGGTACAATCAGGTTTCATAAAAAGCCTGTACTGATACATCGATATTGAAAGTTCGGGATCCATTCAGAGTTATTTGTTCTATTTTAAAACTTGTACAAAATATGTTAACCTTCTGATAACGTGGTCGAATCTGATTGGGTTAGATTGAAAAGTGATGAGGGAAGTTGTCCCGTTCTATTTTAGAAACGCCAATAATTTTTTCTCACTGGTCCGTCGGGCATATTGGGTTACAAATTTGGTTGCCCGAGGCCTTAATGCTGTAGTCCCGGGCGTCAGGCTAGTGGATTTTTTAACTCCTGTGCAATAAAGCTCTTATTTACATAAAAAACAAGAATGTGTCCCAGTACATGGATGCCCTATCCGCACTATCATTTTCTATGTTTAGTGGACCGTGACAATGGGGGAAAATCTCTAATTTGGCAATAAAATTAGAAAGATCATATCCTAGGGAACATGTGTACCAAGTTTCAAGTTGATTGGACTTCAACTTAATAAAAAACTACCTCGACCAAAAACTTGAACCTGAAGTGGGACAAACTGACAAAAGGACGAAAGAACAAACAGACGGACAGACGCACAAACCAGAAAACATAATGCCCATAAATGGGGCAAAAAAACAGTTAACAATTATAAAATAAAAGTTGTAACATTTAACCTCAGAGGAATAAGCATTGTAATCACAATAATTGTTATGTAAATAAATTGGACAAATACCTACATTTCCTATCTTTTTCCAACTTCTTAAAGTTTCTATTGATGGTGTCTCCTCTGTACAAGATGGTATCCACTCTACTGTCTCTGCTTGTACTATCTGAAATGAATAAGAAATATAAAAGAATCTTTTTCATCATTTTGTAGAATTTTAAATACTTTAAACAGAACATTTAATGGTAAAGGAATTCACACACACACACAAAAATAATGACCAGAACATTTTCATTTTGAGAACAACTTTGATTTCACATTTTAACAGAGGAATATTGGTGTCTGCTAACTTGTATTTTTTTCTGGTTTCTAAAATTCAGTCCTAAGATAACAATAACAAAATAAACAAAAAATAGACATACATTAATTGCTACTAATTATATTGCTTGCCAAAATATGAAGTCTAGACCACCACTGCAGTTTTAATTTCATGTCAAGATTAAGATTTCTCACTATTAAATTTCACATGGAATAAATCTTACCTTTTCTTGTTCAAAATCCCAATCAATATCAGCTGGTTCTAAACCTTTTAATGTCAATCCTAAGCCTCTACGTCCTCTTTGCTTGGATGCCTCTATGATGTCTACAATACCCTGGCCACGCTTTCCCAAACCAGAACCTTTTTTGTGACCCATCTTTGCCTATATGGTATATACAGATACAAAAATCATAAACAAAAGAAAATTCTTCACATATAATTGAGAAAACAATAAATACATGAATGCAATATATTTTACTTCTGTCTGTCAACTTTCTTTTCAATACAACATAGTCAAGGCTTGTAAGCCTCTAGATTGATCAATAAAACATCTAAGAAATCTGTTATGATATTTTTTCAGAATACCAAAGTCTTGAATTGGATAATGCCTTGAACTCCATCAAAGACCTTTAACCCTATTTTCCTATTCAAACTGACATATAACTGTGCAACATCTATTGTTTTGTGTTAACTGCCAATGGAACTATAATAGCTGTAAAATCAAAATCAAAAAAAGAAGAACATGTCAATGTGCCCGGGATTTCATATTATCAGCATATAACTTTAAAAATGTGTCACTACAAATGTATTTGTGTCTCTTATGTAAGTACAAATCTAGTGATAATTCTGCATTGTTGATGTCACAATGAAGGAAAAGAAGACAGGAGTTTAGTTACACATGACTTTAAAGACAAAACTTAACAAGGACTTGACATGAAAAATTCCTTCAATCTGTATTTTGAGAACTCAAACGTAGTATAATTTTTCATACCATCATCCTTTTGGCAAAATCAGTATACCCATCCAATTGACTGGATGTCTTGGCCTTCTTGACTGCTGGCTCTCCAGCACCGATGTCATCACCATTGCCTCCATCATAGACTTGAAGTTTTTCATTGTCACTATCACTATCACTATCAGAATCTGGCAAGAAAACAGATTACAATTATTATATGCATCAAGATCAAATAAAAATGACATTGCTTTTTAAATTACTAACACTATAAATGTACAATGATCATGATGATGTATAAAATAAAACAATTGACAAGTTTTTTTTTTATAGGGTTTGCTTATTATAATAACATCCTTTAAAACAAGAAATGTGATAGCAGATACATGCAAAGGCTAAAAACAGTGAATTCCTCTAAACTGCATTCCCGTAATGTCTTGATTAATATAATTATTATTTTTTCAAATTTTTGTGTCTGCATGCCTTGTTTTAATTTAACAAAGTATTTTCACATCATCAAGGTTCAATTAATTCATTTCAGGTAATTAAATAAACTTATATACAACTAAGGAGTTGTTGTTTGTTTTTTTGGCGATTGCATCACGTAAGCAAAAATTGCAAATATGTACATTAGTGCCCTAGAGACTAGAATTCATAAACATGACAAAGGACTGTCTCCAAGTATTTGTATAATTTGTTGAAAAATCAATGTGGAGACCAAAATCATGCATATGCAAACCTGAAAATTATGGCGTCTTGCAAGGCTTTTTAAATTATTTCTGTTATGCCTTCCACAGAAAAAATAAATAAAATAGACTTTGCAAGACCATTATTTTTTAGACTAGCAGGTCTATGTTATTTAGTCTCTGGTGGAGGGTTGTCTCATTGACAATCATACGGTTCATACCAAATCATCATATTCCTGTATTGTCAGTAGGTTAACAGTTCATATCACAACTATGCTTATCGCCGAGGTCAATTTCATTTTCATTGATATTGATAAACTGATAATGCATGACATGTGCAGGATAACAACTGTGCGAAGTCATAAAAATCTTAATTTCAATTTTATTAAATTGCAGTCCACTATAACACTTAAGCATTTGACTGTACTTTTAAATAGCAGTCTACCAGTCATTATAAAAATCACCATAAAGTATATTAATGATTGTCTTTTATTAAGAACATCTGTATAACTTGTATTTCTTTTAATATGCAATGCCAACCTAATTTTTGTTTGTGTTCTTTTTTCAATTGTTCATGAACATTAATAATGTGTTAACTGTTGATATTTATAGCCTTTTTTCTTCTTTGCTGTGAATACCACTGTCACTCTAATATAATTGTAATCAATTTAACTATTGTAAGTTTATTGTCTTAATTTTGTATGCCATAACCATTTAATGTAAATGTGTTTGTGCGAATAAAATATTGTCTATTGTCTATTAACTTTTTTTAGAGTGCAATGTTTGAGTAGCAAAATATTGTGTTTGCTTCTTTACCTTCTAAGTTCATAATGTCAGATTGAAATACACCATTTACCAAAATTTGAAAAAAAGAAAGTAAAATTAGATTTTCAACTTTCACTTTAAACGGAAGCTATACCAAATTTACCGTCAAAAAGAAGAATAGAATCTAACTTGATTGCAGTAAACCGGCGTAGCCCGTAACCGGAGGAGATGAGTCTTCACTTTTAAACTATTTGAAGATAAGAATATAATATACTAGTATTCTATGTTACATCCATCGAATGTACATTTGAACAAATGGGCTTTTAGGACAAAAGGCAAATATTATACAAATGTGTTCCCATACATTGAAAATAGATTCTACATAGATAATATATATCCTCAATGCTCTTCAACTTCGTATTTATTTGGCTTTTTAACTTTTTTGATCTCAGCGTCACTGATGAGTCTTATGTAGACGAAACGCGCGTCTGGCGTATTAAATTATAATCCTGGTACTTTTGATAACTATTTACACCACTGGGTCGATCTCACTGCTGGTGGACGTTTCGTCCCCGAGGGTATCACCAGCCCAGTAGTCAGCACTTCGGTGTTGACATGCATATCAATTATATGGTCATTTTTATAATTTTTCTGTTTTCAAAACTTTGAATTTTTCGAAAAACTAAGGATTTTCTTACCCCAGGAGTAGATTACCTTAGCCGTATTTGGCACAACTTTTTGGAATTTTGGATCCTCAATGCTCTTCAACTTCGTATTTATTTGGCTTTTTAACTTTTTTGATCTGAGCGTCACTGATGAGTCTTATGTAGACGAAACGCGCGTCTGGCGTATTAAATTATAATCCTGGTACTTTTGATAACTATATATTATTATGAATGAACCCTTGGCGGTTCAATACTTTAAAGGGGCACTAGCTACGATATATATAACTATACAAATCCTTGGAGATATAAAATATAAATTCAAAAATATGATTTTTTGTTTATTCGATTATTAATGAAAGTGAAATAGTGAAATGACAATTCGCTTAAGGCAGCCAGCATGGTTCACTGATTTTGTCAATTTAAGTAACGAAAAATCGAGGATGAATTATTCACTTACAAGTGAATAACGCGACCTCATTAAATCCGCATTCATGGGACATTCAATTCAACACCTTGGTTAAAGATCGATTACGCATGGGTTATGCGTGTTCAGTTATTAAAAGGAAAAGGATGCCAACATTCAAGTGAAACAAAGGTAAATAATATGATTAGCTGATACGATTTACAAAAGTTAATCCATAAACAGGTTTACACAATCATTAACTTATTTTTTTTACATATAACATGAAATCAAAAAGAAATACAAAATGCAACTGCATGAGATCGCTATCTATTTATATAAGTTTAGTATGTTTATTTTGTACCATGTTATGTGGCCGTCGGCAGTTTTCGGAGAAATACCAATAGTTAATTAGATGGCGTCTAGACTAAAACACACACAAGATTCTGGTATATATATATATGAAGCAAGTCTCCGAGTACGGAAGTTCATCGCTGTGTTGAAACCCCTTTCCATCACGATCATCGACTATACAACAAGGGTTGATCAAGGAACGACAGACCTGTTCGGGAAAAGTTTTGGATAATATAGTTAAGGACAGTTTCCCAAGAGGGCATACATGAAAAACAAGAATGTGTCCAAAGTACACGGATGCCCCACTCACACTATCCTTTTGCATGTTCCATGGACCGTGAAATTGGGTAATAATCTAATTTGGCATTACAATTAGAAAGATTATACTATAGGGAACATATGTAGTAAGTTTCAAGTTGATTGGACTTCAATTTCATCAAAAACTACCTCGACCAAAAACTTTAACCAGAAACTCCCACTTTCATTTTTCTATGTTAAGTGGACCGTGAAATTGAAGTCAAAAGTCTAATTTGGCTTTAATATTAGAAAGATCATATCATAAGCAACAAGTGTACCAAGTATCAAATTGATTGGACTTCAGCTTCATCAAAAACTACCTTGACCAAAAACTTTAACCTGAACGGACGCACAGACGGACGAACGAACGAACGAACGAACGGAGCCACAGACCAGAAAACATAATGCCCCTCTACTATCGTAGGTGGAGCATACAAATTTGACTGTCCCTTTGGTATCTTTCGTCCCTCTTTTAGAATGAGTCACTCATTTTCCCAACATCACTTGTTTCCTGTAACTCAGGCTTCCATACTGGACTCTCATAGTCTTAAAAGGAATTTATCCCTCCTCCCAAACATCAATCTTGAAAACAAATGCCAGCCTATGGATTATTGATAATTAATTTTGTATAACGATAGAGATTATTATTATTTCAGTTTGATTAGCACATGTCAAGGTTAAATTCATTTTTCATCTTACTGATGAAGGATATTAGTTCTGTCTACATGATATAAATATAAACGTAAGAGAGGTTACACACCAACATTAACAGTGCATACATGTAACATTTTGTATATAATATATGTAATGTGAATCATTTTACTGTTGAAACAAGCTTTAATTATTACTATACTTCAAACTAACTGAAAACAAAATACTTTTTTGAATATACACGTATACTGTATACATGATCACTGGAATAGTCACACATGAGAAAATGATATACACAATAATACATATTCACTTTAACACAATAGAAACACTTTATGACAAAGCTAACAAAGCTAACTATAAAAAAGAAAAAAAGAAAACATAATACATCCAAATAAGATGCAGATGTTAAATTTTCAATTGTGATAAAGGGAGATAACCCAAATTAACACCAAGATGAAATGACAAACTACACATTTATACACAGTGACACTCTAGTCATTTACTATAATTTTATGATAGCTGCATTGTTCTAAGTAGGATCATGTCTATTCATTGTTACACATGCGTGTTATATATTTATTGATAAATAGTATCATATTTTAACTTGTATATATGCATTTACATTTTCAATTATACTTTTTTTTTAAATCAGCCATAGTGTTTACATACTATTTTGCGATCTTAGTAATTGAGATAAATGAATATTATATAGATCAACTGTTAGAAGTTAGTCAATTCTAGGTGATCAATTCTATTTAATCTGTTAAAAAAAAATATATATTTTTTGGGGGGAAAGACGGCTTCAAGCCGTCAATCCCCTATGGGGTTGACCAGAGTGCACTCCCTCACATCATTCATTTTGTTTTTATACATGTTATAGTGTGGAAAACCCCCCAACAAATCTTACTTAGATTGAAGAGAAGGAGACCCAGAAATGAATAGTTTGACTTTAAACACTTTTTTACACATTTCCCTTCTGTTTCTCACGAAATTATCGTATCTTGAACTCTCCTTTACACTATATACATTTATTTTACAATCCGGAAAAATTAGTATGACGAGATATTCTAAATATATCCAACCTACATTGTATTTTATAGTGACGTCATTCTTGGAAGAGGCAGGGATATCCTTCACCAGTTCACTGGTTATTTAAATCATTCTTAGAGATCGTGCACTAATTACAAATGTGTTTTTTTATAATTACAAATTTATATTTGTTAAATCTTAACATAATATTGTTTACTGTAGATGATTTAAACATCAACATGCAATACTTTAATTTGTAGGTCAACAACTTTCAAAATAAACAAAGATCGTGGGGTTACATGAGACAGGGGAAGGAAACGATTTTATTACTTTTTTCGGGTCTCACAAATTAGAGACAAGAAGCGTCAAAAAGCGACAAGAAGCGTCAAGAAGACAATTTAGCAACAAGAAAAAAATATTCTTCTTGTCGCTGCTTGTCGCTAAAATTTAATTGTTGCTAATTAATGAGACCACTTTTTTCTGTTAAAATTTTGAAAATCTTCCTTCATGAATAGATTTTTCAGTCTACACTTTCAAAAGAAAAAACTTAAAATTCCAAGAGTACTGTCACAAAAAATGGAAAATGGCCCTAGCCTGCAGTTCAGTGGTACACAATCAAGATTTCAAAAAATATTGTAGTTGTTGTGAAATGACAGAATTAAGTTGAGTTTTAGATAATTAGCTATCAACTTTAATCAAATGTTTAGATTTAGAAGATGCAGATCTCTTCCATTGGTCCAAATTGAATCCTAAACTAAGGAAATGAAATTACATAAACAACAATTGATTTCAATATTGTCAACCTTTCTACATGTTCTAGCTGTTCTCTTTTTTATTCTTCATATGAAAACTATCAAAAGATACCCCCCTTTCCAAAAACATAATTAAATAGAAACAAGGGCCGTCTTTCCCCTCAGAGCTATTCAGCTCTTTGATTATAATATAATGTGGATACGTACAAAGAGAGACAACTATTATCTTCCTACTTTTCAAAGTACCACCCTCACAATATCAAACCAGTAATCATTAAGATACTTTCATCTGAATTTTCTCATTTAATATTAAACATAACATGAACTGATATATTGAATGAGAGTTAATCCTCAGATATGATCAGGATTAATACGATTTTTGAATTTATTCATTTCTTTTTTTCGCACATAAATGACAGTGCATCATAAGCCTCTAAAGACTGGATGGTATACATATAATTATGTCTTTATCCACTGCATATGTTAAAAGTTGTAATATATTTCATGTATATGTACCAAGTTGTACTTTAAAATAAAAATATCTATCTATCTGTAAGGCGTAAAGATGGAACTTTTACAGATCATCTATCGTAGAGGATCTTACACATTGTCACAGAAATAATAATATTAGAAGTACGTCTGAACCAGTGACAACTCTACGACATATTTTTTCCATCGCATTAGTGATGGTGATACGAGGCTGAAAACACAATACATATACTTAGTATATAAATCGACTAAATAACAGCCCAATAATGTTAGATCTGTTAATAGATAATTCAGCTGATCTGTCAAAATTCCATTTCTATGCCTAATATATTATGTACTGCGTTACGACGTTAGATAAAAAAAATTGACGATAAAAGGTAACATCCGGCCACCGGAAGCGTTTTACTGTAGAGACCAGGGGCGGATCCAGCCATTTTAAAAGATGGCTCCCAACCCAGGACAAAGGGGATTCCAATTACATGTACCCATTCATACGCATTGATCGTCCAAAAGGGGGGTTAAACCCCCGACCCCCCTTGATCCTCCACTGAGAGCCTACGGTGGTCGAGTAGTCTAGCGCATTGGGCATATTGCTAGGTGATTTGGTGTCACGATATCTCAGTAGCATGAGTTATATTTCATATATTTTATAACTTATGCAAATCATTTCACAGTTTACTTATACCCAGCTTTAATAAATATATATGTTACAGGTATTTTCTAAATTTAGGCATTTTGTAAAATGACTGAAATTTTTAGGCATTTTCTAAAATGCCTGGATGATTTAGGCATTTTACAAATTGACTATTTTTTTCAGACATTTTATAAAATGCCTGAAAAAATTGTAAGGCATTTTACAAAATGCCTAAAAGACTAAAACTGAATGGAATGTACTCAAAATTTAACGACTAGAAATATCAAATAAATAATTTTATTCTATCTTTAAATATTGCATGAAATTTAAACAGTAAAAGTTTTATAATTTTAATTAAATCATTTACATAAACACTGACAATCATTTGTTGCTACATGTAATGTTTGGATGACAGCGACTGTAACACATTTGACCTGACTTTTTGCAAATACAACGTTTAGTGTTACATTAAGTCTTACCACTAGCACTACAGCCACATTTTGTGTAACTCTGACCATCACACAAAGAAACGTTACTGACAGCTTTTCTAAAGGATATTTCATTATCATAATTTACACAATGAATAGCAATAAAATTACTGTCACATAGTTTAGACTGATTCCTGGTGTAAAGTCAAAGTAGTATTCAATCTTTAATTCCAAGTTTATAACCATGCTCTTCCTTTCCAGTAACAACAGCATACCTGCCAACTGTCACTATTTGCGGGGGATTTCCCCCATGGAGGCTTCCAAATTGAAATGTTGAAAGAGCAATGTTGTCCACAATTTTAAACAAAACAGTTAATTTACAATGACTCTAGGCTTATAAAAGCATGAAGAAGCCACAAAACACTATTTAAATGTATTTGAAGGCCCTCTTGAAGTTTTTTTTGGGGGGGGGACTATGACAGCCATCTTGCACGCAAAACCACCATGGGCATTTTCAAAAGTTGGCAGCTATGCAACAGCCATAAGGTTACGCAGGTCTCCTTTCCCTCGATTCACATGGGGAATTGCAACTAATACATTTTCTTCAACATCCACCTCTGTTAAAACTCTTTCCGATAGATTTTTCATCCTGACAGCTTGTTTTGTTATTGAGGCTGACGTATGCTTTCTCTCATTTCTGATGACCTCTTCGTTTGAACACAGGTGACAAGATATAGTATCAATTATGTTTCCTTTTGAACACAGCTCATGTATGTACTGTGCACAAGTAGAACACTGGATATTCGAAAAACATAGATTTTCACACACGGCACACACATGAACATCTAATTCTGTTTCCTGAGTTTCAGATAGTTTCTAGTTATAGACAATAAAACTAGTAAAACATAAAAACTTAACCTGCAGGCTAGATTTATTAAGAATATCAATACTTTTTTGTAGGTTTACAATATATTTCTATAATCTAATTAATGTATTGCATATGTACACAATTCGCTGAAACAGACCAGGCATTTTGTGTAATTTTCATTAAAAATTTCAGGCATTTTACAAAATGACTACGTTTTTTTAGGCATTTTACAAAATGCCTGTCAACTTTAGGCATTTTAGAAAATGCCTAAAAATTCAGTCATTTTACAAAATGCCTAAATTTAGAAAATGCCTGTAACATATATATACCGGTATATTATATAAGCATTTCCTTATAAGAGAAATGGTGAATTAAACCTGGTATTATAGCTAGCTAAACCTCTCACTTGTATGACAGTCGCATATAATTCTATTATATTGACAACAATGCGTGAGAAAAACAAACAGACATGATAGGTAAAATGTTAAAAAAAAAACCTGGGGCACAACAGTCAACATTGTGTTATAATCTTAATAACATAAAAACAAGTGACTGTTTCAATAAAGAAAAACAAAATGGCATATATTCTATAAAAGAACATGAGCAAACATTTCAAAATTAAAATCGTCTATTTTTTAATAGATCCTGGTTCTGAAATGAAAGCTTATATTTTGTAAGTATATAACCAGGGTCTGCTATAACTTGGAAAGTTGAAACTTGATCCAGGGGAACATTTATCACAGAAGGGAGCTACAATAGAAAGGACCGGATTGTAGGTCTATGCTGAGTCTAGAAGATAACAATTTGAAACTGATGTTTGAAGTACGCTGAACATTTAAGAAAAGTTTTGTTTTGAACCATTGTTTTGATGAATTTTCGGCTGCATTTCCAATTCTAATATGTTGAAGGTGTGAAAATAAATATATTAGGCGAAAAATGTATTTCAAAATATCGACCGAACTTGAGGTACCTAGATATAAATGGAGTATGTTTAACGCTTAAACAAAAACGTGTCAATGTGTGATCTAGTTGTGATATAGCAATGGAACCATAAACATTCCTTCGACATGACATAATTTGGAAAGCAAAGCACACTAGGAAAGTAAATAATTTATTGGAGGATCCTGGACCTTGGTATACCGATATTAATTCAAGAAGAAAAAGAACTGTTTGTCACGTTCAGCAGGAGCAAGGATTTGTATAGAGTCACTACACAAATCCTTTGGAGGAGGTTAAAGATTCATGTAAAAAAATGGGATAAAAACTCTTACCAAAAGTGAAAGTGAGAAATTAGAAAAAAAAATTAAAGTAGAAAGGGGATTTCTAAAATTCAACAGGAAAGACAGGAAAAGACATTCAAAACCGTGAAAGAAAACGTCAAGTGATTGATAATAAAATTTAAGGATTTGAAGGATAAGAAAAGTATTAAATTATCCATTAGCTCCTGATCGTCAAGCTTAGTATAAGTTCAAAAGATCAATCTTTTGTGGCGCCTGTATGTGTGATGATTACAGGAAATTGAACAATAAGACAATCAAAGATGCGTTTCCAATCCCTAGAACAGATGATAATATAGACGCATTGAGTAGAAAAGCTGTCAACATGCTCTAGACTTGCATATCCAGAAATCAACAGAGAAAAGTTGATATTGGGTTCAGATGAGAGTCACCTTGGTATATGTTCTGTTTTGTCTCTAGTTGAGAAGGATAAGAGAGGGTGATACGATCATACCCATTGTAAAAGTGACTGGATAACAAGCCGTTGTAACACTCGTGATAGCATGAATATCATTGACCAACAGTGCAAATCTCATAACAAAAATAATCCATGCCATTGACGAAAACATTTCCAGTCGATGTTTTAGTGATCTGCCACATGATCCGTCAATGCATCTCTCCAGTTCAAATGTAAAATGGAAGCTGAACCTTTAAGTGAACAGTACAGTTCATACAGGCAGTTACAACTAATGATAATTCTAGGGTTGGACCATATACTTCATAGGTTTGTGACATTTGATATTTTTCATTGATACAATATTCTAGTTTGGATTAAGTGTCTGCTTAACTTTAAAATAATTTCATGTAAACTATGAGTATATATGATTAATTAATGTAATAGAACATTTGAGCTGTTTAATTGTTTGTAAGTATTTTGTCTATTTCTTAAAGGTTCATGTAATATCTACTTATATAACATTGATTGTTCGATCAAAAGTTTTAATTTGGACGACACAAGGACATGTATATACAGTAGGTAGCTGCATTGTGCAGGTTTTTGTATTAACTTTACGACACATGGTCTAGATTAGTCCAAATAATTATGACGTCTGGCAAGGCTGTTTTTTTTTTCTGGGACGCCTTCCTAGCGTCCCAGAAAAAAATTAAAATAGCCTTGCCAGACGTCATAATTATTTGGACTAGGTCTAGATATACGAAAAAGGGGGTGCACGCATTATAAGATGTGCATAAGGTTCTTCGAATGATAGCATACACATATACACTCGACTTACAAATAATCGCATTTCTTATAGGTGCCCTTAAAGTTAAGAGTCATACTGAGTATGATTGCAACAATTATCAGGAGAATTATTGTGAGAAAAACTTGAATCTGCAGCTTAAATGACAGGTATCTAGTCATCCGCAAACAAATCATACAGTACCCTCAGTCTTGTAGTTCTTATTTAATCTTAAAGACACATTTGATTAGTTCAAAAATCAAAACATCATAAATCATTACTAGTACTATATTAATTCATGCAATTGTATGAAAATAATTGTTTATTAAATCTGATTCATGACTGTACTGATTGATAAATGTATTTATTTCTATATGAATATACATATCAGATATGTTTGTATGTGTGTCACAAATGACTTGGAAAACTTTTTCCCTTATTGTTGGGTAACAATGTCCTTTTGAAGAATTTCAAGATAGATTTCCAGGAATCTTCTTGTGCCCTAGCATGGTCTTCTTTTATCCCTCCCCATACAAACACAAAACCTGAAAAAAAATATATAAAGCCAACTTTTATATGAATAAAAATAAAACGTTTTAAGAAATACCAGAGCTGTTCAGCCTTCATTTAACCTGAGATCACCCCTAGTTTTTGGTGGGGTTCGTGTTGTTTATTCTTTGGTTTTCTATGTTGTGGCATGTGTATTATTGTTTGTCAGTTTGTCTTTTCTATTTTTAGCCATGGCGTTGTCAGTTTGTTTTAGATTTATGAGTTTGACTGTCCCTTTGGTATCTTTCGTCCCTCTTTTAATGATAAAAGTACGCAAAACTAATAAACGTTATGAAATACAAAAAATACCCAGCCAAAAGAATCTTTTAAAATTTCTTATAATTTTTCCTTAATATGAATAAAAGAAGATGTAAGGTATACAATTCCATCAATGAGATACTTAATAATCACACAAACTGATATAAATAAAAGGATTTGTGGGTTATATATCAACAGCACAGAATTTGAACGAACAAAAAAAAATGACCCAGAGGTCAACATACGATCTATAACAATAAACTGGTGTTTACAATATCATTTATTATATTAAAATTGTTTCTTTATTTTCTTAAATAAAAGATGACATTAAACATTTTTTTCATGAAAGCAGTATCCTTTTTATTCAACCCCCATGCTGTTTAAACCACAGTACTGTACTTCGACTAGTGCAAGTTTTAAGATAAGATGGATATATAATTTACTTTCATAAATGTATTTTAATACTATTGTATAAATGCTCTCACCAAAAATTTTGTGAAAGGAAGCTCTACAGACTGGTAAATATGCTGGTTCAATTAGATGTCCTGCGTTAGGATATCTTTGTATAGTCAGTTTATGTTTTTGGTTATCTGGATAGCAATTGTACACCACATTAGCATGGTCTGGATCTACCGACTTGTCATCCTCTCCGATAATATATAAAATCTGAACATCTGATTCCCATGTCTTAACCAAAAAAAAAATCTCACATAAATGATCTAATGGAAAAATATGACTTCACATATTTAAAAATCTGAATAATTGTTTATGTAAGTACTCAATTTATGTATTGAAATCATTTGAATTCGAATATGAAAGTTGTTTTCCATTCGTTTGAGCTTTGGATTTTGTCATTTGATAAGGGACTTTCCTTTTGAATTTTCTTCGGAGGTAAATATTTTTTTGATTTTACTTTTCAAATGTTTTAAACTAACTGTACTAACTGTAAATTTTAAAATGTATCTTGGAGCATCCAAAGCCAGTCAATAAGATATACAGTACCACAAATGAATGTACAGCTCACCTTTAAAACATGTTCAGGTTTGAAATGCGTATTCATAGCATCCCAAATGTGAACCCCTTCATCTGTATATTGAAATTTTGAAAAATCTGACCTTTAAAGAAAAAATAGTATAACTTTACAATTAATTAGACAATAAGATAATTACCAGGACCTTATAAAACAAGGTATTCGTTGTAAATTATAGTGCATCTAAGGTGCATAGATAATGAAAATTTAAAGCTCATTATATAAGGAATGAATTAAATGTGTAAGAATACTAGCTGCCAATATAAAACAATGGATTTCTAAAAATCTACTTAATCCTAGTATTTTTTCAGTAAATGGATATGAATAGTAAACTGAACATTGCTAGAAAACAACGAACAGTTGATGTCTACGTTAAAAACGCCAATCGGGTAATAAAAATAGACAGGAAATAGGGCAAAGATTTGAAAAACATTGATTAACAAAATCATTTTAATCTGCTAACCGACTCCCTGTGCCATCGACAACAACTGAACTTAAGTCTCCTGCAAGGTGTTAACATGTCTGTGAGCAACCAACTCTTCAAAAATCTTGTGCAACAGCACGCCAGAAAAACAAATTTTCAAAGTCTGTTGTAAGGCGCTTATTACATCAATTAAAAGAACAGAAAAGGAAAGAAAAAACACAGAATGACGATAAATTAGAACTTGCAGTTGTTGAAAGCTAGTTCAATGCCACTTAACATTTAGATAAACCATGGTTTTTTTCCAGACTAAATCAAGGTCAGTTGACTGCATACATATTGTACTTACTCAACAAAGTTTGTAAATGGACCCAGTGGACAATATGAACAAAATGGAGTTCCGTTAATGTTTACAACAGATTTCACCTACAAATAAGTAAATAAATAAATGATATACTTAATTTAATATCTGATTGTTACGGCTTAGCCAATCAACTAGTGAGAGATTATAAAAAGTCTGTGTATAATGCAAATCAGAAATTAAAATGTGCATCGTCGGTTTTACGTTTTGATAAAACTGAGAATGGAAATGGGGAAAATGTTGTCTACAAAAAAGATAAATAGAAATAGTTTTGTTTTGTATTTGATTTTCTATAGTCTTGTTTGAAATAATAAAAGATTAGGAAGTTATATAGTATAGTCACCGTTGCTAAAGTGTAGGATATGGATGATATCATAACAGCAGACTCAATACTTAGATTATGCTTTTAGAAAATGCAGGCATTCTTTGATACTGTTTATAGTTTTTGAATGTACCATTTTTAAGTCCAATTGATCCGAATTTAAAAAGGGTAGGACAGTGATCTAAATCATAGTCAAATCCTGACACAAATACATGTGGCTGCTACAATGATTTAGGAACTTAGTCTTTTGTACTTTCTTATGTTTTTCATAGTTTCAACAATTTTGGTAGCACTGCGATAAATCCAGTAGATCAATTCACCACTTTTTTTTAGATTTGAGAAAAGCTTGATATATAATTTGTTTTGACACCTGGATATTGTTCACCCCTAGATGTTTTCGTTGGGTCGATGTCTAATCCCTTTTTTCTGATAGAGAGAAAAAGAGCTGTAGTAATTATGAATACCAAAACAAGAAGTCTTATTTCTCAAAGAAAAAAGTCGTATTTGTATGTTGATATACACTAAAAGAAGTTACTTTTATAGGTTGATGTCACAATAAATAAAGTTATATTTATGTAAGTATAGCATTCTTGACACATTTGAGTTATAAAAACAGGAGTTAAGGAAAGTTGAGGCTACCGCACGATGTTTGTTTTTATTCAGTTCTCTATCGAATAATTGTGTTTAAAAAATCTCAGAATGTATGTATCTGAAAGGCAGATATTTCCCAGATTCAATTGTCTGGTAAACTCACTTGGGGACATTTCATAGCCAGCATCAATGCTATTTCAGCACCCTTTGATACACCAAGAATTCCTACACCATTGTTGATAACGTTTGAATGCTTACTAAACCAATCAATTGACTCCTGTAGAAAAAAATACATTTCCTATAGTATTATAACCATTATTTGAACATATGGTAAAATAATGAAAAAAATACTTAGTTAATCAGTATCATCATTATCATCAGAATTAGCAGCAGCAGCATTCTATCAGTTTGAATAACATTTGAATTTTATAACTTAATTCTTTCAATATTAAAGAAAATTTGAATATAAAATTATCAAAAGTATGATGAAAGCCATACTTCGATGGTGGATAATTATGGTGTTCCCGAATTATTTGATAGCTATTTTTTCTTCAGTACATACCTTGAGGTAATCAAAATTAATATCAGTCAAACTTTCAGGCAAATCTTCATACTGAAAGTAAGGCAAGGCAAACACAACAAATCCCCTGGATGCTAATATGGCTGCACGAAACTCTATCAGTCCACCTGCTGTTCCAAACATGTCAATTACTCCAGGGAATGGACCGGGCCCTGAAGATAATAATAAACTTGTATTTGTAAACGGTATGACCTTATAAGATTAAAGACTGAAAAACGTAAAATAACATAAATACCCAATACCCAAGGAAATTCTAAACGAAAAGTCCTTTATAAAATGGCAAAAACACATCCAACGAATAGAAAACATTGCCATATTCCTGAGTCAAAAATTGGGGTACAACAGTAAAGGTGTCCTTCATTTGTACAACCATACCGAGTAAATCGTTTTATAAACTAAACATTTCAACTTTAAGTTGTTATCTTATAACTGTTTTAAGCAGTAAACAGTAAAAATATCAATCAAAATTTAAAAAATCAAAGATATCTTAATATTCGGATTGAACTGAACAATACGAGTTTTATTCAAATGTGTATCTATTTGAAGAGTAATCAAATTTATCCTAAGAATAGATATATATGAAATATGTGTATAAAGATGCATTGTAAAGAATAAAAATCAGTAAAATACCTGAAGGAGTAAATAAAGTTCCCCTGAATATTCCATCTCTAATAACTTCTCTTTTAACTGACTTGTGCAAAAACCATCTTTCAACTTTCGATGAGACTAAAGGTTCTTGGCTTATATTGTGACAGTCACTCCAGGAATAGTGACCTTCGAAAACAGATAAATTGACAACTTGTGGTGTTGTTACGTCACGTTTAAGGTACCTCAAACCTTTCTGCTGGCCAGGATCTGCTGTCATACTCCAGAATATGCCCATACCATCAACGCCTATGAAATGTACGATAATTTCTTAATTAGATTTTTTTTATAATTCCAATTCTTTGAAGGTTTTACCATTATCACATAAGTACACGTGACATGCCATGGTAAACATGGTCAAACTATATGTAACAAAATAGTGGAAACCAACAGTTAATTTGTAGTATTATTCATAATGGGTACCTTCATCCTGTGACTATTTTAATAGTCCCAGCTAGCTTTATCGGATAACATATAGCCTAAGTTATGAATGGCTAATCCATAATTTATATACATTTTGTTTGAAATTTAGATCTGCTATTTGCGTTTTCGTTTTTTGTTCTTCCCATAGTACTTTGCCCAGCGCGCTAGACCATTCGGCAAAGGTGGCTAAATAAAAATAAAGATAGCAATGCCTTGTTTCGTCTTTATTTGTCTATGGCTGTAACAAAGTACATACTGTTCAAAGATGGTGTATAGTGATTACATTGAAACTAATAGTTTCTTTAAATTCATCATAAGACCTTATTTGGCACATCTTCGCCATAATTTGTATAAAACAATGCAGATGAAGACCAAAAGAAAAGTAAAAACTTTACTTTTACCATCAACAGTACTAGATATATCCAATTCCTATGAATAGGACGTTTGTGTCACAACAATGAGTTTGGGCGTTAGTGTAAAATTTTAGTCCTGGTATCTATGATGAGTTTATTCACTAAATGAGGAATCTTTGAAGAGAACAGACTAATCATTCAAATAGTTTAAATGGAGGAATGGAGATTAGAATAGGCTACTTTCAAAATAGAATCGAAATTAGCTTCGAGTTGGAATATTGTTTTATTTGATCGACATGAAATGTGTACACAAGACTATATCGTTTACACTTTTCCTGCTAAGCTTACCAATACTTTCTACGGATTTTAGAAATTAATTAAAGTTGATTAATCAAACTGAATGGATCAATTCAACAATGTGTGACATCATATCAATTCTGGGCATAAAGATATATGATGAACATGTATCATTCTCAAGAGGTTGTTTTTCATCACCTGTATAGGTTCCCAGCATCGATGGGTGTTTATCAATGAAGACATGTCCACTAGCATCTGAGATGAAACACGCTGAAGATGAAAACGTTGATTTGACTTCAGTAACTGATGTTTTGACTGTAACTTTCTGTTGTGGTGATAGTCCATATATTGTTATACTGATTCTGTCATCTACTAGCGGTTCTTCTGGATAGACTTTAATTTCCATGAAACAGCGGATAAATATATTGTCATAAAGCTTGGGAAAGTCGAACAGTAGATTCTTAACTTGCCTTCTAAACATCACATATTTGTTGTTCTAATCCATACGTCAACCTGAAGGAAAACCTATAGCAAAACACAAATCTGAATCATAAATTCATTATTATGTTGAATATTTTTTTTATTATTATAATTCAATGTATAGAAAAAAAACTCAATCAATAACTATAAGTATTTCATAAAAATAGTTAATACTTCCAACGTAGGTTAAAAGAAACTTAAGTTGTGTCAATGTATCTATTTTGACTGCCACTTTCAACTTAAGTTTTTTCTCAACAAATGTCTTGATGATGGTATTTGACCAACAGTACTAATGCTGTGGTAAAAAGTTCTTTCTTTCAATTTAAATTTCTACAATTCAGAAGGTAATGGTTCTCATCACCCTCGTCATTTTAGTGACAGATACGATAGACTCTGGTTTTCCCGGTAAACCCTGCCACCTTCAAAACCCAATAGGCAGATGGTGAGTATTACATCTATATTTCCACAATGCATAAATGAAATTACGAGATAAAATGAAAGTATTTTAACAATTCTTTTTAAAAATACGATAAAATATTATTTAAGGCAAAAGCAAAAGCATGTTAGGTAAAAGTAAAATTTTGAAAAACCCCTCTCTTATCAGCTTATGGATACCTTAAATTTGATTGCAAGGCTTTTACGTGCATCAAATATTACTGAGAGAATATGGCACGGTCGGGAATTGTTTGATTAATATTTCATAAGATGCGTATTGTATTCATATATACCCCACAGTTCATACATCACGTCGTGAGAAGACGGATGCAGTAAAATGAAAGAGGAAAAAATGCAAAGCATCTAAGCATATATTAGGAAAACATAATTTGATTAATTTCGAATTTATTTGGGCTGATGGCATGTTATAACCCTATTAAATGATTTATCAGGTTATAAAACATAATTATTTAAAAAATTACATTTCAGACAAATTAGAAAAGACACAACGTTTTGTAATCAACGATACATTAACAATAAATTGAGAGCATGTTTATGTGAAGGCAAAACATTTATAATTTACGATCACATGTAAAATGAATTAGTTCTATTTTGATGTTGATGATTGCAACAGTGGTACTACTGTCTATATAATTTATAGAAACACTGTTTGATAGCTCTCAGTCACAGTATATTTGAATGGATTGTAAAGTCGCTGAGAGACGATGTGAACAGCTCTCTAATAATTTTAACATTATAAAATTGTATTCTGATCTTACATCTTCTGACATCGGACTCGGACTTCTCTTGAACTGAATTTTAATGTGCGTATTGTTATGCGTTTACTTGTTTACATTTGCTAGAGGTATAGGGGAAGGGTTGAGATTTCATAAACATGTTTAACCCCGCCGCAATTTTGCGCCTATCCCAAGTCAGGAGCCTCTGGCCTTTGTTATTCTTGTATGATTTTTAATTTTAGTTTCTTGTGTATAATTCGGAGTTTAGTATGAAGTCAATTATCACTGTACTAGTATACATATTTTAAGGGGCCAGCTGAAGACCGCCTCCGGGTACGGGAGTTTCTCGTTACATTGAAGACCCTTTGGTGGCCTTCGGCTGTTGTCTGCTCTATGGTCGGGTCGTTGTCACTTTGACACATTCCAAATTTCCTTTCTCAATTTCATAAGAAAGTTGTCGTGGTCCGTTAACCAATCAAAAAGTAGTTCTTATTTAAACTTAACATAATGTATCATCGCACGTTGAGGACACAAGTCCTCATAAATGGTTCATCAGATGTTTTGTGGATTGGACATTGTTGTGGTAGAGATATAAAATTAAGAGAGAATATTCAACAGATGCTTACTCGAATGGCTTGGGGTTCCAAAGAGTTTTAGCAGCATTGGTTTGTACAGCACCAGTTCAAAACTTCAACTACTACTGTCTTCTATTACAGGGGAGTTTAAAGTCACCAAAACCAGACAAGTTATGATAGCAGTAAAGAAAAGATGACAAGGTGAAAGAGGCAAATGTTGATGTCATGACATGAAAGAAATAGGCAGCCAAGAGCGCTGTTTGAAGACGCAGAGAGTCGATTAAAACACATAGACATAGTGAGAGTGGTAACATCATAGCGACTTGGTGTTGGCAACATTCAGCAACCAATGAAGCAGTCAGCAAATGCAAGACATAGAAGGATCTTGTTCAGCAAGAAGTTCTTCGTAAGGAAGAAGGAGATCGACAGGTAAGAGCCGTCAGTATGAAACAACAAGGGCAATATATGGAATGGGAAATGGCAAGACCTAGAAAGATAAGTTGGCATGAGATGTATAGAATGGACGGCAGACAAAAACCTTACAAAGTGGACACTGATTGAAGATCTTAGTTGTAAGTTGTGCGTTAGGTTAGCAAACCTTTAACATGTTTGTCGTCTTGCAGGACAGCTCTGATGGATTGTAGATATACATGGCGCCATGACCACGTCCTTCGAAAGACAGCAGCAGTCTTGGACACACAGATGAGGAAAAAAACAAAATAGAGAAGGGGCCAAAGTTTATCCAACTCATCAAAGGAGGTGGCGAGTCATCCAGAAACACAGAGCAAAGCCAGTGATATTCTAGCAACAGCAAATGACTGGGAGATGCAAGCCGACGTTGTGTGAAAGATCACATTCCCAAGAGAGATTTTACAACAACCCTCCGACGAGATATTGTGCTGTGGTCCAGAATCAGCAGACAGGTCATTCATATAGAGCTAACAGTTCCATGGGGAACAAGACCGGAAGAAGCCCGCGAAAAAAAGCTTGCAAAGTACCAGGAATTGGTAACCAATATTCAAGAGAAGAATTAGGGGACATAGTATTTTCGAGTGGAGGAGGCTGTGAAGGCTTTGTTTCTTAAACGTTTTGGCGAGCCTTGGGGTCACTACAACTAACTGGACCAGTAAGAAAAAGCATGGTAGGGAAATTTTGGAGACAGGCAGAGGAAGATTCTAGTTTGGTTAGGAGGAAGAGAGAAGAGCATTTGAACAACTAGCTGGTTCCTGTCTGAGCCTGATCAACTCAGTCGGCGCACCCACAGGAGATTGTCATGGACAGCGCTGAAACAGTCGAGGAGAGGGGATTCGCCTGATGATGGAACCAGATAAGAGGTAGAAACACCGTATTTAAGGTACGTCTTCTCTGGTTGTAGCCTAACATGAAGGTGCGCATATATATTACCCAAGGTGTATATTTCCTTAGCTGTATGTAGCAAAGTCTTTTGGAATTTCTGTCAATTTCGTATGGGTGTGAGGCCGCTTTTTATATTATTAATTTGAGCGTCACTTTGTATTTGGTTTTCATGTTATATTTGTTATTCTCGTGGGATTTTGTCTGATGCTCGGTCCGTTTCTGTGTGTGTTACATTTTAGTGTTATGTCGTTGTTCTCCTCTTATATTTAATGCGTTTCCCTCGGCTTCTTTTTTTACAATTAGATTCAGTTTAAGGGTATTTTTCAGTATCTTTATCGACCCTTCAAAGAATGGAATGAAACTTTGTAAATGTTTCGTTTAAATTTGTATTTTACCGAAAAATTTACTAATTTTTTACAGTCAACACTATACTTTTACATTGACAGCAGCAATTTTAGGAGTGACACAGGGTATCAGGGAACAATTTCCAATTGTTTTTAAATATTTATTATGTATTTTATTGGAATAAGTTCTCCTACATACTTCATTATGAAGGTGTTCATGATTTGTACATTTTTAGTTTCAAAAAGAAGATAAGCATATCAGTATGTTGTGTACTTATTCAGATATTCGTGCAAGTTTGTACTTTATAAGATTCTAAGATGTCCATTTTAATATATATGGCATCCTGGTCTGTTCACAAATCTAAAATGTAAGCATTTTTAAGCCTAGGACTAATAAATTTCCACAAATACTCCAACAAGTGACCACATGAATAGACAAGATTAACACTCCTACTTGTAGAAAAATTTATCGGATTGTTACTTATTTCATCAAATTTAAACAGGACCCTCGTCTCTCAAGTGTATCTCGTATTTACAAGCAAATCATCCTACATTTCTTTCCTGTAGCATAAAACCATTTAAGGTTTTATGGCAAAGGAAAGAAATGTAGGAGGCTTTGCTAATGACCGGTGTTATATGCATGACTTTGCTGGTAATCAATCTCATAGAATCTATCTTCTTAATGCATATCGCAAGTATAGTATTTTTACTCTTAGCTGATCACAATCTGTGCAGCTAATATTTGTTTGCACCTTTTTTTATATTAAAACAATCATTGAGATGCATGTCATCACCAGTGCAATATGTTATTGAATTAAAATCAGAAATTGTCCATATTTGATAAGATCTTATAGTAACTGTACTTAAAAAACTACATTTTCTACTTTCTATCCAATAGTTAGATTTGTCCTCTTTTTTGCCTATAACAACCCTTTTACTCATAAGACGTATAAAAGTTCATTAAACCTTCTGTAATAGAAACACAGGTTCGTGTGTGTCTACTTGAAGGATTAAATGATATTTTGTCAAATCATTTCATAAACATTTTACATAATCAGAAGTGCTGAACAATTGATTAGAACTGCAATTTGATAGATTTTGTCAAATTTTTAGAATATATGAATATTCAAAAATGAATGAATTATTTGACCAACGGTAAAGCTATTTTAATCTGCAGAGAATAGAAGAGGTTTGGGATTACTGTTTGCTAAAATTTCAGTAATAAATACCATCTAGTTACTATGTGAGTGTGTACTGGTACATATATACCTATAGGGTCAATTCAATGTAGGTTAAACTACGTTCAACTATTCATGTTTATACGTGACATCTTGTTTGGCAAAAATGATGATTGTGTATTCATTGTGAAGACCTTGGAAGAGTAAATGTTCAATTAATATTTTATGTCGTGCAGGTAAAAATAGTTGGGCCCATAGATAGATTCATGTCATGATTAGTCCAGAAAACAGTATACATGTACCTTGTAATTTTAATCTTTTTGCATTTGTTTTCATTGCTCTAATAATCTGACAAGGCATAGTATGTGTGTTTTTATGTTATGTTATTCCGTCGATTTGAAGGCCCAGTAAACCTTATGTTATCTAATGTCTACTTTAAATGAAACTTTGAATTGCATTGAACTTACCTTTTCACAGCTAAAATTTTCTGTTGTGTTTATCGACACAAATAATGACCCCGTGACCTCTGAACCTCTGATAGTATGAAATTACTCTTCGACCGAAAGGATACGACTTAAATACGCTTTCGAAAAGATGAAAATAAATTGAAATTACAGGGAAAGGATATTTTTATATATATGCTTTCAGACCTATCCGCTTATATTTTGTAGTAATATAACTATGCTGTCCGTAAACTTTTGTATACTAAGTGTTCCAATTTTCGTTTTTTTTTATATTTTTATAGTCATTTTCTTTATAACTTGACATAAAAATATTTATAAATACTAGTCAACAAAAGAAACGATACAAGGTAATGTTTTTCCCTATGATATAATGAAAATGGATACACCAAGACAAGATATAATTAATCATTGCCTAATTGGTCTAAACCGTTGATTTAGGCAAATATGGATTTTTTTTAGCTATTTTTATTATTTCAAAAATCGATTATTAGATCTTAAAATTTTGCCCTGAATGCCTTTGCAGATATTCCAATACTTAATTCACATCTGCCGACTTTTCTAATGGGATAATCTTACAGTTTTTCCTATTTATTATATTTTATGAGATCAAACTTGTGTATCGTTACGTTTGTTGATAAATGTATGTAAGACTTACTCTTCAGTTAAAATGGAAGAAACAAATCTTTTACGATTGTATTTATTTCAACATGCATTAACGATTTAAAATTAAAATTGAGAATGGAAAGGAAAATGTGTCAAAGAGACAACAACCCGACCATAGAAAAAAACAACAGCAGAAGGTCCCCAACAGGTCTTCAATGTAGCGAGAAATTCCCGCACCCGGAGGCAACCTTCAGCTGGCCCCTAAACAAATATATACTAGTTCAGTGATAATGAACGCCATACTAATTTCCAAATCGTACACAAGAAACTAAAATTGAAATAATACAATACTAACAAAGGTCAGAGGCTCCTGACTTGGGACAGGCGCCAAAATGCGGCGGGGTTAAACATGTTTGTGAGATCTCAACCCTCCCCTATTCCTCTAGCCAACGTAGAAAAGTAAACACATAACAATACGTACATTTAAAATTCAATTCAAGAGAAGTCCGAGTCTGATGTCAGAAGATGTAACCAAAGAAATAAACACTACAGGCTCTAAAGAGCCTGTGTCGATCACCTTTGTCTATGTTAATATTAAACAAAGGAAGCAGATGGATTCATGACAAAATTGTGTTTTGGTGATGGTGATGTGTTTGTAAATCTTACTTTACTAAACAGTCTTGCTGCTTATAAATATCTCTATCTATAATGAACTTGGCCCAGTAGTTTCAGTGGAAAATGTTAATAAAAATTTACAAATTTTATGAAAATTGTTAAAAATTTACTATAAAGAGCAATAACTCCTAAAGGTGTCAACTGACCATTTCGGTCATGTTGACTTATTTGTAATTCCTACTTTGCTGAACATTATTGCTGTTTACAGTTTATCTCTATCTATAATAATATTCAAGATAATAACCAAAAACAGCAAAATTTCCTTAAAATTACCAATTCAGGGGCAGCAACCCAACAAAGGGTTGTTCGATTCGTCTGAAAATTTCAGGGCAGATAGATCTTGACCTGATAAACAATTATACACCATATCAGATATAAGCCAAAAACTGCATTTTACCCCTATGTTCAAAATTTCCTTAAAATTACAAATTCAGGGGCAGCAACCCAACAACGGGTTGTCCGATTCGTCTGAAAATTTCAGGACAGATAGATCTTGACCTAATAAACAACTAGATACACCAATGATAATTGTGGCCAAGTTTGGTTTAATTTGGCCCAGTAGTTTCAGAGGAGAAGATTTTTGTAAAAGCTAACGACGACGGACGACGGACGCCAAGTGATGGGAAAATCTCACTTGGCCCAAAACAGGTGAGCTAAAAATGACAATTATGCATAAATAACAACAGACTACTAGCAGTTAACTGACATGCCAGCTCCAGACTTCAATTAAACTGACTAAAAGATTACGATTTCATCATATGAACATCAGGCACAATCCTTCCCGTTAGGGGTTTAGTATCATACCAATATAACATATATGAGAAGTAGAAGAACATAACCCGTGTCATGCCAACACCTGGTTTTTGAATAAATGTGTTTAGTTGCAAAGACCCTATAAGTGAATCAATATTAACGCCAAAATATGCAATCTTTAATGACCTGACAACAGTATCGTAACTATATCCTTTCTTAATAAGTCTTTTAAAAGGTTTTGTTAGCTTTTGAGGTGAAAACTGACATTTTTGTTCTTTATAAAGAATATTTCCATTACAAATGACATAACCCGTGTCATGCCAACAACTGTTTTTAGAATAAATGTGTTTAGTTCCGATGCAAAGACCTTATCAGTGACTGAATATTAACGCCAACATATGCAATCTTTAAGACTTGACAACAGTATCGTAATTATATCCCTTCTTAATAAGTCTTTTCAAAGGTTTTGTTAGTTTCTGAGGTGAATACTGACACCTTTGTGCTTTATAAAGAATATTTCCATAAAAAATTGGATGTGAAATACCTGAACGTATAAAAAGTCTTCATGTTGAGCTATATTTACGAATGATGTACTTAAAATTGTATACTTACTTTAATTTGTATGTCTTAAAAAAAAGTCAAATAACAAAAATACCCAACTCCGAGGAAAACTCCAAACGGAAAATCCTTTATCAAATGACAAAATCAAAATCTCAAACACATTAAACAAATGGGTAACAACTGTCATATTCCTGACTTGCACAGTCATGCACTGCATGCACAGTACCCTTTAACTGCATATACCCACATCATTTGACTACGCGACTTTGTTAAATAGTTCTCTCAATTTGCAATAAAATGAATTTACAGGTAGGTAGAATAGTAGATCTCGAACGACCATGTCTTTGAGATATCTTATTAATTATACGTTAGATAATAAAGACATTACTTTTAAAAGCATGGTTCAATGATAAAGATAATGTTAATGGAAAGCTAGATACATATTTTTCTCATAAAAGTAATTTCCAAATGGAAAAATATCTTGATATTCAAAGTTTTCATTCAAGACAAATTTTATGTAAATTTCGCATAAGTGCTCACCAATTAAGAGTAGAAAAAGAGCGACATAAGAATTAAACTGGTCCGCCGCTCTATCTATAGCTTCGCACCAGTGTAGCGATAAGTGAACACAACAGGGGTCCAGTTTACATAAGAATAAACCTATAGAAAGGTCACAGAGGACTTGTAATTTTTGTTCTCATAATGATAATGAAGATGAGTTTCATTTTTTAATTATTTTAACTGTCCATTGTATTATCAATGTAGGGAATCACTGTTTGCACAAGCTCATGAACACTGTCAAAATTTCAATAACTTAGACTGCAAATCAAATTTGTTATGGTTAATGACCACTGAAGATCAACATATACTCAAAAAGTTAAGCATTTTTCTTATCCAGAGTTTTGAATTGAGATCCACAAATTCTGTTTACGGCTAAATCTCTTTTAGTTTATCTATATATATATATTTTTAATCCAAAAATTTAATTTAAGTGCACATTTCTCCATGTGTATGCATATTTCTTCTATTAAGTACAGCTATTTGTAAGATCCAGGCAGGGGGTGATTCATGTCATGTCTCAGAACTGCTTTATTCTTTTATATAATAGGCAGCTAAGATTGAAATAAAGTTTGCAAGCTTTTTTTTTAAATTTTGTTGAACGGTTGCTATGGAAACATGCAGCCATTTTTTTGAGGAATTTCTGATGAAATCAGACATGAAAATTGGAAAATGTCTACTTTTTGGTTGCAGCAATTTTATGATAATGACAATTTCAAGAAGAAAAAAAATTTCAACATATTATTAGGCATTATTTGAAGTTTATATTTTGATGTTGAGGTTGTGAATTTTTTTTTTGATATAGGGCTAAAATGGTATTTAAAAAGGTGCAAAAATCTGTATTTTAACATTTTCTGAAAATAGCTTAAATATCATATATTAAATCAAGAAAAATTGACATTGAGCAGACAAGTTCATTATAAACTATGATTGCATCTTAAAGTTGATACATTGAATAATAAAAAACAGGAAAAAAACATCTGGGTTTTTTTGAAATTTGTTGTTACCATGGCAACAAAAATTGGTAAAATTCATAAAAATGACAAAACACAATACTGGTTCATTATCAAAATGTTTGCTATTTTTTTTATATTAATGTAATTTAACAGACAATAAAACTTATGATTTGTTTGAAAATGATAAAAAATTATATAAGCTTTAATTTAAGTGGCTGAAAGACAATAGCAACCAAAAAAAAAGCCCTAGCAACCGGTCTGAAATTGCTGAATTAATTCAGAATCAGCATCAAATACATGGTATTGTAGGTATTAGATACATATAAATAATGGAGTTTGAATTTTATACTCAACAGTTAGATAGTTAATTTACAATTGATCTGCTTTTGGTTACCATGGGAACAAAAAAGTTCAGATTTGATACAAACTATTTTGTACTTTATAATATCTGTTTTGCAGCCCTGTAAATGGACTTCTTTCAACAAGCAATCATATTTCTCTATATTTTCAACTCATATCTCTTGATTTCATGAAAGGGTCATTTGGTTATTGTAATAACTAAGTATGGCATAGACATTTTATGTGGAGAGACAGTTAATAATGTAGGACTGCTGAATTTGGTGCATGGTTTCCTTAAAAATTTGTATTCCTGAATTTTTCTTAATATCTCAAAATTCAAATTTTATTTTGGTCTAGAATCGTAAAAGTAAACGGTACGTCTAAACACTGCTAAGGACTCATTAGTGCACTAAAGACCTATATAATGCCACTAAAGACTAGAAGGAGTGCTGCTATATATTTTATTTTTACATATTATGGTAAAGATAGATATTTAATGCAAATAAATCGAATTTTATAGAAAAAAATATTCATAAATAAATAAGATATTCAACGTTATTTAGACGGTTCATTCCTCCTATTCCCGCTTTTTTATAAATCTGGTAAGAAAATTTAAAATTTCATGTGGGAATAGGAGGAAAACTTATGCAAACAAAGGATTATCCTTAATCAACTTTTAATTTGCCAATGTTTTTTTGGGATAGGAAATAGGTCATTTTGTATATGTTTGAATTTTGTGTTTTTAATTCAAATAAAAATGAAAGAAATGGAATAAAATTGAGAATGGAAATTATGAATAAGTGAAAGAGATAGAAACGTGACCATATAGCATAAACAATCGAAATAAAGAAATATAGCAAATTATCTTATATTTCTTTTATAACACAAATTCAAAAGTAAAGTCACAAAAGCATTATAATATGAAACAAACAATACTAATATTGTAGCACACACATCAGAAGTCCACCGTATATTAGTCTATTAAAGTTTTTTAATCTATCGCTGGCTTATTGTTTGCTAGCTTAAGTAGTTCTATTCAACGTGAATAAGGTGGGTGGCTGCATCGCCAAACTCTACTGTTGTTACTTCTTGGTGGAGTATTAATGCTGCATAGTGGATAATGGTTGAGGCCTAGATTCCTCATGTTTCAGTAGTTTTATTTGTTTAAAATGTTTGGTCGTGGGTGCTGGAATGTTTCGTCGACTTGCTTTGCCATCCCTTTAGATGATGTGTAGTCTCAGTAAACCCAGTTTGCAAATGAACAGTGTATCAAACTTCGTTTAGGTGAATTTTAAATTAACCTTGATTGTTATAAAAACAATTTATAAATAATCAAAACATTTATTGAAGAAATCGTGATTTTTAAAAGTGTGAATAGGAGGAAGACATCATTAAGACTGTGCCTGTTTTTCTTTGATATGTGGAAAAAAATCAATGAACTGATTGACAGATGCCAAATAACATAACAACAGTTACTGATTAAAAAATCATGATCCTTTTATTTTAAGTAATTTGTTTTTCAACTAGTTTGATATCTGTTTACAAAGCCTTCATATGGTATTATGTGGTATATGCTTTACTTACTGTTGAAGGTCGTAGGGTGACATATGGTTATTTATTTCTGTTTCAATTCGTTTCTTGTGAAGATTTGTTTCATATCATAAGTTTCACCCATGTCCGTCAGTACTTTAGTCGTCAGGAAGTTTGTTTCTATTTTCTTATTTTAGTTTGCCTCAACCAAATGTTATGAAACATAATATACACAATGCTTATTACCACAAAACAGAGATCAAGTTTGAATTTAGTTGATGTCAATTTAACTGTTCCCGAGTTATGCCCGTTTTGCGTGACTTTTCTTTGTATGATACTTTAAAAATTTTAAAACCGAGAACCAGATCAGTTTCATAGGCGGATCCTGGGAGGCCCGCCCCACCCCTCCCTTTCGTTGGAAAAATTTGGTTGATTATATAGGGAATCACTGAAGTGTGACTGGAGCAGCCCCCCTTTATCTCAGTGTCAGCCCTTACAAAAAGTTCTGGATCTGCCACTGAGTTTAGAACTGTATATATAGTTTACCTTAAATGACCTGGTTAAGTGAAGAAAGGAGTAGGTTCAGTAAGTCCCCTTTTTGGCCCAAAAATATAGCAGTTTTATGAAATTGTGAAAATTTAATCCTTAAGCTATATTTTGGAAAGAAAAATGCCTTTTCTAAATAAATATGAGCTGTTTTTAAAAATACAATGCACAAATATCGCGATCTAGCATCATAACGTTATGCTAAATTACTGAAATCTTCAAAATTTTAGCATTTTGGTTAATCTATAGACGGTTTCCGTCTAGAATGAAAGTGTCCGTATTCGTGTTCATTCATAATATTGAAATGTAAGTTGTATTTGATGATAATACATAACATATATAAAGGTTGAGGATGAATTCGTTTTTTGGCATATTTGATAGATTTTTCATATTTAAGCTTGAATCAGAGCGTTTTTAATGAATAAATCAGTTAAAATCTTTCACTTAAACTAATCGAATCAATTGAAATAGACTCTTGAGTGTTTAAAAAGCGTCCAAAAACTTTCGTTTGATGAACCTGAAATTTGAGGCCAAAATCGGCCCTTACCGGACCTACTCCTTTTTAAAAGGGACCATTTGACCTTTAAGGAAAACGTTTCTGGAGCCCTTTTTTTCTGTCATACTATACCATATAATATTTTTCGACTTTCATGTATTTATTTTTGATAATTTCTGTTAATATAAAAAAGAAGATGTGGTATAATTGCCAAATTGAAACAACTCTTCACATACAAGAGACCAAAATGAAACAATAACTATAGGTTATCATACAGCCTTCAACATTGAACAAAGCCCATGCCGCATAGACAGCTATGAAAGGTCCCGAAATGTAAATCAATTCAAACAAGAAAACATATTTATTTACAAAAAGTGAACGAAAAACAAATATGTAACACATAAGCAGACGACAACCACTGAATTACATGCTCCTGACTTAGGACAGGCACATTCATAGAGAATGTGGCGGGGTTAATTTTAACCCCGCCACATTCTCTATGTATGTGCCTGGCCCAATTTAGCTTAAATATTTTAGTCTTGTGTAATATAACTAAAATATGTTAGCAGGATCCCAACTATATATTAATTAATCCTCAAGAAAATCTTTATATAGATAAATTAGTAATGATTTAGAATTTGACATATTGTGTAGACACCTATAACTACTAGTAATGTTGAAATCTTAATGTTGCCTAAATAACCAAAAACAGTAAAATTTCATTAAAATTACCAATTTAGGGGAAGCAAACCAACAACGGGTTGTCCGATTCATTTCAGGGCAGATAGATCTTGACCTGACAAACAATTTTACCCCAGTCAGATTTGCTCTAAATGCTTTGGTTTTTGAGTTATAAGTCAAAAATTGCATTCTACCCCTATGTCCTATTTTTAGCCATGGCGGCCATCTTGGTTGGTTGGCCGGGTCACTGGACAAATTTTTCAATTAAGATACTCCAATGATGATTGTGGCCAAGTTTGGTTTAATTTGACCCAATAGTTTCAGAGGAGAAGATTTTTGTAAAAGTTAACAACGACGGACGACGACGCCGGAGGCAAAGTGATTGGAAAAGCTCACTTGGCCCTTTGGGCCAGGTGAGCTAAAACGGTGGAATATTCCAGTTTTCAGACAATGCTTTGAGCAGTTATGAACTTTGGGTTTATATCTATTAACTTAACCTCCCTTTAGTTTTTTTTATGAATTTGTGATATGACATTGAGAACTTATCAAACTTTAATTATTCTTTGCAAAATCGACAAGCGTAACATGGCGCATCTGTTTTTATTTTATGGAATTGCACCCCTTTCAAAGTCTAGGATCAGTTAAGAGAACATTTGAATTTTCAGTATATCTGAGGTAGTTAATGTACACCTAAGCTGTGCATGATCCTGATCTAGTTTAGAGCTTATATATGCTTCAATGCAGGTCTTTTCATAATGGTTTGGAAACAATTGAGAACATTGAATTCCCAATACTGCAGAATTCAACAAATAATAACAAATAATAACTCCAAAGGAGAAAGTACGTTAACATGGTGATAAAATTTAAGAGAGCCCCACGCAATATTTTGTTAATTTTGGTCAGGTAGTATTCAAACTTTGTTACTACAATGCTAGCTATGATTTACATATTTTCAATTTTCGGAAAAAACACACGAGGAAATTTGATAATTTCACAAAACTTTATGATTCCGGAAAAAATGAATGTGTTTTAGTATATTTTAACAAGTATATATCGATGTTATACACGTATATGAAATTTCTGAAAATGAAATTGATTCTATTCATAATTAGGCTCTCTGACCAAACGTTATCTTTTCAAGAATCTACATGTATGATTCTTTTTTTAAATAAATCTCCCCCCCCCCTTTTTTTCCTAACCTTTGGTTCTAATCCAAATGTTTCATTATATATGACATTTGTTAAACCTTCTGAAAAGAACAGACAAGACCGTGAGTGAAGCAAAGCATGCAGTCATATTCCAATTTGAATATTAACACCGTCTATATATGTAATATATGTATTTTTACATAAATTTCTATTGATACATTTTAAAATAGATGTTGCCATTGTTTATATGTATTTCCATGGTAACTATTGAAGTCAGCAACTATTAACGATGGTAATTAAGAGTAAGATCATGCTTAAATGTAATTTTGTTATCAGTTATGAAACAATTTAGTACATTTAAGCTCTAAAACTGCAATATTCTGCAAATAATAACTCCGTTTCTAAGGAAAAAATCGGTTGCTATGGTGATAAAACTAAAGAAAGTCCCAAGCTTTTTTCTATTTTATTTGGTAAAGTAGTATCCAAACTTCGTAACTAAAGTGCTAACTATGCTATACACAGTTGCTCTTTTCTGAAAAACACCATAGAAAATTTGATAATATCGCAAAAATCTCAAATTCAGAAAAGTTGAAAATATGCAGTTTTTGGCAAAAATTTTCAAAAAATCTACAAATTTGGTTTACATGCAATCTTAACTAAAATGATGCTAAAACCTAGTTGTATCAATGTTACATATGAAAATTAATGAAAAATGCTTGATTCTTTTCCTAATCAGGCTCTGAATTGTAGTGATTTAGCTGATTTTAGAAAGATTTTCCTATGCTTCACAACCAAAAAATAGAGTGTCCGTTACCATGGCAACCACTCGTATTTTCCCACTCATATTTATTTTTTGAGCAGTATTCAGTTACTGCTTCCTCTAGGCCATTTATAGAAAAAATCTGAAACCCTCATAAATCACATGTATATGGCACCCTGCCTGGTTCTTACAAAAAGCTGTACTTAATATGTAAATGCTTATATATGCATTAACAAACTGCAGTAAAACTCTAAGGTGCCTATCATATTCTTGCAATTGTCAAAAAATATAATTATATACATAAATATCTAGTAATTGGTTGCTGTGTGTACATGGGAGAAAAATACCCTTATATCTAATCAGTTGGGGCTGCATATCATTTGTATGCAACTCAAAACACCATATCTGTTTAAAGGGGAATAATCCTTAAAGAAATTGATTGGCTCCCATATTACTTTCTATTCAATGTGCATGCAATAACTGTTCAGTGCTCTATTGTCATGTATTTCATTTTATTATTTCATTGTTAAAATAAATCATTGTAATCATTGTATGAAATTTAAAACCCGCAAGGGTCCATAATTGGATTTATAAAGTAAAAGTATTCTTATTCTTATTCTTATTCTTAAACCCGGGTATGTTTGTTCATCTAGACAGCGACTCAACATATCATGTCACTTGCAGTTTGTATTGCTAGCCGATTGGGTATTTAGGAAATAAAGGAGTTTTACCCAGGGAATACCCATCATAGCTGATCTGGTCCCACACATTGAGTGCTAAATTATGCAAAGGTATCGGCTCCTTCAAAATATCTTTATATACAATAGAATGTTGCTTAACTTTGTATATTTTAAGTTTGTTAATATTGCCATGTTTGTCTTGATAAAAACCCAATATTCGGATTTTGCACCAATAAAATGACTTGATTTGATTTGATTGTAATCGATTTCTGAAGTTTCCAATGAAGTCTCCGCTTGTTTATAACTATTTAACCATTAGGGAAGAGCAGAAGAACAAATTAATAAACGATCATTACAGTAATTGTAGATTGAGTGATTATTGTTTGTAAATTGTGGTAAATATTCCATGCATGCTCCTAGGATAGATTATTTTATATGTATATGCATTGATATTTGGTGAACACATGCACTATATTGAATGTACAGTAATGTATACACATGGAAAAAAGTATTGCAACACCAAATTGAAATTCAAAAAAACACTCTTCATTTTTTGGGGATATAATTTGGTAAAATAGAACTAGTTAAACATTATTTAAGTATCACCTGAGTTTAATCAATAAATATCGACTCGATAATTTATAATCTGCACATGCAGCTACTGTATCCGTAAACAGCAAAACAGTTGTGTTTATCCTCATTGTTATCAACCCTTTAAATAACCAAATTTTTAACGTTGTGTGATTGACATCTTATAATGGGTCCTTGACAACTCTTAACTGCAGCAAGTTTGCAGATTATCAGCACAAGGGAAGCAGGGATGTCGCTTTAAAAACTGCATGTATTGTTGGTCATCACCATTTCACTAGAAGTCGTTTAAGAGTAAATCAGGCAATAAACGCTGTTAAAGACATTCCGAGATAATGAAGACCCCCTAATACCATTTGCTAAGGAAAATCAAGCATAATGAAGGTTGGTCAGAAGGAAACCCATTGCATACAAGACAATCCTAAAAAGAGAGTGATGGCCATGGAGCAGCCTTTTAACAAGAACTGTTCGAGATCTCATCGCTACTGGTTATCGTGCGATAAGACCATTTCGGAGACCTTTGTTAACGAACAGACACACAGTTTTCCGTATCCAATATAGTGCAGAGCTCGCCAAAGTTGGCAATTAGCATCGTGGAGGAAGATCCAATGTTCAAATGGAATTCGGTTCATCTTCCTTGGCACGATCGTAGCTCGGATTTCAACCATATCGAGCATAATTGGGACACTATTTGGCGGAAAGTGCGCGAAAGGACACCCCAGTTCAAACAAGTGAAGAAATAAACAATGTCCTTCATCAGAAATGGTTGCTGCTACCTTAGCAACAAATTAGTCGATTTATGGCAGGAATCAGAAGACGTTTAGATGCGGTTATCCGTTTGAATGGAGGCTGCGAACAAAGTTCTAATTCTTTGGCGTATAACGATCAACCATGATATGAACAGTCATCTAAGGATAAATTTTGAAATGTCTGACATTGTAAATTTCGACTACAGTAGAAGGTGTAAAATGCATTTTTGTGTACAAAAAACACTCCATTTTGGTATTAAAATTGTGTTTATATAAATCTTTTTTATTCAAACATTTTTTGTTCGTTTCAATGCCAATGTTATCATAAACTATGTTTCATTAATATTATACACATATTTTATTATATTTCATCCAAAAAAGGAGGCTGATTTTTCAAGTTTTAAAAAATCAAGGTGTTGCAATACTTTTTTCCATGTGTATATAATAATCAAGAAGATGTGTATGACTGTAAATAAGGGAAACAATTGACAAAGAGCTGACAGTTATGATTGAAAGTCTATCTAAAATCCGGTCTGCACATATGCTAGTCTTCGTTTACCGGACATAGACAAATAGAAATAAATAACACTTTTATAATTTGATGAATGCAAAAATCCACGATAAATAACTTTTCGTATCTACCATGCAGAGAGACTGAATTTAATACAAATGTCTGAATTTTTGGTCAAGCAGGTTATTCTCATTTACTCACACATGTGTCACTATTGTGACAGTTACCATACTTACACTACAATAAACAATTGTCATATAGGTTGGATGTTTAGCTAGCTACAACACTACTTTTAACAAAGCTCCCACCGTTTACTTCGAAAAATGCATGTAATATGAAATATGAAATCAGAAATATGGCATTTAGTTGTTTCCATTTGTTGAAATAGTATTATTATCCATTAGCATGTTAGACGAATCTTAGGGTTACAATAGAGCATGTATGCTGTTGACACACATTTAAAGGGTGATAACTGAATAGTTGTTACCCTCGAATATCAATTTTTTGCCGTTATAAACAATCATAATTGTTTTTACAGTCACATGTCTGACGGAATTAAATTTGATTCAAGAAATTCAAAATATAAAAATGAACAAAAAAATATCAATATGTTTGTAGGTTGATAGCAACATTTTCTTCTGTTTCCAGTTCCAGAGCACAAACATTTATAAACATCTTTGTTCTAATCTATGAATGACTGTCGTTGCAGCACAAATAGATTTTTTGGGTCAAATTGCGATGATTGAGTAGCCGGTTTGTTAGCAGTAATTGTTTCATCCTTCTTGGATTTTGGATCTTCACTTGATGATATTTCAGTGTTTTCTTTAGTAATTTTATTGGAATTGTTGGCATCTATCTGATTGTTTGTGTTGTCTATCTTATTGCTTGCTAACTTAGTTTCTGGTGTCACATTTTGTTTCTCTTCGTAATTAGTTGGCAATGTTGAATTTGATTCCTCACTATCTTTTGTATTATTCGGAAATGTTATAGAATCTTCTTTTGCGATGTTTTTGTTATTTTCTAGCTCCTTTTCAGTTTCTGCAGCTTCTCTTTTATGCGCACTGTTTTGCGATAATAGCTCTTTAATATATAGGGCAGACTGTTTTTCGTCTGATTCAGGACTAAATACCAAGTCATCGACATCAGTACCAGCCGAAGAGTTCATGGTAGGCAGCGTTTTAGACCTTTCTATATCAACTTCGGTTTGGTTTTGTTGCTGATTTAATAAATTAGAATCTTGATTGTCACTTATTTGTTGTTTTGGTGGAAGCTTTTTCTTATTCATTATCCTCCCATATTTAATAGTAAGATTTTGCCTTGAAGTTTTTAGTTCATTTGCTATAAAATCAAAATCATCGCTGACAGGCGTATTCTGAAAAAAAAATGCAAACGTTGTTTGTGCAATCAATTTTTAAACCAATAACATTTATGGATTAAAAATATAATAATGTTTTAATATTAACAAATGGCTTGGGATTTTTTATTTAAAGAAAACAATGTACATGATGTTGCATACAGTGTTTTCATGTATTCGGGTTTAGTTTTCTGTAATAAGTTAATACTTTAGTTTCATTATGAATATATCTTTCACATTCATTTGTTAAAATTTACTGTTTGCAATAGCATGAATCGTTCTATATAATAGTGTTCTTATCCCGGGCATAATACAATGCCGTATTTAGCAAAACCTTTTCAACTTTTGATCTTCAGTGCTGTACAACTTTGTTTTTTCTTTTTTCACTTTCGATCTTGTATATCTGGGCGTTATGTATTCGGGTTTAGTTTTCTGAAATTAGTTTTTACTTCAGTTTCATTATGTATATCTCTTTCATATTCATTTGTTAAAATTTACTGTTTGCAATAGTGTGAATTGTTTTATATAATATGAATGTTCTTATCCTGGGCATACAAACAATGCCGTATTTGGCAATACCTTTTCAACTTTTGATCTTCAGTGCTGTACAATTTTGTATTTTTTTCGTCACTGGTGAGTCTCGTGTGGACTAGACGCGTTTTTGGCGTATTGAATTTTAAACCTTATGCTTTTTGTTATCTATTAATCATGCTTTTCTTTGTCTAATATATTCTGCTTTTTATTTGTATTGTAGTCCTGTAATATTTTGTTTTCATTTCAATGTTATATTTAACTGTGCCATTAAAGTGCGAGGTTTGGCATGCCTTAAAACCAGGTTCAACCCACCACTTTTATTCCCCTTTAAAAGTGTCCTGTACCAAGTCAGGAAGATGGCCATTGTTATAATATTGTTCGTTTCTGTGTGTGTTGCATTTTAACGTTGAGTCGTTTCTGTTTTCTCTTATTTTTGAGATAAGACGTGGCACGGTACTTGTCTATCCCATATTCATGTATTTGGTTTTGATGTTATATTTGTTATTCTCGTGGTGTATTGTCTGTTGCTTGGTCCGTTTCGGTGGTGTGTCGTTGTTCTCCTCTTATATTTAATGCGTTTCCCTCGGTTTTGGTTTGTTGCCCCGATTTTGTTTTTTGTCCATGGATTTATGAGTTTTGAACAGCGGTATACTACTGTTGCCTTTATTTAATAGTTTACATTGTTTAATAAAATAACTATGGTGTTTGTCAACTACATGAAAAATGTATGGTTTCTATTGCATTTCCCTTGAACTGAACTCCCTTCAGAATTTTAGTATTATTTTTTATTTTAATTTTATGTTAATTAAAGGCAACATGTTATGTTAATATTTGTCTTATCATTCTCATGTTATTGTTAGATGTAACTTACTCCTAGGTCAAGTAATTCCAGCGCATTGACATTATCTGGATTGAGTAATACTGTTATCAAGGCTAGGGCCCCTAAGTGGGTAAAATGATTTTCACCAAGCTGAAATATAAAATAAAATGTACTGTTACTTTCAGGGCATCAAAAGTAAAATATTATATTTTGAATAAGAGTCGTCAATCCATTCTCAAAAGTATTGAATATTAAAAGCAATATGAATCTTATTTTTACTGATCATCAATATCTTTTAACAAGTCAGGCAAAAGTGGAGCACATACTTAAGGTTTTGGTACACTATAACATTAGTTTATACCGCCACACGACAACCTTGTTAGTGTTTATCTTAATATGACGTAAGTATTATATTGTTCTTGAATTACTTATATAGACTATTACCTGGTTCGTTTTTGTACACAGTGTACAAATTCAAAACACTATCACAGTCACATACTGCTAAGTGAATATTCAACTTTAAAATTTGCATTTTTATTTAGTGGCCAGCTGAGGCCCACCTCCGGGAGCGGCATTTAATCGCTACGTTGATGACCCATTGGTGGACTTCTGCTGTTATCTGCTCTTTAGTCGAGTTGTTATCTCTATGACATATAACCCGTTTCCATTCTCAATTTCATGGTCGACAACACGAACTAGTCGATCGTTAGCAGGTGATCATGAGCATGAGCCAAAGGATTGGAACGATTGTTCATCATTACTTGTTTTTACTGCTACTCAGTGGTATACGACGGGTGTCTGATATATTCAGACTTTAATTATGATCCTAACTGCCAGTGTACCTGGTTGTTGTTTACATATGTATGTGTTGTTGGTCCCATTAACCTACCTTGTTGCTTTGTAAGTATTGTCCGTGTACTATCATTTGAATTTCGGCAGGTTATACCTACCATTTATCCTTTAACTCATTAGGTTCATTGAGAATATTAAAATCATTATACAACTTATACCTTTAAAACTTTTAAAGAATCATTGCAGTCCATTTTTGTTGCAATATTAATGATATCAGCATCATTTAATCTATTATGACGCATGTCAACTTCTTGCAGAGTTCTGTTCTTTTTTAAAACATTTGCCATAACGGCTGCTCCTTCGGCTGCGAAACCGTTAAAGCTGACATCAAGTACTCTCAAACCATAGTTTTTCTGTAATAGTATACAAATTCTATTGTTATGATAGTAATAAGAGAAACATGTCAGCAAGTGATGTTCACACCTACACAATGCCTTATATATACAAAACTGAAATATTTCATTACTTAAATCCTTCTTTTTCCAGTACTGATTAACATTGAGTTATCATAGTGTGTGATATCTGTAAAAAGTACTGTGTTAAGGTTAAATTAGAATAACAAAAATAACGAACTACCAGGAAAATTCAAAAAGGAATGTCCGTAATCAAATGGCAAAATCAAAAGCTCAATCACATCAACCTGACTTGGAACAGGCATTTACCTATGAAGAAAACTGTGGATTGAAATGGGGTTTGAAGCTACCTAAACCGCATGTACTTGTTTGATAGTCACATAAACTTCCTGTATATTGACAACGATGTGTAAACAAAACAGACATAAAAGATAAAATGTCAAAAATAGGGGGACAGCAATCAACATTGTGTTATTATTCCAGTAACTATAAAACAAACAAAAATATGTTACAAAGAAACACAAAAAGGAGTGGTTGTCAATAAGACAACTATTCACAAAAGACCAGATATCCACCATCCTATCCATAAAAGCAATCACATGTTGTGACTCTATCCATTGTATTGATTTTACGTTTTTTTTTTCAATCTTCTACTTTTAGTTTTTCAGCAAGTTTCCGTAAATATTGAAGCCACTGATGTTTTATTTGTAATGAATTTGTAAAGACTACATTAAATTTATATAGACACCAACACAACCTGTTCAAACTAGAATGAATGGTAGAATTGTTTTTCTTATTATCAATCAAAAACTGACTTCGATAATAACTTGCCTTCACGCCAGCTAATAAGTCCATTGCACCTCTTCTTCTCAAATGATTCCAGCTTATATCGAAAGATTCTAAGTTTTCGGTGTCACCTGTTGAAAAGATTGATGTAAATGAGTCATTAAAGGTATACCTTTATACTAAACTACTAGTAAATCATTTTCTTTGTAAATATAACGAAATTTGATGAGACTGTCATCAAAGTGAGAGGGTTAGCGCTATAGACTCAGGTTTAATCCACCATTTTCTACATTTGAAAATGCCTGTACCAAGTCAGGAATATGACAATTCTTTTCCATTCGTTTTTGATGCGCTTTGTATTTTGATTTTGCCATGTCTTTATGGACTTTCCGAATTGATTTTCCTCTAAGTTTAGTATTTTGTGATTTCACATTTTACCTGCTTGTTCTTTTAATGTTGCAACTTTACAGCCGATTTCAATGAGTATGTAGCTAAAGGTAATATCTTTGGTTAGCTTGCTTGCTAGCTGAACCGTAAAGTCATTGTTAGATAAGGTATAATATCCGATTTTCAAAGTTGCCTTGCCCTACATACAGATAGATTGGACAATGGTTATCTGTTGGACTAGTGTACTCTTAGAGGAGGATAGTTTATCTTACCTAACAATGACAAACACGGTTCAGCTAGTAAGCAAGCATGCCAAAGACAGTACCGTTAGCTACATACTCATTGAAATCCGCTGTAAAAAGTATGTGCATTTTAGCTGTGCATACTGTTACAGGAAGGTCTAGATTTGGGTTATCATACTAGAAAAGGATTTAACCAATATAAAATAAAGAATTAAGAAAATGGGTGCTAAAATATAATTAAAAGAAGAGGAGAATAATGGGCAAAATACATAAAGAATGCTTGGACGTTAAAAGAAGTGTAGACCCCAATTAAATCACTAAACAGATTGCTCTTTCGCAAATACAATAACAGTAAATGCTTACTCAAAACGTATCGAAATTGTAGGCCAGCCGTTTCAGCGAATTCATTGTGTGAAAAGTTGACGTGTTGCAGGCGCTGATTCTCCTAAAATAAAAAAAAGTATAAAATTAATCATCATTCATGCAGATCTAGCAAGGTGTTTGAAAAACTCATATAAGATAATCATTACCTTCGCCGACCATTTTAATCCTAAGAGTTGGATGGGACGAAGAAACAAGTTCATACGGACTTCATCATTCCGGCTATAAGACCATTGCTTTTCGTTTAAATTAGTATAGTAAATAACAGCATTACATCTTTTAGAAAACGCGATGTGCAATTTTTTTTACATATTATGATACCTTAAAAAAATACGCAGATACGACCGGTCTTATTTTGAGAGTATTGCACTCTCTGCACGTGAAGAACTTGTGTAATTCATGTTTGAGGGTTTTATGTAAATCGCATGTTTTCTGTACACAATTTCACCCTTTTTGTATATCCTAATTTTCTGTTCGTTCTGCCGGTTGGCCCCCTTAATAGATGTATATAATCTCCGTCTGAATATATAAGTGGACGTCAAAGTTTAATGATCCGGCTCAGCTGCTATAATTGTCGTCGTTGGAGTTACTGAGTAATTAACGGTTTACTTTCCGAAAAAAAAATAAGCCATAGAAGACCAAACAGAAGGTCTTCAATTCGTCACTTGTTTCAAGCATCAAACCAGGTTTTATTCATCTATATGATGTTTGAAACATAAGGTTACGTACCTTCATTACTTGACCAAATATAATTGAATCGTCATCTTTAAAGCCATTTCCTGGGAAAAGAAACAAAACACATAGGCACCATTTCGTATTAAGTAGTCAATTTGATATTTTAACTCCAATAATGTGATATTGAATGTTTGTTTATTTCAGTGATTTTAGAGATCTTTTCCATTCGATTAATTATCAATTTCATTAACACCTTTGAAACATATAATGCATTTAGTTTTTATAGATACAAAATGAATATTCTAATTCATGTCAGTATTTTTGTTATCAAAGTTTTGTGGTCATACGAGGCCTTTTGTGCTTAACCTCCTTTTAAATTCTTCGATTCAAACAAGTACATGACAAAACATTAATACTTTTTGGCCTTTTTTAGTTATATAATGCTACGCCAATAAAATAGTATTCTCAACAACCAAAACAAAATATGATCTTCGCCAATGGACCACTGTCTATAAAAAAAATAGTGTCAGGGTGTTAAGTCGTCCACAGACATTAATAAAATATACACAAAAAATGTTTTGAGTTTAGTGTGACGTCCAATTTCTCTGAATTGGTACACAATTTTACTTAGGGTCCAGATGATGACCACCTCCGGGTGCAGAATTTACTCGCTTCGTTGAAGACCCATTGGTTGCCTTCGGGTGTTGTCTGCTATTTGGTCGGGTTGTTGTCTCCTTGACATATTCCCCATTTCAATCATCACTTTTATGAAAAACCATCAATTATAGATTGATTGTTGGGATATGTTTGCTAAAAAATACGTCCAGTGTGCTCAAGACGACCGTGATGACTGACAAGAGAGCGTTCGTTTGCAGTGATTTTGAGTTTTATTTAACCTACTTGTCAGTGTTTTAATTGTTTCAAAAATATTCATTACCCCATACTATCCTTGAAATACAATACCCTTATGTGTATGCGCAACGTCATGCTCAGATATTTGTAACAGTCTAAATTTCCAAGAAAAAAAACCTGACAATTGGGACCTATATATTGTACGTTTATTAGATTTACCTGACAATGATAGTGTCTGTAAAGTGGGATGTTCACGGAGAAACTCTTTCAATGCAACTGCTCCTGCAGTATGTAACTTGTTTTCTGCTAAATTCTATAGATTAAACATTAATTCTAGCAGATATATAATATATATATATATAACAATACTACTTATAAATTGTCACTTAATTTTTCATTCGTGTTCTTGTTTTAAAATTATAAATCCAGTCCATCCATTATAAATAATTTCAAGTTACTTTAATTCCATTTTCAAGTTTTTCTACAAATACTACAGTGACCGGTAATAAGTCCAATATTAAAAGCTTTTATACTTTTATGCAAGTTTCACTGATTGAAAAGACAACATTAAAGTTGGTAGAGTGCCATCTTAAAATAAAAAGCGCTTTGAACGATTTTTTTAGTGGTTATCGAACAATAGTCTAGAGTATCAGTTTAGAAGTATAAGTATTACCAAAGAGTTCAATGATGTATTTCCATGCAAGGCGTCGACCAATGATTGTACACCTTTCGCCCCCATATCATTTCCAGCTAAGTCTAAAACTGTTATGGAGTCATGAAGCTGTCAAGTAAGAAAAGAACACAAATACATATATTAAACAATTAAACATACAAATATAAACCAGAATAGTAAAACACTTATTTATAATGGAAATGGTTGAGCAAAAAAATAATTAAAACTGAACACTCAACAATATCGGTTTAGATAAAATTAATGAAAAATTATAACATTGCGGTTTTACTTAAGATTTATAAAATAAACAACTATCAAACAAAGTTATGTATGTATGTATACCATTAACGGTGTGGCCAGTGCCTGTACATCCTGTGTTCCCAGGTTGTAATTTGGAAGCGATACATTATGTGTGTCTGGTGTCTCCCAGTATTGTCTTACAGGTACCACTTTGAAACGGTTGCAGGCTTTTTCATACATTTTCTGCATAACTTTTGGTCTTTCCAATTTCTGTTTTCTCTTTTCTACGAAAATATATTAAGTTAAGAAAGGACAAAAACAAAAATTTGAAACACTTTTTATTTTATGTCACCTATTAATTATAAAAACTTACCTTCCGATATTATCAAAAGAGTATCCTCATAAGACAAAAATGGAGTTGTAAGAGTACGTATTATATTGAAATTCCAATCCATTTTACTCAAAAACAATCTTCTCTCTGCTAGTCGATTATTTGCTTTTAGACTTGCTTAAAGTTCAACGCTTCATAAAGCATTCAAACAATAATGAAATACATGCAACAACGAAGCTGTATATAGCGTACAATAGTTTCGTTCAATATTTCGATCTAGGATTACATTGAATTCTGAGATGAAGAAAACTGTATTTAAATTAGAAATTGACTGTACAAACAGTTCACGTATATTCAATCTGAGAAATGACATTTTGTCGACCTTGTTGAAGGTTTGTTGTTTCTTAAGAAAACAATAAAACTGATCAAATATTTATGTGTTTGTATATTTATAAACCAAAAAATTGAAAGACACATTTCTTTTAAGTATACTTCTTCAGTACGGAAGTGCGATAGTCGCAATCAATATAAAAACATGATTTTCTTTTTATAATGTTCTCTAATCCTCAGCTTAACAAGATAACACTGTACTCAAAATACTTGTTTCTTTTAATTTCGACTACTTAAAACCAAGACCACGTAAGAAGATTAGATAGCAATTTAGTATACATACATGCGAAAATTGAATTTTAGGTTTACACGTATATTAGTATGCAAAATGGGTTTTGAAATGTAATAAATATTAAAAAGACTTTCAATGTAGTTTATTTGCTAATCTCTTACATTCTGACGAGCATTTGAAGTATGAAAACATTTTTTGTCAAACATATAGATTTTAATGATATCAGAACCCATGTCATATACACCTTTTAAAATAAATAAATAACGTATAGATTTTTCTAGAGCTATAAAATGAGCTATATATCACGTAAAAATGATCCATATAAGATCGATTTCTGTGTAGGAAAATGCCAATTAGCATACTCAATTCTTGCTATTTGTGGCTATTTAAGTATTTGTTTTCATTTGATGGCAGTTTGAATAGTAATTGAAAAGTATTATTGTGTTTGTCAAAATCGTTCCGGATTTCCGTTGGCTTTTTTTCGACTACCAAATCTGCTGTAATAACAGAACAATTTAAAAGTATTTTACATTGAATTTTCTCGTAATAGTGTAGTTTGATGTTCTTTTTCGCTGCTTGATTTGAGTATTTATACGAGTACAATATAAACATTACAAGGTTGAAGTTATTTCGTAAGTAATTTCGTAAATATATTGTTGGTTTTTTTTTATGTGGGAAGGAGGTGGTGTACCAAATTAATAATTATGATATGAAATAAAATCGTTCAAAATTTTTGTTACATAGCGGTCACTTTAATCATGATGACGTCCGTTTAACTTTTTAAAAAGAAATGAAGTCAACTTTACCAGTAGGAAGGACCCTTTGAAGTAAATGCAAATTTGGAAATTGAAATTGAAATGTTTTTTGTCGAAAAGCGTTTTTATAGTTGTCAACCGAACCTAATATCATAGATATAAGTCAATATATGAAACATAATAAACTTAATATATAATGATATCCTTTATTTCAAGCTGCATTGGCAGATCCAGCCCCCCCCCCTTTTCGTGAGAAAAATTTGGTTGATTATATAGGGAATCACTGGAGCATGACTGGAGAGGCCCCCCTTAGGTCAGTCCCCTTAAGAAAAGTTCTGGATCCGCCACTGAGCTGAATAGTATAGATGGGATCAACATATAGAAAACATGGCTTGAATTATTTAGTAAGATATCAACATTTATTTAGCGAAACGTGTAGTAAAATACTAGAGAAAGGAAATAGGGAATGTGTCAACGCGACAACAACAGACAACAGCCGAAGGTCACCAATTGGTCTTCAATGTAGCGAGAAACTCCCGTACCCGGAGGCATCCTTCAGCTGGTCCCTTAAAAATATGTATACTAGTTAAGTGATAATGGACGTCATACTAAATTCCGAATTATACACAAGAAACTCAAATTAAAAATCATACAAGAATAACAAAGGCCAGAGGTTCCTGACTTAGGACAGGCGCAAAAATGCGGTGTTTAAAAATGTGTATGAGATCTCAACACTCTCCTATACCTCTAGCCAATGTAGAAAAAGTAAACGCATAATAATAAGCACACTAAAATTCAGTTCAAGAGAAGTCCGAGTCTGATGTCTAAAGATGTAACAAAAGAAAATAAACAAAATGACAATAATACATAAATAACAACAGACTACAGACTCCTAGCAGTTAACTGACATGCCAGCTCCAGACCTCAATTAAACCGATTGAAAGATTATGTCTTCATCATATGAATATCAGGCACAATCCCTCCCGTTAGGGGTTTAGTATCATACTTTAAAAAAAATAATAAATGTGTTTAGTTCCGATGCAAAGACCCTATAAGTCAATCAATATTAAAGCCAAAATATGCAATCTTTAATGAACTGACAACAGTATCGTAATAAGTCTGTTTAAAGGTTTTTAGTAGCTTCTTTTCTTTCTTCGTGAGAAGCTCGTGTGTGAAGTTTGCCTTATACGAAAATTGATGATAAAGGTGTTTCATATAGGAATGTCGACTGGTTGTTGAAAACATATCCCCATAAATGTTACAAATGGGTTGCCAATGAAAAAAGTAAAGCATCTAAATGTTTTTAGATACAGAGAACTTTTCATTTGGATCCGGTTGATTTTTATAATTGTAATGGGTAGAGAAGTAAAATGTTTTAAGACCATTGCACGAACAGAGTGACATAGATTGTTCGTATATTATCACAATTGTTTTGATCTATAGATAAGATAAGATAAGGTAATTTTATTTGCAATAGAGAACCCATTATAAGCATAGTCAGTACATTGATTTTTGATATCAAACAATTGCAATAGACTATACATGTGTAACCAACCCGGAGGCGGATTTAGGGGGAGGCCCAAGGGACACCCCCCCCCCCGCCTTTTCCGGAAAAAACTTGGTTGCTTATATAGGGAATCACTGAAGCATGACCGGAGCGGACCCCTTCTTAGGCAGTCAGTGGGCCCCCATTAATGAAAATTTCTGGATCCGCCACTGCCACTTTTAAGGTATGACAGCAACTCTGAAGCCCGGCCAATTTATGTAATTTGAGTATCAAGTTTTCTTGTGAACTAACGGAGTAATATCTTATTTGGAACCGAGACCATTAATATCATAGTCACTAGTTTAACTCATAATATAAAAACCTACTGAATATAAACGAGCGAAAACTAAAATCTTACCACGAAGTTCATCATCAGGAACATCATGAAGATCTAAATCCTTTGTATTTTGCCTTGAGTTTTCAGTACTATATGGCTCTGATTCGGTCTCTCTACGTGATCTTCTTAATCTACTTGATGCGCTTGTTACTGTTCTTCTCCCCTGTCTACTATTCTGTGAAATGGGAGTCTAAAATTAAATTGTAAAGCAATATTTTACATTGAGACATGAAGCTGTATCGCAAATAAAACAGTAAGGTTATTTATAACTACATACGATACAAAATATGTCCCAGACATACAGTCCCCAGTCAAGAAAATTACGTTACCAAAGAAAATAAAAGTATATATCACAGTTACGCCTTAATTTGTTTATTCCGCTGTTGGTGACTAGTCATTAGATGTTTGGTGGAGAGGTGTCTCATATGCACATCATATTGCATCTCATAGTTTTTCAAAGTACTATAATTCTAAGGAAATGTATATAATAGGCCTCAGTATCCTTTCTTTGTATATCTTTTTTTTTTCTATGAAAAAATATGCGGATGTTATCAATTGAAGAAAAAGAGAGACCGACAAAATCGTGACAAAAACGAAAAACGTTCGTGGTAAGTTTCAATGTTAAGTATCATTCATAGAGGTTAAGAAGAAATCATACTTATTATTTCAAATATCATATTGTTTCTACATTTGAATGCTGTATAAGTCGGTGATCAATATGTTTGTGAGTAGAACATAATAAAATGCAAGATTTTTAACATTATTAGACTCACTTCATTTATATCTGTCATGTTATGCTCCTCATCTATCCCTTGTTAACTAATATTATTTGTTTTTACTATGAGACTAAAATTGTCAAAACAATAAAACAATTGAGTCATTGGTGCATTTGTTCTAGTTATTGTTTCTTACTGATTTCACTTAAAGACAATTTGACAGTTGGTCCATAACACGATTTGATCCACAACAAAGGTTTTGTCTGCCTATCAGATTTTAAATCTAATTCTTTCTTTCTTTTATAACGTATTTTTTTGTATCGTTCCATATATATATATATTTATTCGTGTTTGCAGTCGAAATTTTCTATCATGGAAATTTTTAGAAACAAAATACTTTTTCAATTGAATAATTTTACTATTTCTCATCTTCTCGTTAAATGAAAAAAAAGTTATTTTATCTAAATTTCAACTAGGAATGTCCATTTTCTGATTTAAAATTATATACATTTGTTAAAAATTATATAACTCTCATCTTATGTATATAATATTTACGCACAACATTATCTTATCATGTATTAGAACTATTTCACTGCCGACCTCCCTAACCCGTATGAAATATTTTGAATATATATCTTCCATATATTCTAGTATGTACATTTAAGTATACTTACTTTTAGTATAATACGTCGCTGTCTGGCTGCTCCCGGAGTATAGCTGCTTGGTCTTATTAATGAGCTCAACAATATTACGTGTTTTCCTTCTTTCTCCATTATTTTGATTGAAAAGTTTCGGAAGTTTGGATTGTTAAGTGTGTATTGATTACAAGGATGTCACCGCTTACCTTTTATCGCTAAGAGATACTTGTGGAATTGGTTGTTGTTTATCAGTTTAATACCAAACAATCTATATTTTAATAAAGATTAGACAAAATCTGGTCCTTTTATGATGCTTTGTATAGACTGTCGTGTCCTATCTTTTCGTCATCATAATTTAATATATAATTGAACAAACTGAACGGTTTAATAAGAAATGATTGAAAGTTATATTTGCGAACTACATTGATAATATAATATACACTGTAAGATATAACTTCTATACTTATAAATTAAGTTTCATCGTGGAAATGAAATAGTTAAAAAAATAGAATTGGCATATGTTTTCACATGTGGTAGTAGATATGCTTCGTCAGTGCATATATCATCTCTACCGTGGATACGTACGTGCATTTATTAACCTTTCCGGATCGCCTAAGTTGTCCTCGGTTTTTGGTATGGGAGTTTGTCTTGTTCAACTTACAGTTTTTTATATAGTGTTTCCATGGCCGTGGCTGATGTATACAATTTTGGAGGTAAAGTGGCTGATTTATACAATTTTGGAGGTAAAGTGGCTGATGTATACAATTTTGGAGGTAAAGTGGCTGATGTATACAATTTTGGAGGTAAAGTGGCTGATGTATACAATTTTGGAGGTAAAGTGGCTGATGTATACAATTTTGGAGATACAGTGACAGATGTATACAATTTTTGAGGTATAGTGGCTGATATTATAGATTAAGACGTTAAAAATTTCATTACCAACAGTTCGAGTATAATATCTAAGATCTAATTAACTGCATCGGCATTCTCATGCAGTATTTGTTTACGGTAAATGATCTTGGTTATAATATTTTATACGGTATAATCAAGAAAATGTATTTTTTTCATATGATGTTTTGAAACTAATCCTCTTTGATCAGTCTAGATCAATCTATACAAATAGATAAGACCGTTGGTTTTCCTGTTTGAATGGTTTTACACTAGTAATTTTTGGGGCCCTTTATAAATACTAGTAGCTTGCAGTTCGGCGTGAGCCTATAGGCTCCATGTTGAAGACCATACCTTGACTTATATGGTTTACTTTTATAAATTGCGACTTGGATGGAGAGTTGTCTCATTGGCACTCACACCATGCATCTTCCTATATCTATATAAAGCTGGCTTTCCGGTAGCAAGTTGGATTGTGAAAATTTAGATATTTTGAAAATGTTTAAAATTGACTTTTGTTTGGGGAAAATATTTGCTTCTTGATGTCAAGGTTAGATTCGTAACACAACTTAGATGCGAATGATTGTGGTTTCACAGCACAGGCACTTGTCTCAGACAAAACTGAAAATCCTTTATTTATTTTCTGAAACAAGTGACTGTGTTTGGTTCTTTTAATCATAATTGAAATATGTAAATATAAGGGCCTCGTAATGAAAGACTATGCCAATGTTGCCGTGTGAATATGAAAACCATTGAAAATGAAAATCATTTTGGAATGATTTGTACAGTCTATAAACATTTGCGTCTAAGATTTTTGCTTAAGTATTATTGTTCTTGGCCTTTTATGTCAAAATGTGAACACTTAAAAAAATGTTCATGAACTTTTGAAAATTAGAACCGGCTTTGTTGTTTGCTATATGATCTTCGAATCTATATGAAAACTGGAAACTATACGGTCGCAATTGGTAAAGTAGATTATAAGGAAATATTTGTTAACTATGGGTTTCTTAAGTTGTTGTTATTATTTTGCTTTCTGTTTTCGTTTATATAAATATCGCTTTAATTACTTTATATAACATATCACATATGTTTTGATCTTATATGACCTTATAATATGCTGATTTGCAATAAACTAATTACAATTACAAGTCCCCTTGTTCCCAATCATTATCATGGAGAATTTCTTCATGATTATTTTGACTACTGTTTTCTTCAAGTAGTCCCATCAGAGGGGCGGATCAAGCCATTTTAAAAAGAGGGGGTCCTAGTCCAAATAATTATGACGTATAATTATTTGGACTAGGGGGGTCCAACTATATGCTCCCATTCAAACGCATTAATCGTCCAAAAAAGGCCAACCGGGATCCGCAACTGCATCAGTTGCATTAATATTGAAATTAATAAAAGGGGGTCATGTGGATTTTTTTGTTGTTGAAAGTGAAAGTAGTGATTTGTCAAAATGAAAGTAGGATAGAAGTTAGCCTTTGTTTTTTGTCTGTTTGATGCGATGCACACTTTGACCCCAAAAATCGTTATTACCAATGAGAAGAAAAATTGTGATCTGAGGCCTTATTAGAAATCGAAAAAAACGAAAAATTGCTGTGTGAATTTATATTGTGTACATGAACTGAAAAAACTTTTTTACAAGGGCACATAACTCAACTTATGAAAATACTAGAGTACTTCCGAAAGTCGTCTGCTCAAACGAAATCGAAATGGGAAAATTTGCCAGAAAAGTTCAAGAAAAGTCAGACAAATACATTCCAATCGTTTTGAATAGTTTGACTATAATATTTTGCATGTGTACCTTCATACCTATAGGATCCGTTAAAAACTATTTTCATGGAGAATGTGTGCTTTATGCCCAACCGGTTCTGACTGCTGTAACACGACCAAATAATTTGACTACAATAACAGTTGACTTGAAGTCATCAGTTTGGGGCGAACTAAGCACCTGTTACTATGTTACATACACGCCTGTTGTGGTCGGAATCTACACCTTTATCTGGCTGTGGTTCCATATTCAGTTGAGAATGTCGATATTTGATGAAGGGTAAGTTCAGTAGCTAATATATAGCTATGATGGTAACCAGCACTTACTGACTTAGTCTTAGATAGTCGACCTTCCGATATCTAGGGTCCAAAGGTGACTAGAGATTGGCTGATTTTATTAAGCGTGAGACGTGAAAGTCAAATAATTAGGCGTGAAAACGGTAAACGAAGTCTGGGACCAGTGCGGGACATGGGAGATTGTAAATTAATGTGCTATTTATATTATGGCATGGGAAGGGGGATGCAGGATTCTCACTTAACAATTAGCGGGATCAGGAATCAGACCCCCCATGATGAAGTGTCTGTGAATGATGACCAAGAAAAAAAAGCGATGTATCTGTACATGTACCATTGACAGTAATGGGTTTGCCCTTGGTTTGTTCACCCAGGATTTGTTCATCCCAAAACTTGGACAATAGCTAAAGGAAGATGTGGTGTGATTGCCAATGATACAACTCTCCATCCAAATAACATATCAATGAAACAGTAAATGATATTAATGTTTTACATGTTTTATATACATTTTTTATTGTTCTGTATCATAAGTTCACTTCTGTTCTGTCATACCCTTGTCAAGGAGAACTGCAAAGTCACATGAAGGTTTTCATGTCATAAAGTTAAAACCTTTATATAGTAACTTCATGTGTTACTGTTAATGCAATGTAATACATTGAATGTTAAAAATACAGTTTTCAAAGGATGATGAAAGATACCAAAGGAACATTCAAACTCTTTAAGTTGAAAATTAACTGACAAGGCCATATATGCTTATACATGTATGCCCCCAAAAAGAAAACAAAGACAAACAGACAATCAATAGTGCACAAAACACAACATATAAAACCAAAGACTGAGCAACACAAACCACATCAAAAACTAGGGATGATCACAGGTGTTTCTGAAGGGTAAGCAGATCCTGCTCTACATGAGGGGACCCACTGTGGGTTTGATGTTAGTACAAATCCTGTGATAGTCTGATTCAGTAGATCACATGTGAAAAGGGCAAAACAATAAAAAAAAAAATGACCATAAAATGTTTCTACTTTTGCCTTATTGCATATCAAGGCGTCATATTTTACTACATGTATGTACTAAAAACAAAGTTGGTGATATAGAAAAAATGTATTCATGCACTTCATATTGTTACAATTGTTTGTTTCAATTTTAACTGGTCTCTTATTTTAACCAGTTAAACGTGTCAAAAGAATGTATAATATTTGTATGAATCAGTTTTTATTCATTTACAAAATGTATCATACATTATTTAAATTTGTTTTCATTTTCTATATTTTAGAAATGTGCTCGCAGCATTTATAATTGGAGGAGTAACAAACATCATACTATTTATTACCCTTTTTGTAACAAGCTGTATTGTAGTGGTTGGCACGTCACAATTTTGCAGTAACATTGAAACAGCGCTAAATCACAGGTATAATAATTTAGCAAGTAGAAAGTTACAATAGATATTAACTATTTTCAACCACAATATTAACAAATTTTATAAAACATGGTTTATTTTTTTCTTACTTATCATAGCATACACCATTTTCACTGTAAATACACCAAAGGATATGGTACACACTGTCTCATTATTCTTATGGTGTCTATTTTAGATGTTTGTTTGATGTCTGTGATGTGAAACCAACATTGAATTTCATTACATTATTTTCTAAAAAGAAAAAAGTGGTAAAGCCTTTAAAAAATATCAGTTTAAAAAGAATGAAATATATCTTGCAAGTGATTAATGTGTGTCACACTTAAACATTGAGGTATTAAAACCAAGGGAAAAAAAACTTTGACATTCACTTTAAATTTTATGGTTGAAGGCCCTCGGCCTGACTGTCTCTTGGTTGTCAGAAGAAACATTTGGGCAACAAAATTACACCGTGTGCAATTGTCCTTGTACGAGAATTTATTGGGTCAATAAAATTCATATTTGGTGAGGTGAATTTAAGGAAAATTGAACACTGTGTAATGAATTAACCTGATTTTGTTCTATTACATATTATAATATTAAAATTCTATATTAAAACAATATCAATCAAATACAGTTTAGATAATTAAACAAAAACTTTGAAAAATTAAAAATATGAGGACTATTAAGCAATTCAAATTTCTTTTTTTTTTTATTTGCTATAAGGGAGATAATTCCAATTGACGTAATAAATTAGGAAGATTATTCCGATTTACGTAATAAAAAGTTATACTGAAATTTATTAGGACAATATCAGCCAATCAAATTGCGAGAAATTACTCTAAATCAGGATAAATACATTTATGAACCTTTTGAAGATAACTTTTAGTGATCTTTTATGATTGAGATTTTGGCATTTCCCAAAAATGTATCACATTTTACATTCCTATTTTAAAAGACTTTTACATGGTACATGTATATCCCATACATGACGATGTAATCTGGTATTTTTTTGGGCAATAATAGTAGTAAGGTTTCTTTGATTTACCCAGTCTTTATACATTCAGAATGATTCTGAACAGACTAATGAAAATAACCGTTTCAAAAATGTTTCTTCAAAGTTCTTCTGCAAAGAACAAATTGACATTTTTGACATTTTGATAAAATGAAATAGAAATGGGCAAAGATGAATGTGTCAAATATTCTACAACAGCTGAAGGCCACCAATGGGTCTTAAATGTAGCTAGAAACTCCAGCATCAGGAGGTATACTACTTGTTTCAGTTTGTTTTGTTTTATGACATATTATACTTGGATTGGGAATTTTCGTGAACAAAACATTATTTTTTTATCAATGTATAATTATACCTTTTGCATTTAAATTATTTTTTTAAAAGGTTGTAGCTGTAAGATTAATCTATTTGTACCACAGTATAAGGGTCATTGCCTTGATGGTGAATTATAAAATATGATATTATAATTTATATTTTTATGATAGTGTATAGTAAACTGATGTAAGTATTTATAAATGCACTTACTATGTTATGTATGTAACACAATAAGAATGACCAAGATTGGTGTAGATTACATTTCTGATTTTGCTTTAATTTTCATAAATCCCTAAAATTATGTGAAACTTACATGATAATTCTCCAGATTTTGCATGAGTAGATCAGTCAAAAAGTATTTTTACCAGTAAATCCTTTGTTAACTGTTTTTTTCAGCTTTTGCTTCTTATTTTTATTTTTACTTATATTTTTTATTTTCAAATTCTTTTTTTCTTCTCATTTCCTTTTGCAATAAAGCATGCTTATGAAAATTTATGATTTAAAAATAACACTTCTACTCAAGCCACCCTGAAAAAATCTTTTGTTTTGAAAAAAATCTTAGTTTGATTTTGCCTACCCATGCCTTATATGGTTAGGTAGGTAGTTACAGTGTTTGGCCAGTATCATAAATCAAAAATAGTTTTAGACAAGAAAACAATGTTAGCATGTAAGAGCAGAATCTTTTCTTTTTTATAAATAAAAACATAGGTAGGCAAATCAAACAATTTAACATCTATTTTTTTAGCCTCATATATATATCCAGCACAGTAAAATATTCATGCATGAACTTCATTTTGCTATAGACATGTATAGTATTTCCTAATACTTTTAACATGATAATTGTTTAAAAAAAGGGATAAGCAGATACTTCTGATATTGAAATATATATTTTAACAGAAAAATATAGTGGAAAAACACAGAATATATACTAACTTTAAAATTCAAGCTGTTTGTTAGCTGTTGTAAAAATGACTTTAATATCTCAGATACCTATTTTGTGAGACACCATTTTGTTGACCATTGTCTTAAATTCTGTCCAATAAACTGCTTTAATTTGACATTACTACTTTTATGACTTAATCATGACAATAGGCCTAGCTTTCATGCAGGTTTAATTTACAATAGTACAGCTGTGAGCTGTTATGGTTTTGGAGTAAGGTACGATAATAAAGTATTAATATCTTAAAGATATGCTTAATAATTTACTTTTAGCTGATATTGGATGTTTTACTTACTTGATTTCATGGGAAATCACCAAAAAACTAAATTATAAACCTTTTGGTCACTTTTCATTTCCAGTTAAGGCATCTAAGACATGTATTCCTGAACTATGCACCATCAAAAATTGAAAATTACTATGATAACAGGTCTAGCTGGAGAGAAATTCCTTTCAAAGGTATTGGGATATAATGGATGAATATCTATACTTAAAAGAGTTCTGCATTAATGAAGCTTTAACTTGTGTAGATAATTTGAATTCAGGGAGCATTTTTTGGTTTCATATTAAGTTTCAATTATTACCTTTTTGTAGTTAAAATAATCGGCTCGAGGGTGTAAGAGTTTTGGCAAAAAATGAAACGTTTGTTTTTCATTACAAATTTTATTAATTACCTTAAGTAGTTGTAACTTTATCATATGGTACAAAAATCATTCAAAAAAATCAATATCATTATGTGTTGACCCCAGGTGACTTTAAAATGTAGATATCATTGAAAAAGTTCCGAATTATAATTGAAATATCTTTTTAACTCATTGGTGACCTATATTTTTTATAACACAAATAATCCAGTCGTTATATTCCGACTCACTATCGATCGCTACATTATCGAGAGGACACTGACCGATAGAGGGCGCTGAATTATTCGAGTTATATTTTTTATTGTTGTTTTCGAAAAAGCTGTACATAAACTAAAAAATAGTAAAATTTAAGCGATTTCTGTATTTTTTTTTTTTTTATTTCAATGTTACCGCTATTTCTCCTATTAATTCAACAGAAAAAAAGGACATTACCAAAAATGTATGCTTCTTTCAAAGGTAGATTGTGTGCGTAAATGAACGGTGACCCCATTTTTTTAATTTTATTTTTAGGTCACATGGCCTAAAAGGCCAAGTGAGCTTTTCTCATCACTTGGCGCCCGTTGTCTGTCGTCGTTAACTTTTACAAAAATCTTCTCCTCTGACTACTGGTCCAAATGAAACCAAACTTGGCCACAATCATCATTGGGGTATCTAGTTTAAAAAATGTGTCCAGTGACCTGGTCAACCAACCAAGATGGCCACCATGGCTAAAAATAGAACATAGGGGTAAAATGCAGTTTTTGGCTTATAAATCAAAAACCAAAGCATTTAGAGCAAATCTGACAAGGGGGGGGGGGGATAAAATTGTTGTTCAGGTCAAGATCTATCTGCCCTGAAATTTTCAGATGAATCAAACAATCCGTTCTTGGGTTGCTGCCCCTGAATTGGTAATTTAAGGGAAATTTTGCTGTTTTGGGTTATTATCTTGAATATTATTATAGATAGAGATAAACTGCAAACAGAAATATGTTCAGCAAAGTAAGATTTACAAATAAGTCAACTTGACCAAAATGGTCTATTGACCCCATAAGGAGTTATTGTCCTTTACAGTCAATTTTTAACAATTTACACTGAAACTACTGGTTCAAGTTCATTATATATATAGAGATAATTGTTCATTATATATAGAGAGATAATTGTAAGGAGCAAGAATGTTTAGTAAAGTAAGATGTATCCGTCATCTAGATGTTTTATTTTAATTGCGAAGTCTGGACTGGTAAGGAAAGTAATATCAGATGTACAAACACATCACCATTATAAAAACACAATTTTGTGATGAATCCATCTGTGTCACTTGTTTAATATTTACATAGACCAAGGTGAGGGACACAGGCTCTTTAGAGCCTCTAGTTCTATTAAGTATAAGATAAAAGTTCATTTATAGAAAAATGTAGGGAAATCCTATATTAAATAAAAAAAAATGATTTAGATCTGTGAGCCCCCTTAAGTGTGATCTACCATCACCCCTTTAAGCCCCTTTTTCTACATAAAAAAAAGGTAGGAAAAAATAAATTTAGCATTTTGGGTATTTTTGAGGTGTTTAAGTACAATAAGAGTTACATATTACATCTTACATGTAGTAAAAAAAATCCATGTTGAATCAAGAATTAAGAATCTAGAATTAAGAAGATACCCACAGTCTCGCAGATATCAGTTAATTTGGACGTTTTTAAACAATTTCAATAGAACAGTGTAGGATTTAAAAACTTTTCACAGAAAAGAATAATTTTTTTTGAATGATGATTAGAGAGGAAAATATAAAAGAATTAGTTTCCAATCACAGGCACCTGTTTCAGAGAAATTTTTTGTCCTTAATAATGTGTTTCCAATTCAAACTGCAATGCTGTGACGTCCATGCTGTTTATTCAAAAAGTAGATTAAGGTTCATTTTAAGAATGTAATTAATTCATAAATATCTATTTTGAATTTAGATATGACTGTTCAGAAGTTGAAGATTTGGTTTGGTCAGTTTATACAGATGGAAGAACACATTCCTTCTATAGATATCTACAGTTAGGACAGGTAAGACTAAATCATATTGTTTACACATTTGATCTCTGTCAGTTTCCCTACCAAAAGTCTTGATGCTCTGACATTGTATGATTGTTGGGTTAGAATGTTAAAACTTTTAAAGTACTTCACTATTTTCATTGTTTGTTAGATACAATGTTTTAAAGTCATATAGAATAATCAATAAATATTAAATTAAATAGTTCTGCTAAAGTTCTAGTTGCTGACTTCAGCTTGACATCAGTTAGTTATAGAATTTAGGGTTTTATGTCCATCATGAAGAAAATGTTACTATAAAGAACAGCAATAATTGAACTTGCCATTAACACTATTATCTCATGTACCCTCAGTTCAGCATATCTTTTCTTGTCTAATTCAGGACTGTTAAAAAGTCTGATTACTAAAGAACAATTATTGCATTGCAGTTTTATGCCTCTCCTACCAAAGTTGGTCTTTGCCTCCATCTGTCCAGTATAAGGTTGAAGTCTTGGTTTGAAATATTTAACCATGAAGTTGTGGTCACATCAGCTTGAAATGTAGTACATGAACATGTTCATAATTTTCATTGTTTGTTTGTTGCAGGCTGGCAGTTGGATAACTCTGGCAATATTGGCTGTCCATATTGTTTTCCATTTCAAGAAAGGAATGCAATTATTGCCAAGTAGAAATGACAATAGAAGTGAGACTGAGAGTATTATCTCTGATGATGAATGTGATGCTGCTTATAAAAATCACGATATTAACGATGAAACAGGCTCAGTCCTATTTCACCACACGAGTAGCAAGAATAAAAGCTTTAAGAGAAGTGATGAGTCATTCCTTCTACCTCTTTGATAATGTTTATCAACTTGCATGTATTATATAAGAATGTGATAATTGCATAAAAAGTATTTATTATTTTTAACTTGTATCTACAAATTAAGAGCTGATTTATTGTGTACAAATACTGTTATGCTTTGTTTCCATGCCCAATGGATTCACATCATTACAAAAAACTCTGGATTTGTTAGATTTATTAAGTCCCCTTGAAGTCAAGTTTACATAAAAAATAGAGTTCCTGGTTCATCACTGCAATATGGTCTGTAAACTAAGAAACTTTACATTCATTAGATATATTGTAGAAGAATATATCCTTTATTTATGAATATGAATACAATGCTGCATTAGAAAATTCTGAGATAGTTTTATTAACTATTTTTTTCAAGGTTTAAGTACTTAGTTGATTACTTCCCCCTGTTACTTTAATTTTACAAAAGTAAACTGCTTGAAGTATTATTGCTGCAATAAACTTGTAAGAATTTCATAACAACAACCCAATTTGCTCAAGCAGTTGTGCATTTATCATATGAACTTTTAGGTTAACATTAGGGTCAATTTAATCCTTAGCCATTTTTAACAGGTATATAATAGAGGCATACGTTAATTTTGTTCTCATATCAGCATATTCAGAATGTTTCTAATATTATATGAAGACACACATATTCCTTAAAATTGCTGAAATGAATTTGCATAATACTCATTTTCCATAAGACATTTTTCAAATCAATTTTAGTTTTGCTCTGTTTAATTTGCTCTGTAAAGGTCAATCAGTTTGATCTGTAATACAATTTTATAGCCTGGAATGTTGTCTTCCTTAAAATGTTCATGACCTTTGTTTCCCTCAAGGTTGGACGGTAACAATATTGTTGGTCTGCTTTATGTGAGTAATACAGTAGTTTTAATAAACAATATTAAGTTTATGTGATATTCTAAATAATTTATAACCATGATATTTGGTGCAATGGGTATAATACAACATTTTCATTATCTCTTGTGAGATTTAAAAAAACTTAATTCATGGTAGAAGAGTTTTAAAAATATCTTGAAGTTTACTTTATTTTAACTTTTAGCACAACCCTGTTCATGTTTAGCTCACCAGACCCTAAGTGCAAAAGCCACTTCAACAGCAATGAGTTAATATTTTGATGAATAATTTGGTAATGAGTAGTGATAGATCAAGTATGAGTTTCTAAGTTTTTTACCACTTTTTTACATAATTTTTTGTGACAATAAATTGAAATTAGTAAACCTATTTATTATTTATTTGCCAGTTTAGGTTTGCATCCAGATTTCGCCCTTTACTGGAAATTGAAATATGACTGTGCAAATGGGGTGTCTGATGCATGTGAATTAACAATTTCAGATCATATAGTTTTTAATCTGATTGAGCTTCATATGACTTCGATAGATATTCTAGCTTACAAGTGCACCTTTTCTGTAAGAGGTTTTTAAGATTGTCCCCTTTTATTGTAAATAAATTAGAAAGTATTAATTAATCTCAGTGGTTGTTTTTAAAAATCATTTTAAATCATTTTTATTTTTTTATTAAGATTTATCATAAATCAAAATCATGAGTTTCCTAGCTGGTAGATACAGCTTAAACGATTCTTGAAATAGTTAATGAATTTTAAGAAAAAAAATGTAATTATTATGATATTATATATACAAGTATATGATTGATGGAAACACTCTATTTTGTTATAAGCTTTAGATTATATATTAGTTATATAAATTATTCTGCTAATAAACTTGTAAACATTACTGGAATATAATTAACAATGCCAAAACTAAATAGTAATACAGATACAGGAGAACAACATACTATATTCCTCGGCCTTTAGTCAGAAAATTACACACATACTTCGAACTTGGAACAAGATACTTGTGCTCAAAGCATCTTATCCAGTATTTTATTGGTAAAATTTTAAGTATGACTAATTTAACTTGTACTGGAACATTAGAAAATTTCTTTATTTCCAGGGTTTACTTTATAATTAGTTTTTCTCTTTCTATGAATTCATGTAAATTGATAAAATTTATGTCCAAACAACACAGAAGATGTCTGCACAAAAAATAAATTTCTTACATGTCCTATTGATTCCATTGAATTAAGTATTTTCTTTTGTATTAATGGTGGATTATGTTAAATCTCTTATTATGAATTTTCCTTATTGAATGTACGGGGTACAATTATGAATATATTGTTATCAAAACATTTCAGGCATATTAAATTCAGTGCATTACATGTGCAGGCTTTGTTTAAATATGTGCTTAATCAACATTACGTTTGCACGATGCATTTAATTTCACTTTAAAAGTCAAGAGGAAAATTTTGGTAAAAACAATTGAATAGAACACTTTTGAGTTTATTCGTCAATGAAAAAAATTGTCAGATAGGTGCGCCTTTGTGACGTCATTTACCAGATAGAGGGGGTTGCCTGTATCCCTTCACTATCAACGTTCATCAAGCGTCTAAGTGATTGTCATTGTGCAGGATAAACTAGAAATCATTTTTGTTTCGTAGGTACTTAAGGTCAAGTTACAGTAAATGGGCTATGTCACAGATTTCAGTAAAGTTTGGCATACAACTCTGGCTCGATGAAATTCAACTGAAAATCGAAAAAATATTGCATTTATCTAACTTATCATTTGAAATATAACTGATTGAATTCTTTCAAAATGGGTGAACATTAGTATAGAAAGCACATAAAATTGGCGAAAAACCCTTCTAAAATTTGTCCTAAAATCGCCAAATCTCTAATTCTACTCCATAGATTTTTCTTAAAAAACTATATGTTGTTGATACATAAATTTCCGTTATAATGAGGCAAAGTAAAGAAAGGGTCACCGACTTCGTTTTTATGGTATACAGCATTCAAAGTTGCGTTCTTTGTGAAAAAATCCAACAAAACGTCGAAATAATCGTAACGTTATCGCGTTGCAGGCCGTAAAACGTTGATTTTTGACGTTTTTCACTATCAACAAGGTAACAAATTGATTATTAGACAAAAAACAAAGTCGGTGACCCTATGATTATTTTATATCATTAAAACAGAAATTTATGTGTCAACAATATATAGTTTTTTAAGAAAAATCTGTGGAGAAGAATTAGCCGATTTTATGTGCTTTCTATACAAATATTCACCCATATAAAAAGAAATCAATCTGCAATTTTTCAAATAATAAAAGAGATAAAAGAGATAATTGTATTATTTTTTCGATTTTCAGTTGTAGTTCAAGGAGCCAAGGTTGTATGCAAATTTTTAGGAAAATCTAGCCCATTTACTGTTCCTTAACCTTAAACACAATTCCATAATGACAGCAGTGCTGATTGTCAATTATGAGAATTTAGCTTGCCAAATAAATCATGCAATATAGGGGTCTGTTATTCTGTATACATTTAATTTTCACTCCTTTTTTCTCTAATCTTAAAAAAATTAACCCCTTTTTTTCTCTAATCTTCATTTTTTTGCCCGTTATTCTCTTATCTTCATTTTTTAAGGGCATTATTCTGTAATCATTTAACCCCATCCAAACCCTCATATAGTATTATAATTTTCCAACCACTCGCTCAACATTGAAATGGAAGTGACGATGCCCCTTATCGCACAAATGATGTTCGCTAAAACCAGAGTTTTTGACGGAAATGCATCGAACTCGAAAGTTGTCTATTACATTTATTTATTTATTAACAGTTTTTCTCCTGCCTTGGCCAGTCTTTGTGTTCACCAGGCATTGCCATGAAATATTTTGAACAAATTTATTATGAACTATCGTATCATTTCCTTGTGTTATGTATAAAAAGAAAACAAGCATATGTAAAAAAAGGTTGTCATAAACATAAAAAGAATAATTTCATTTGCTGCAAGCGTAATGTGCCCATTAATTTCATGACTTTATTGTACTGATATTCACATACTTTATTTATGATTGATGTAATTACAATTGATACCTCATAGTTAAAATTTATGTTATTGATTAAATTATCATTGTTATTCATTTGTATTGTTGTTTAATAAGGGCCCTGCCTAGGGACTGGTCACCCTATAGTTATCAGTCTGTCTGTCATGCCGTCAGTGACAAATTGTGTTCACTCCTATAACTAGCCAAACATTATGATTTTGAAGTTTATACTTGATAGGTATATCAACCAACACCAGATGGTGTGTCTTAATGGTTGTACAACTTCCATGGTCAGAGGTCAAGGTCAAAAGTTTTGGTTTCAGTTGTACCGACCGTGCAAGGGCTGTATAGCCAGTCAAGGTCGTTAAAAACTTCCATTTGTTGTTTCAGTTGTCAACCCTGTGTTCTACGGTAAATATTGTGTCTTCTCTATATCTTGAGAATCATTATGATTTCAAAGTTTATACTAGACATGCATGTTAAACAACACTAGAGGGAATATAAAAATGTATGTACAACTTCCTAGGACAAAGGTCAAGGTCAAAAACTTTGGGTTTAGTTGACAACCCAATGTCCTGTGGTAAAAATGGTGTCTGCTCTATATCTCGAGAACTGTAATGATTTTGAAGATTATACTGACCATGAATATAAAGTTATTAACCTACACCAGAGGGTGTGTCTTAATGTATGTGCAACTTCCTAGGACAAAGGTCAATGTCAAAAATGGTTTTGTGATCATGTCCCCCACTTTATATCTTGAGAAACATTATGATTTCAAAGTTCAGCTTGTCATGTTTTGCAGACAGCAGCTCATTTTGTCTGTTAAAGTAACTATCTACACTTGACAAAATGAAACCGCTTGTGGCAGAAGTGTGTTACAAAAGAATCAAAATCGGTAATTTGACAAAGAAGCAAATTTTTTAAAGTAGGTTTGCTATTAAAACCAAATTATGTTTTTGATTGGCTGAATGGTCTTTCGGAAGATCTTAAAAATTCTGAACCAATTTGGACCCTTAATGGCTCATTCAAACCATATATTCTCGTGGACCAAAAAAAAGCACTTGGTTAAAATCTTCTAAGGAAGATTTCTCGGTTATTGGTTTCCGATTTCATATTATCTTAACTTTTAAAGGAGATATATCTCAAGTGTCTCAAAGGGTTTCAAGACAAACCTTGTCATTAGCTGGTCATTTTAGATATGTTATCACAAACAAAATAACCGTTTTGTTGACTGTAATTGAAAAAGATCTTTGAAAATCCGACATATTGGCTTTCTTCTTTCCTTTTTGAGCCATTTAACACTTTTCCTCATGATCATTAACATTGTAAAAGTATCTTCTAAGAAATACATTACTGCATGGTTTTATTTTTATTTCACTTCATCTGTTCTTGAACAGAAAAGCAAACTGCAATTTCAAAACCGGTTTTCAACACTAATATGAACCTTCTTATGAACTTATCTGCTGTGTTTGGTTTTAATTGGTTCAGATGTCACTTAACTTATACTTTTTTACTAAGTCGAAGTGTGTGGATCGTCACCACCGTGAATGGCAACAATCAGAAAGAAAATTGTGAGGAACATGTCTTTTAAATTTCGTATCCATGTTGGTCAGTCACTGCGGTTCTCACCATCAAAATGTAAAAGTGTAATGGACTGAAGACGAAAGCCAAAAATCTCACATGACTTAAAATGCTGACTTCAACTTTTGACACAAGAATGTATTTTTTTATGGTGGTCAAGATTTATAGTTTGAAAATATTTTCATACTTAAATATGGTGTCGAAATCAACCCATCATCTTGAAATTTCTGGTTGGTAGGGAGGGGTGTGATACGGCTATTAAATCCCATTAGTTGAATCAAATTCTAATTGATCGATTTTAAATGCAGACGAAGATGTAGCCTGGCATCCTGACCTATTCTAATACTTCAGTCTATAGGTGTAAGCGTTAGCAATCCGTGAGCCAATTCCCCAGACTAACAAAGATGCAATAGTAACAAGTTTTCGGTGCGAAATTAATTGATGCACACACACACAAAATACAATGTAATATAAGTGCAGGATTCTGAGAGGCAATAAAAATATCCACCAAGTCTTTTTTTGACAGGACGACAACTTACAAATCTTTTTAGAAAATGTCTCATGCACGCTCCCCTATAGTCAGAAAATATCCTTTTGGGGGATAAAACCAGGGTAAAAAGCCCCACGATATTGTTAGCTTTTATTAATTAATGGAAATTCTTGACTTTCAAATATTTAGGATTGTGTTTTCCTGATGAAAATAAAGCCAGAAAAGCGTTTGGTACTCGCGAAATTTATAGTGTATTCACAAAATTTTTGAAATACTAAGGCTTTTCTACCTCAGGCATAGATTACATAAGCTGGATTTGGCAAAACTTATAGGCATTTTGGTCCTCAATGCTCTTCAACTTCGTACTTTATTTGGCCTTTTTAACTTTTTTGTATTCGAGCGTCACTGATGAGTCTTTTGTAGACGAAACACGCGTCTGGCGTATATACAAAATTTAGTCCTGGTATCTATGATGAGTTTATTTATTTCCATTTACTATCACGGAGTCGATACAACTGCTGGCAGACCCACCAAGGGTGTCAGTTGTAAGTTCTTTTGTCACTGACATGATTTGAAACATATTTTTTTCTAAAATTTCCCATAGACACATAAAAAATTTAAGAAGAAACTCTCTTATATAGTCAAAGTTGAACCTAGACGGGTTAATTTGGCTATTTCTGTCCCTTTTGTATGCTACTTGCGTTTCTACGTATTTATACAGTCCTGACTTTAACAGAGAACCGATAAGATAATGATAATGATTATTTTATGAAAATACTTAGCCTTTTCCATACCTGCCAACTTTTCAAAATGCCCATGGGGGTTATGTATATGTGAATCCCGTCACATTATTTTCGTGCCTGTCCAAAGTCAGCAGCCTGCACCTTATGATTTCGTTGCGACCTTGCATATGTTATACATATACAATTTTATCATTGTTAAAGGCCTAAGGACGACATATAATTATTTATAAAGTTGATTCATCTTGTCCTTTGATCTTTTGTGCATAAATAGTTGTTTCATTATCTTTCATATTATATCTTATTTTCATAATGAGCCATGTCTTGTTCTTGACCAACTGACTGAAACCGGGATTTTTTTTATCAAGCTTGTTTTCCTTTCGTTTGATGTGTTTGTCAATTTATGAAAGACTTTCCCGGCCTTTTGAATTTCCCTTTGAGTTCGATATTGTTACGGCCAGAAATCGCCTTTAAATTGTAGCCAACAAAAGACACAAATCAATAGTAAAATTTAACAATATTTATTATACAAAAGTTTACAAGAAGTATTTTACAAATATAAATGTTAACTTAACTGTCAAAATATGAGTCCACTCTTTTATCTGTATCCGGAAATCTTTCGGAATCCAATCTGAATATTATGTTCACTACTAAGGTCACAATCTAGTATGATGTTGTTTGTAGAATAAAAGTGTCAATCCAAATGCTGTGAATACTAATGTCTATCAATGTCTATGTCCAAGTTTAATTATGAGAGTTTAACTTTAGTGTCTGTATATATAGTGTTGTAATGGAAAGTTCTAGAACACTCTATAATGGAACATTGTGGAAAATCCTGGAAAGTTACAACGGAAGTTTCTGGAATAACGTAGAAGTTTAAATTACGCATCTTTTATAAGGATCATTCTAGAAAGTTCCAATCATTCTGTGATTGTTCCAGTGATTCCTAAACTGCACAGTTATATAATTATTTGGTAAACAACTATCAGGCCATTCAACACAAATTAGGCCAACATAAATAAACATAATCATTACAATATCATAACACCTCCCCCCTTAAAAGAAGTTTTAGTGTAACAAAAACTTATCATGAATAATATGAACAAAAATACATAATATATACAAAGTGATTTAATAAGCTCTAGATAAAGCATCAGCTATTACATTATCTTTACCCTTAATATGTTTTACAATTACATCATATTCCTGTAACAATAAACTCCACCTAGTCAACCTCTGATTCTTGTTTCTCATTTTATGCATGAAGGTGAGAGGATTATGATCAGTATAAACAAGAATAGGATATACAGTGGGATTCAAATATACATCAAAATGTTGAAGTGCTGACAACATTGCAAAACACTCTTTTTCAATAGTTGAATAATTTTTCTGATGTTTATCTAATTTCTTAGAAAAATATGATATAGGTTTTTCAACATTATCATCTGTCTCTTGATATAAAACAGCTCCTATTCCTACATCGCTTGCATCAACGGCAAGTTTAAATTGTTTTTCAAAGTCTGGAGTAATCAGAACTGGACTATTAATTAAAAGTGATTTGCTATTTTCAAAAGCGTTTTGACAATTTTCACTCCAGATAAATTTAGAGTCTTTTCGTAAAAGATGAGTCAATGGTTGAACAACAGTAGCAAAATTTGAACAAAATTTCCTGTAAAATCCAATCATGCCTAAATATCTCATAAGTTGTTTTCTATTTGTAGGAGGAGGAAATTTGGAAATAGCTTCCACTTTAGCCATTATAGGTTTTACTTGACCTTGGCCAACTGTATGCCCTAAATAATCAACAGTGGCCTGACAAAATTCACTTTTACCAAGATTAACAGTCAAATTTGATTTTGACAATCTATCAAAAGTATCATACAAATGTGTTAAATGCTGTTCCCAGCTATCACTACATACAATTAGATCATCAATATAAGCAAAACAACAGTCTAAATTTTTTATAACATTATTGATCATTCTTTGAAATGTAGCTGGAGCACTTTTCATGCCAAACGGCATTACAGTATATTGAAATAAGCCATCTGGTGTAACAAAAGCTGATATTTCACGAGCTCTCTGTGTCAATGGAACTTGCCAATAACCTTTCAATAAATCAAATTTGCTCACAAATTTTGCTTGACCAATATTGTCAATACAATCGTCTATCCTTGGAATCGGATAGGAATCAGATTTTGAGACTGAATTTACTTTTCTGAAATCAGTCACGAAACGAAAGGTTTTATCTGGTTTTGGCACAAGGAGACAAGGAGAGCTCCATTCACTGTTACTCGGCTCAATAATATCATTGTCAAGCATATATTTAATTTCTTTTCTCATAACTTCAAGTTTGAATGGATTGAGCCGGTAAGGATGTTGCTTAATTGGAGAAGCATCTCCGACATCAACATCATGACAAACAGCAGTGGTTTTGTTTGGCACATCTGGAAAAAGATTTTTAAAAGAAAATACCAAAGTTTTTATTTCTTCTCTACGATCAAAAGACAGATGTGCAAGTTTTGAATCTAAATTTGACAAAATTTCTGAATTTTTCAATCTAACTGTCTCTTCCATAGATTTACAACTAAAAGTTGGTTCAATTACATCTGGTTTGTCATGATTGTTCTCAAATTTAACCATGCCTAAAGTGGCAACTGGTTTACTATCACATAGTACATTAGTACGCTCAAAATATGGTTTTAACATATTAATATGACACACTCTATTTTGTTTGCGCCGACCTGGAGTTTTTACAATATAATTCAAATCATTAATTTTACTCTCTATTGTATAAGGACCACAATATTTAGCCTGTAAAGGATGTCCAGGGACAGGCAGAAATACAAGTACCTTATCACCAGGCTCAAAAACTCTGTCCCTGGCAGCTTTATCATACCATATTTTCATCTTGCTCTGTACATTTTTTAAGTTTTTCTGAGCAATTTGACAAGCAGTATACAATTTTTCTTTAAATCTAGATACATAGTCTAAAAGATTCAAGTCAGTATGTTCAGTAAGCCACTTTTCCTTAATCAATTTTAACGGTCCCCTTACAGTATGACCAAATACCAACTCAAAGGGACTAAATCCAAGGGATTCTTGAACAGCCTCTCGAACCGCAAAAAGTAGAAAGTGAACTCCATCATCCCAGTCTCTGTCAAATTGAAGACAAAAAGTTCTAATCATGTTCTTCAATGTTTGATGAAAACGTTCTAAGGCACCTTGAGATTCTGGATGATAAGCACTTGATCTGTACTGAGCAATCCCTAACTGGTATACGACTTGCTGAAATAAACCTGACATGAAATTTGATCCCTGGTCGGACTGTATAGACTTAGGAAGTCCTACTAATGTGAAAAATTTGATCAAAGCTTTGACGATAGTAGGTGTCTTGATATTTCTGAGCGGAATAGCTTCAGGAAAGCGAGTAGATGTACACATGATTGTCAATAAATATGCATTTCCAGTCTTGGTCTTTGGTAAAGGTCCAACGCAGTCAATTAAAACTCTGCTGAAAGGTTCGTCAAAGGCTGGAATAGGCAGAAGTGGTGCTGGTGGTATTTTCTGGTTAGGCTTACCAACAACCTGGCATATATGACATGACTTGCAGTATTCTGCAACATCATTTCTAAGTTTAGGCCAGTAGAAATGCTGCAAAATCTTAAGGCAAGTCTTCCTGATACCTAAGTGTCCAGCCAAGGGGGTGTCATGGGCAAGACCAATAATTTCTTGCCTATAAACATTAGGCACCACCACTTGGTATACCACTCTCCATTCCTCCTCTGGGGTAGCATCAGGAGGCCTCCACTTCCTCATTAAAATGCCGTCTTGATGGAAATAGCATTCAGCCTCTTTGTCTGCTTCCTCCTGTGGTTGAGCCCTCTGGCTGAGCTGAAGAACCTCAGGGTCTTTATGTTGTTCTTCGAGTAAATTCTTTCGGTCTAATGAATGGCTGTTTACATCTGGCCATGGCATAATAACATTTTTGTTAACACTAGGTGGTTTTATAATGGCCTTTTCTGGTTTACTAGGATCTGCAATATCAGCTATAAAAGTGCCAGAAAGGTCCATGTAATCAAATTTGTCTTCTTTCAAATTATCATCTTGTTGTTTTCTAGCCATCGCCCTAGTAACAACACAAGCTGGATACAATTCAGCATCATCTTCAGGTGATTTAAAATCCACCACCGGTTCACTGGTAACAATTGGTTCAGCAACCACTTTGTTCCTAGCTAGATCATTTCCTAGCAATAATGTAACACCCTCAACAGGGAGATTAGGACGAACACCCACAATAACTGGTCCAGTTATCAAATCTGACTTCAGATAAATTCGATGGAGAGGAACATCTATACAACCTAACTCTACACCTTGTAACAAAACGGAGGCACCAATAGAAGTCTTCTCGGACAAAGGCAACACACCTTCTAACAATAACGACTGAGAAGCTCCAGTGTCCCGTAAAATCTTAATAGGCTGAAGAGTGGTATCATCAACAATAGCAACAAACCCATCAGACATAAAGGGTTTGTATTCCTCCATATAATCACAAAAACTGGACTTAAAAGCCTGACTCGCAGGACATTCCAATGTACTGGTAATATAAGGTGTCGTACAAGCACTGGTCTTCGGCTTATTATCTCGTTCATTCTTCTTCTGGAGTCTAAAACAATCAGCCATCAGGTGACCAATCTTCTTACAATAAGCACAAGTCAGTGACTTCTTCTCAAAAGTATCAAATTTTGGACTAGACATATTATAACTGGACTGACTCTTATTCTGTGGAACAGGCTTACTATCAGTATGATCAGTGCTTTGATTTTTGTAATTTCCACTGGAAGTATTAACATTTTGACCCTTGAAACTTCTTTTATGTGAAAGAGTATAATTATCTGAAATAACAGCTGCATCATGTATTGACTCAACAGTTTTGTCGTCTAAATGTGTTTTTAAGTCTAAATGAACACATTGTTTGAACTCTTCTAATAACATCAATTGTCTTAGGTTATCAAAATTGTTATCTGTTTTCTTTGACGTAAGCCATTTATCAAATAGATCTTCTTTTTCCCGAGCAAATTCCACATATGTTTGTGAATCAAACTTTTTATAAGATCTAAATTTCTGTCTATATGCTTCTGGTACTAGTTCATAAGCTTTCAAAACTTCCTGTTTTACCATATCATAATCAGAACTTTTTTCTGATGGAAGTGCGGAATAAATTTCAGCGGCCTTACCCTCAAAAACACTTTGTAGCATTGTAGTCCAATACGGCTTTGGCCATTTTAAATTGTTAGCAATTTTCTCAAACTGTGGAAAATATTTATCAACTGTTTTTTCACAAAAGTTTGGAACCAAACGTATGTTTTTTGCTGCATCAAAATAATCTGATTTTGGCTGGACTTTAGTGTTGCTTTCTTCTTTGACCATTTCAATTTTCAGTTTTTCCATCTCTAGCCTTTCTCTCATTTCAAGTTCTTTTAATTTAAATTCATCTTCTTTTTCTTTTTTATCCATTTCTAATCTTTCCTTCATTTCAAGTTCTTTTACTTTTATTTTCTCCATCTCCTTCATTTCCAGTTCTTTTAATTTAAGTTCATGTTCTAATTCAAGTTGTTTTAATTTAAAGGCGTCCACATTTTCAACCTTAAGTTCAAGAGCCTCTTCACCTAAAATTTCTGCATCAACTAATTTGTCTATAACCAAATTTTTTATAATTTGTTTCCTCATAGATATTTTAAAAACTAATTTCAGATGTTTAGCAAGCAACACTAATTCCTCTTTCTTTAAATTATCCAAACTCTCCAGGTCTGGCGTTTTCAAAAATTTACCAGCATCAAATGCCATTTTGTAGAATTTTGTTGGCTAGTTATAATAAAAATACTAAACAAAATTTAACTAAAATATTTTTAAGATCCCGGACGAGCCCCCAATTTCTGTTACGGCCAGAAATCGCCTTTAAATTGTAGCCAACAAAAGACACAAATCAATAGTAAAATTTAACAATATTTATTATACAAAAGTTTACAAGAAGTATTTTACAAATATAAATGTTAACTTAACTGTCAAAATATGAGTCCACTCTTTTATCTGTATCCGGAAATCTTTCGGAATCCAATCTGAATATTATGTTCACTACTAAGGTCACAATCTAGTATGATGTTGTTTGTAGAATAAAAGTGTCAATCCAAATGCTGTGAATACTAATGTCTATCAATGTCTATGTCCAAGTTTAATTATGAGAGTTTAACTTTAGTGTCTGTATATATAGTGTTGTAATGGAAAGTTCTAGAACACTCTATAATGGAACATTGTGGAAAATCCTGGAAAGTTACAACGGAAGTTTCTGGAATAACGTAGAAGTTTAAATTACGCATCTTTTATAAGGATCATTCTAGAAAGTTCCAATCATTCTGTGATTGTTCCAGTGATTCCTAAACTGCACAGTTATATAATTATTTGGTAAACAACTATCAGGCCATTCAACACAAATTAGGCCAACATAAATAAACATAATCATTACAATATCATAACAATATGTATACTTTCATTTTGTTGAATAATGAAAATATCGAACTCGACTCGTTACATTTTTTCACATGGTAATGGTCCACATAAAGTAATTTGACACTACCGGGACCATTATATGCTGACTAGGCTGAGTCAAGACAACCAGTCTTACTCCCAAATATTAATCCGTGTTTAGCGGATTGGCAGCAAATGCCAATGTCTAAGTCTTTGGTTTGACCATGACCTTGATGCGAAAAAACTAAAGAATTTTGTAATCTTATCCTGGTATCAAAATTCACGAATTGATACCTTCTAAAAATACAGAAAAACAATGATATTTTCACATATAAACCTTTCCAACATATGCATGATAGTATAAGAGTGTAAGATGTTATGAATTCGGACATAATTATGTTCTTCTGTTTAATAAAAAATAAATATTAATACATAATTGATGTCATACTGATAAGAGTATACTAAACAATTGTTATATATATATCACAGCTTGTAGCCTTTTTATCACATGTTCCTTTTCATTGCACATAGTATCTTTCACCTCTTATCCGTAATGCTAACTGGATATCCTTTGGCATTATAGTCACTCGTTTTGCATGAAGTGTACAAAGGTTTGCATCTTCGAACAATGAAGTCAAATAGGTTTCCGCTGCTTCCTGAAATATAAAATAATAAAACTTTAGCAAATATAATTCTACATATGTCTACAGGTTGGTATATTAATTAAGTTCGTGTATTGGCTAACGTCTATGAGACAGCAACACAACAAAACAATCACCAAAACTCATATCATATAGAAAGCAACTGATATATATAGTACCATGTTTATGAAAATGTGATAAAAGAGGAAAAAAATGATTTATTATTTCAACATTCAATTCTCCAAATAACAGAACACATTGCCGCGGATATAAAACACAGCAACTTCCCGCAGGGTTTCCTGACTGAGGACAGCTTGGGGGATCTGGATACGTTACAACTTTCAAATTTGCCGTCTGAGGACACAAATTAAGGAGAAGGGGCTTGCAACAAACGCGGGAAAATATGCATGCCTACTCAAATCCGATCTTTAAGAAGAAACACGAATTATCATGGAAGAGTCACCGCCATGCACTTGAATTGAAGAATAGAATGATATACAAATGGATGGACATGAATTATCAATCTAATTAAAATATTGATCTCTGATTACGTTATACTACATATATGTCAGAGATCAATATTTTAATTAGATTGATGAATTAGTTTAACTGTTATACAAATATTAATTCAGTATTGAACAACAAACCAGAGAATACTGACAACAAATGATTATATCACTACAATTTAATATTACGGTGAGGTTGAATTCTTTATAGTTTATTCATCATCCAAACACGAACTTGTCTCAGAAACAAATATATTAATGTACTTTAACCTTACTTTCTGGTATATAGAGATTTGATCTCCCCCTGAAACAAATGCTTGTGACCATCAACTTACGGTCATCCGATGTTCAGTACTTTGTCGGATATTATATGTTACCGTCAACAGAAAATAACTAGTAGTCTACTGTTGGCGTCGTATTGTTTGGTAAATCCAAATTTTTGCGGATTTTTATTTCTTTAATAATTTTTTTTTCCAAACTGGTTTCTGAACCCCATATTATCATATTAGTAAAATTGTTCCTACTTCCTCCATTAGTATCAGTAATTTTCAAAAAACAAGATCGAAAAATAAAACAACACAAAATAGCCTAACAAACTACACGTTTCAAACAATGTTTGCTGTTTCCGAAAGCACACTTTATATAGGTTGCGCTTATTCATAAGTCTTCTTACCCGGCCACGTCCACATGTGACATTTTTTGTCCATCTGATGAGTTAAGCCTTTTTCAACTGATTTTTATAGTTCGTTCTTATTTTGTTCTATTATACCACTGTCCAAGGTTAGGGGGGACCCCGCTATTAAACATGTTTAACTGGGCCCCGCAAAATTATTGATGTATGTGTCTATACAAAGTCAGGAGCCTGTAATTCAGTGGTTGTCGTTTGTTAATGTGTTACATTCATTATTTTTCTTATATAAATAAGGCCGTTAGTTTTCTCGTTTGAATTGTTTTACATTGTCATATCGCGGCTTTTTATAGCTGACTATGCGGTATGGGCTTTGCTCATTGTTGAAGATCATACGGTGACCTATAGTTGTTAATGACTGTGTCATTTTGGTCTCTTGTGGACAGTTGTCTCATTGGCAATCATACCACATCTTTTTTATATTTACTATTCACATTTGTTTCTACGGACTTCAGTCGGAAGTTAGACAAGTTGCACTTCAAGCAAACAGTGTTTTAATACAAGCAATGGGAGGGATAAATGCAAGAACACTTTAAATCAGAAAAAAATGAGTCAAAACCGATTTTCTTTTTATAGAAAATGGGATACAGGCCCCATGCGCCTGTGTTTTAAAACGCGTTATCAGTCATTCACCGGGGACACTCTTACAAAATATAGTATGAAACTATTTACTGTCTGTTTGATGGAATCATGTATATTTGATGATATAAAATGGTCATGAATAAGAAAGTAGGAATCTATCAAAAAGAGATCCCAAGCCAAAGCTAACCTCTTTCCTTGATTATTTGCTGTTTTGTTTTAACTAAGGGAGCTACCATTTGATTTTGTGTTGGGGAGGGGGGACGACTACGCCAAAGATTTTTTTAGTAATTATCTCTGTCCTTCCTATTTAGTTTTAACTCTATTTCGGTCCAGCCTTCTTTTAATATTGGCTTATTCTGACCATTTTTTTAACTTTAATAATTGATCATAATTGTCATCCTGCCTTTTTTTTTCCAAAATCGACCATCCTGCCCTTTTTTACTCAACTTATCATGTCCCGACTTTTTTTTCTCTTCAAATTTAATCACCATAGCCCCCCCCCCCTTTCTAGCGATAAAATCAAAATGGTAGCTCCCTAATTCAACTTTTCAAAAATCAAAATTGTATTAAAGTCATAAGAAACCTCAAATCAAAAAAAAATAATGCATATGTTTTTTATAACTCGATCAATGGATAGTTTTCATTGTAAAACTTATGTACATATACTTTTTTCTGAAGAAAAATCTTTAATTTATTCATATTTAGAAAAAGTTTACTTTATTTGAATTGCTTCCTTCCAGCAATCAATTCCCCCGATATATTTTCCGTATGCAAGGTGACCTCAGTGTGACCAATCTCGTAAAAATCCGGTGACCACAATACGCATGGATGTCCTTAAAATAAACTATTATCTGAATTTACATGTTAAACACGTGCTCAATTTCCATGCTTTTTTGTTTATTTTTCGTCAATTGTTGACAAACAGGTGACAATCGTTAAACTTCGGCTTCAAAACACGAACTTTAATTACCTGCCATATTTCCACAACAACACTAACCGATTGCAAAAAAAAAAATTGACGATTATACGAAATTTACACGAAAAAATGATAAATTCGAGCACAGAAGACTAAGTTTTTGATGTTTGTATGCATTGGTTTAAGAATTGGAAAAACATTATTTTTCACCGGTCACTCGTTTCTTATGACTTTAAAGTCAACTTTCATCTTCGCATAAATTTAAGGATCCAACCCCCCTTTTATGTACCACTAGCACTATAGTGCTCGTTTTGATAAATTACCTGTAACGCCGTCAATGCAGCCGATTGAAACCTTATTTCTGTAACAAAGACATGAGAAATGTCTTTAACAAGTCGTTGGAATGCCACTTTTGGAATCAGAAATTCGGTGGTTCTCTGAAATTTTCTTATTTCCGACAGAGCATTATTTCCTGGCCGAAATTTTTTCACTTTTTTAATGCCACCTGTTCTTAATTCATTTTTAAATTGCTGTCTTTTGACTGATAGGTATTGCCGAACGTAATTGAATTTTGGCGTTGCAAGTTTTATCGCTTGTTTGGTTCTTGCCATGATATCATCGTCTGCTTACTTTTATTTATTGTAAGATCACGTGTGCTGACAGTGCTCTCCTTGAAGGAGGTACATTCAAACGTATGAAACAAAACAAATAGAACTACGTTTGCTGAAAAAAACTATCAAAATGATTAAACACGACATAGCAGATTTACAAAAACAAATTAACGAAAAGCAGATGGAGCTGGACAACTTGAAAGAAATATTGAATACAAAATCGGTATAAATTAGACAACATGTAGGACCAGGGACGGTTCCAGACACAGGCACTTGTTTCTGTCATTTATGAGTTTTACTATCCATACCTGTACGAAAAATGACATTTTTTTTACGGATATGAATAGTAAAACCCCATATTGACAGAAACAAGTGCCTGTGGTTCCAGAACTTCGATGACTAGAGGCACCATGCAGGGGCAGATCCAGCCATTTCAAAAAGGGGGGTTGTGTTCAGAGTAAAAGGGGGGTTGTGGTCCCAACCCAGAGTAACGGGGGGGGGGGGGGGTGTCCCAACCCAGAGTAACGGGGGGGGGGGGGTCCCAACCCAGAGTAAATCAGGGGATTCCAACTATATGCTCCCACTCAAATGCATCGATTGTCCAAAATAGGGGGGTTCCAACCCCCGGAACAAACATCCCCCTGGATCCGCATAAAACCATGAAACCAACATTTAAAAGATTTGTTTAGATGTAAAACAGACGTTGGACGTCATAGTAATCTCTGACTACTACAGTATATGTATATATGTTCTAGTGTGGGTGGTGGTGGTGTCATGTATTTAGGATGATGGTAAACCATTAGGGTGAGTGGGGTGTTGGTAGGGTATTCGTTTCTCTATATTTTCATTATTTCTGGGTCCATTTCTTTCTAGTCCTTCAACTTATACTCTTACAATGTATTTTCTGCCAATACACCATTTAGCTATTTGTCTGCCATTACTGAACATCACACAGGTACCTGTCAAATTTTGACTTCATAATACAAATTGTCTGAAGCTACAATGGAAAAGTAATTGTTGTATGACATCAACAGTTCAAATTAATTAAGGGTCTCAGTCAGGAATAGCAATAAGATGTATTGTCCTCTATACACCTTATCTCTGTTTGTCCGCCATTACTGGACATCACACAGGTTTCAGTAAAATTTTGACGTCATAATACAAAATATCTGACGCCAAAATGGAAAAGTGATTGTTGTTTAAAGTAAATAGTTCAAGTTGGATAGATTCTCAGGTTAGCAGGGAATAGCAAATAGGTGTATTCTTTATAGTTCATCACACTTTTAATCTGTTTTCTATATTTTAGGCCCATTTTTTTCTGATCTTTACTTTTGGACCATTTTTAGATTATGATATGCAATCAAAAACTTATGGGACAGTCTTGATATCTAAATGTTCCAAGGCTTATCACTACCTTTTTTGATACACAAAATATAGTGCATTGATCATAACATACTATACATTCTATCCATGTGATGAACATTTCCAGAAATTTATCAATTTAATATATGCTCAGATTTTTCAAGGCACAAAATGATGTTACACATGTCTAGAAATTTACATTACTTTTTACAAGGTGTAGGATTCTAATTTTAGTTCTAAAGATAGAATGATGTCATTGTTAAAATCATCTTTGAAAATTTAGAGTTATTTTCCTTTGTCTAGAATTGCTGTTAAATCAATTACAACCAATGCATTGCAATACTTAATTTTATTTTCCACTGATAAATTGAATCAATCTCATACCTGTCAACTGACCCGTTTTCTGCGGGTGTGACCCGAGATTTTCACAATTCTGAGGGATCACCCGGGACACCCGCCGGGTCATTGAAATAACCCGGGAATTTCGAAAATGACCCGATTTCACCCGTATTTCTTAGCCTTGAGATTGATTTCATAAGTAATATTCCTTTGAAATACTGGCAAATTCGTAATTCTTCCATGAACAGGAAGTTCATCTAGCTATGTAAACTCTCAAAGTAAGTGACCCATTAAGTGCATGGCTTCATTTGACAGCTTTGGTATCAAACACACTGTTCATTAACACCAATTACCTAAGCTTTAGGTCATAAATAAATTGCACTATAAACATAAACAAACATATTTCAACTAGTTACTTCCCCTTATTTGTCACCATTCAAAATTATTCCTTATATTTACGTTTTATGGGTGAAAAAGATTAAATCATAAAAAATATAAAATTCAAATACATATTGAAAAATAACTTTTCAATATTTTTATACCTTTATACAATATTTATATACTATATTTTATCATACTCTAATTTCACTTTATAATTGGAAATGATATTTTTAAAGGCAACATGGCTAATAACCTTACACCTTCTAAAATTACAATAAAATATTACATGGAAGTGGTTGATTATTACAAAAAGTATACAAGACAGAGTTACAGAAATTTATAAATGAAACAAAAATTAATAAGATTTAAAATGACTGAACCAAGTGAACATGCATTGATGTTTTGGTATCTTTGATATACATTGTAAGAAAATGTACCATAAATACTGAATTTTAGCTCGAAAAACTTCGTACGCGTTATGACCTGAGATTTGATTCTTCAATGCAGGTCATGACCTGCATTTTCATCGTCACAGGTTGACAGGTATGCAATCTTACCGTTCAGTGCTTACAAGCACTTTGATTCATATACATGTAGTGACTTTTACAGACAGAGCATAAATGGAAATGTTTTTTGATATTGTGAGTCATGTGGTATATATGCATTTTTTACAGTGATTTTTTTTTTTATGTTTTTTTCCTAGGAATTAAGAAATCCAAGTTCAACTGTGGAAGCTTTAGATTGTTTAGAAAAAAGAGACAATCTTAGTAATGAACAAATTGGTAGATACAGTCGACAGTTAATTTTGCCAGAAATTGGAGTTAAAGGTGAAGCCTAAATTTAACTACATAATTATTTCCTACTGAAAGTCTTTTCAAACAATTAAAAGACTCAAAAACAATACCTGTGTTTCAGCTATCATGCTAAAAAAAATATGGTCAGATTGTTATCTACTTTTTCTATTTTAAAAACCCCAGAGGTACTTTAAAAGTGCTTGTTAAAAAATTGACCAAAAATAATTTACATAGGCACTTAAAATTGGGGTCACTTAGATATAATGGAAATGGTGATCATATGAAAGTTTAAGTTTTTTTTAAATGACAGAAAAGTAATATTTCATCAAATACAATACAGCAAAGAAACAGTGATTTTCTTGTTCTACATCTTAACAATCAATCATAAGTAGTACTCTTTGACTACAAGTCAACAGACTGTGATATCATATAATCATGATAATGTTTCTTCTTACAGGACAGTTGTCATTGAGCAGCAAATCAGTTTTGATAGTGGGTGCAGGAGGTTTAGGTTGTCCTTCAGCTGTATATCTAGCTGCAGCAGGAGTTGGTAAGTAAAATGACATTAGTATATCGATATAAACCTGGGACAGTATAATCTATTTCACATTTCTTAATTTTGTGTTTCTAACTTTCATTGAAGTCTGAAACTTTTGCTTAGAACATATCTGTTGCTCTTTACACAGTACCTCTGACATTCTCATGGTTCATTGACTGCTTACAAAACAATATTTTTTATCAAATAATTTTTCAGTTATAAGTTATATGATAATTTATATAGCAACTATTCTGTTTGGGTTATTTTAGGAGATAAAGGAAAATAGATTATTGTTTCCGTCATCAGACCAACTTTTAGTCATACAAGACTTCCGGTTTTAAACTAGCATATAATTTCTCCATAAGAGTACTTGGGGACAGGACAATATTTTTTGCATTGATAGAGAATCTCTATATAATATAACAGAGATCACCTTGGAAAAGAAACTTGAAATTGATAGTTAATTAATGTCAAATACAGTTTATTTATAGTATACATATATTCATAGTATACAGAAATGCTAAAATAATGGAATTGAACAGAAAACAAAAAAATAACAGACTGGAAAAAAGGGAGAGGGCTTAAAAAATTGTCCTGTCTTCAAGTAATTGGAAATTCTCCAGACATAAAATCTTTTAAGAAAATTTCTCCCTTCAACAATTTAACTTGACATACTTTCAAACAAGCTCTAAATACCCACAATTTCATGGGTGTGTTCTAGTGACATTGATATAAACAACCATATGTCCTTCAACAATGAGCAAACCTATACAGTAAAGGCAAATTTAAAAGATACCAACATGGCAATGTTTAACAATTCAAACAAAAAAAAAACACAACATATTGTTACCTTTATCTGTAGTAAGACCTTCATAATAAAGATTTCTACAAAAATTCAACCAGAGAGCAGTAAAACAGGCTAGACATTTCAGCATGTGCATATAATTTTCATTTTTCCCATATTGTTCATATAAATATCTAGAGATAGCTTTTTCTCACCAAAAAAAAAGAACAAATAAATTTTAAATTAACCTGTTAATTGGAGTTTAGTGGTAATTTGGGTATTTGTGTAGTCAGTGTGAATAAAAGGAGTAAGAAAGCAACTCATTGGCACAAAACTTGGAAAGATTTTGAATTGAATATGCATGCATGATCTTCCACAATAGACAAATGTTTACAAAAAAAATGTAAAGTTCTAAAATCAACAAAAGCCTAGAAAAATTGTTTATAGTTTTAGCAGAGATTAAGTATGCAAATGGTTTCAGTGATGCACTTAGGTCTTGCTTATATCTGAAGGTAATAATGTTGAACTGTTCAAGAGGGAAAAAAATGGAGGAAACAACTCTTATATCTAAAGGTAATACTGTTGAACTGTTCAAGAGGGAGACAATGGAGGAAACAATTCTTTGTATGCATGAAAAACACATATTAAACAACTTCTAGAATAAACTCTTACAAAGAAAAAGGATAATACAGGCTTTATAATTGATTACACAGTTTTATCTACCTGTATGGTATAACCTTAATTTACATTGTAGGAAGAATAGGGATTGTAGATTATGATGAAGTGGAATTGAATAATCTTCACAGACAAATTCTACATACAGAGAAAAGAGTAGGAACACCAAAATCTTCATCTGTGGCTTCATCCTGCACACAGTAAGTCTGAAATCTTCATCTGTGGCCTCATCCTGCACACAGTAAGTCTGAAATCTTCATCTGTGGCTTCATCCTGCACACAGTAAGTTTGAAATCTTCATCTGTGGCTTCATCCTGCACACAGTAAGTCTGAAATCTTCATCTGTGGCCTCATCCTGCACACAGTAAGTCTGAAATCTTCATCTGTGGCCTCATCCTGCACATAGTAAGTTTGAAATCGTCATCTGTGGCTTCATTCTGCACACAGTAAGTCTGAAATCTTCATCTGTGGCTTCATTCTGCACACAGTAAGTTTGAAATCTTCATCTGTGGCTTCATCCTGCACACAGTAAGTTTGAAATCTTCATCTGTGGCCTCATCCTGCACACAGTAAGTTTGAAATCGTCATCTGTGGCTTCATTCTGCACACAGTAAGTTTGAAATCTTCATCTGTAGCTTCATTCTGCACACAGTAAGTTTGAAATCTTCATCTGTGGCCTCATCCTGCACACAGTAAGTTTGAAATCTTCATCTGTAGCCTCATCCTGCACACAGTAAGTTTGAAATCTTCATCTATGGCTTCATGCTGCACACAGTAAGTTTGAAGTTTATTATATTCAAATTTTGAGACCCAGTGAGCATTTGCAGTATCTAATCTTTTAATAATTTTGGGTCTGTGTCTGCTAACCCAATTAAATTGATAAAACTTGTCAAGATATTCTGGCTAAAATAAACATAAGCTTTGAACTAGAAAAGTTCTTTTTAATCAAGGTAAGCAGTTTCAAATCTTGTCATAAAATAATTGAATAAATTTATGTATATTTACTGCGTTTAAAGTTTTCTTTTTCCAATATATGTAATGTTTGTTTAGAATTAAAAGCTATGTATTTGATGAAGTATATTTTTAGTTCAACATATTTCTTTGCAGGTTAAATTCATTGGTTGAGTGTATTCCTTATCATCTGCAATTAGATAGTACAAATGCACTGAGACTTATAAAGCAGTATCCTTTCACTAAAGCAAAGTAGAAACAAGTGTAGGAAAGTGTTTATTCTGTAATTTTTTAAGGCACTTGTTAAAAACTACTATAGCATTTTATATAACATTTTATATAGTTATATAGCATTTATTTAATACTTAAAATAATGTGAAACTTTTTTCATCTATGAATTAAACCTTGACATGTATGTAGATATGATGTTGTATTAGATGCCACAGACAATGTAGCTACTAGATATTTGTTGAATGATGCCTGTATATTAGCCAACAAACCCCTTGTATCTGGTAGTGCTTTACGATTTGAAGGGCAAGTAAGTAAACAATTTTCCTCTTCAAGGGGTAACTATTACATTGTTTACTAGAAATTATCACCCCACTAGACATTGAGGAACATGGGAAATCTATATTTAGATACCCTTTTAAAAATTGATGATAAAATAGGTGTTGATTCTACTACAATACCCCATTGATAATGATATTTAGTATGTCAAGATGGTCTAATTTCACATTTATAATTACAAATTTTGAAGAATGGTTATTGCAATATCAGGAAAAGCTGCATATGAGAATGCAAATTCTTATTATCGCAATGCTAACCCAGTCTCATTATTCGCATTAATAAAAATATAAAAAAGGAGATGTGGTATGATTGCCAAAGAGACAACTGTCCACAAGAGACCAAAATGACACAGACATTAACAACTATAGGTCACTTTACAGCCTTCAACAATGAGCAAAGCCCATACTGCATAGTCAGCTATAAAGGGCCTGATATGACAATGTAAAACAATTCAAACGAGAAAACTAACGGCCTTATTTATATGAAAAAATGAATGAAAAACAAATATGTAACACATAAACAAACGACAACCACTGAATTACATGCTCCTGACTTGGGACAGGAAAAGCTTCCAATAATTTCTGAATTAACAGTTCATTTATTGTGAAAAATTTTAAAGCAATGAATGGACAAATTGCAATGCAATTTTAAATTAAAAAAATGGTGAAAACTTTTATGCAGTAGTTTATTTTGTTATTTTCCAGCTAACAGTATATAACTATAAAGGTGGACCCTGCTACAGATGTTTATATCCTAAACCACCCCCGCCAGAAACTGTAACAAACTGTTCAGACGGAGGAGTTCTAGGTGTCAGTAAGTAAATTTCAATTTATTCTTTCATTTATAAATATTACATGTGTGGGATTGCCAATGAGACAAGTACCCACCAATCACCAGAAGACATAGAATTAGAAGGTTTATGTACAGCCTGACTGCCTTATATGTTCATCCAATTAGCCCAAATAACTTAGCCTAATTCATACCTTCACCACTAATAAATACATCACATGATACCATTTCCTTATTTTATGATAGTTTCAATCCTAGTTAAGTTTTCTGATTACACAATTCATTATCTTTCATAATACATATGCTGACAGAAAAAGCTTGTAGACTAAAAATTTATTTTAGCATGCAATTTTAAATCTAAAAATAATTTGTTTTTATAATAAGAGAATGATGCTATTACATTTCAAAGTTCAAATATGTAAAGATAGAATTTGCTTTATTTGTTGGATGTGTTGTTCACATTATTGACTTTTTACTATTATCTAGTTCCAGGGATAATAGGATGTATGCAAGCTCTAGAAGCTATAAAGATTTGTGCTGGGATAGATCGTATCCTTGAATAGTTTTAATTAGAAAAGCTGTAAGTTCTTTGGATGAAGTTTTATATAAAGAACATTACTTACATCATGTTCATACGTCGTAATCTTTAATAGGATGTTTGTGAAAAATATTGACTAAAAAAAACAAGAGGCTCTAAAGAGCCTGTGTCGCTCACCTTGGTCTATGTGCATATTAAACAAAGGACACAAATGGATTCATGACAAAATTGTATTTTGGTGATGGTGATGTGTTTGAAGTTCTTACTTTACTGAACGTTCTTGCTTCTTACAATTATATCTATAATGAACCTTGCCCATTAGTAACAGAAAAAATATTTGGTAAAAATTTACATAAATTTACCGAATTAATGAAAATTGTTAAAAATTGACTATAAAGGGCAATAACTCCTTAAGGGGTCAATTGACCATTTAGGTCATGTTGACTTATTTGTAGATCTTACTTTGCTGAACATTATTGCTGTTTACAGTTTATCTCTATCTATAATAGTATTCAAGATAATAACCAAAAACAGCAAAATTTCTTTAAAAATTACCAATTGGAGGGCAGCAAGCCAACAACCGATTGTCTAATTCATCTGAAAATTTCAGGGCAGATAGATATTGACTTGATTAACATTTTAACTTCTTGTCAGATTTGCTCTAAATGCTTTGGTTTCAGAGTTATAAGCCAAAATCTACATTTTACCCCTGTTCTATTTTTAGCCGTGGCGGCCATCTTGGTTGAATGGCCAGGTCATCGAACACATTTTTCAAACAAGATACCCCAAAGATGATTGTGGCCAAGTTTGGATTAATTTGGCTCAGTAGTTTTAGAGGAGAAGATTTTTGTAAAAGATTACTTAGATTTATGAAAAATGATTAAAAGTTGACTATAAAGGGCAATAACTCCTAAAGGGGTCAACTGACCATTTCGGTCATGTTGACTTATTTGTAAATCTAACTTTGCTGAACATTATTGATGTTTACAGTTTATTTCTATCTATAATAATATTCAAGATAATAACCAAAAACAGCAAAATTTCCTCAAAATTACCAATTCAGGGGCAGCAACCCAACAACAGGTTGACCGATTCATCTGAAAATTTCAGGGCAGATAGATCTTGACCTGATAAACATTTTTATCCCATGTCAAATTTCCTCAAAATGCTTTGGTTTTTGAGTTATAAGCCAAAAACTGCATTTTACCCCTATGTTCTATTTTTAGCCGTGGCGGCCATCTTGGTTGGTTGACCGGGTCACGCCACACATTTTTTAAACTAGATACCCCAAAGATGATTGTGGCCAAGTTTGGATTAATTTGGCTCAGTAGTTTCAGAGGAGAAGATTTTTGTAAAAGATTACTTAGATTTATGAAAAATGGTTAAAAATTGACTATAAAGGGCAATAACTCCTAAAGGGGTCAACTGACCATTTCGGTCATGTTGACTTATTTGTAAATCTAACTTTGCTGAACATTATTGCTGTTTACAGTTTATCTCTATCTATAATAATATTCAAGATAATAACCAAAAACAGCAAAATTTCCTCAAAATTACCAATTCAGGGGCAGCAACCCAACAACAGGTTGACCGATTCATCTGAAAATTTCAGGGCAGATAGATCTTGACCTGATAAACATTTTTACCCCATGTCAGATTTCCTCTAAATGCTTTGGTTTTTGAGTTATAAGCCAAAAACTGCATTTTACCCCTATGTTCTATTTTTAGCCGTGGCGGCCATCTTGGTTGGATGACCGGGTCACGCCACACATTTTTTAAACTAGATATCCCAATGATGATTGTGGCCAAGTTTGGTTTGATTTGGCCCAGTAGTTTCAGAGGAGAAGATTTTTGTAAAAGCTAACGCCGGACGACGACGGACGACAGACGACGGACGACGGACGACGGACGCCAAGTGATGAGAAAAGCTCACTTGGCCCTTCGGGCCAGGTGAGCTAAAAAGAGTAAACAGGTAAGTATGCTTCGATATGTGCAAATACTTTATTCCAAATACAAATTATGTTTTTTTTTTTATACTGCAACTAGTTGTGTTTATTTCCTAAATATAGTAACACAGCTATATTTTGTGCAATGAACTCAGCGCAAAACTGGGGAAGGGCTCGGTAGAATCATGCCCTTCCCCAGTTTCTCAGCCTCATACAAAAAAGTTTATATTGTTCTGAGATTGACCAAATATTGTATATTTATACAGGAATTAGAAAGTAGTCATGTGACATTTTTGGTGTGGAAATACTATTAGGGTTATTTGAAAAATTGTGTAAAATATTTATTAGATTTTGTTGTATCCTGTTTGTTTATCCCAATTCTTTGCTTCTTCGTATGTTAATTGTTGTATAAGATTCAAAATTTGTATTGTATTTGATTTTCTTAACATGATTTAGCATCATTTAGCCAAAAGTTATTGCTGTTTGATGGACTGCAGGGTTCATTTCGATCTATTAAAATCAGGGGGAGACAACCAGCATGTCCTATATGTGGAGATAATCCTACCATAACAGAATTAATAGACTATGAACAGTTCTGTGGAGCTAGAGCAAATGATAAGGTGAATATAAAGTAGGAACTGTGTCAATTTCAAATTACTTTAAAATATCTCTATGTAATGAAATTTTAAATTCTTTGGAGAAATATGGTCAGAAGTAATAAAATATTTCCTTCAAAACAGCAGAGAAATACATTCTCAGGTCTTCTTAACTTACAAACATTCATGTTTAAGGGCATTAAAAATTCAAAAAGGGAAGAAAACACAAACAAAAAATTTGATAGTAATAACTATTTGACTACAATCAGAATATGAAAGAAATATTTAGATGATAAAGATAATATATTTAGATGATGAAATATATCTCACAAGTGAACATTTTGTTTAAATCTAAGAAATTGAATATATCGACTTATATTTCAGGACAAAGATTTAACTTTACTGAAAGATACAGACAGAATATCACCAAAGGTAATCTGACCTGCAATGTTTGACAATGACCTTGAAACCAGGTGTCTCATTTAAGGGGACCCTAGACAGTTAAAGATGTTCAAACTGTAAATCAGATCAGTTTTCTAGCTTCTTGTATTTAGTTTGTTTAAAAGGGAACAGAGGCAATTTTAAATTGACCTTATGACAAAAGAGAGACACACTTTTATAGACCACTACCATAGATGTTTTAAAACTTGTACTTTTAAGCTTAGATAATGCTGATAAAAGGCAAATATCATGTAAGTGTTTTAAATTGCTATGGTTATACAGGATGAACTTTTTAATTTCTTTCTCTTGTTGCATCAGTATTTGACAAAGTAGAGCTGCTATAATTAACATGATAGATTTGAATGTAACTTTATCAGTTGTTAATCACATGCTTGCATTTGCTACAAAGAAAAATTGTCAAAGTTTTAAAAGAGGGCAGCAGCCTCTTCTTGGGAGAGGGCTATTGTATTTAAGCCAATATAAATTATATCATGACAAATACAATGAGAAACTATATTGAACTAAGTTGATACTCATATTATTTGTAAAAATACTTTTTCTTTTATCATTATCAGAAGAGAAATTAGATAAAAAAATTGATCAATTAAAATATGTAGCTGTTTATTAATTTTTAGGATTATAAGGAAATGCTGGACACCAAACAAGAACATGTACTGGTGGACGTGAGATTACCAGTGGAATTGAACATATGTCAACTTCCAGTTCAATCATATAGTATCCTTTTTGAGTTTCATTACATACATTGTAAGACAAGGTGAAATTACAATGTTGTTAGAATGTTGTGGTTTTTATTTAACAGAAAATCTTTTTTTTCAAACACATTTTTCATGTTAAATACTACGGTATACATCCATGACAATGGATTTTTACTATCACAGTAAAGTAACTTTTTCACATGTCACACATTTACTTTCAAGAATATGCTGGGACTGATTTACTTGACACTTTAGTTGTGGTTGTTAAAAGTCAAGTAACCTTTGATTTTGAACTTTTTAGTCATTTCAGAACAAAGGACATTACTTGTCATATTCAAGGCTAGTTTTGAAGTTAACTTGGGTATGTTTGGCTCAATTAATTGCACCTTCTATATTGGTGTTGGGATTGGTGATAGAACACTAGCTACCTATAGTTTTTGAAGAAAAAAAATCATCTCTTTTTTTAATGATATTTATGTAATTTCCTTATCTAGTATTATTAGATTTACCAATGAATTCTGTAGATAAAAAGGACTGTATACAAGCATTAGAAGAAAGATTAAAATGCATTATTCCTGCATCCGGAGAGCCCCTTCCTGTAGTAGTTGCTTGCAGAAGGGGAAACGATTCACAAATTGCCACACAGAAATTAAAAGACAAATTTAAAGATTTAAACTTGGACATCAAAGATTTGAAAGGTGGATTACTTGGATGGACTAAACATGTAGATAAGAATTTTCCTGTATACTGAATAAAGCTTGTTATAGTTACAAATTTTAATTTATCTTTCTTTTAAATGTAATATTGTTATATTATTTCAAGCCTACCAGATAAACAATAGTAATGATGTCACCTTGAAACAATTAAGGCAGTTGAATATAAGAGATATAAAACAAATGGTATTTGTTGGTCTGGGTGCATTCTATGCACGGTGGGTATGGTTGTCCTGCGAGAGAACGTTCTGTGCTGGTGATTTGGTCCTGTTCTGTGCTGGTGGGTTTGTTTACATTGTATCAGAACGGCAATAAAACGACTGTTTTGTCGCTTTTTTTTCTCTCTGATGCGTCATAAGTACCATGCAAAGTATATTATAACAATATTATATTGCAAAAGTTGTACAAGTACGTTAAACGGAATTGTCCTGACGCTGTGCTGGTGATAAGAAAAACGGTCCTGGTTCTGTGCTCCTTTGTCCTGGTTCTGTGCTTTTATATTTTAGTTAAAAGTGGCATATATTCAAGATCATTGATGCTGTACTGTTACTGGCTAATTAACTGTGTCTGCTTTCTTAAGATTGACATTGTTGTGAATCTGTTTACTGTTATTATGAGAGAAAAAAATACCTCTATTTTTTTTTTTTTTTTTTTTGAATTATTAAACTGTAATCTTATTTATTGGCCTGTTAATGACACCCTTCTTTTCATCTTTTTTGCAATTTATACAATACTTTAAGTTATATAAAGTAGATGATGTGGTATGTTTGTTGTCAATGGACAAATTTCCATAAGAAACCAAAAGGAAGTATGCGTTAACAATCATACGTCATCGAACGACCTTCAACAAAAACCCATAAAATAAAAATGTAAAAGGTTTTGCATAAAAATGGAGAGCAAAAATATAGAACAAAGGACTTTTTGAGCGTTTGAATCATATGTCTTTAGCAGCTTAAAACACATTTGTTTGTGAACAATTTAATGCTGACTATAAGAATGACAATAGTATTGCGGGTTTGTTTGTTTAGCATAGGATCAACACAAGGGTACATTATCCTTAAAAATCTTTTTAAAAGTATTTGAAACTACCGTTTGCTTTGTTAATTGTACCTTCAATTTCAAAAATTAAAATATCTCGTAGCTTCATACTACCAATTGAGTATAAAACAAGTATATAAATCTAAAAAAGAAATTCTTAGATTAAACATCTACATTTAACTTTAAAAGGTCAATTTAAAAAAAAAGCTTTTAAGTTTTGTGTGTCAAACACCATCTCTGTAGAAATGACTCCTTACTAAGACATTTCACTTCATTTATTTTCTTTTCTGCATTTTTTGATATTGCGAATTCTTAGTATTATTATATTAAAATGTAGCCTTAATTTATATTTAAAAAAACTGAATCTAAAGCCAGATATATCAAACATTTTTGTTTCCATCTATCCGTTTTCAGGACTTTAACAATCAACGTAAACACGCATTGAAAGAAAAATGTGTACTCGGCTGTCTGTAATTGACCATTTTTAGACACCCTCCTAAAAACAAGCCGGGGTGGGTGTTCAGAGATGCAAATTAAGTACTTAGATCAATATTTTATCTTTTCGTGTATGGTTTATGACCCCTTCTGTGGCCTGTTAATTACGAAATGTGCAAACTGCAATAGTATCCTTTTGAAGTAGCCTGGTCCTACAGACAGAAAGATGTGTCATGTGTCGGACTAGTCTACTCTTAAAGCAGGGTAGTTTACATAACCTAACAATGACTTTTCTGTTCAGCAAGCAAGATACCCAAAGATATTCCCTTTATCTACACACTCATTGAAATCGGCTTTAAACCCTGGTTTTACTGTGATGATCCAATGAACAACTTCCAACCTAGAACAATATTCCTAGAGTCAGCTGACTCTTTATAGAAGTCATGTGATGTCTCTCACTCCTGCACAGAAAGCAACTGACTACCATGCAAATAATGATGCTGCCTTTGTATAAAATGCAAAAGTTCAAGCAATTAGGGCAAAACTTACCAAGTAAAAAAATCAAAATGCCAATGTCTATCTACCTTGCCAGAGGCGGATTTAGGGGGGGGGGAATGGGGCCCGGGCCCCCCTCTTTTTGTGAAAAAATTTGGTTGCTTATGTAGGGAATCACTGAAGCGTGACTGGAGCGGGCCCCCTCTTAGGTCAGTCAGTGGGCCCCCACTTATGAAAATTCCTGGATCCGCCACTGCTTGCACATTTCAGAAAATTCAGATCAGATAACGAAACTGGGTCCACCAGCATTTATGAGCAATTTAAGATTTTGACTCTCACAGTTTCCATTCAACACAAATATTCTCGTTACAACTAATCATTTTAAATACAAAAATACCAGTTGAAGCCTTTCGTTTATCTTTTTATATATACATGTATACGGATAAAGTTATGAAAGGCAGCAGGGTCACCAGGATGAGGAGTCCATGGCATCTGAAATAAATGCTAAGCATATAGATCTAGCAGGTTGAAAATGCAGCTTTGAACTAGCTTTCAGTACCTGCAAGCATTCGTTGTTCAATAACGTGTGTCTTTGTGTTATTATTTTATGTGATAAATTGTTGTGATGGTACACCACTGTACAGAGTAAAAATGAAGGAGGAAATGAGGAGGGTTGATTGGGTGGAAGTGGGGAGGGGTATGCGCAGCGCTAAAACACAAGTCTATGCCGCATGGGGTTTGATCAATGTAAAGGGCATTTAATATCTTAATAAAACTATTCTTATTTTAGATACTATATATTGTTATCTGATATTGGACGTAAGATGTTGCCCTTTTATGTAATTATGTAATACAAGTTACGCTCATTTGAAAACACAGCCAAATGGATGCACAAGAGCTAAAATAGGAGTCATAGATCCTATTGACAACAATTATCTGCCCAATTTTATTGATTTTGTAACATTTGTTTCAAATATGACCAACATCTTATCCAAAATCACCTGCACCGTATCAGGACCCACCAGCACAATGACAGGACCAACCAGCACAGTATCAGGACCAATCGGAACAACTCGGCCTTTCTGGTTGCACGAAGAAAAAGCTATTGTACTGCGTAGCGAGAATGGCCGAGTAGTTACGATTGTATCAGGACATGAATAAATTGAGAAAATGCTAAATTTTAATAAATTGCAATGTTTTTCACAAAATAGTTTTGTCGTGTGGAATGCGGTATAGAAAGTGGACTCTATGAGCATTTTTGTTTTATTTTTTCAGTTCTAAATTTTCTGAAAATGAGCATTTTTGTGTTACGCTTACTGAAACAGTTTAGAGGGTCAACTTTTTAATGGTTTACATATGAACCAATAGGAAACAATTTGAAAGATTTCAACTGTTTTCTTGCATTTTTTATGAATAAAAACGTCAAAAATCATCATTTTCGTCTTTGTTTACATTTTTTCATTGATCACCAGCACCCGTCAGGACCGAATCACCAGCACAGCATGTTCTCTTGCAGGACAACCATACCCACCGTGTATGGGATGTGTAGCTATAAGTTCAAATTGACTTATCAATGATTTATTGTACAGAGTTTGGAATTAAGATTCTCTCTATTATAATGTGTTAACAGTATAAGAAAAGCTAAAACATAAAAGGAGATATACAATTGGAATTTGAAACTATGAGTTTACATCACCTGGCCTAGAAAAAATGATAAACCAAAAATAAACTTATCACAGAGATTTATCTCACTTTTTTGTATTTTTGATAATGCAAATGTTGAAATTGAAATAGCAATACTTTAACATGTAAGTTATGTAAATTTTCAAAATGGATGAACAAGACTGAAGGTACTTGACTAAACAATCTCCATGGAAATTGAGTTGTGTCAATGAAAATACAGCTGCATACCTAATACCATTGTTCCCTTTAAACAAACATTAATGTAAACTATGTAAAAATTTCAAAGTCAATGAACCATGGTGGGGCTATATAATCTCCAACCATTCTTGCAAATGCCGATAGATATACACACCAAATATCATTGAATTAAGATTACTGGTTCATCTTAAACTGATCTAATATCAAACTAATATACATGTAAACTAAGCAAAAGTTTCAAAGTCAATAGACCAAGACTAAGGGGACGGGGCCAAATAATCTTCATGAAAATGAGATGTTCCAATGCTTATACAACTGCATACCAAATATCACTGACTTGCCACTTGTGGTTCACTATAAACTAGAGTACTAGACCTAATCACAAACTAATACAATGTTGACATCAACTCTGGAAACAGCATACCTAGGTCTCGCTTTTTGACTCTGTCTTTCTATGTTGTGATGTTACACTATTGTTTCAGGTAAGGGTGAAGACCGAATTTTTCTGTCTTCTGTGTCCATATATCATCCTTCCAATATTTTATTTTCCTCATTTTAACTTTTTGTTTTTTGGACAAAAAAAAAATCCAAATGAGAAATGGGAAATATGAAATGTCAAAAAAAACCACAATGTGACAGATTATTGGGTCTAGTAAAGGTGAAGGTAATGGTACCTATTAAAATGTTTAAACCCACTGCATTTGTTTGTGCCTGTCTTAAGTCAGGAACCTGATGTTCAGTGGTTATAGTTTGTTGTTGTGGTTCATTAGTTTCCTTTTCTGTTTTTTTGGTCGAGCCAATGACTTTTGTCACAGAAAGCTCGACATAGGTTGCTGGCAGCAGTGTTAGCTAACTTCTTAAAAGCTTTATATTTTAGAAGGTGGAAGACATGGATGCTTCATACTTTTGTATATAGATCACTTATGTTATGAAGTTTCTGTGTCACACATCCATTTTCCTTGACCTCATTTTCATGGTTCAGTGACTACTTGAAAAAAAGTTGAGATTTTTTGTAATGTTAATTTCTCTCTTATTATGAGTAATAGGATAACTGTATGTGTGTACCTTGCAAGGTCCTTGTACCCATCACATAGTTTTCATTTGATCTCATTTCAAGGATCAGTGCATAAGGTTAAGTTTTGGTGACCAAGTCCATATCTCCAATACCATAAGCAGTAGGTCTAGTATATTTGATTTATGGGAGGATTGTAAGGAATACATGTCCAACTGGCAGGTGTCATCTGACCTTGACCTCATTTTCATAGTTCTGTGATTATATTCACTTTTTGTGTATTGGTCTGTTTTTCTTATACTATATTACATGTCCAACTGTCAGGTGTCATCTGACATTGACCTTAGTGTCATGGTTCAGTGGTCATAGTCTAGTTTTTTAGTTTTGGTATTTTCTTTAATACAATATGCAAAAGGTCAACTATATTGAGTGCAAGGAAATATTTTTTGATGTACATGTCAGGCTCGCAGGTGTATTTGAAAATGACCTCATTTTCATGGTTCATTGCTCAGTATTAAATTTATGTGTTTTGGTCTGTTTTTCTTTTACTGTATGCAATAGGTCAACTTTATTTGTTGTATGGAAGGACCATAAGCTGTACATGTCTGCCTGGTATGGTTTATCTGACCTTGACCTCATTTTCATGGTTCATTGGTCAATGTTTTATTTTCTTGGTTAAGTCTGTTTCTTAGAAACTATGAGCAATAAATCAACTATATTTAGTGTATTGAATGATTGTAAGGTGAACATGCATTACTCATTTGGTTTATATGACCTTGATTTTCCTGGATCATGTAAAGTCTATGTAAAAGTTGTAGTAAAACTTTCTATTGAGGACTATCAAAATAATAAAAGAAGGCGAGACATTTCAGTGTGTGCACTCTTTGTTTTTATTTATATAGATTAGAGCGTTGGTTTTCCTGTTTGAATGGTTTTAAACTAGTCATTTTTGGGGCCTTTATAGATTGTTGTTCAGGTTTAGCCAAGGCTCCGTGTTGAAGTCAATAATAGTTTACTTCTACAAATTTTTACTTGGATGGAGAGTTGTCTCAATGGCACTCATACCACATCTTTTTATATAAAAAAATAACATCTGTCAGGTCGATTGAAAATATAAGAAAACAATGGTGATAAACTGAATGAAGTTTATTTTGTTACATCTCTGATAAATACATTGTGGTCCTTTCCATATAATTATCCTTAACCGATTCCTATCTTAATGAAAACAAAATGTTTATCACATTACATGAGACAGTAACATAACAGCAACAATAAGCTAACTATACAATGTAGCAAACTCTTTAGCCCATATAACTACACTGTACTATTCAATTTATTAACTAATTTAAAACATTACTTTTTTTCTGTAGATTTCCTACTGATTTCATGTCTTGCCAAGCTACACAGATACAATAATTCATTTTCTCATTATAATACTGTATATGATGTTTTGGTGGAATAAAATAATTATCTCAAGAAAACTGTTTGTCACTTATACATGCAATATTTTCATGTGATCTTGCACATATTTAACATATCAATATTATAGATTTAAAAGTCACTTTTGAAATTCAATTTTCCGTTAAAAGTTAACAAAACCTTTTTATTGAATTATGATCCACTACAAAGATAGCAGTGAAATCTGAAACATGATCCACTACAAAGATAGGAGTGAAATTTGAAATTAAGCCAGTTATATACAGCAGACATTGAAATTGGTATCCATGTACCATGAGGAACCTTGAAAGTGTAAAAAGGCAGTGGAAATAAGATATTTACATAATGAGATACAACCTTAGATAAATCAACATCTTGGATGCTGAACTAGCAAAGTACAACAAAACATGGAAGACAGAAAATAAATCGCTGATGGGACTTACAATAACATAACTTATCTTTATATACAGTCAGAGGTCACTTAATATCAATATTAGCAGATGCCCTTTGCTCAAGGTCACCTTAAACTTTTCTCTCAGTAATTTTGAACCAATGTTGAATTAAGCAATGTTTCAGAAGATGATGAAAAGGTTGTTTTCGATTTATTTCAATGAAATGAGTAAACTATTTTGGGCTTCTTATTTGGCTGTTGGTATCATATACAAAAGTGCATATATTTTCTTAAAGTTGAAATTGATCAAAAGCTAGCTTATTCTGATCATTTTATAAAAATGTTATGACAAATGATTATGTTCGACTTTTCATATATTAATCAAATATATAAACAAACTTTAATGAGCCCTTTCAAAAAAAATATCAAACTAAGTCACATATACAACATCTATGTCATCTTCGAAAAATAAGCGAAATGTAAAAGGGTTCAAGCATACTGACGTTACAGAATTATAAAAGTTCTTGCTAAAGGTGCCATAAGTTTCTAACGTTCTGTCTTGAATTGTGTATGTAAATACATAAAACTTGTATGAACATGAAACCTTATTGCTCTTTAAGTTTTCTGATTCCTTAATTGACTCTTATTACATTCATTTAATGGGAGTAGAACTGTTTGGCTGCAAGGATTTGCTCCGGTAAGAGATGCATAAAGCTTTCACTTATTCTCCTTTAATTTGCATGCAATATCAGGTTTGTATAAAATATGGTATTTGAACTTTAAACAATTGTATAATCCATTTGAAGATCCTGGAAGTGGCAGCTATAAATAACTTTTTATTGTGATTTCTTCATTGCTCTGCATAGCAATGAACCATTTGATAAATCTATACTTGCACTCCATAATAAAAAGTAACTTAATACAAATAGAATTTCAAATAAGAGTCAATTTTGGATTAAGTTACAAAATGACTTAAAAATAGAACTATTAGCACATATACTTGTAAAATAAAATAAGAAAACTGACCAAAGAAAAGCGAAGTATAAAAAAATAAGGATTGATAGTCTTAAATACACTGTGCATGAGTGTGCCTAGATCATTAAGATGTGAGGTTTCGATTGAGGATATGTTTAAATGTGCAGCCATTTACTAAAATCTACATGTAATGCCAAAAATGATGAAGTCCTTGTAAGCCAAGTAAAGGAAACAATTGATTCAAGGGGATAGAAATACATTAACAGCAGTAAATGATTGGAAACATACTGATAAGAGTTGATGATATGTATTTGGCTTATGAAACTCGTGAATAAAAAACAATTGAGATGAACGTTAAAGATAATACCAATTTTAGTTGGCTTTTATTGGGTAGTTTAATAGAGTTGTATCATGAAATTATCCCTTGTTTGGCTATCAATACTATCTCCAATAAAACAAAAACTGCAATCTTCATGTTGACATGATATTGCTCATTTAAGCTGGTGATATGTAATAAAAACGTGCTCTTATATTAATCTGGTATGATTCATTGGATTTGCTTATGATATTTACTCAATTTTACACTTTATTCCAAGTTATTATTGAAACTGACTGTATAATAAGTAAATTAAAGCTGTCCCATCAAAACAAAACAAGAAAACCATAAAAACAAAAATAACATATGACTAGATGAACACTTTTACAATGAGTGAATAAAATAATAACGTGCTTAGCCTAGCCTAACTGTGAAGGATATATAATTAGTTTGCAGTGCAAGTTGTGAGATACAAATGATTAAAAGAAATATGAGGTTATATGCAATTTATATTCTTATAATTTTGTTATAGTATAAATTTATTACATATACTTTGTAAAATAAGTTTTTTTATTGACAAAAATAAATTTTTGCTTTAATGCCAACAAAAAGAAGATAAAGAGGTTAATGTCAAGGTGACAGAAACCCAACAACAAATGAACATATAATGTCAAAGAAGAAAATCTATACTTAAAGTATGTGTAAATAATTTTGCAAACAATTAACATTAGGCACTTTCTTTTTTCAAAGTTCACTTACTCTACAACATTTATGAGCTAGAATTTTAAAAAAGATTTGATTTGGAGTGCATATTGTACATCTGTATGACATTTAATCTATGTGTTGACCTTAGATTGATGGATTGATAAATGATGTTTAATGTAAATACAAGAATAGTGAAAAATAAACATAGCACTTTAACTGGGTTCTTATTTCATCATTCTTTAGGGAAAGCTGAAGTAATTTGCTGCTATTTGGTGATACAAATGTAAAAGTTTAATCAACATCTTGAAATGTTCATTTACAATGATTTTTTTAATTCAACATTTTGGATTGTGCCTTTTAATCTTGAAGTTTTATATGACTTTAATAAACATCTATGATAAAAAAATAAGATTTCACCAATCTATCATTTATAACCACATTTTAGTGATATCCATAGACAGAATTCATTTATGTTAAAAATATAAGCATTCGTAGGATTCCAATTAAATCCACTTGACTTTAATTATATAATTTCATTTTGATTTCAGATAATGCATAATATACATGTATTAGTTACAACAAAGTGAAAGCCCAAAATGTAAACCAATGCTTTTTAGTTTTATCAAAAACCTGTCATAAAATCTTATAACATGAATTAAATTGAGAAAAATCATTAGTCAAGATACAACATTGTTTATAACTGGCTTCATTGAATAGTTTATTAAATATCAATCCTTTTTCTTCAGTTAAGTGTATATTAGATTGTTGTTAGTATGTTCACATTTAATGTAAACAATTTTCTTCAGTTTATCCATGATTGTTATATATTGCACATGGCAGAGGTTTTTCTTAAGAAAACCAACAACTTTTCACAATTATGTCTTGGTAGTGATAGAACAACATTAAATGGCACACAAACACCAAAATTATTGCAAAATTAAGCACTAATTTTATATAAATAAATATAATTTTCTTTTAACATCCTTTTTTGGTTGTACTTGTTATTTTTATTAAATTTATTTATAGATTTTATATCTTATCAATGTGTCATGGATCAATGATAATATTTCTGTTGTAATTTTTTGTTAACCATGATGAAATGTCACTCAAACTGGTTTAAATCAATAATTCTACTTAATGCGTAGTAGCAAATGCCTTGATAAACTATATTTATGATAATGGCAATTTATTTTTGCAATTTTACAGTTTTTCTTGATTTTCCTTTCATCAGTTGAATGAACTTGAATCTAAATTATATATCAGATTTAAATTCAGGCATATACATACATGAGAAAATTATAAATAATCACAGTTAGATATTGTATAATGGACAGTTTATCTTGCTTGTGAAATCCTTTCCTTTATAATAAATACAGTGGATAAACATAATGCAACATTCTAACAACTACAAGAAAGATTATGTCTGTTTAAAGTTGTTTTTCTGGTCCTCCATAATTAGCAGCTTACACCTGTGTACCCAGGTCATTTGAAGCAGCCTGAAAAAGACGGAGAAATTCGGTCAAAAATCAGTCGGAACATGAAGGAAATCAAATTAAAGATTACCAATTATACAGTATCAACAAAAATATTTAGAATAATCTAACAAGACACCACTAAATGTTAAATGTGTTAGACATTAAACCTTCCATCCAATTGCCATCAAGCATTTTAGTAAATATTTTTTATAGTGTCATTTGAATAATAACTATTAGTACTGTATTAAAATATGGGTAACATTTTCAAACTGAAGTCTCAATCCTTTAGACAAGTTTGTTTTTTAGGTCAATAAAAATAAATATAGGTTAGCAATTCAGTATGAAATGATGCACTACTTCTGGAAGAATTGTTATTGGACGGGAAATGAAAGAAAAACAACTTTTATTCTACTGTTACTTGACAGAACAAATATAAACTTCTATTTACAGGATTATATAATTAGTTCTTTGAGTTCTAATTCTACTTTGATAAAGTGCAATTGAGTGAAATATATTTTCTATATGTGAGTACAAAATAATTCTAAAATTCTATATGCATGCAAACGAAAAAATTTCTTTCTTTTCAGCTAGCTTTAAAATAATCGACATAGGAGGAAAACTTACTGCAAAATGGCAATGAGAAATTCTAAGCAGGAATCTACTAAAACAAATGAACAAAACACTGAAGCAAATTGTATCAAAAAGAGGAGAAAATAAGTGTTAAAATATCAAAGAAAAAGGAAAGAAAATAAGTGTTAAAATATCAAAGAAAGAGGAAAGAAAATAATTGTGAACATATCAAAGAAAAATAATAGAAACCAAGAGGTATTCAAAATACAATTATAAAGAAAGAAGAGAAGAGAAGAGAAGACTTAATTAGAACCAATAACCTCACTGAAATTCAACATGTACAAGGACAGTAAACAAGTTTGTGCATAGGGCTCTTAACAAACAAACATTTGCTCTTCTCTGTCCATCTATAATCACTTTAAAATAACTGGACCAAAATTGGAATGAGTCACACAAGCAAGGATCTGAATAAAAGTCCCTTTTTCAAATAAATTTGGGTATTAATGTTTAATGATGTAGAATCATATACACAAAGTTAATAAAATCTTGCATTTGAAGTTGCAAACATGAAACCAATAGAAACTTATACAGTTAATTGCCCTATATTAAAGAAAAAGATATAAAAGTTATTGAACAAAGAAATACAAATAAATATATAACACCAAATCAAATTTACCCATCACCATTCTGCAGTTATAAAACTTCCAAGTCCAGATATAGAGAGGTGGAACTAAGACATGTAGAATTTTCACTAATTTTAAGTGTTTTTTATGTAGCTCTTTTCAACCCTTACAGAAGAACTAAAAGCAATAAAACTTCCGAAATTAGTCCACAACTTATTCTTATTCCATAATTTCCTTTTTTCTCAGGTTCCAACCATTACCAAGATGATAAGTGTTAGTATTTTAATTTGTTGCCACTATCAAAGAAGTTTAAAGTGGTAAAACTAAATGAATGTAGTCTTTTCTTATATTTCAAAATGTGTATTCAATACAGTGCAATATATTCTACGTAAGAGTTGAAAGGTTAAAAAAAAAATATATATTCAATACTATTGGTGAATTCATTTTTAAGAAAAATTGATTGTGAATTTGTTTGGTCAAATATGCATGCAATATATATTAATCTGACCAAACTGTGATAAATTCTACATAGAGGGCAATAGTGTTTCCTTGTACTCACCATAACCCCTAATTGAGCCTGAATTCAACAGAGAGAGGGGTTAATAAAGGGAACTAACTTTTCAAACAAATCTAAATAAATAACTTCATACAACATGATTTTAAATTATAAATACATAGAATTATGCTTTGAAATCACAGTGACTGTTTTACTTGCAAAAAAAAATGCAATTAAAGTTGTTTTAGTCAAAATTTTTAGTAACATTCTAAAATTGAAATTCACAAATAGAAGTATGTTGCTTTGAACACTTTGATAAACTAAACAAACTTTGTTTTGGTATTTCTTTGATTTTCATTATATTGTCAGTCATCTAAACTGCAACAATGTGCAATATGTTTTTGATGGCCCTGGCCAATATTTGTAAATTTAATTCAAATAAATTTTGTAATTTCAAAGCATAGAAGCATTTAAAAGCAGCTGTGCATATACATTGTTGTTAGAACATCAAAAGTAGGTCAGTTCACATAAAAAACTATTTAAATGCTTTTCTTAAATTTATATTTTAATTCCTACAATCTAGTGTCATTTGTGATTAACATATTTTAAACCACACATGCATCCTGTTAGTATTAGTCAAGCCTGTTTGACAACATTCCATTTCTTAAGAAATCACATGACAAAAGCCTGGCCAATGATTGGTTGATAAAGTACCTGTCATTGGGTTAGGACCATTCTTTCGTCTCCGAAACAACTGTCAGTATAACAATATAATTAACTTTTTTCTTAATTCAGTTAAATGTTATTTATTGTAGCAAATGAAATTGTTGGAACAAATAAAATGATCAGCAGGATGTGAAAATTAAATAGGAAAGTGATTCATCTCCTTTCTTTTTGAATTTTAACGTGAAAGGAATTCTCATCAACTTAATCAATGTCTATGTATGAAAAGATAAAAAGAAACTTAAGTTCAATACATTTGATTCTTTTTAATAATTTCCAAGATATCACATAATTTCTTGCATTTTACCCTTATAATCAATGTTAGGAATACTGGCATTGTCAGCTGATTGACAGAAACAACACACAAAGTATACCCATATGATGAAATCATAATCTTTCAGTCAGTTTAATTGAAGTCTGGAGCTGAAGTCAGTTAACTGCTAGTAGTCTGTTGTTATTTATGTATTATTGTCATTTTGTTTATTTTCTTTGGTTACATCTTCTGACATCAGACTCGGACTTCTCTTGAACTGAATTTTAATGTGCGTATTGTTATCGATTACTTTTCTACATTGGTTAGAGGTATAGGGGGAGGGTTGAGATCTCACAAACATGTTTAACCCCGCCGCATTTTTGCGCCTGTCCCAAGTCAGGAGCCTCTGGCCTTTGTTATTCTTGTATTATTTTAATTTTAGTTTCTTGTGTACAATTTGGAAATAAGTATGGCGTTCATTATCACTGAACTAGTATATATTTGTTGAGGGGACAGCTGAAGAACGCCTCTGGGTGCAGGAATTTCTTGCTACATTGAAGACCTGTTGGTGACCTTCTGCTGTTGTTTTTTTATTTGGTGGGGTTGTTGTCTCTTTGACACATTCCCCATTTCCATGCTCAATTTTATCATAAATATCCTAATGATCATTCAAATGTGATTTAAATATATTGGTACAGTGAAGAAGTTAATTGTTTGTTAACAGCAATGGCAGATGACAAGTGAAGGCAATAGCTTACATTGGCCCATAGGGTTGAATAGTACCGTGAACCAAATACATTTAAAAATACCAGAGCATATACATTCATTCAATAGTAACTTGTTTTGTACATAGGATAGCATATAAATATGGGCAACTTATTTTCTACTGAAATAAAATAAATCTTTGCAAATAATTAAAACACAGCAACACTGAAAAGCAACACTAAGAATTGTTGAGTTATATAATATCATACAGCATTCAAATAATATTTGTATAAGCAAAACTTGTGCTATTAAATAAATAATGTACATGTACATGTTTGATTGCACAAGCAGAAAAAATATGCACTTCTGAGATCTAAAGAATTTAGTTTTGTCAAGTATAAAGCAATTTCAATGAAAGTATAAGGTGCTCAAATCAGGTCTTCTAATGTAGAATCAAACATGCACAGAGAAAATACTAAATTATTAGTTCAAACTAAACAGAAAAAAGATCATACAAAATGAAACTCAAAGAACAAAACAGAGAAATTAGATTAGTTTACATCTATAGTGAGAAAGATATACATTTCATCACCTGTCAAATCAGGTTTCAGACTTGGGCTCCGTAGATTCACTCTAAATGGAGAAAAAAATCAATTATAAAATTATAAAATAAACTAGAAAGATCCACAACCATTTTAAGCTCTTCTTTGATTATAAATCACTTTACCACTTTTAAAATCATCTAACTTCTAATAAAGGAATCTCAGCTTTTCCTAGAAAACTAGCAACCAGTAGCCTTTTTCACAAAAAATCTTAATTGTAAAATTAATCTTATGATAAAAATATTAAGTTGAATTGTTAAGGAATATTTTAGACTTCTGATAAATTTTACACTGAAGACTTTTTGTGAAAAGGGCTACTGATTTCCTTTGAAACATTAACACATATTTAAATGCTTACAATTTGAATTTTTGTCTATCAATTCTATATACCTGTTCCACTATTTGGCCAAATTTAAATTGCTTTTTGCATCAAATAATTTGACATATACACTCAGTCTGATAAAACTTGAATAAAACAAACCGCATAATCAAAGAAGAGTCTTAAGAAAAAACTACCAAAATATCAGTGAAAAAGATTAAATTAAGAATATAAACTTTAATCTATCACAAAAAAGTAGTATAAAACATATAATACACAATAAAGGTGTAGTTGTGCTGATTGTTTACTCATTAATACATACCAATTTCTGTGACATCTGTTTATTTGCTGTGATTTCTTTATCTAGCTGTTTTTCTGCATCAGCTAACTTTTTCTTCAACTAGAAAAATGTAAGAGTTAAGAGTAAAATAAGAGGTATACATAATTTCTGTCTAATTTTCATTCAGTATAGTAAAAGTAAGTTTGCTTAACTACCATCATCTGACTGAATCCTGTCATTGAGAAATTTTTTGAGTGTGTGGTGTTTTGACTTAGTTTTTGTTATCGTCTAGGAAAATTTATTTGATAAAAACAGTACTATAGTAACATTTCCATTGTAAAAAATGAATAAAATAAATGCTATATACCATATAAACTTTTAACCACATGTCTTATAAACGTTTCACAATATTAAACCTAACAAATAGAACTATGAGCTATTGCTTACTACTGATACCCTATGTATTCATTAAACAGGCAGTTGATGACCAATGGGTATGAAAATGATTCACACCTTAAGGTATGTTCAAATGAATCATGAAAACAAATTTCGGGCAGCTTTTATTTGTAGTTCTCATGAAAATTGCTATGAAATTTCATACTTTTATCATATTGAAAAATAAATGAGCATTTGGTCAACAAGTAATTGATAAGTGATGTATTACATCATACTCTAACAAACTTATTGTTGTTCCCCCTGTTTTCGATAATAATAATTAAACATGGTATCACTACTTCATGTACTTACATCTTCATTTTCTTGACTAGGTGTTGCACCGGATGACTAAAATACAAAACAGTATAATAATGAAATATTCTAATATCAAAATTAATTAATAACACTTTTCTTATTTCAAGCATGGATTATTACTGTTTGAAATTGAATTTTCCAGTGCCAGATGTGCTTGAGAAGACTGAAGACAAGATATTTGCCATTACACAATGTTAAAATCAAGATTGACATTAGCAATTATCAAAATAAAGTACAATTGCTAAATCATGTCTGTAAAAATTTGTTTAACAATAAAATGGAACTTTTTCTGTGATTTCTCAGGTATTTTAATATATTTTTTACTTTTTTCAATTAATATTCTTATTTACCTTGTTTCTTGCTTCTATCTGTTTGCGTAGCTCATTGACTAACTCTGTTTCTTTGGATAAAGAATCTTGACCAGTTTTTATGATACCATTTAGCCGTACATTTGTAGAGGCCAAATCTTTATTACTCTTCTTGAGTTCTTCTATTTTCTAAATAAAAAAAATAAAAAAAGCTATTCATTATATTACCATTACTTAAAAATCTTGCAATTTCGTCAGAAGTTAAACTATATGATTTAAATAAAAGTTTTATATTTTAGCTGAGTATATTCTACAGAGTAGATAAATTTGTATTTTTTTATTTTCTGCTTAAAATCATTATACGTTTTCATAAGCTGCTATAATGGAAATTCCAGTACATTTTTCAGATTCATTGAGCACTTGGGAAAAAAACATACTTCATCAATTATTTAATGAAATACATAACAAGCAAATCTTCATATTATGTCATCGGCACTTTACACTTATCAACTAAAGTAAACAATCTTAGTAGTAAACAGCAATATTATTCCAGTCTTAAAACAGATATCCCCAACAATTTTACCTTTAGTAAATCATCTAAATTTTGTGTAATATTATTCTTTTCATGAAGTTCTTCTTCTAATGATGAGATTCTCACTTCAGCCTGTCAACAATGAAAATACAAATACATCAGTAATTAATTTCATATTGAAGTGAAATAGATGTACTACAGTATTGCTTTATATTTTGTGACGTTTCTTTCTGTGGTTAAATCATACTTAAGCATCTCTATCTTCATATGAAGTATGGGGGAATATATCTCTTCTTTATATAGAAAATAATCAAGTTTTGCCTTTACATTCATTTCATTGTTTGTATAGTAAAATTTCGTTCTCTTTTATCAATTTAATCATTAAAATAAATTTGTTGTTTCGTAACATAAATAAGTGATACTAGAAACGTAGTGCATTCATAGGCTTTTGCTATCCTGGAATGCTTCATTTTCATTTAAGGATTGTATGGTTATATTGTAATTCTTTTTTGTGGCAAAGGTATATTTACCTTCAGTTTTCTAGTGGCATATGCATTATCATTTACTCAATCAATTACAATAATGAAAGGTACACAAGTGCACATATGCAACACCACAAAAGCACAAAGGGATTCATACTAGGCAAATGTGAAATTTTCTTAATTGCTGTCTCATATTAAGCTGTGTGTTTGCTGATGAAGTGCAACAGCCTAATCGATAATACAAAGAGAATTTTTACAAGTAAACTTGTGAGAATTGGATATTGCCCACTTTTGTATTTCACTGTAGGTAACATATTATAGTCTTCATTTTTTTTTTTTTTCAAGGACAAACATGCTAAAGGGAAACATAGCTAATATATTTGTTACCTCATAAAAAATGATTTTAAGCCAACCACCAAAGATGGACAGGATTTTGCAAATAAAAATAATATATATATATCATAAAGAAAAAAGAAAAATATTTCCATATAAAAAATTCCCTCTGCTTTATATTTTACCATTAATTCTCTGAAAATATCTTATAAAATACAGAATGAGTAAACACAATGATTAAATTAAATTCTATCCAAACGCAACTGTATCCAGAGACGAAAATATATAAAAATCAGACAATTTGGCACACAGTGCCATGCTACTTGTACTTGTATACATCTTATTTGGACCTAAATGCACACTTATCTATAAAATACAAGAAAATGTCTTCTTCTAAAACTGGGCATTTGTTTTCCATCAGACTATGTACCTAGGTCAAAGACAGCTTGTTAACCTTAGCCTCTTACAACATTTCATAGAATATAGAAGTCATAGAATATATCTAAGAATTATTCATCAGTAATTTTTTGTGCCATATGCTAAGAAATTGTGTTCGGTCATTTCAAGATGTACTACACATATTCACACCTCCTTTGCCTTATTTTGTAACTGTAAACATCTGTCTTCTGAATCTTTAAGTCTATCTTCTAAACCTGTGACCTTTTCTGTCATCTGAAATACCACTTGTAAAGTCAATATTTGATTTATTTTTCTTTTTTCACCATCAAATACTTTCAATTTACTTTCCAAAGGCATTTGATAGTTCCAGATTGCTCTAACATCTGACTGCTATTTTTTGGGGGGACTAATAATTCAATGGTCCAAGAAAATCTCAAAAGGCAGTCAGATGTTAGAGCAATCTTGAACTATAAATAATACTTCTTTGATTCTGATCACCAAATTCTGGACATTCAATGATATAGAAGGGGTAATTACTAGTATAACAACTATGTTCTCAAAATAAATTATAATATCACAATTCAGTAAATCCTTTGTTCTTACAATAAATTTTCTTCCTATAATCAGATCCATAAAACACTGAAAATTTTTCTTAAGAATGTACTTCGGTGAGGTTTAGGAATGTGTCCAATGTGTGTTACACATAAGTATTACATGATCTTCTATGTACCGGAATCATTATAGAAAATAAGGTATGCAGTTTGAACTAAACATATTCAGTGATTTTATTATAATTCTTTTAATATTTCTTCAGTTTTATCCTGTTTTAACACTTCTTAGAATGATGAAATGTGTTGCATGATAGAAAGCTGCAATTATAATACTGCTCAAACAAAAGCAAGCTGTCTTGCTGAAGTGTTACTTGCATGCTCCTCCTATCACATTAGTTCATTCAAAGAGCCTTACTACAAATCTTTTATGTATTATTTCCTACGATATGAAGTGTTAATCTGAGATGAAATGAAGATGATATAGAAGCCTGTTGTGCACATTGTCATGCACATGAAATTAGTGTGTTAATTATATATCATCATTTTAATTTGATAGATCCATTCAGGCATATTAATGTACAACATCATAAAAGATTGTTGTTGGAAAAAAAAAATGCCCTTCTCTCTTTCACACATATCGTTGTTATGAATATCTGTTATTCTAAAAATAGAAGAATTATCAACTCCTGAACATGTTCAAAAGAACAGCCAATTTGGAAAAATTTGTGGTGACAAAATCTCCTGTATTATATAATGACAAAGTTTGTGTTTTGCTATTTGAGATCCACAAAACTCATTCTGCTTAAAGCTCATTCAGAAATTTATGCTATGTTTTTATCATTTCATAAATATCTCAGGACTAGTAATTCAAATCTTCAATTCAAATTGTATGTAACGATGGAAAAGTTTCAGTCAACAATTTTGACTTTTGGGAGCAAAGTCAAATGATCTCCTTGGAAAGAGATGTAGAGATGTGCCAATGAAAAACCAACTGCCTACCAAATATCAATGAAATACCAATATAGTTTTCTCTCAATAGACCTTATCACAAATCCTTAAAAAAAAAACAGCAAACCTTAACTTTGTCAACTTTTTTAGGAAACCAAATTTTATGATAATATATCCATTTTATATTTTGCATCAATCAAAGAAAAATCCTAAAATAAAAATTATATGCAGTATCGCATGTTTCATTTAAAACTAAAAAAACTACCGGTAGTGCAATAAATTCCATTCGATTGATCAAACGGTATACTGCTTTCCAAAAATGTTTCAGTCAACTTAAAAAGATCAAACAGCTAACTTATAATCAATAATTTTCAAAATGTATAATAAACTTGTAACTAAACTTTACTTAAAATAAGTCTACTAGAAACAATAATAAACACAAAATAATCAAGATAACAGTTTATTAAAACATGAAACCATGAAAAATTGACATGAATCCCTTCTTTGTTTTGTCTTAGAGACTACATAATTCACTTAAATATCCACTAAATCAAATAACAAATTATATAAATTAAACTAATACATTCAGTAAAGCATTAAATATAATACCCATATATAGCTATATCTTACAATATATATCTTTCATACTCAAGTTTTTGTTGTTGTTACAAAAAGATGAAATTGCTGATTTTGCACTAATCGATCATTGATTCATTGCCTCTTTTTTTTTAATAACCTTTCTGCTATTTTATATCAGTTTTTTTTGGTGGAGGGAGCTTGGGTGCCCAGGGAGAACCACAGACCCTCAGTTAGAAAACTTACAATCCTAGTCAATTAAGATTTGAGTCAAGCACCTGTCACTTGTGCGATTTGAAATTTACAACCTCATTGTTGACAGTCTAGTGGAACAGTTTTTTAATTTAATAAAATCTAAAATCAATTTAGAAAAGTAAAAGAATAAAGCAGATTGTTCATACAAATTTAAGGTATACTATATCCACAGCTTTGAGTCTAGATTTGCATTTCATAGAAAATAAATATGATCCATACATTTACTGTATTCTGAACAACACATTTTTCATAAATCTTCAAAATTGGCACTAATAATTTTTAACTGGAGGATAGTGAGGAGCCATCAAATAAGGCCTCGATTGAGCAAGCAAGTAAATTGTGCTGTGTATCAAAAATAATTAAGGTAATTCTATTCACACATAGCTATACCCAAGGAAGGCAGAAATTTGACTAAAGCATCGCTTATTCATTGCAAAACTCCAAGGGGTGTTAAAATTAAGAGTTGATACAATTATTGTACTTCCGTAGTGGGATGATTAAGTAGAACTAAAATTTTGATTTTCAAAGTAAGGCTTTATTCCTTTAAAAGCCATAAACCATAAACCTTCTATTAGTGTTAATTAATCATGCAAAGTTTCATAACCCAATTCAAAGGAGTTTTAAAGTTAAAGAGTGGTAATGATTTGTGGCAGACAGACAAGCTGATCATTATTGGCCTTCAAATGAATATTTGGTTGTGCCCTTATTTACAATTTCTAATACAATTTTTGGATAAATTTTAAAATTTCGTTCTTTTTAGAATTAAAGGAGATGTTAAATAAGACCAAAAGAGGAAGTAATTATTTCTTTTATGTCAAAAATTGATCACAGACACTTAAATTAATTTTCAAAACAATCTCCTAAATACCCATATAATCATTCTTCACTTATCAAACAACAAATTATCCTTATTTGTATGACCATAAACAAAATAATCTTCATTTATATCATATATATATATTTATATATTATATATGTTAAAATAATGTATATTTTATGTTATACCTAACAATTTAAGCGTAAATCTTATCGCATGTGTCAAATATAAATATACAAATGTGATGATAAGTCAGTTAATATTACAATTCTATCTACCAATACATCATGCATCAAACTTATATCAAGAAACCACAGCCATAAAATTAAAGAAAATAAAGCAGGATTGTGTGGTTAATTTTCCAAGTTCTTCCATATCATTTTTACCTCATCTGTAATTTTTGTTATACTTTTCTCTAAACATCGATAAGCAAAGTCCAATTCACCTAATGCCTAGAAGGAATGAACCACACAAACTATTATTATCTGTTAATATCAATACAGCTCAAATATTGGCACTGACTTCATGCTTTATAATAGCATACTATTACAATGATAATAACAATGAAAACAACATAACATTAGTATTATTTTAGTTTAGAATGAAATGTTCAATAAAGCAAAAAATATAATGAAAAGTTGGTCCTTGCATGATGTACGCTATTCAAATGCTTTAAAATGTTTTTTTCACAGTATCTGTAAGCGCTTTTCCTACAGTAACTGGGCACAGTCTCATATTAACATCTCCAAACAATTGGGTATCAAAATTAATTAATGATGTTCATAAATAGACACTGTACTCTACTATCAGTTTTCAATGTTGATTAGTGTGAAAATACAATGATTCCCAACTTTTCCATTTCAATTATTTTCCTTAGCATTTTTATAAAGCCAGTAAACCCATTACTTAAAAGAAAAAAAACGTCCCCCAAAAAAATTGAAAAAATAAATTTCAACTATAATTTTCTAAAAGTTACACATAAAATTGTTATCCCTACACTTTTCATCAGCAGCTCACCAAGATACAAAAGCTTTAATATTCTGTTTACCCATAATTCATCAAAATATAATATATAACCTGTGATTTGGCAAATACCCATGATTACCTCTCATACACACATACAGACACAACCCATATAAATAAACAAAAAAACATAAACAAACCTATATCAACCATAGAATTTAAGATTACCAAAAAATTAATAATTAATTATACAATAAACTTCAAGCACTAAATGTGAAAACAGTTTATATGAATGACAACAAGTAAAGCTATGCTACAATGTCTTGTGAATGATGATGATGAGGCTAGTGATGGTGAAGTGAAGATGGTGGTGGATCTTGGTATGATTCACTGCAAAATAGGAAGTGTGATTATAAATGCATGCTACACTTCTATACAGCATTTACGAAACCAAAAATGCAAACTTTTGAATCTAATTTCACCTATGGAAAAAATTATCAAAAATTTTGCATCTTGTTTGCTTTTAAATTCTATTTCACATTGGAAAAAAATATCAAAATATTTTGCGTCTTGATTGCTGTTATAAAAGCAAATTGAGTACAATAAGCCTATATATCACATTGAGAGCCCCATTATTGTAATGGATTCAATAGCTAATATATTAGCATGCATCGATTTAATAGTCATGAACACAAGTCAACTTACATGAACCATTTCAAGTACATACTAAGTCAATATATACAAGTACAAAAGCCGATATACTGTATTGAACACCATGATCATGCATTAAAATCATAATAAACTTGGAATGAGTTATTTTTAAATTACTACATATTCTTGTTACTTAAATAATTATTTGTTGAAAGACAAACTATTTTAGAACTTTTTAAGTAAGATAATAGCATAAACTTGTATGAGTTTACAAAATATGCCTTGAAAAGCAAAATGGCAATGAATTAAAAGGTGCAAAAGGCACATGAAATATAAAAATGTTATTTGTTAATATAACCAAAAATTGGAAAATTTAACAAAAGGGTAAGGAAACTTTTTTTGTATTTAACATATCTTTAAAACAGACTGGTTTTTAATTTTTAAATTATTAATTTCACCTTGACCAACAAAACACAGTCATCGGTATTTCTTTCTGAAATGCTCACATGATGAAGATAATACGTTTTAAACTTTAACAGGTCATATTTACAAATGTTCTTGACCTAAAACAAGAAATGATCGGCCTTGTAAGTAAAGTTAAGTTTGAATTGAACCAGTGATTAAAAGTCAGCTGAAGCTACATGCATTGATAATATTCATCTGCGTTTTTATGTGATGTGGATTAACTACTATTATAATGGAATCTAAGCTTTATATAAGCATGTGAATAAATGTGCATTTACAATATGAATCGACTCATGCATTTACTCACAATTGGAAATATGTGACTTCCATATGCATGTACAACTACTTAGACATATTTAATATTTAATTCAGGTGTATAACTACTGACTTCCTATGAACACTCATTTCTAAATATGTAAATCTAAACCAGGATTGTAAACAAACTTTCTGTAAACTGTCAATTGCTATCACAATAAAAATGTGAACCATCTAAATCACTGTATAATATAGCTTTCTATACAACACTCACCTCTGCACTGCCTTTAGATTTTTCTAATTCAACCTTTAATGTTGAATTGTCTTGCCGCGACTGTAAAACAACAAAGAAACATGATAAACAAGAAATTGATTGCTTTGTCATGCTACGCACACCCAATTCAAAGTGTAAAACAAAAAACAACGTACGCTTTTAAAAGGTCTAACACGTTACTATACATCACTGTACAGTTTTTAATTTTTGAAGTCATTCTGATCATTAGAACATGAGAATAGTGTGATGGTGAACAAATAGATAAACAAATTTACAAACTGATGGATAAAGTGGATATAATATAACCCTCATTCATAGAAGGTGGAAATAATGTGAAACAAAGCACTCATTACATCGGAGTATTAACATTTTTGAATTTTTAAATGTATGTGTTTTTCTATTAACACCTTTCCAGAAAAGGAGAGACAAAAAAAGTATCAAAGTTTATCTGTTCTCAATATAAAAATGTATAAGTTTTTTCAATATTTTCAATCTATATAGGTATCTAAACGATTCCATAATTTTATTAATATAAATGAATACCTGCTCAAGATCTAATTGTAATTCTTGTAACTTCTGTTGCCACTTTCTTTCTTCACCTTCAACGCTATTCTCCAATTGCTGTAATTTATTTTCCTGAAAAATAACAAGATTGTTAGGTGATCGTCTAAAGCTGAAGATGAATCTGTGATAGGGACAATTTTTCAACTTTTTCAATTTGAAGATATAAAGTATACTATTAAACTATTATCTGACATACAAGTAAAAGCAAAAGACATTTTTGATTTAGGACTTCAAACTTCTATCATTGAAGAAAAAAGGGATTTCCCAATTATTGTATTGATGTAAACAAGTTTTACCAAAATATATTTGTATTTTTAACTACTGTGTTTATGTACTGTTTTAATCAATTTAACACATACTGTAGTCTGTAAAACTGTTTTGAACTCGTCAACTTGGGACTCTAATCTTTTGTTGTCTTCTATTAATTTTGAAGAATCATCTGATTTGGCACTCTGAAAATAATACATGTATATAAAATCAATTAATTTTTCTTCTTCTAATTTTCCTCAATCACTGTAAATATTGTAAACAAATCATTCAAATATCAAAGAAGAAACATACAGTCTGGTGTATCTGCACACCTAAGACTTATGACTTCACTTCATTCAACTGATAAAACCAATAATTGGATAATATTGTGTAAACACATTTATAAAATCTGCTGTTAGTATGGTTTCATCCTCAATATTTTGTATAGAGTGTGTCTAAATTTAGGGAAACCCTTATTCTGAGAGTTCCTCCAATGTCCGGTGATTTCACGCATGCCTTCCAAAAATAGCTTATTTTGAAAAAAGAAAAGATTTTATACTACAAAATATAGCTGAATTTGAACCAAACACACTCCAAAACTATTCCAATCTGATAAAGAATCAGTTAATGCGCAGAATAAACAGTTCAACAAAGATAGTTCAATTTTAAAATGATCTTTTGCTTAGTCACATTAAATATAAAATTCTCAAGAGAGATGAAAGTATACAAAGATTTTATACTTACTCCTTTTTGTGACTTGACAGTGGCTAAATATATCTGGACTTCTTTTTCAAATGTGGACATCCAGTCTTTATGAACCTAAACAAAAAATCAAAAGGCAATCCATGAATTTTTTTCTAAATATCTTTCTAGCAATTTCCAGTTAAAACATTTTTAATTGAATGCCACTCATGACTAATTGTTTAAATTTTGATTTCTATAAATAGTTGAAACAGCAAGAAATATCAAATCAAAATGAAAAGATTTAAGATCATATACTTAGAAGTTTGTTGGGCATATGTTGTATTTACCTATCATTTGCTTAGTACAGGATAAATTACATTCTTTTACAATTATTTTTTTCATTATTTCATATATAAAGTTTTGGTATTCATGTAAAAGAGGTACTTACTAATTTCTCACTAACTTTAACATCAGGAAACAACCTCTGAAGTAATGCCTGGTCTGTCCTTTGTGCATTTGTGACCATACTCAATTCTTCCTAAAATAAATATTTTATGGTTCAAATTACATTTAGCAAGCATATGAACTGTTTTAAAACAGTCTGAAAACATAAAATAACTTCAAAATAAATATCTTCTATTAAACTCTATATCTTACCTTTTAATATTTACATGATACATTTACTCAATTTAAATCTAGACTACAGTAAACTGTATCCCGAATCAAGTCAGAAATGAACTGATGCTCAAAGCAAAGTAATAAAGTAAAATTTCATTCCCCCTTTTAATATTGGTCCAAGGACACAGTTATTGTCCTTTGGTTTTCGTTGTCTACAAATATAGTCCCTAGTGTAAACATTGTATAACTTGCATGTTTTATTTGATACACTTTTCCAATTTATTTCTTGATATTAAATGCATGAAATATTTAGTAGGGGGATGTTATTACATGTCAAAAAAATTTGGGTGCTGAATCTTTATGTTAAGTAGTGAATTGGTCCAGTTCTAAAAGGTCAAATTTATCACGTCTGAAGCTGTCAAACTGACTTTTACACCCCCTTAACACAGAATTGTCAATATTTTGAGTTAGAGCTGGTAGAAGTTTCTATAATTTTGATATTATTTATCTCACTGGTAGTACACTACACTGTTAAAATCTTTTTGAGAAAGAGCAGGTGCTATTTTTTTAATTTGAATTTATTGTCCAAAAGAAATGCACTACGAAATAACTGTGTTCTCGGGCCTATTGATATATATTTATAAACACTTTCAAAGGTTTTTAATTTTCCTCTATTTTGTCATATACATCGATCAAGCAGGGATAATTGCATATAATTTCATTTGAACAATGCAAGCTGGTTATTAACATTTTGGGGGGATTTTTAAGTTGTGGATACTAAACTAAGAAATTGACCCTAATTACATTCAGAGTGCATGAAATGTCTGATGACCCTTTTGAAATGTAGTGAATTATATTTTTTAATAATTAAATTGAAAGTAAATTCACAAATTATTGGAAGGTTTTTATTAATTCAAATAATGCAAGATATATTCTTATATCTGACACAGATAAATGTCTGCAGAATTTCCTGAAATCGTAATAATTTATCTCTCATATTGGTTCATTTCACCAAAATCGCAATAAAAAATGCACACAATACTTATTAAGTTTCTATTAAATTACAGGATTTACAGAAATGGAAACACCATCCAAAATGACAAATGACCTTTGAAAACAACTCGTGCTCATATGGTCTAATATCTTATATTTTTTTTTTAAATAAATGCAAATTTACAGACAAGCACATGCAATCATATAAAGACAATTTTCAAGGTCTGTCATAATTAAAGGCATGTCAATCCTTATTTTAAAAAGTTCACATCATTATGAATATTGGAACTAAGTTTCAAACATAATATGAGCACAACTTAATGGTGAATTTCTTTTTAACCTGATGCAGGGCAGACAAACCGAATAACAGACATATAAATGTATCAATCAAAAAATATTATGCCTCTAGAAGTGATAAACCTTGAAAGATATAGATATCAAGTTACTATGGATTCATCAATATTCGTTGGATACCAATGTTCGTGGATTTCGTGGGAACAGGGGAACCACGAATTTAGATATTCAACAAATTACAAATTTTTTAAAGGCGTGAATGCAGTATTTGCCGAAACCACGAAATTAAATATATAACATGCAAGTTTTCCTCAATCCATGAAAGTTGATACCCACAAAATAAATGAATCCACAGTAGTACCTAATGGTTTTACCCAATCAAAGTGCTTGTAAGCAATAAGGGTGAAGATTGCTTCAATTTAATGGCATTGGGAAGTAACATTAAATATTGCAATTGGTTTTAGTTGATAGCAATTCTAGAAAGAGGAAGATAACTACAATGAGTTTTAAAGATGACTTTAGCAATGACTTCATCTACGGTATATCTTAAGAATATTTATTAGATTCCTGCATCTTGCAAAAGTTATGTATGATAATTTTCTTGACAAGTGTAACATCATTTTGTGCCTTGAATATCTGAGCATATATTACATCTGTAATTTCTGGAAATGTTCATGGATAGGATGTATAGAATATTATGATCAATGCACTATATTTTGTGTATCAAACAAGAGGCTCTCAAGAGCCTGATTCGCTCACCTGAAACGTTTTGCTTAAACCTTTCACAATTATTTTTGCTTTAAAATGCCATTTAAATGTTGATAATATTGTTTATTTGATGATCTTACTTTGCCAAACATTTCTGCTGTTTTCAGTTTATCTTTATATTCAATAATATTCAAGATAATAACCAAAAACTGCAAAATTTCCTTAAAATTACCAATTTAGTGGCAGCAACCCAACAATGGATTGTTAGATTCGTCTGAAAATTTCAGGGCTGATAGATCATGACCTATTGAACATTTTTAACCATGACAAATTTGCTTTTAATGCTTTAGTTTTTGAGATATAGGCCAAAAACTGCATTTGACCCCTATGTTCTATTTTTAGCCGTAGCGGCCATGTTTATTGATGGATCAAAACTTAGGATACAATTTAGAAAGTAGATACCCCAACGAACATTCAGTTAAAGTTTGAGAGTATTTGGCCCAGTTGTTTCAGAGGAGAAGATTTTTTAATTCAAGCAAGTTTGATGAACAAATAAGGCAAATTTGTCTTTAAAGTGCAATAACTCCTTAAGCGGTCAATTGACAATATTGGTCATGTTAACTTTTTTGTAGATCTTACTTTGCTGAACATTTTTGCTGTTTACAGTTTATCTTTATCTTCAATAATATTCAAGATAATAAACCAAAACTGCAAAATTTCCTTAAAATTACCAATTAAGTGGCAGCAACCCAACAATGGATTGTTTGATTCATCTGAAAATTTCAGGGCTGATAGATCTTGACCTAATGAATATTTTTACCCCATGTCAGATTTGCCCTTAATGCTTTAGTTTTTGAGATATAAGCCAAAAACTGCATTTGACCCCTATGTTCTATTTTTAGCCATGGCGACCATGTTTGTTGATGGATCATAACTTCGGATACAATTTATTAACTAGATACCCTAAGGAACATTTAGTTAAAGTTTGGAAGTATTTGGCTAGTAGTTTCAGAGGAGAAGATTCTTGAAATAGTTTACGACGACGACAGACGACGACGGACGCCAAGTGATGGCATAAGCTCACATGGCTATGCCAGGTGAGCTAAAAAGGTAGTGATAAATCTTGGAAGCTTTAGATATCAAGTCAGTCCCATAAGGTTTTGATTGCATTTCAAGCACTCTTTACCAACAATTATATTTTCCAAATCATGACAAATCCATTAAATTAACAAAAAAAGCTGCACTTTCCAAAGTTTCATCAGTAAGAAATCCATTCCCCTAAAACAATATTTCATTTTATTTCTGATTCTTGTTCATGTTACATATGTGTATTTTTAATGCAGTTTACAAAGCAAGCAACATTTAAGTAATCGCAAAAAAAAGTGTCACATGTATATTACAATACTGATACATTCTTCTCAGTTAGCAAAATAGAACACATCATGCATTTATAACAAAGAGGGATGCCCCTACCTTTAATACAAAGATTTACAAATGATTTACAACATCTACTGATAGAATTAAAATGCAAATTTGTGCAATAATTTTAAAATGAGCAAAGAAATAAAATCAAATATTAAATGAATTTGGTGTTTAATTAAAATTTTGTTTTGGTGTTTACCTTTGTTTCTTTAACTGCTTTCTGAACTTTGTCAGAACAAGACTTTTCAGTTTTATCTAAAGCATCCATTGCTTTCCAATTCTTTTCTCTTAAGTCCTACATTAATCAAAACAGTTGACAATTAATAAAATCAAAATTGGAGAAAACAACTGCCATAAGAAATTTAAAAGTTTGATTTTGACTTTAAACAGCAGTTGTCCATAGTCATTTTTGCTTAAACATAAGTGTTATACTTATAATGCTCATTCAATAAATATCACCCACTACTTGCTTGACTAGCAACATTTTTCTTCAAGTGTTATACATATAAAATTTTGAAAATCATTTGTATTCATTAAATCTAAACGTTTTTTAAGTGTAAGAAGAGAATTTGACAGAATACATTTTCTGAATATTTCAATTCTATCTGCAAAGACATTAATAATGAGTTAGTGTTAATAATTAACATAATCATAAATACACCAATATCAGAGAATAGATGCTAATAAACCTCATTTTTCAAGTAATTTGTGAGAAAAAAAAATGTGTGTCATAAACCTGTTTCCTTTAAAGAAACAATGAAATTTATAAAAGCATTTTTTAATTACTTATTATAAACAGAATATATAGTTTGACCATTTGTTGACATTGGTTAAGAACCTATTAATACTAGAACATCTGATGTTCATATAACCAGTGAAGGAAATTAGTTTTTTCATTTAATATCAATAATATCAATAATATCAATAATTTTTTGGGAAAGTCTACACCAATAGATGTCACAAAAAAAAATTGTAAACAAAATTTTAAGATTCTAGTTGCATCTGATCACTTTCCATGTATAAACAAGGTTTAAACATATGTGATTACATTAGTCTATATTCTCTGAGTGGTGGTGTACTAATACTTACATTATTCTTTTTCTTTTGTGCATCAATTTCAGCTTGAAGTTTTTTCAGCTGTTCAGTTTCTGATGACACTGCAGACTGTTTCTTCCCAATATCTGCCTTGACACTAGACAGTTCTTTAGTTTGGTTGTCGAATTGACTCTTGAGATTTGAATTTTCATTCTTCAAAGATTTTAATTGTTCTTGCATATTATTCACTTCATTTTTCTGTGATGTTAGCTGATCCTGTATCTTTGTAATTTCTTTCTTTTTAGTTTCAACTTCTGTTGATAATTTCTTCACCTCAACTGTTTTCTCTGATACTCTGTAAAATCAAGCAATGTGTAAAACGTTGACTGATTGATTATTGGCTTCTTAATGCCAAGTGACAAATATATAATGCAAAATCAGAATGATAATTCGGTTAAGTCATATAAAGTATTTAAGATACAAATGTAACCTGCATTGTACTTAATCAACACCCTAACACAGATTTACAATGTATTAGCTCGACAGAGTACAAGAAGACATATAACTGTCTGATATTTGTTCAAACAACCATGCATATCTATACATCTTGACAAGAGAAAACTAGAGGCTCTGAAGAGCCTGTGTCGCTCACCTTGGTCTATGTGAATATTAAACAAAGGATGCAGATGTGTTTGTACATCTTAATTTACTGAACATTCTAGCTGCTTACAATTATCTCTATCTATAATTAACTTGGCCCAGTAGTTTCAGAGGAGAAGATTTTTGTAAAAGATTACTAAGATTTACGAAAAAATGGTAAAAATTTGACTATAAAGGGCAATAACTCCTAAAGGGGTCAACTGACAATTTCGGTCATGTTGACTAATTTGTAGATCTTACTTTGCCAAAATTTTTTGTTCTCTATAGTTTATCTCTATCTATAATAATATTCAAGATAATAACCAAAAAAAGCAAAATGTCCTTAAAATTACCAATTCAGGGGCAGCAACCCAACAATGGGTTGTCTGATTTATCTGAAAATTTCAGGGCAGATAGATTTTGACCTGATGAACAACTTTACCATTGTCAGATTTGCTCTAAATGCTTTGGTTTTTAAGTTATAAGCCAAAAACTGCATTTTACCCCCAAGTTCTATTTTTAGCCGTGGTGGCCATCTTGGTTGGTTGACCGGGTCATCGGACACATTTTAAAACTAGATACCCCAATGATGATTGTGGCTAAGTTTGGTTAAACTTTGGTTGAATTTGGGCCAGGTGAGCTAAAAAAAATAAATACAAAAAAATAATTTTATGACTTAAGGTGGTACCCAACACCTTTACAAAAATTAATTTGGCTCGTTTAATTTTCATGAAATTTTGACAAAGTATTTACTTTGATCCTTTGACAAAAGTATGAAAGTTTCAAAACTTTTGAACCAACCATTTTATCAGAAAAATTAAACTGGTTATATAGCAGTTTGACAAACAATAATTTTGATCATTGAGAACTTTAATACTGCCTTCACAACAAACTTTTAAGGATTTTGTTCATTCTTACATTTTTTCGTGATCAACCATTGTAATTTTGTTTCCACTTGTTCCATTATGTATGTCTCCATTTGGTGCAGATGCTGTTTTAGCAGATTCTTCTGACTTCACTAATTTCTCTTTTGTCATTTTGACTTCATCATCCAACCTTTTCTTTTCTTCTTGAATTTTCTGTTAAAAAGAAATATAATTAATAAAATGACAAAGTTTGTATTGTAAAGAAAATGATAAAATGGCTCATATTATGTCTTTTACATGCTGTAGATGTTGAAAATTTTCATTTCTCAATGCATTCCATTATCATGGAAATACAATTTAACAGACAGATGAATGTTCAACACATGCTGACAAAAAAAAATCATTTTTTATCAAGACACTTGAGTATGCAAAATTCAAACAAGATTCAATGGTAAAAAGTAAAATTGCATGTGTGCATTTTTTATTTTTTTTTATTTACTATCCCATTTTTTTGTTATCTACTATCAAACAGATTTCTTTCTGAAATGATGTCTTTAAGATTGAAATTAAAAAGGGCTTTTCCATCCATGAATGGCTAAATCTTTAAGTGAAAGGCCTAGGCTCATATGATACCTTGCACAAATATTTTTCAAACCTTGTGCTGACATACTTCAAATTGTTGTCTTAAAAACACTTATAAATAAAGTAATGCTTTCTTTGTATTATTTAACCTTTGAAGAAGAATTATTAAAATATATAAGATGTTTGAGATAACAGCATAAATATAATATAAAGTTGGATCACTGACTCCTGCAAGTTTGTATATAAGTAGTTTACACAAAATGTTTATGGTAAAAAGTTTTCAAATTGCAAAGCATTTTATTTATGTATAATATGTTTTTTATCATTGATAAACTGGAATAAGGTTCTACTACCAGGAAATATTTGTGAATCATGTAATAAGTCAATAAAAATTGATAAACAACCAAACCTTTCCCAAGCAAAGAAATAAATGCAAAATGTAACTAATCTATTCAAAGCTAAGACAAGAAAGAGTTACTGAAATGTATTCTAACATGCAAAGCAGTTAAACAGTTCACAAATTAAAATGTTTCTTAAAAAATTCCTTTTTGGCAACTTTTAACAATGAATGATGATGGGTGTCTGAATTTCAGACTGAAAACACACAATTTAAATCATTCATGGACATACATGTACGAAATAGCAAAGAGATCTCATGCATTGGTATATCTATATGCCAGATATTATTCATGGCAGGGCTTGCAACATGATCATTGTTAATTATCACATGTTATTCTCTAGATATCTCTTGAAATTTTGTGTCAATGAGTTGTTTCATCCATATATAAATAGATAGAACAAGCACAGTTCAAGAATTAGGACAGATATATATAAACAATGCAACAGAAAAGATAAATATGTTTGTGTGGTCAAACATCCATCTTTATTTAACATAGCCAGCAATTCTGAATATAGACTAGTTAATACTGCATAAAAAACTATAAACCTTCAGTTCTGTTTGAAATTCAGATTTTTCTTTTTGAGCTGTATCCTTTTCTTTTTCAATTTCTGCAAGCTTCTTTTCAACAGCTTTTAAGGATGTCTCTAATAAACTTTTATCTTGTTCAGCTCCCTGAATTCAATAGCATATTGCATGCAGTTATCATGATACCAATACTACAATGACTATAAGGTCATCTTTGAGATTGAATATTGAAAAAGACCCTTTTTACACTTTAGGTCTTAATTTAAATTAACAAGCATTGGACATATACCTAAATCTCTATTCACTCACATTTGACCACTCTTCAGAAAGTTACTGTTTTTGATTGTGATTATGACTGGTCTAACTAAAGAAATTTATCTAACACGAAATATAGCTAAATCAAGTAATACAATTCAAACTATAGTCAAAACAGTTGTACATAAATACAGACTGCGTTTTTGCTTATAAATATTCTACCAATCCCCTTTTCAACAGAAAAAAAAAATAAGAAAAAAAATTAAATTTCCAGTATACCTAAAAATCACTATAAACCTTTGCAAATAACAATGGGTTTAAAAAGGGATAGAATATATATAATATCAGCTGTTAATACAAACCTTTAACTTGACTTCTAATTCCTTTGACACATTATCATTTCCTGATAAGGCTTTGTTAAGATCCTGTAGTTGACTCTTAACATCGGAACATTCTTTCTCTGCAGCCTTCAAGTTCTTTGATAAATTATTTTTCTCTGCCTCACTCTTTCTTAACTGCTGATTAACCTCTTCTACCCTCTTTGTCCAAACACCGTCACTATCACCCTACAAACATCATACAGTGCTTAAATATTAAATAAAATAAGAGAAGATAATAACTTGGTTTTTTTTATTAGCAGTCTGCAAACAAATCAGGCACTTTTAATGATCAAAGTTCAATATTGCCAATCAGGTGTATGGTTAGCATGAAAAATATGCCAATGGTTGTCTATAAATGCTTACATCCACTTCAATCAAACTCCAGTGAAAAGTTGTCTCATTGCATTGGATGATGGGCTATAACTGATATATTGAAAACTGCAATTTAAATCTTCAAATCATAACTGTGAATCTCTTCAGAAATATGTAAGAATCTCATAATGCATGTTTTAACACTTTAATTTGATATGTATACCTGTACTCCAATTAATTTCTTCTTTTCTTCTTCATATTTAGAAAGTTTAGTCTCCAGTGCTCTTTTTGCATTTTCACTAACATTCAATTTAGAACAATTATTTGACAATTCATTTTCCATTATGGAAACCTTTTGTCTCAAATTGATAAATTCTGCTTGAGGTACAGCTTCAGCCCTACATTAAAAAAACAATGTTAATATTTCCCACTGAAGCTATTCACTTTGTCTTGCCATTTCTTTTTGAAAAATTCATAGAGTCCATTTCCTTCCATAAACTTGATAAAGGTAGAGTTGATTGGTCAACAATGAAAAAAAAAAACACCAGAAGGATCAACTTTAAATTTTCACTTTATTTCAGATATTTTTTCATTTGAACTAAAGCAACATGTGTGTAAATATGGAATATAATCTCCCTTTGGTATTAAACCTAAAATTTAATCATTAACAAAATCCCATAATTTGTCTCTATAAAAACATAATGTTACAAAGCTTTTACTGTATGTGCATCTCTGTATAAAAGCGCCCATACAAAATTTTTATGAAATACTACTTACTTGACTCTTTCATATTGCTCTTTCAATTTTTTGTTTTCCTACAATTAAAAAACGTGTGTACTGTTAGTTCTATGTTGTAGAAAGTTATAATTGTATGCACTATCAGTTCTATATTGTGTGAATTACCTAAAATATAACATAAGTTCAACGATGCACATATTATAATCACGTAATTCATTTACTTTTTTTGGTTACAATACATATTTTATGATATATATATCTAAAACAGATGGTCTAATTTTATTAAGAATTTAAAATTTTGAAGGCCATTCATTTTTCACTTTCCCATAAATTAATTTTAAAATTTGTGCGCAGTTGGCTGAAGTTTGGATACATTGTATCTGTCTTCATGTTTAACAAATTTATCTAGTATGCATAATCATTAATAAAATATGTCTATACTACCTCACAAATCCTTTATTCTAGAGAGGTTATGAGTATCTTGCTGAAAATTTACTTCAATGACTTTCACAGAAAGCTTTGATATTGTAATTTACCTCAACAAGCTGTGTATATCTACTCTGATCTCCACATTGCCTTTCAAGTTGCTGAATTCTGGCCTGGGTTTTATTTCTATCAGCCATATTTTCATTGATAGCTGTTTGCATTCTCAACTGCAAGGCTTGGAATTCCTGTTCTTTGCCGGCAACTTTCTCTTGGTACTGTTTCTCAATTGAAGCAAATCTGGCTTTATCTTTCTGTACTTCCTGTTTCAGCTCTTTGTACTTGTTATTGCTAGACATTGCCAATTGTTGTTCTAAAGACAAAACAAACAAAAACAAAAATTACAAAAAAATGAATTAAAATTGTTAAGTAAATGATCTAACACTTGTAAATATTTAGAGACAGTTTTAAACAAATAAAAGGATGGCTAGAAAAAGAAATTTACACACATTAGTAAAAATGTAAAATATTATTATTAATAACTTCTGGTGTAGTTTGCAGGCAAACTGATAGTGGCAACTTCTAGGACAGAAACTTAATAGATTTTTTTCCACTTATTTTTATAAAAACACTAACCAACAACTTTTAAAACAAGACTTGGTTACTTATTATTGATAGAAATAAATAAACTTAAAAAAAAGAAGGATAAAAGTTGAGTGTACACGTGTGAACGACATTTCAAGCAGGTGATAATTGAATTGCAGCTTTGTTTATTGAGCAAAGAGCCTTTAATGTCGGTCAGTGAAAAAACCAATGCCAATGATTTAGTATCATGAATGTTCATTCAATTTGAATTTTCCTAAATTAGGCCATCAAGATACCTTTAATAATGGGAAATATAAAAGAAAATTTACATCTATGCACAGCATTCTGAGAAAGGTAAGACAAAAAACATTACATGTACTCTAGATCTGTATTATCTTTGTCCAAGAAAATACTGCTTCACAATATTGTATATTGTATAACTTAAAATCTACCCCTAACATTTCTTCATTAATGACTATACATTTGTATATCTTAACTTTCTCTCTTCATCCTTGCATATACTTTTTAACAAGTTCCTTAAAAAAATATGATAAATGTGATAATCCCTGGACTCAAATTTACCTTCTTGCAATCCTTTTTCTTTCTCTTCAAGCTGTCTTTTTAACAGTGCAATTGGATCACCTTTCTGGCCTTTCTATAAATATAAACAGATTGAACATTGAAACTTAGAAACACAGTTTTTCAATACAAGGTTATACTTTGAAATCAGTTAATATTCAGAAGTGCAGAGAATTTATAAAATTAATTTTACATTAAATATGCCTAAAACAAAATCTTTTAAAAAAAAATTGAGAAAAGTGTGGTATTTTTCAGTTGCTAAAGAATAAAGCACAAATAAAACAACCATCAGTTTTTAAAAGTAATCTTGTTTTCACCTTATTCCATGATTCAATAGTTGTGGATTGTTCAGTTCCACTCTGTCTGTTCAGGAGAATTTCAATCAGTTTTTGTATTTCCCCATCATTTAATGATGCACTTTGAATTGATGATACTAACTGCCTGACATCATTTTCTACAAAAATTAAAAACACACATTCAACCATTAATAATTTGTTTAATATAGCCATGTATAGATGACAACAAGAATGTGTCCAAAGTACACGGATGCTCCACTGGCACTATCATTTTCCATGTTCAATGGACCGTGAAATTGGGTCAAAAGTCTAATTTGGCTTTAAGATTAGAAAGATCATATCATAAGCAGCAAGTGTACTAAGTTTCAAGTTGATTGGACTTCAGCTTCATCAAAAACTACCTCGACCAAAAACTTTAACCTGAAACTCCCATTTTCATTTTCTATGTTCAGTTGACTGTGAAATTAGGGTCAAAAGTCTAATTTGGCTTTAAAATTAGAAAGATCATATCATAAGCAACAAGTGTACTAAGTTTCTAGTTGATTGGACTTCAGCTTCATCAAAAACAACCTTGGTCAAAACTTTAACCTGTGGACGAACGAACGAACGAACAGTGCCACAGACCAGAAAACATAATGCCCCTCTACTATCGTAGGTGGGGCATAAAAATACAAGCAGCTTACTTTTCTGTTTGAATATATATGCATAAACATTTCAATAGTGGAAGGTTTTCTGACCCTAAGGTTGAAAACTATAACAGAAGGAAAGAGTTTACAGTGGTTAACATGTATTACAAGTTATAAATTGTTTGCAAATTTTTGAAATTGCACAAAATTTCAAAAGGAAACCCTTGAACAATATCCAAAACATGATAAAAGCAGCTGCACAACTTCAATAATTGTGAATTCCTACTGTGCAGTTTCAATTTTCATTTATAAGTGTTGAAACCAATCTTTAAGAATTTGAACTTCATCATTGGGCGAGTATGTAGATTCAGGGAGAATTACCAAACCTTCATCAGTGGGTCGATTTGATGCAATTCATTTTTAAAGTTGATAATTTTGGGTAAATTAGTGGTTGAGCTAGTGGAAAATTAAGGTGGGGTAGTTGAAAGCTGTGCCAAGGTGTCCTGCTTTCCATGAATGCTTATAGCTACATCTACTTCTGTTTCATTTGTTTTTCTCAATTGATAGACTCGTAAAATATTGTTTATTTTGATATTGCATGCTCATATTAATATTGTATTGTAAATTATTGTCATTCGGAGCAGACTTCATAAGTATGGCTTACTTGTGTCCAATCCATTTTACTTTGAGTAAATAAAATATGTTTAAACTAAGCTACAACAGTATGTTTTAACTAATCAAACAGTTTTTCATGTAAACAATATAACAGCTCATAACAAGCCAATATCCAGTTGAAATTAAACAACAGAAATGGAACTCTTTCCTACTTTAAAGAAAGTGAACATGGTCAACTTGCAATTGGTATTTTTGGATTGTCTGTTTTTCTGCCTTTAAATGTTTAATCAGTTAATAAATGTAAAGGTACATAGCTGCAGCTTAGATACAAATGTACTATATATTTATTCTCAATTTATAGTACAGGAGAACAATGTAAGTCTTAAGAGATAATATATTTGGAATCTTATTAATTATCGAATTCAATTTGGTAAAACAGCAGATTATCACAGGTGCTAATACAAAATGTACTTTAGAATCTTACAGATGAATATAAAGCGAATTCCACTGAATAAAATATCAGAATGAATAAACTTTCCCATATTCTTATAATGACAATTGTATTCATGATTCATTTTATCAAATTAATTAATAAAACACTAAAGTAAACCTGTTTACATTGAATGTCACTTTATTGTGAGAAAACAATAAAAATGCATTTAATTCATACTTAAAATTTTACAGCAATTAATACACCAACATATTCATGATTTTAATTTAATTTAATTTAATTTTAATTTAATTTAATTTAATTTTAATTTAATTTAATTTAATTAATTTTAATTTAAACATATTTTTTTATAGTGGATTGGGAAACAAGTTTTGCAACTTATATTAATCCCTTTCCACTTTGCGGGTGCGAGTGCTGCCTTGTAGCGGCATTAGCCTACTCTTTTTCGAAATCTACAAGGGTGTCTTTAACGTGCAAGAGATATGGCTCTCTCTTAACACGGGTCAGCCATTTATCGTCCCCGTCCGACGGACTATCATCGTTTCCTTAAGACCATACTCGCGAATGGTGTCAAGGGAGAGCCGAAAATTGAGTTCCTGAAATTTTCATCCCAAACGGGAATCGAACCAGGAACCTTTGTGTTAGTAGTCCGATGCACTAACCACTACACCACGGCTCTCTTATACACCATATATTCATGATTAAAATTGTATACAAAATACAACCAATAAGAAGTATGGAAATACATCTACTAAGGGTAGGAATATGAGTGAAAAGACTCAAATTCCATATTTTTTAATTATTCATCAATAATAATATTCCTGGTTGAAAACTTTGTGGAATGATGATGATTGGGAGATAAGGTAGAATTCTGACTGTTTAAACTCACCTAATGCTTTCTTAGCTTTCCTCTCTGGAGTTAGTGCTGCAGCTTGAAGTTTCTGAGTTTGCACTATAACCATGTCCTCTACAACTGGCTGTGCTTTTTTTGCTTCTTTCGTGTCAATCTTAACCTTTTCTTCTTTCTTTGGTTTGCTAAGTGATGTTTTCCTTTCTTTTTCGTGTTCATGGAGTAATTCTACCTCATCTTTTGGAACTGCTTTAAAATGAATTGTCTCTTGCATTTGAGGTGCAACTTTCGACTTTTCGTCCTTGTTTAACAGTATGGGTTTTGGGCTTTTCTTTGTCTTTGACTTTGGTTTACTTTCCTGGTCACTGCTTGCTTGTGGTTCAATAATTTCTGGTTCAATTTCCAAGTTTACCATTTTTCTCTCATGCTCTGGATCATTTACCTGTTGCACATTCTTTTCCTTTGGCTTTTCTTTACCTTTCTTTCCCTTTTTCTTTTCTTTCTCAGCTTTCTTTTCTTTTCTAACCTTATCTTGCTCAGCTTCTAGTCTCTTCTTCTGTTCAGCTATAGCCTCCTCGTAAGACTTCTCTTTGAATCCAAATGCAGATATAAGATATATCAGCACAGCTGAGACAACAAAGGCAACGATTCCTATCAGGATAACTTGAGGATCCATCCTTAAAATTTCTAGACAACCCGATGGGATACTTTTCAGCAAATTTACCACGCCCCTCTCTGTAACAAAAATATACAGTAATATTAAAAACCTATTATGTTATCACTGATTGTTTTTCTGGTCATGTAATAATTTCCAGAAAAAAAAGAGCTTTCGTAATGCAAGACACATTAAAAATACCCCGGTGAAAATAACGAAAACCGCAGCCAAGTAGTCCACGTCGGCAAACTTTTAATTTAACAAAAAGCTGATAGATAAGCTGACATTTTCTACATTACAAATGAAGCTCATTCTGTGTAAAAGATTAATCATCTATGCTCACTATTAATCAACTTTACCTGTAAATAATGTTTCTGTGATAATAAAACAGAAATTTGGTTACGTGTCAGGTCAATTTATTTCGTCCCCCATATGAGCCTTCGGAATAATGGTGGAATGAAAACTTCCGACGTATTTTTGTAACAGTTATTCTTATTGGACACTTTTCTGCATTGATGTCAGACATCGTCTGCTTTGTTTTGTTACAAATGTAATTTTTATATTCATGTCTCTTTTAAAAAAAATAAGGAAGGCATGTTTCCTCCCTAATGTGATACAAATATAACAAAGTTATTTAGCCATGCTTATCATAGAAATTTTCTTAATTCAGGAAGAAATTAGATTATCGTTATCTACCTCATACAATCTCACAGAGGGAGGGATGATTTTCAATGTAACAGCAAAGTAAACAACGCCATCTATCGGCAATATTTAGCGCACCTGTTTAATTTGCTTCTTTGTCCATAGAAAGCGTCACCCGTCACTTGTGTATTTCAAATTTGATAAGAGGCGCAGTAATGGAATCTTTAAAAAGAACAGCAGAGGAAGCAGATTCTCTTCTTGAAGGTGTCAAGGCTTTGATTGTAGATATTGAGGGCACAACAACGCCTATCGACTTTGTAAAGGTAAAGTAACGCTATTTAATCGTTAGCCATGCACAGTGATGCATCTTCCGCATAGCCATAAGATCACCGGCATGCTATCTCTGCAGTCGTGTTTCATAAATATGTCATGTTTTTTTTTTATAAAATAATACAAAGTATTATTCGTGATCCACCTCTGGCTTGCTCCTATGTTTGAAAGCGATCATTCTAATTAAAAAAATATATTGAATCTCAAATTTGAAATTTGAAAAAAATAAGTGCGGGGAAACATAAAAACACATTTATAAATACGACATCGGAAGCAGATTAACGTTTTACCAAAGTACCTGAAAATTTTTTGTCAAAATGAAATGACAAGTTTATGCTGTTGAATCAAGCAATGCATCATAACCGACGCCATAAAAATAAACAAAATTTAGTGTGTATGTGTGGTTTTCATTTTGAAGCCTGATATGTGTATACAAGTAACAACTTTTAAAATAGAGTTATCTCTCTTTTATTGTTATCGTCTACTAATTCAACTAATCAATCAATAAACAATGCAATGTTTATTTTTAAAATTTAAAAAAAGTTATCTTTGAAACAGTAAGTCTGAAATTTGCGTTTGAAAATAAAACTGACTTTGTCACATTGGACTCACAAGTTTTGGAAATGGTGAGTCCAGACAGATTTTGATGAGTCGCCTTAGTGAGGACCCTCTGTTTGATAAAAATATGACTATTTTGCAATATGCTGATTTTTTTGCCGGCTTCCTCCACCAATAAAAACTGGCCACCACGAAATAGCCTTAAAAAGAGCTTAAAGACGTTAAAACACCTTAAATTAAATCAAATAATTTTGTGCATCTACAACGTTTACAAATATATGCATAGTAATAAAAGGATTTTTTTTGGTTAAATACAATGACTGATCGATTGTTGGTGAACATACCACTTTCAACACTTTAGTGCTATTTCATTGTGGTCAGTTTATATTGTTGGAGGAATTAAGAGTGCCCTAAAGAGAACCACAATCTTCCTGAGAACACAAACATAAAAGAAGACACCAAGAGGCAAATGTCCAGTTATTGACAGTAATATGTACATGTCTAAATAGCAAACATTCCAGTTCAACTTCAAGAAACTAAGTTACTTTGTTAATTAAAATGACTGATTTATACCAATTTGAAAAATATGAGACTAAGAAAAATTCTTATTTTTTTTGGCATGAACATTTGCAGTAGAATTATTCACTTTTAGAAATGGAATATTGCAAGTCTGATGTATATATAGTTGATGATAAATTTGTAAAAAATAAATTATATTAAAAAAATATAAATATCGCACAGCATGTACATTATTTTGATTTTACATTGATAAGCTGATATTGTCTTTGTAGGAGACACTTTTCCCATATGTCAGTGAAAATATAGAGGAATATTTAACAAAAAATTATGATGAAGAGGAAACAAAGAAAGACATTCAGGCCTTGAGAGAATTGGTAAGTCATTAAAGTAATTTGTGTCTGTTGTGGAAAAATCAGTTTCAAAGATAATACAAAGTGGAGTAGTTATATATGAAATCAGTATGTCAAATGTGCCCCTTGAAAAAAATAAAACTGTACAACAAGAAATGTTGGTAACAGCTGACTTTTGGTATGTATAAACTTATGAATACTTTGTAGTATATGCACCCTTTAGTGCTTAATCACCCTCTGTTGTATGCTAGCTGGCAGACACATTGTGTCATTGTAACATAACAACAAGGTGAGCATTATATAATGCATGCACTATTAGCACCTGAAGTGTGGGGTTCCAGCTAGTGCTACCAATGAATTTGTTTTCTACATGTGTAAATATGTTTTCATTATTGTTATTTAAGAGTACCTTTATTCTTGTTTTCAGATCTCCCAAATATTTATTTGCATTTTAAGTGCAATAACTTTTCTTTTCAACTTGTAAACTTTTTGGTCTCATACCCCATGGCTTTACTTTAACAACAAGTAACTTTTCAAATACTGTAAACCAACTTATTTTCGCAGATACTTTATTTCGCGTTTTACTCTTTCTTGACCACTTCGCGGCTATTTAATTTCGCGATTATCTGATTTCCTTGATGAAGTTTATTAAGAAAAGATCAAAGATTGACATATTCGCGACGATTTATATTTGCGTTATTTTTCTACTCGCGAAAATAAGTTGGTTTACAGAAACCAATTTAAGTTGTGTTGAAATTAAAGTTGGTATATAAGGTAATTTTGGACATATAAAGATTTGACTATTCATACAGATACCCAGATACATCTAGTTATTTTTCTCATATAACTCCTGAAGCAGACAAATATATATTCATGTGTATTTGAATGGATTCATTTGATTTATTGGAGACTTGAATTAATTAGTGTTTAACCCTGTAAAAACATACAGTGTATTCTCTTACATAGAATTGTACTTATTAACCTATTATCTAAATTTTAACGAAAGCAAATCGCATAAAACAATCATAAAAGATGCATTAAATCCATACTTTTATTGTGATTTGCAATAACCCCTCTGCATAGTTTTTAATTTTTCTGGTTAAATTACTTGAAATAATTTTTAAAAAAAATATGCTGTTAAGTAATGCCGTTGACTCATGTTCATTGTTATTTTAGGTGTGTTATCGGTCTGTTGACTCTTTTTCTTTTGTTCTATTAGACTTATCTACAATGTCTATTACATTATTAATTAAAGAATTGTTCATTGGCTCAGTCAGGGCTCTCTGTAAGGTGAATTCATGAAGATAATTTAAAAATATGACTGAACTAACCATTTTCATAGCTGGTAAGTGCAAAGATGCATTAAGATTGAAACATTTTGCACATACTGATATGATCGAACACACATCATTTTATACCAAAATTTTAAAAGCAATCTAAATTTAATGCCATTTCATTGCTGTATTAGGTCATGTAGACTTAAATAAAAAAAATATATTGCAATAAAATATTTTCTTCTTACTTATGTTTACACTTTTGGACTGGGCAAGGGAAAACCATGATTACTTTGTATTGTCTCCCTTTGATCACATAATGCAGGAATAAAAACTAGTGATTGGTTTTTTTTCATGACAAAGGTAGCTATTAACCAGATACAATAATTTGGAGATTAATCATGGTCTTTATAAGAAGAAGAATATTTATAGCATGAAAATATAACATATATGTTTAATTTGTTTTTACGACATGACCAATACATTTAGTTGAAAGTGTATGGCAAATTCATGATACTGAAATACAGTGCACAGATATTTTTCAGTATTATTGCACTTCTGAAATAACAAAAAAATTGCTTCATATGAAACATACAAAGTGTGTAGCTACAAAAATGTATTCATACCTAGACTGAGTCATATGAAACTTTCATTGTTTTGATATGTCATATTTATGAATAAGTACCCATTATTTCTCATTTTTGTTGACATAGGCAGCAAAAGACAAAAAAGAAAAATGTGAAGGAGTTGTAGAGATACCAGCATCAGATGGGGACAAGAAAGATATTATCAAAGCTGTAGTGGCCAATGTAAAATGGCAGATGGACAAAGATAGGAAATCCACGGCATTGAAAGCCTTACAAGGACATATCTGGAGAGAAGGTTACGAACAAGAAAAACTAAAAGCAGAGTATGTATACTTATCACATATTTGTAATGAATACGTCGGGTTTTGCATATGCAATAACCTCAAAATTGCTCGGGGCAAAAAAGAGATATTGATATTGAGCCCTGATTCTAAATAACGTCACGTCATTGCACCCTTAACGACACGTTTGTGATAAAATATTTAAGGTTTTACCTTTTATCGTTCTTTAAATTGTTATTCAATTGATAATTGACCTTGTTTTCTCTTGCCTGCAAAACATAAATATGTGATAAAAAGATAACATGTCTTTTCCATTCTGGCCCTGGTATCATCCCTCGACCCATATCTGCCCTCAGCTAAAGCCTAGAGGCCGATATGGGAGTCTCGAGATGATACCAGGGCCAATATGGAAAAAGGCATGTTATAATCTATACATAATCAGTATAGATACATAAACTTACCCGTCAGTATAAAAGGGATGCAAGTTTAAAATTGAAGAAGGTATAAGTCATATTGTGAAAAAGATCCCCCCAAAAATGTTTCTTTGTCTCATGGTTGAGTTTAAGCATGTCTGTCAACTTCAGTCTAAGTATCATTGTACTTATACTGCTATGCGATTTCCTAGCAGGTAGAATAAGATGCTATAGATAAGAGAGAGAAAAGGTTCACAGCTACATATGTATTTATAGATAAAATAGAAGTTAAAAAAAAACCTGATGCCTTACAGCAAACAATTCACTTTACCAGGATCAGTGATATAAATGAATGTCAAACTCATGGTTTAGTGCCTACTGCTGTCAACTTTAAAGTGTCATAAATATTTTTGATAACAATTTATAAAAACAAGCAAATCTGTACATACTGCATGGTGAAACGTTGTGAATTATGCTGATTGAACACAGAATATTCTTAATTCAAACAGTGTTTGGTATATTCATATGATGTCATTTATAAGAAGTTTCTTTGTATATTGTAGATTGTTCGAAGATGTAGGACCAAATCTTCAACAAATAGTAGAAATAGGAATAGCTGTGTATGTTTTCTCATCGGGGAGTGTAGAAAGTCAAAAACTTCTCTTTGCGAACACAGATGACGGTAACTTGTTAGAGGTATTTATCTTACCATTATAGGCCTTGTTTGTCAAGCACTTAAAGTTTGATTATATAAAAAGAAGATGTGGTATGATTGCCAATGAGACAACTATCCACAAAAGACTAAAATGACACAAACATTAACAACTATAGGTCACCGTACAGCCTTCAACAATGAGCAAAGCCCACACTGCATAGTCAGCTATGAAAGGCCCTGATAAGACAATGTAAAACAATTTAAATGAGAAAACTAACGGCCTTATTTATGTATAAAAATTAAAAAAATGAACGAAAAACAAATATGTAACACATAAACAAACGACAACCACTGAATTATGATTATGAATAACTTTGTATGGGGTATACCCGTAAACAGAAGATATATGTACATCCAACACTCAACAGATGATATTTGGACATGAATGTTGAGTGTTGGATGTATGGTGTATAATTTTTAACAAAGTTGATTTTAAACTACATAAACCAAATTTATTGATTTTGAAATTGCCATTTATAACATGTATCATTAGCTAAACAGACATAAGTGTCCATTGATATAGCATATATATTCCCCTTTATGCAGATTCAATTCTTCTTTATCTTTATTGACGTTATTTGATGATGTTAATTATGCTCATGTACCTGTAATTTTACATCTTAGTATAAACTTCTGTAGACAAATGTTGTTGCCATTCTTTCTGAAATTGATGATTTATTTTTTGTATTTAGCTTTTCACTGGTTTCTATGATACAACGACAGGATCAAAAACTGACAAAACAAGTTACACTAAAATAGCAGAGGATATAGATGCTGAACCAGAAGAAATATTATTCTTAACAGATACTCCAGATGGTGAGATATTACATTTTGTATTTTATTCATTTTCAAATATATAAAATAACAGCTGTGAGTCGCCCACAGTTTGGAATATAATAAAGATAGACACAGATAGATTCAAAAATAACAATCACTGACAAAATTTCTGACATTGAACAGGCATGTTAACAGAATATTTATACAGATTATATTCTACCCTTCCCTGAAATGTGTCTCATAAAGGGAAGTAAGAACAGATGATACTGTGAAAATCAAACAATAATATGAAAATTAAGAAAAAAAACATTGTGTCAGATAGAGTCAATTTAAATAAAGAACTAAACACATCTACATTTCAAAGTTGAAGCATATTCTTTTGACTTGAAGGAGACTAGATTTAAAAAAAATATAAATTATTGGTTGTGAGCATTTATGGGCTGTAAGTTACACCAAGTTTTCAGATTCTAAGCTTAGTTATTTATCTCAAACTTTAGTAAATGTTGATGAAGGTTACTACCCAACAAAAAAAAACTGATATTTAAACATGTATGCAAGAAACACTAGTTGGCAAACTTGTATGTTAAAAAGAAAAAAAAACAACACAAAAATTATTTGATAAAAAAATTTAGACCTTGAAACATGCTGATCTGAAATAAATAACAACTGCATTTCAATAAAATGCTGTGTCCATATCTTTTTTTTTTTTTTTTTTTTTTCAACCTGTTTGAATTTTTTATGTCTACAGAAGCAGCAGCAGCTGTGAAGGCAGGTTTACGTAGCGCAATAGTTGTGAGAGAAGGAAATGCTGAACTATCAAATGAAGTTTTCCAGAATTATCTGGTGATAGAATCATTCAATGAACTATTTGGTGATGACGATGAGGAAGATTTCAAAAGAATTGCAGGAGACAATGGTGAGGTAGATGATGATGAAGATGGCGAGGAAGATGATTTAGACGGAGAGGATGATGAGGAGGACGATGTCCCTGAAGATGAAGATGATGAGGAGGATGCATAAACGTGACAATGTTATGAATGTGTGTGACTAAATGAAATTGAAATCATATGTTACAGAATGTTGTTTTAATTGTTTCATTTGGATCTAATGTTAATTTATACTGTTAGTGATACTTTTATATATCTCAATTAAAATTACACATGATTTGTAAAGAATGCAAGTATCATATTAACCAAATGTGTAATTATAATTGATTTCTACTCAATTTTTTGCATTCATTGCTGTGTTGGTGTACGTTCTTGACTATGAAGCAGTAGCTGTTTGTTGGTGTACGTTCTGAACTATAAGCCGTTACTGTTTCTGTCTTATAAATCTATAAACCCATAATAAAATGATCTCAGACAGGATTTCCATGTCTCTAAAATTGAAATCTAATGAAACAATGCAAACAAAGGTTGATGATTGTGACAATGCTCATTACTCAGTAAAACTATTCAAATCAGGAAACATTTCAAGGCAGAAGGTTGAATGTTGTTGTATAAATGTGAAATTGGTAGATATTTCGTTATTTTATTTTCAGAGCAGCACATTTTTCTCTCATTTGGTAATCTGATGAAAGGGTAAATTTTTTGAAACTCTCTGATTTTTCTTTAACCAAACCTTACATTATTTGTGTACATAAAAAGTGAACGCATGAGGTGATTCTGTTATCATTTATCCATAAGGTATATCGCAAATCATAATAGGTTCTGGTCATTTAACATTTGTATACAGATGTGATGACATAAAGCATATAGAGATAAACAATGTAACAAACAGCTAATCATTTGTCAGAAAGAGAGTTCCATCCTTGATTCGACTATGCACATGTATGACAGTTTTATGCCAGTCTCTATTGGACATTGATGCAGTGGCAATATACATAATACGGGAGGGTTTATAAATAAGTTATTGCTTTGTGTTTAATAATGAAACTGTTTAGTTGGGAAGGGTTGTAAATGATGAGTAAGAGTTCACAGTATGTACAGTTTTTCTGCAAGTGTTCACAGCTTGTACAGTTTTTTCTGCAAGTGTTCAGAAACAAAACATATAAGATGTTTATTGTTAACTTGCAATATTTTATTCTGTGTATTCATATTTGGATACCATTTGTTCTATAATATTATTTTTGTAGGGAATTTTGTAAAGATTTTAGAAGAATGTTATATTGTGTGTGTGTTTGTTTATACAAGTTTTTATAAGTGTTAGTGTTCATTTGTACAGACTACTTACATGTAGACCATAAGAATTTCACGAAACCATTAGCAAAGTGGAATAGGCAAGCATAGTTTACATTATATACATATTTTAGCAGAACTTTTAAATGGCAGTTTTATGTAATGTCTGAAAAATTTGCATTTACATTTTTACTCTTTGCATGGTTTGAAATAACTTTATAAATATTGTCATTTTGTAAATAATACAAGCAGCCATTTCTTGAAAGTTATTCAGGCAACCTTGGAAGTTTTGTTCCATTTTGATAATAATTCTAAATTTTATTATTTTACCATTTTTATATTGCTTTTCTATGAAATACTTTTTAAACATATATTAATGATCTCTCTAGAAATAACATCTCAATAAGCATTTTTTTCAGACATTTGAAAATTTTATTAATTTGTATTCTGAAGATGTTCTTCATTGTACAAATCATTATCATTCTCAGTAAAAAGTAGTTTTCATATTTTTTGCCTTGTTGAATTTTTATTTGCCACAGTATATCTAAAAAATGAAGGACTGCCAGTTACTCCCTCCTGTTAGTAATTATGACTTTTAGCTAGTGGACTAAACCTTCTTATTCTTGTACACACTTTTCTCTCTTTTCTTGAAAAAGAAAGGACATATATGTGGATATTTGCATTCAAACCACAGATCAAAGCTGTTAAATGTTTTTTTTTAACCTGAAACAGGATGTAAAATTTTAAAAAGCAATGGCCAGTTGCTTAGAAAATTGAGCAGGGAACCCCAAAAAAAAAGGATGGGAAGGATAAATGGACTATCTTTTTCTCTGTTCTCATTACAATAGAACATGGGGTTGCAAGAGCATTACATCACACTTAAAATTGTAAAGTAAATATATTTTAAACTAGAGGCTCTGGTAGCCATCTTGGATGATGGTTCATCTACAAAGTAACAACACTTAGTCGGCACCTCATTAGGAACATTTATGCCATGTTTGGTTTCATTCTTTTCAGGGGTTCCCTAGAAGAAAACAGTTGTATGTATTTCCCATAATGTCCTGTGTTAAACTTACTCCACCTGCTGGCAGCCATCTTGGATGGCAAATCAGCTTCAAAGTAACAACACTCAAAAGAAACATTCATACCATGTTTGGTTTCAACCCATTAATAGGTTTTCTAGAATAGACACTTTCTTGGTTAAATTAGGTCCCATGTTGGCCACCATCTTGGTTGATAGATCAGCTTCAAAGTACCAACACTTGGTCAGCGCCTCATAAGAAATATCCATGTCATGTTTGGTTACATTCCATTAAGTGTTTTTTTTTCATAAGAAGACTTGTATGTATTGGCCGTAAGGTCCTATGTTAAAAGAAGTCCACCCTTTTGTTGCCATCTTGGATGATGGATCAGCTACCAAAGCAACAACACTTGGTCAGCATCTAAAAAGAAACATTGATACCATGTTTGGTTTCAACCCATTCAGTGGTTTTCTAGAAAAGACATTTCCACAAGGGTCCTTGGTTAAAATAGGTCCCCTGTTGGCCACCATCTTGGATGATGGATTTGCTACAAAGTACATTTTGTAACAACACGTGGTCAGAACCTCTTAAAGAACATTTATGCCATGTTACATTTTATAAAGTGGTTCTTCATAAGAAGACTTTTGTATGTATTTCACATAAGGTGCCACAATAAGTTTCTCACTGGCAGCAATGTTGGATGATTGATTGGCTACAAAGAAACAACACTTGGTCAGCACCTTGTAAGGAACATTCATGTCATAGATATAGGAAGATGTGGTGTGAGTGCCAATGAGACAACTCTCCATCCAAATAACAATTTAAAAAGTAAACCATTATAGGTTAAAGCTCGGCCTTCAACATGGAGCCTTGGCTCACACCGAACAACAAGCTTTAAAGGGCCCCAAAATTATTAGTGTTAAACCATTCAAACGGGAAAACCAACGGTCTAATCTATATAAACAAAACGAGAAACATGTTTGGTTTCATTCCATTCAGTGGTTCTCTAAGAGAAGACATTTGTTTGTATTTTCCATAGAGTCCTTTGTTAAACTAAGTCCCCTGCTGGCCACTATCTTGGATGATACATAAGCTTCAAAGTACTAACACTTTGTTAGCGACTCAGAAGAAACATCCATGTCATTTTAGGTTACATTCCATTACATGTTTTTTCATAATACTTGTATATTGGCCATAGGGTCCTATGTTAAAAGAAGTCCCCCCCCCCCTGGTGGTAATCTTGGATTATGAGTCAGCATTTCATAAGGAACATTCATGAAATCATAATCTTTCAGTCAGTTTAATTGAAGTCTGGAGCTGGCTTGTCAGTTAACTGCTAGTAGTCTGTTGTTATTTATGTATTATTGTCATTTTGTTTATTTTCTTTGGTTACATCTTCTGACATCAGACTCGGACTTCTCTTGAACTGAATTTTAATGTGCGTATTGTTATGCGTTTACTTTTCTACATTGGTTAGAGGTTTAGGGGAGGTTTGACATCTCACAAACATGTTAAACCCCGCCGTATTTTTGCGCCTGTTCCAAGTCAGGAGCCTCTGGCCTTTGTTAGTCTTGTATTATTTTAATTTTAGTTTCTTGTGTACAATTTGGAAATTAGTATGGCGTTCATTATCACTGAACTAGTATATATTTGTTGAGGGGCCAGCTGAAGGACGCCTTCGGATGCGGGAATTTCTCGCTACATTGAAGATCTGTTGGTGACCTTCTGCTGTTGTTTTTTTATTTGGTCGGGTTGTTGTCTCTTTGACACATTCCCCATTTCCATTCTCAATTTTATGCCATAATTGTTTTCATTCCATTCAGTGGTTCTCTAAAAGAAGACATTTGTATGTATTGTCCATAGGGTCCTGTATTAAACGAGGTCCCCTGCTGGGGCCATCTTGGATGATGGATCAGCTACACATAACACTTGGTCAGCACCTGGTAAGGATAATTTATGCTATGTTTGGTGTCATTTCGTTCAATGGTTCTCTAAAAAAAGACATGTATATGTATTGTCAATAGGGTCATATTTAAAACATAGTCTCCTGCTGGTGTCCATCTTGGGTAATGGCTCGCCTACAAAGTTACAACAATTTGGTCAGCACGTCATAAGAAACATTCATGCCATGTTTTATTACATTCCAATTCGTGGTTCTCTTAGAGAAATCATTTGAATGTATTTTCCAAAGGGTCATATGTTAAACTAAGTCCCCCTCTGGTGGCCATCTTGAGTGATGGGTCGGCTTCAATGTAAAGATACATGATCGACACCTCAAAAGGAACATTCATGCCAAATTTGGTTTCATTCAATTTTGTTTTCATTCTGTGATTCTCTAAAAGCAGACATTTGTATGTATTGTCCAAAGGGTCCTTGGCTAAACAAATTCCCACGGTTGCGGCCATCTTGGATGATTGATTCCCTACAAAGTTACAACACTTGGTCAGCACCTTAAAAGGGACATTTATGCCATGTTTGGTTTCATTTTATTTAGTGGTTCTCTAAAAGAAGATCATTGTATATGTATTGTCCATAGGGTGTTATGCTAAACGAAGTCTCCGCTGGCAGCCATCTTAATAGGTAGATTGGCTTCAAAGTAACACCACTTGGTCAGCACCTCATAAGTAACATTTAAGCCATATGGTTTCATTCCATTCAATAGTTCTCCAAAGGAAGACATTTGTATGTATTGGTGGCTATCTTGGATGATGTATCAGCTACAAAGTAGCAACACTTGGTCAGCACCTCATAAGGAAGATTCATGCCATGTTTGTTTTCAATCCATTCAGTGCTTCTCTAGTGGAAGTTTAAAATGTAAAAAGTTAACCTTGACGACGGACACCAAAAAGCTCACTTGGCCCTTTGGTCCAGGTAAGCTAATACAGCCGGAGACCAAAATGTTCATTTTTATACCCCACGCAACGAGTTGCGGAGGGTATAATGTTTTTGACCCGTCCGTCCGTCCGTCCGTCAGTCCTGTTTCTTGTCATCGCAACTCCTCTCAAACCACTCAACAGAATTTCACGAAACCTTTTCAGATAATAAGGACATACTATGTAGTTGTGCATATCGACAGGAAATTGCGATTCAAATTTTTTTCTAGGAGTTACGCCCCTTTGAACTTATTTACTTTAGTGTACTACTGCAACAGTTTGTCATCGCAACTCCTCTCAAACCACACACCAGAATTTCACGAAACCTTTTCAGATAATAAGGACATACTATGTAGTTGTGCATATCGACGGGAAATTGTGATTCAATTTTTTTTTCTAGGATTTACGCCCCTTTGAACTTATTTACTTTAATGTACTACTGCAACAGTGTGTCATCGCAACACCTCTGAAACCACACAACAGAATTTCATGAAATTTTGTAGATAATAAGGACATACTATGCATGTAGATGTGGATATTGACAGGAAATTATTATTCAATACTTTTTCTTATACAATTTTTTTCCTTACACTTATTTAATTTCTCCAATGACAATGTGGGGACGTGGGGTATGTGAGCGTGCTCACTAAGGTTCTTTAATTGTTGATGTTGTTCACTGAAGTATTAAAATTAAATAAAATCATTCTAGAAGTAAATAACCATGTTTCACTTTCGTTGTTTGTTTCACCTGCAATGAAAGATGCAGGAGACGAGACTTAGCTGTTGCTTTTCAATAGGTTGAAGCTTTGTTAACAATTGTGAAGTTTTCTGCTTATGATCGTTTAATAGGAACTTCTTGTGATAGAACAATGATATGTTATATAAAGTTGCATCATTTTCAGTTCATATCAGTTTGATGCCCATATTCCTTGTTTATGGTCGAGCAACACGAATTAATTAACAAATCGAATGTCTATCAAATTGTTTTTCTACAATTTTTTTTACAGATACGCCAGACATATCTTTGTGTCAACAATTGTTTTGCCTGATTTTTTGTGTTTGATCAAACCAAGTCACTGCCTTCGAACAAATAAAGAATAGAGAAAAAGCCCCCCCCCCCCCTCCCTCCTAAAAAAAAAAAAAAAAATTATAGGTGCTAAGATATAAAGAATAACTGCAAACATTAAAGAATTTGGTAAATATATGTTGATTACGAAAAAGAACAATGTCCGGGATACAGTTATCAAGTAATTACAGAATTATTTTTTTTCAAAGATAACAGAATAATCATTATGAACGAAAAAGTTAAAGAATACACAAATGAAGAATCACCCATCCATCCCCTCAATCAAATCCGTCTCATTTCATGAATTTCAAAAGATTAACATAGATTGTTGATTGAGAACAAAATAACTGAAGGGATGACATCACGGCTTCCCAATTGTGAACTGTCCACTTCGATGTAGCAGCATTCTTTCGCAAGGCCCAACATATCGTGATCAGGCTATAAAATCCATCAATTGGAAGCACACCTTCAAAAGTATTCTCCATTCCAAACTAAATAAACTTCAAATTGAAAGAGTTGGTCCTTGTTTTTTTTTAAAGAATGGCTGGCCAACGTAGATGCTAGTACACACATCTTGTCTAAGGGAGGGTTTTTCAACAAACAATCGCAATTCCCATGGACACAAACTGTGTCCTGTGTCTCTTCACAGTCTTTGAGACATGTTCCTTTAGTTATAAGAGTTTGACCTCATACAGTCGGCAGAGCCCAGATAAAGATTCAATTTTGTTACTTTTTATCATTAGATAATTAAGTCTCCATTAAAGTAAACCAAAATACATACACCCTTATCTATTATGCCAAATAGTCGATAGAAATTATTATCAGAAATTGATTTGAAAAAAAACACCATAATAAACTGATGAATGTATTAGAATGATACTGGACCAATAATAATTATTGTATTAGATAATCATTTGCACTAGAGATACGTTTGTATCTCTAAATAGTCTGATAATTGGATTAGCTCAGTGATGGAATAAGTGTTAAAGTGATTGAAAAAAGAGATTGTCGTATAATAAACCAATCAACTTGATGGTTAATTTAAACTGAAAACAGGCTGTCATCTTTTACAGTCTAAGTACATTTCCTCAAAACTGGAGGGACACAATTAGTTCCCATTGGATAACCATCATTTAATGTGATACGAGTACACTACCACTTATGCAATTCTGTTTAATAATTTTTAGAAAAAAACCACTATGTAAATAAATCATAAATTTGGGTCAAAAGATCCTAAATTGGTCCCACATTTTTAGGTGCATAGAAGAATAATAAAATTAGATGGACAAAGGGAAACAACTCCAATTTAAAAAATCGATAGTCACGTCCACGAGAATTGAACGGTATCAACAGAAAATGGCTTCCAATGTGAAAGCGAAAATTGTTACTCACAGTTTTAATGAGTTTTAGTCCCAATTCTTGAAACAATGACTTGAAAGATGAATGTACAAGCTTGACTTGCCCCAAATTTAAAGACATATTATGGGGTCTCATGTGATAGACATCCTGCGGCAAGGAATCTGGGCATCAGTCACTGGAGGCTGGTTCTACGACCCTCATCAAAGCATCTTTTCCAATACATTTCATTTGTATCTATGGATGTCATTACTTGTATTCCCACTAATTCTTCATCTTGTAAGTTTAAAGATTAGAAACAAAAGCTAATACACATCTAAAAAGTAATAACAAAGAGATAGCAAGTACTTCCTGCTATATAAAACACAGTATGTTGATTGTTTTCCTGTAGGCCTAACTGAAAATGAGGTAGAACTTTCATAGTCTGAGTTACCTGCGATGATTATACAATACATGGACATAAATACCTGTTACTTGAAAATTTTCTTATGAATCCATTTTTTTCTAATTTATTATTGATAATTTTTTCACAGGTTTCAATCAACTTTTAATCACAATTAAACGTTCGCACCCAAGGTCTATTCGCACTATACAAAATCAATTCAATTCAATGTTTTATTAAAGTCTCATCTCTCAACAAGTACAATCAATCTTTATACAATAGTAACATTGTAAAATAACACTAAATAAAATGAGAGCCATTCTATACAGAATTATAAGAGACTATTAAAATGCATAGATAATAATAATACATAATATGAAATAAAATACTATGTACAATATATAAAATTCCTACGTCTTTTTAAAATTAAATGACAGGTTTTGGCACACACACGAATCATATTTACATCTGAGAATAAAAACACTAACTTTTGATTATCATCTAAAGTATTAAAATTATCATTAAAAGTTTCAGCAACATGATATAAATGGTTTCTAAAATCGTCATAAAGAGGACATCTTAATAAAACATGCGCTTCATCTTCAATAAAAACGTCACATATATGGCACACTCTATTTTCTAAAACAATATTTTCATATCTCCCTGTTTCAATTCTAAGGGGAGCAACACCACATCTAAATTTGGCGAAAGCACTTCTGTGACTGAAGGGTAAAGCTATTTTGCAGTATTCCTCTGGTTCAAAATTTTCCTTAAACAGTCTGTAAGTTCGTAGCTTATTGCCACCTCTACCCGATATAGATTTATCAGAATGCAAAACAGCATGCCAATTATCGACATGTTTTCTATGTAATTTTGACATAAAAATTTTTATAACATAGTTAGTGTCCATATTTTCAGGACACGATAAATGACTTAAATTTAGTTCACAGAAGGTTTTCTTTACTACAAAATTCCAGTTTTTAACACACTTATGCTTAATACTCATACTATCAGCCCACTTGTGAACTTTCGCATTTAAACGGTTTGAGCTCATGTTATTTAATCTACACCACAAACGAATAATACTTTTCCACTGCTTATCAAAAATAGGTGTTATACCTAAGTCTCCAGTAACTGCAGCATTTGGTGCATATTTTCCTACACCGAGAAAAAATCTACAAGCCCTATTATGAATGGAGTTAATACAAGAATATGATTTTACACCCCATATACCTGCTCCATATTCTATTATAGGACAAACTAAACTTTCGTATAATTTTACAAATACATCGAAACAAACACCACCTAAAAGTTTACACTTGGCTATTACCAACCCTAAAGCCCTATTTGCTGAAGATGCAACGCCTAATTTTAGTTCAAATTCCAGTTGAATAATTGAAAAATAATGATTGTTGCTTTGAATTGTTTAGGTCTAAATACTGAATGTATTTAGCTCGGTATGAGTAAAACATTTTGAATGAAAAACTCAAAAGATAATTGTTTTTAACAGCTTGGTCCCTTTGACCTGAAACAATGAAGCAATAAAATATAGCATTACACTTTTAGTTCCACAGTGTGTAATTGTCCTAATACGAGAATTTATCGGGTCAATAAAATTCATATCGAGTGAGGCGAAGCCAAACCTGATATGAATTTTATTGACCCGATAAATTCCGTATTAGGACAATTGAACACTGTGTAACGAATTTATCCTGATTTTGTTATATCACATATTATTATATTTAAATTCAATATAATGACAACATCAACCAAATATATATTTTAGATATTTAATATAAAACTGTGAAAAATTAAAATATTAGGACTATGAAGCAACTCATTTAAAAAAAATATTATAAGGTCAATGGTAGAAGGGAGATAATCCCAATCGATGTAATAAATAAGGGAGATAATGCCTATTGGCGTAATAAAAAAATATACTGAAATTTATTAGGACAATATCAGCCAATCAAATTGCGAGAAATTACTCTAAATCAGGATAATATTATAACCAAACCATGATAAAATTTACTCAACACACTAAAATAACGAAGTCAGATTCTCACTTGTTTTGAAACAAGTCAATGAAACAAAGTTATAGCAATACACTAACCAAAACACGATTAAGAGTTTTTCAACACAAAATAAAACGTTGACAGAATCCCACTTAATTAATAAAAGGATTGTTATTTATTCTTAACAATACACTATCCAAAACATGATTAAGATTTATTCAACACTTTATAATGAGACAATGACAACAAATATACTTATAGGATATTTCCATTCTCAATTTTATTATAGGAATACACTTGCCAAAACTGGATTACAAAGTTATTTAACACAAAACCAATAAAAAATTGGGCACAAGCATGTAGGGTGCAAAAGTGAAAGAGGGCGAAAACATGAGTGGGTGCGAACGTAATGGGTGCGAACGGACCTGGATTCCAACTAAACATGCTGAAAACATACATGTACATGTCCTGTGATTCACCTTAAAAGGGTTTTATTTTTAGTCATTACTAGATATCACAGACATAAGTGAGCACTCCTTTTCTTGTGAACATCTATACTGGTTTTGATTGTATTAAAGTTTGCATAGTTTATTTCTTAAATCTACATTGTACTACATTAAATGTATATAATTTGTACATTTATTTCAGTGTTGTTATTCCTATTTCTTTCATAATTTTGAAAAGAACCATTTGTATAAGGTATTAAATTTGTATGTTTTCTGTTTAGACATTGGAACCATCTCTGGTAGTATGGACAATATATTGCTGTGTAATAGGAGCTATATTCACCATCATCAAGATATTCAACTTTAGAATACATCATATGTTCGATACTAGTGAAGTTATAGAAGACAAATCAGACAAAAATGAAGATGAAAACAAAGAAAACAAACCAGCAGTTGTTGGGTTTGTTATATTTATATATAATCATAAATGTCACAGTCATTTAAAAGTTGTTAATGAATTTCTTCAAACTTAAAGGTTTAAAATATGAATAAGAAGATGTGTTATGAGTGCCAATTAGACATTTCCCTGTCAAAGTCTCATTGTATTAAAAGTTAAAAATTATAGGTAAAATTAAAAAATCACTATCAGGTCCGAGAACACAATTAATTCGTAGTGCATTTCTTTTAGAACATAAATGAAAATTAAAAAAATCCCACCTGCGCTTTCTCAATGAAACTTTTACAGTGTGTTGTACTACTTTTGGGACAAATTATATTAAAATTATAGAAAACTTCATCGCCTCTAACTCAAAATATGGACAATTTTGTGTTTAGGGTGTCTTGAAATCTTTTAACAGCTTCCGAAGTGCTAATATTTAACCTTTTTCAGCTGGACCAAATCACTACTTTCCTGTAAAATTCTGGACCCAAATTTTTTTTACAGTGTCATTTCACCCCCTTACTTACAATTTGAGGCATTAAACATGGAGAAATAAATTTGGAAGGGGTATAAAAATTATTGGCAAGTAACCCACTGTTAACACTAGGGACTATATTCGTGAACAACGAAAATCAAGGGACGACAATTGTGGTCTCGGACCATCAGTCTATCACTACATATTTTTGCCTTTTCTTTATGAAATTGAGATATGGAGACCTAGCAGAGCTCTGGTTGGCATATTTTGACCTGATTATGTCCTTTTCATAAGAAATTTTAGTATTCTATACAGTTTTCACTCCTGCTTAAGATTTATTCTTTCTCTTTGAATTTTTTTTGCATATTTATAGATCTAGCAGTAATTCGGTACCAGTACAGATGTCCATAGAAGGGGAGGCAATAGAAATGGCAACAATACGACGAATTGATGATATAAATATTACTCCATCTGATCCTAGTAATTCAAGTGAAGAGAAAAATAGTCAGGTGGAAGTTAATCTAATCAATAAACAAGGTAAACAGTTTATACAAAAATATTCTACTCAGCGGTCGTATTTAAGCCCTTTTGTTTACTGTCCAGCGGGACCAGTGGACTGAAATATCTAAATGTCCGGCCCCAAATCTACTGGACCTTCAAAAATGACATTCATTTGGTATACACTTATATAAATGATAGATATTCACTTTTTTTTTTTTCGTAAATCCTTCCAAAAATTTCAACATATTGGGAAGGTCGCTCACTGAGGTATTAGTTAATTTGATCAATTATAATATTTATTACCCCCTAGTACTGTGTAATTGATTTTGAAGGTAAATGTGTGCGATGCAATCAGTGATTTTTATCGACATATTTCTACTGGTCCGCCAGACAACTAGCTGACAAAATCTGTTGGTCCGACACACATTCTACTTGTCTCAGACCACCAAACCAGCGCTAGTTTCAATCCCTGTCTACTGGTTAAAGTTAACATCTAACTCAATAAACATAGCATTTAATGATCACATTCTACTGTTACTATTTTATGTGATAAACATCTTTAAAACAAAGTAAACTGTCTGACACAAATTTGATTTTAATTTCATACTTTTATTTTTAGTTATTACAAATCTTGACATTTTTGTATGGACAACCTAAGGTAGCAATACACAGTTAGGAGTTTAGTTTCGCATTATGGCCCCTGTGGATTTTTCAAATAGGAAAGTTATTGTGTAATAAAATTCATTTTAAGACAGATTAGTGCTAATTTAGCCTTCAAAGATGGTTTATAAGAGCATCAAGATTATTTTTTACATGTTTTATGGGCTGTTTTCTGTTTGACAATCCGTATTTTCATAGCTAGACCGGCCATGGGTCCAGAAATTAATGTACTGTTTACAAACACTCTTTTTCTACACGAAGTTTTTGACGCAATTTTACAAAAAAATGAGATGAAAGACATATGATTTTCATTGGATTTGCTGAATGATATATGTACATGTACACAGTTTCAGAAAAGGTGATACTTCAAAGGATTGAATTTTAGCCAAATTTTGGGGAAATATGTGACATCTTTCCCCCCTTTATGCAATATTTTATAACAAATAAATGCAGATTGTTGCCATGGATACACCAAAATGAAATTATATTTTACCATTTTATAGACTGGGTATAAAATCTATGGAAGATTCTGATTACATACATATGCCCATATTTGACAAAAACAGTAAGCTTGATATTGCAAGAAAGCAATGAAAAGGGGATGGTAAAATTCATAAGGGCAAATTTTTGTATTTTTTCCTAACTGTTTATTGCTACCTAATAAAGATTCTAATTGCTTCCCTGGAAGTCTGAATTTAAAGAAGTTGTATTCATCTCTCTGTTGATATAATGATGATGATGATGAGTATGATATACACAATAGTTGTTTGTCTTTTAAAGGTAAAGGCAGCCAGGCTCCATTGGCTGAACATGAAACCGACAGTATAGATCAACAACAAGAGGAATCATTAAAACAAAATCATGACTTTGGAACAATCAGTTCAAAAGGTAACAATTCATGTTTATAAAAACAAAACAATAAAGGATAGTGTTATTGTTCCTTAGGAAAAACTTGTTTTCATTAAAAAAAACCAACATTGTTATTTTAAAGGCTTTGGTAGAAACTACATGTAAAATGACATATTTTTTATAGGCCTTTTACAAATACATGTATTGAAGTTCTTTTGTGTTTTGAAAACCAATAGGCTTTAAGCGATCATAAGACAGTTAGATCACTATATAGCTGTGAGAAAAACTCGTTTTTGATTTATCAGAAAAGTTTTGGAATACTTTTATTTTGTATTCTATTACAGAGGACAGTTCTGACAAAGATTTAGCAGGAGGCAGTCAGATAACTACAACAGCTCATGTAGAAATAAATCATCACATTTCTGACGGCGAATTAGAGGATGGAGAAATCAAAGCTGTCAATCACAAACATGAGGATTCAGATTCAGATATGTCTCCTCATGGTAAACACAGAATTAAAAAGAGACGTAAAGCTGTCAGACGAGCTCAGAGTGATGTGGAAAGAGGTGAATACTATCGTGAAAGACCAAGACAAAACAGATCTAACATGTCACTTCCTCAAGGAACAAAATTATCGGAAGTAAAAATTGATATTAATGATGAAATTGCTAGTGGTAATATGTTTAGACCTAAAAGTGAGTGTATCATAAGACAAAGAAAACATAGTAGACCAAATTGTGAGATGATGATTGTAGAATTAGAGTCAAGTCCAAAACATGCCAGGAGAGATGATATCTCAGAAAAAATGGATGCTGATGATGAAACTGACAAACCAAAATATAGAAGAAGTATGTCACAAGATGGTGCATTCATGCCTTTTAAACCAAAAGCTTTTTCAGCAGGCTGTGGTTTAGACTTAAAATCACATTCAATTAAAAAAGACACAAAAGACAGTAGTAAAACTAAGGACTGTGAAGAGGAACAAGGAAGTAAAATATCTAAAGACAAACAATTAACATCTAAAAATAAACCGTCAAGTTCAAATGATGTACCAAAGAAAGAGAAAACATATAAAAAGAAATCAAGACCTAATAGTGCAGGTGATATCCATAAAATTCATGCAGATAAACTTGAGTCAGGAAAAATTAGTAAACCTAAAGATCTACCTTTAAGTCATAAACATTCACAGAAGGTGAAGGACACTGATGGTGCTTCTCAGAAAAGTAGTACTGTTGGACTTGATTGGTTGTTTAGTACTGACAGTGATTCTGTTTCATCTGGTGAAGGTAAGGTTAAAGGTCATAATTCATTTGGAAAACAGCTGGTATTTAGATGCTACATGAATAAAATTATAAATAGACTCAATACAATTATATGGCTAACTATAACATTTCTAGATACTAGATAATTCTATTTGCTTAATTTAAAGTAATAAGTATTGAAAATGAAACAACTATGATAAGCCAAAAAGAGCTAATATCTTTATTTTATAGAAGGCATAGACATTGGCTGCCATTTATAAAAGATATATCATGTTTAAATTAAAATTTCAGTGGAAATAGGTTCACGCAGAGATCACTTTATGTCTGATACCTCAAGTACAATGACTAATGAAGGAGACAGTATAATTGATACTAGTCCACAATTTCCTGTGAAGTATGAAGTCCTGAAAGAGACAGACACACCTACTCCAAGTACACCTAGTGCTGATGAACTTGAAATGGTGAGACAACAAGGTGCCATGCATAAGCGGCCTGACACACCTACTCCAAGTTCACCTAGTGCTGATGAACTTGAAATGATGAGACAGCAAGGTGCCATACCAAAGAGGCCATCAGCTAGGCCACTTCCTCCCATACCAAAACCTACACCTGCAGGTAAGGGGGAAGTAAATAGTGAGATATTCCTTTTTACCTGTTGTAAATGTTTTAAGTGCCTTCTGTCGTAAAAGCAAACAAAATAATTTTATTAAAAAAATTCCTGAAAATATTCCAAATAAAACTTTATTTTCAGCTTTTGATGTAAATTTCACATGATTTACAGTAAAACCTGTCCTAAGATAGCAAATAACAACAGATAAAAACATTAATGAAAAGGGAACTTCAAATGTGTCCGTTCAGTTTGTTTATAATCTACTGATTGAATAACTTTCAGTTTTTTAACTGTTTTAGAATAGTAGTACTTTTTGGGGGGACAAATGTGGTAGGTATATTGTGTAAGATGTATAATGTGTTGTTCTACACTGATTTTACTGGTAAAAGGTTCTACAAGTGCATATATCCCTTTATTATTATAGATGAGAGCGCTGCAGGCAGTCCATCTTCTGGAGAGTTACCAGATCCTGAAGACTTCAGACGCAAGATTATGGAGATACTGAGTGATACATCAGATAATCCAGAACAAATGAAGAAACTTTTCAAAGTTGTTATTGAAGCCAAAGGTGGATTTGATTTTCCTTTATATGATTAAGAAAAAAAATAATAATTGCAACTTCTTGAATTCATAGGTCATACATGTAACTTAGGTAAAAGATGAAAATAATTACTTAAACATGATTACAACTAATTCAAAATCCACTACTTAGAATAAGTTATAAGACACAGGTTGATTGTTTCCACCAAAACCATCGGAGGATGAAATTTAGGTATTTGAATGACTTTCAATCAAATGATTATTAAAAATGTAAAATGTTATATAATTATATTCTAATTACTTCAATATTTATTACAGGGAGATCAGGCAGTAGAGATGGTAACAGTCCTCGACGAGACAGAACTGCTAGTAAGAATGGCAAAGTTACTTATTATGTACTGATAGGTATTACACACCTAATCATATCCATGTCAAACTTATTGCTAATTACAAATCATCCTGCAGCAGATATTTTAGGAATTATCATGGCAAAAACTCTACGATTGAATTTATTTCTTCTTACTATATATACATTCAGATATATGTATATTTGAAAAAAGAATTATTCAAATGATTGAGCCTCAATAAGGATATAAGGGAAGGGAGTTTATTTTATATCACATCTTTATCTAGTGTCTTTACATTCTATATTTATAGATTATCGTTGATTATCTAAACGAGATTGATTTTCTCGCTTGAGCTGGAACAGCGAAAGTGAGAAAAGCAATCGAGTTGAGATGACCAACGATAATCTGTTTATCGCTATTTTACCTATGACGACGTTGTCTATTTCAATGTCAATTTCGCTAGCAACGCCATGTGGCCTCCTTAGTTTCTAGCGATAATTTTTCCATCTCAAGAGAGAAGCATGATATGAAAATTATCACAAAGAAGGATCAAAGTAAAAATGCACAAAATAGCGATACATTAAAATATTGTATGCATGAAGGATGAAAACAATTGAACAATATTTGTGGATCTCAGAAGTTGTTGGGCTAGGTTTAATAAACACATATTTTATTTCCCTTTGAAAATAAAAAAAGAAATAAGGATAGGTATGAAATTTTGAAATTGATGGATTTTACTGGAGATCTGATGATTGTTTCTTTAAGGTGCAGATATCTTTACATTTTCCCTTCACTTGCTTTGGATTTATTATACATATCATTAATTTAGTGACTGACAAATGCTTTCTTAAATGGACCAAATAGACCCATTCCATTTCTACACATGTATTGATGTTAATAGGAGTCCAGAAATCTGCATTCTTGGAAACAGCATCTTGATATGTAAAAATATAGTAATCAAATGTATCATTTGATATTAAAAAACATGTTTTGTTGTAAACATTGAATTACCTGGAAATAGTTATAAATTAAGGAAACAGTGCTTTTATGGATGTTCCTCGTCATGACATTCACTGAATTGGTCTTATGCAGTGGACTATTACACAACTTACAGCCAAAATAAAGAGAACAAAGGGTTTAAAGCGTGTCATAAATAATGAATGAATTCATCACCTAGTGACAGATTTGCTATTTATTGAACCCAATGAAAAGAATTTAAACTTATTTTTCAAACTGCAAGTTCTTTTGTTGAAACCTATTTGAATGAGATCTCTTTCATTGTACATAAAATTTGTCTAAACATGTATTGTGGATTCATTTTTTTTTCGTGGATAACTACTATTGTGGAATAAAAAATAATTATATATACTGTGGATTCACTTTTATTCGTTTGATACCAATTTTCGTGGATTTCATGGGAACAGGTGAACCACGATAATAAATGTTCAACGAATTACCAATTTATTATAGGCTTGTATACAGACTTCGTCAATACCACGAAATTAAATATCAAAGAAGATTTCAGTTTTCCATAATCCACGAAAATTGGTACCCACGAAAATTGATAAATCCACAGTATATAGTAAATTAGTACTTTGTTAGACATTTAAATTCTAGATTTGCCTTTACCAATAATATCCATAAAAGTTGGTATCCTATAGATGATAAAGATTCCATAGTATATATATTTATGTTGTAATGTAATTTTAGGTAAAAGTAAATCTGACTGTGCAGAAGATCCTACAGGAGAAAGTACACCAAGGTTAGGAGAACATGATAGAGGGTCATCAGATTCTAAATCAGGGTCACCTACAGAAAGTTCTGCTCTTTTACCCTCTGTTAGTATAGCTTCGGCAGCTTCATCTCAGATAAAAAGGCATGGCAGGTAACTATAACATCTGACAAATTCCTGCCTTCTGTTGTAAAATGGTCTTCATCATCTTTTTCTCAGATTCCAAGACATGGTAGGTAATTATAACATCTGATATAGGACTTATGCCCTATCAAATCCAATGTTTTGAAATGAAATACAACTATTTTTATCATGCTATGGTTTTAAAGTGTATACATTTACACCCCAAATAGGCTAAAAAATTAAAGTTTTCTTGATTTCAACCACATTTAGGCCTAGAAATCATGGAGGAAAGGTTTTGAAACATTAAATTTTCAAGTCAGAAAGATATTTTGTTAAAATAAAACGGTGCTAAATGACCTGTTTTCGTCTTGACATGCACTGCATGTTTCTGATGCTGAAACTCAATGGAAATTTACCTGTTTTCATTGAATTTCGTTGAAATCAAAATTGGTCTATTTTTGAAAAGAATGTTTACATTTAAAATAAAAATCATGAAAAAGACATATTCCCAAATAGTTACTGTTTAACCTTTCATTCACTGTGATAATGGCAAATAAATCCTGATTTGAATTTAAGTCAGAAAAAAGGGCCATAGTGGGACCTTATTGATAAAATTTCTTCTGTATTAATGCAATGGTTTTATCTCAGAAAAACATCAAACCATACAACCATACACTCTGGTAAATTTTTGCCTTATGTAAGAACAGTTGTAGCAGCTAAGATTCAGATTTTTAAGGAAGTGGCAGGTAACTTTACCATCTGACAATTATTTGCCTTTTGTTAGGATAGCCTCAGCATTATCTCAGATCAGAGGGAAAGGCAGGTAACTATAATATCAGACAAATTTTTGCCTTCTGTCAGGATAGTTTCAGCAGCTTCATCTCAGATTAAAAATAAATGGCAGGTAACTATAGCATCTTAAGAACTTTTTGTCCTCTGTGAGTTAAGCTACAAAAGCTTCATTTTAGATAAAAAGGCAAGACAGGTAACTACCATCTGACTTAATCTTTTGCCTGTTATCCTGTGCAGCATTCTCTCAGATTAAAAGGCATGGCAGGCAACCATACACTCTGACAAACTTTTACCTTATAGCTTCTGCAGCTTTGTCTAAGTTTAAAAGACAATACAGGTAACAATACCATGTATTATAATTTGCCTTCTTTAAATAATCATTTCCTGCTTTATAAACCTTTACCTGCAATAAAATGCATGCCATCACTTTGCTTAGTTTTCAATTATGATGGTTTTAACAAATCTTTTAATCTTATTTATTTGATATTAAATATTTATATTTCGGTAAGTTGGACATACATATTAATATCATCATTGTCAATATAACCTTAAGTTGTTGACAGCAATTTGAAAATAATTGTTATATTTTTGAATGAAATATACTTTCTTAGTTTCAATGAATGGTTGAACAAAAATTATTAATAAAGATGTTCATTTCCTTGATTTAATAGTGATACATATTTTTAACTTCAGTAAAAAAAGGGAGCGAGGAGTAGGAAAATCAAGAAGACGTGTAAGGCGAAGTGGTTCACCACCAGGTAGTGTCAGAGACAGCATTAAACAATCAGGGAAGTTCCATACTGCTTCAAATCATGATGATACAACTGAAGGAGCTCTTCATTGGTTCCAAGATGAAAATGGTAAACAAATTTTTATGCCCCACCTACGATAGTTTCACATAGTTACCCAATTTCACGGTCCACTGAACATAAAAAATGAAAGTGCGAGTTTAAGGTTAAAGTTTTTGGTCAAGGTAGTTTTTGATGAAGTTGAAGTCCAATCAACTTGAAACTTAGTACAAATGTTCCCTATGATATGATCTTTCTAATTTTAATGCCTAATTATATTTTTTACCCATTTTCACGCTCCATTGAACATGGAAAATGATAATGCGAGTGGGGCATGCGTGTACTTTGGACACATTCTTGTTAATTGATAGTCGTACAAACATTTAATTTACAGTCTATGGATTAAATGATACATCAGTTAAGACCCACTGTTTCTTAAAAGTCATTCAAAAACATTTTGATTAGAAAGTCAGATTTAAGAAATGACATCTGTATATTACAGGTAAATGGTTTTCCTATAGCTTTGGAGAAAATAGTTCAGGATTAGCTTTTACCGCCAATGAAACTCCTGTTGATAATAGTTTCTGGTCAGACAGGTGAGAATAATTTAGTACATCTGTTTATCATCACTTGTTGATGCCTTTAAAATAGTTGTATTTACACTTGTATGATAATTTGTCTGACATTTGGAGCCAGATGTAGCGTCCAAGACAATATAACTGAATACCCAAAAGTATAAATACTTCAAGGGTAGAGACCTTTAGATAGGAAAGAAGGGATATATTGTCTAATACCTTTTAAACTTCAAGTTAAGGTTTTCTATTATCATGATATTGGATGAGTTCTATCATTTGAAAAAAAAATGGGAGGGAGACTGTGAAGCAACACTTAATTGTTAGTGTCAAAAGGATAAAACTTGATTTATTGTCTTATATCCTTCAATCCACTGTTTTATGTCATTAACTAAGAAATCAGAGTTTCTATACCCTTCCTATGATATTTATGTGTTAATCATTTTATATATTACAGTTGGAGTAATACTTCTAGTGGATCTGGCTCAACTGTGATGATTGATTCAAAGACAGAAGATAAAAAAGATGAACCAGTGTTACATGAACTTGATCTTCCAGGAACAGTCACTCGTCAAACTATCGAGGAACTTTTAATGACAAGAAGAAGAATGGCCGGTGCAGCATGTGATAGTTCTGCTGATTCGGATTCGTCAGGAAAAGCAAGCATAAAAGAGCCAAAAAGAAACCATTTCTACAAATTCCAATTTCTTCCAAAGAAATATTTAAAGATCAGATTTGACCGATTAGCTTTATTGGCATTGTTAGACAGGTTAGTAAAGATCAGATTTGATCGATTAGCTTTATTAGCATTGTTAGACAGGTTAGTAAAGATCAGATTTGTTCGATTAGCTTTATTAGCATTGTTAGACAGGTTAGTAAAGATCAGATTTGATCGATTAGCTTTATTAGCATTGTTAGACAGGTTAGTAATGATCAGATTTGATTGATTAGCTTTATTAGCATTGTTAGACAGGTTAGTAAAGATCAGATTTGATGGATTAGCTTTATTAGCATTGTCAGACAGGTTAGTAAAGATCAGATTTGATCGTTTAGCTTTATTAGCATTGTTAGACAGGTTAGTAAAGATCAGATTTGATCGATTAGCTTTATTAGCATTGTTAGACAGGTTAGCAAAGATCAGATTTGATCGATTAGCTTTATTAGCATTGTTAGACAGGTTAGTAAAGATCAGATTTGATCGATAAGCTTTATTAGCATTGTTAGACAGGTTAGTAAAGATCAGATTTGATCGATTAGCTTTATTAGCATTGTTAGACAGGTTAGTAAAGATCAGATTTGATCGATTAGCTTTATTAGCATTGTTAGACAGGTTAGTAAAGATTAGATTTGTTCGATTAGCTTTATTAGCATTGTTAGACAGGTTAGTAAAGATTAGTTTTGATTGATTAGCTTTATTAGCATTGTTAGACAGGTAAGTAAAGATCAGATTTGACCGATTAGCTTTATTAGCATTGTTAGACAGGTTAGTAAAGATCAGATTTGATCGTTTAGCTTTGTTAGCATTGTTAGACAGGTTAGTAAAGATTAGATTTGTTCGATTAGCTTTATTAGCATTGTTAGACAGGTTAGTAAAGATTAGTTTTGATTGATTAGCTTTATTAGCATTGTTAGACAGGTAAGTAAAGATCAGATTTGACCGATTAGCTTTGTTAGCATTGTTAGACAGGTTAGTAAAGATCAGATTTGATCGTTTAGCTTTGTTAGCATTGTTAGACAGGTTAGTAAAGATTAGATTTGATTGACTAGCTTTATTAGCATTGTTAGACAGGTTAGTAAAGATTAAATTTGATCGATTAGCTTTATTAGCATTGTTAGATAGGTTAGTAAAGATTAGATTTGATCGTTTAGCTTTATTAGCATTGTTAGACAGGTTAGTAAAGATCAGATTTGATGGATTAGCTTTATTAGCATTGTCAGACAGGTTAGTAAAGATCAGATTTGATCGTTTAGCTTTATTAGCATTGTTAGACAGGTTAGTAAAGATCAGATTTGATCGATTAGCTTTATTAGCATTGTTAGACAGGTTAGTAAAGATCAGATTTGATGGATTAGCTTTATTAGCATTGTTAGACAGGTTAGTAAAGATCAGATTTGATCGATTAGCTTTATTAGCATTGTCAGACAGGTTAGTAAAGATCAGATTTGATCGTTTAGCTTTATTAGCATTGTTAGACAGGTTAGTAAAGATTAGATTTAATCGATTAGCTTTATTAGAATTGTTAGACAGGTTAGTAAAGATTAGATTTGTTCGATTAGCTTTATTAGAATTGTTAGACAGGTTAGTAATGATCAGATTTGAATGATTAGCTTTATTAGCATTGTTAGACAGGTTAGTAAAGATTAATTTCCTTCAGTTTTGTAACTGGTCACCCTTACTATGGCAGAAAATAATTAACCTATAATGCCAACTAAAATATTTCTGTTTCCTGACATAAAAAATGGGTTGGTGAAAATATATACATTTTATTGTTTTAAATGAATGATACATATTTTTTTTAGGTAAATAGATAATTTATTAAGCTATTCAGAATACATTGATATGAGTTCATGTTTTTCCAATATTCAAATGAGACAGAAATCCCAAAATAAGATGTATATAAATCCCAAAATAAGATGTATATAAATCCCAAAATAAGATGTACAACAGAGTTTGTGGCCTTTGTGTGTGGTCTTACAAACTATTTTAACTTCAGTCTAAAACAGAATTTTTCATGCTCACATATAATTAAAACAAGTAAAATCATTAGTGAAATGTATTTCCTGAAGTTAAAAGTTTATATGAGGATTTTGTTTTTGATTTCAGAAATTTAACAACAATAGAGAATAGTATAGCTGTGATAATAGCAGTGGCTGTTGGTGCTGTTGGGGCACTGGTGCTGTCTGCAAACTTTTATTATGATTTCTGGGTCTTCATGTTTTGTTTTGTTATTGCTGGTTGTCAGTATTCTGTTATGAAGGTAAGTGTTCTTTAAAAGAAGTTTTAGCTGTTCACTGAACCACAACATGTAAAACTTGCATAAGAAAAATTCAAATTCTAAAAATTGGGTAAAAACTTAATTATATCAATGAATTATAATACATTTGTACTAAACAGTTTCAAAAATCACCTTGAGTTTTATTTTTTTGGCACAAAGTAATAAAAAATCAAGAGTATACCACCAAAATAAAAAAAGAATTGTAAACATATTTAGTTAAATTCCAATGGGCAAAATTAGAAATAATGAAGAGCAATTAATTTGAAGTTACAGTATGAAAACAGAAAATATTTTTAATCAAGAATTTGATTGTTTTTAACAGCAGGTTAGCAGACATAGATTGATCATTGTACATTAATATTATTTACTTGTATTATATACATTTACAGAGTGTACAACCAGATGCTGCTTCTCCTACACATGTAAGTTGTGTTATTATTTAACAGAATCATTATTCTGAGGTTTCGTAAAAATGTTAATAATAAGAGAAAGTTTCAAGTGATGATGTCAGATGTATGTTTCTAGAAAATATTTATTTTATATTATCACAAAATTTGTGAATTTATGGTGTGAGTTTGTTTTTCATCATTATTAGTCTCTGTTTGAAGACCCACTTTAATCTTAAGTTGTTTTCTTTTTCTCAAATTTTGGATTAGATGTTTCTATCTCTGACTTCTTGCTGATGTTCTGAAGAATTGCATTCTATGGACTTTTCACAGGTTCACTTTTTCAGATATTTGAGGAACTCAATAGCTGTCAACCCACCAATTTTTAATCTTCACCATGTCATAATAAGAATGCTGAAAGCATGCTCATTTCAGAGTAAACTATAACAGTGCTATCAGAAATTCTCTAATGATTTTACATATTTTCAAATTCCTTTTCTTAGGCTGATATCTTATAATATATTGCTATTAGTGCTTTTATGTACAATGTTAATATTTTTGCTTATGTATTCATATACACTGTAATATGTTTTTTTTCTAGGGGTATAACAGATTAGTTGTATTCAGCCGTCCATTTTATTTCTGTGTATGTTGTGGCCTTATGTTGCTGCTGGACTATGCACTTAGCTTTGCCTCACCTAACCCTGTAGATGTTTATGGTATGCCATTTGGAATGGTATCATCTCTGAGGTTTACCAGAGATCTACTTAAAGGTAAAGTTGAATCACACACTTACAAATGTGTCTTTTCATTGCTGTTTAAGTACTAGAAAGAAGATTTTATCCTCATCAATAATTCAAACAATGTATTCACAAACTTCAAAATCAGGTCTCCTATACCAGAGCCAATTGATCAATTACTTTTAAATTTTAATCTCAATGATATTGCGCTGAATTAAAACTGTTGTCATCAGATAACAAATAAAAGAATGTAAAATGCAGAAGAAAAAAGAATTTGGATGAAAATGGACTTATCATAACAAGATATTTTCATGTGATGAAAAAAATATAAAAGAAGATACAAAAACACATCACTTATTTTTTATCAGCTGGCATACAATGATGGAGATGCACATATGACCAATAAAGGTTCAACTTATTTATTAGAACTCGTGCAAAATGGTTCCTTCAAGTCCAATGTTTTAACCTGTATTGTAAAAAAAACACCTGTGTTAAAAGACCACAAGCCCCAATATGAAGAATAATATAGCTAACTGTATAGTATTTTATTTTTTATTTCAGTATTAGTTTTGTTTTTCCCTGTGATTTTTACAGTAGGACTTCTGCCTCAAGTCAATACATTTCTTATGTATCTATTTGAGCAGCTTGATATGCATCTGTTTGGAGGTAATGGTAAGTAATCCTTAGTTTTTACTACGGTAGAATATATCTGATATCATCAAAAGAACAAATATTCATTTAATATATTTGAACAGATCAAGAATGCAAAGCAATTTTTTTTCAGAAAAAAATGAGTCAGTCTAAATTGATCTTTTTAAATTCAAATATTTTCATGAAATACATAATATCAGTTAAGTCATCAGATAAGCAACAAGAAAAAGTCCATAGTATATAAATGAATGTGAAAGTAAAATATTGATTAAAGTCCTGCATTATTTATTTTATTTGATACATGTACATGTATTTTTCAGCCACAGTCAGCCTAGGATCATCAATATATGTGTTTTGTAGAAGTATAATTGCAACAGCTTTTCTCTATCCTTTCTGTTATTTAGCTGCACAGGTACATTTTACATGGATATTATTATATAAGACTGTATCAAACAATTTAGAATTTTATAATCTTCTCTTCAATTTTTTTATCTTTGATAATTCTATATACATGTATATTCACATGTTGACAATACTTATTGAAAAAGTCTTTTTAGTACTGTAAACTAATTCGTCTAGATAGTGGTACATTTGAAATTTGAGTCTTATTGTATTTTACTTCCTTGTTTTAGGTGGGAACATGTCATGGTCAATGTGAAGCAGAATGTGCCCAGAATGCAGTATTTTCTATTTTATGTGCAATGATTGTTGCTGTCTCGTACCATCTCAGTAGAGGTGCCAGTGATCCAAGTGTCTTGTGGTAAGTCCTTAGTCAGTTAATTCACTCATACCATCTCAGAATAGTTTCCAGTGATTCAAGAGTCTTGTTGTAAGTCTTCAGTCATTTATTTCTCCCTACCATCCAGAGATGGGTCCGATTACTTTCAATGTAATTGATTAAATTATTATTACTTTGTCAATTGTACGATTAAATTAAATTAACAATTACATCATTTCTGAAAGTATCTGATTAAATTAATGATTACATTGGCAAAGTAATCATGATTACATCTGATTACAATGAATAAATAAAATAACATTTTTGATGTCGATGAATAAATGTTTAATATAGCTAGTATATAGGAAGATGTGGTGTGAGTGCCAATGAGACAACTCTTCATCCAAATTACAATTATAAAAAGTATAGCATTTTTGAAAAAGTTTTTTTTTAAATTATTATAAAATGGTAACTTCAATTTTCATCAATTTTTCAAAAACCACAAAAGTTCAATATATATATACATGTACATGCACATTGTGTCATTGGTTTTGACCTATCACAATTTATCGCCATTGATCTCTGAATAGTTATGACTTAAATAATGAATAAAGTTTTATGAATTATTTGCTGTAACTTGTCTTCTGATCTCTTCAAGACTTTATATGTATTACAAGGTGCAATTTATGGAAGTTAAAATATGAATGAAATAAAGTTACCAGTTAAAAACTATGCGAAATTTTTAATAGAACTGTTACATCATATAGTAAACAAATTATAAGTACTAAAATCATTGCATTTTACATGTCAAGTCCAAATCCATACCAAAATTTGTTTATTTTGAACAATATGTTTTTCCAACTTTTAATTAGTTTGTGCTAATTAGATAAATTTTATCCTATATCATATGTATTGCCCAACAGCTATGCTCAATTGGTAATTGCAATAAAAACAAACCTTAATTGGTCTCCTACCTGTCAATTCCGGCGTTTTTCATTTGCGCTGATCTACACTTCATTTGCTCCGATTTTTTCTTTCATTTGCGCCGATATTTTCTTTCATTTGCGCCGATTTTTTTTACAGGTAAATTACAGGTGAATAGATTTAAGAAGATGTGATATGAGTGCCAATGAGAGAACTCTCCATCCAAGTCATGTTATTTTTCATTTAACATTATAGACCTCTTCCATTAGCCACTTGTACAAATTTATGAATTGTCAATCATAACATGTATATAACTGTTGTCCCCTGCTTACAGTGGGGAGGTGGAAGAAGGCCTACAAGATACATCTCCAGACATTTTCCCTGAACGTAACGGTAGTTCTTTAGCCTCTGTCTTTTGGACATCTGCCACATATTTATGCTCGATCTGTGTTTTGACAATAAAATCCGTGGTGACTCTGGCTTTACACAGTTTTATAGTACATTAGTAAGATATGTTGTTATATTTCAGGACACTTATCTTCCGATATGTATGGCCCTTGATGATTAAAGAATTGTCTCCTCGGCTAGTTTCAGTGTGCAATATGTCTATCATGTTACAATGAAGTTGCAGAAAAATATGAATCAAAATTATCTTAAACATAAATGAAAAACATTAAGAACCAAATTTTACCACTGGTATAGTACATGTACAAGTATTAATTTACCTGTAAATCTAATTAGGAGCAAATAAAAAATCGGCACAAATGAAAAAATGAAATCGGCGCAAATGAAAGAATGAAAATTTTCAAAATCGGCGCAAATGTCATACGCCTGTCAATTCAAAGTTGACAAAAATCACAATTTTAACAAAAGAATATAATTCAGGGTTTATAATGAAAAGTATTACTTGAATGTAACAGTTATTATCAAATGTATATGTGTACATCTGTAAATTGTGAATATATGTACAATATCCTTTTTCAAAGGCCAGAGACATATATTTGTAGTATATGTCTCTGCTTTGGCTAATGATGAATTTTCAATACTGTAACATTTTATTTTTTTGCTGAAGTATGCAAATCAATTATCATGCTTTAAGTAAACAAAAATAATTTAACATGTAAAATATTTATTAAATATGAAAAATGAAAAAAATCATTTATTGACATAAACACAGTTTTAGATTTTCAACCGGATTTTTGTGACAAAAATGTCGGTTATTGATTTGGGGATGCTCAGCGGGTGGGCGGGCGGCAATCAAATGTTGTCCGTGCATTAACTCATGAACCGTTCAACCAAAGCTTTTAAAATTTTAATATGTTGTTACTGACAACTAAATGAAGGTCAAGTTCAATAATGGCGATTTTGACTTTTACCGTTCAGGAGTTATGGTTCTTGAAAGATTGAAAAATGGTGTTTCCAGTCGTGTCCGTGCATTTACGCATGAACTGTTCTACCAAAGCTTCCCAAATTTTAACATGTTGTTACTGGTGACAAAATGGAGGTCAAGATTAATAATGACGATTTTGACTTTTACCGTTCAGGAGTTATGGTTTGTGAAAGATTGAAAAATGGTGTTTCCAGTCGTGTCCGTGCATTTTCTCATGAACCATTCAACCAAAGCTTTTTAAATTTTAATATGTTGTTACTGATGACAAAATAGAGGTCAAGTTCAATAATGATGATTTTGACTTTTACCGTTCAGGAGTTATGGTTCTTGAAAGATCGTAAAATGGTGTTTCCATTCACGTTGTTGCATTTACTCACGAACCATTCAATCTAAGCTTTTCAAATTTTAATATGTTGATACTGATGACAAAATAGAAGTCAAATTTGATATTGACGATTTTCACTTTCACCAATCAGCAGTAATGGTTCTTGTGATATTGCCAGGACACAAATAAATGCTAATAAATCCAGTTTGCTGTCGTTGTGACAGCCTCTTGTTTTCATTGTAATCAGAATGTAATCAAAATGTAATCAGGATTACAGGCTATTTTGAAAAGTAATTGATTAAATTAAATTACATGTAATCAGATTTGAAGCTGATTAATGATTACACTTATTACTTTGAAAATTGTAATCAATTACAACTGATTAACGATTACAATTACAATTACCCCAACTCTGCTACCATCTTAGACGAGGTTCCAGACTCAAAAGAGTCTTGTGGTTAGTCTTGAATTCACCTCATTTATTAAAGCTTAATAAACACAGTAATAGTTTTTTTAATATTCAAAATTAAATGTTTTACAGTTAGCAAAATAACATCTGATTTAAGTGATATGAGACACATGAGACCTGAGGAATCTGTTTTTCTGTTGAAGTATGAATATCATTTAGTAGTTAAGCTGTGCAATAAAGATTATATATGTACTAGTATTTATTTTGATCAACAGGATGCTTGTAAAAGATTTGATATGTAGTAGTCAGAAAGAGGATGAAGTTGACGAGAAAGATCTTGAAGATCCTTTACCAGAGAAACTAAAACAGTGTGTTGTGAGTATAATGTACAGAACTTTCAGCAGTAGAGAGATAGTTAGTCCAGTATAAATGATTTATTACAAAATATTGTAGTTCTATAATATTATAAACTGGTTCTTTTAATTTGCTCTAATGCTGGCAGAGTTGAAGGCCTATACTCTATGACATGGCCAATATAGAAATTGCTTTTTAGAAATAAGGAGATGCCGTTTGATTGCCAGTGAAAAAACTATCCACAATAGTTCAAATGAAGTGTATGTTTGCAGTTATGAGCAACTGTACAGCCTTCAACAATGGGAAAAACCCATGATGTACAGTTGGATATAAAAAGCCCTGACAAGAATAAAAGGAAACATTTCAATAGAGAAACTAATAGCCTAATTTATAACAAAACATTTTACGAAAAACAAATATGACATTCATTCATCTTTGAAATGCATCCTCAATACTTTAAAAATACAATTGTATATTTTTTTTCAGAGTGAGAGGCTACAGTCAGATTTGTTAATTAGTTTGATCATTCTAGTCATAGTATTTGCTGTTCATTTGAGTACAGCCTTTAGCAGTCTTCAGGTGAGTGAACAATATGTAGCTTATCAGTTCTACTTGTTTAATTATAACATTTTATTATACCCCCGCTTTAAAAAAAGGGGGTATACTGTTTTACCTCTGTCTGTCCTTCCGTCAGTCCGTCAGTCAGTCCGTCTGTCCCATGATTATTTTCGTCGCATTTTTCTCAGAAACTACAATACAAGGATTTCTGAAATTTGGTTTATGGGTTTATCTAAGTCAGCTATACTGTGTGATGCGTTTTCAGATTGATCACTTGACAACTTCCTGTTTACCGAACACTTGTTTGATTTTACACAGAAAGCCAAGTTGAAATTCGTCACATTTTTCTCAGGAACTACAATACAAGGATTTCTGAAATTTGGTTTCAGGATTTATATAAGTCAGCTATACCGTGTGATGCGTTTTCAGATTCATCACTTGACAACTTCCTGAACACTTGTATGATTTTACACATGAAAGCCAAGTTGAAAATTTTTGTGACATTTTTCTCAGGAACTACAATACAAGGATTTCTGAAATTTGGTTTCAGGATTTATATAAGTCAGCTATACTGTGTGATGCGTTTTCAGATTCATCACTCAACAACTTCCTGTTTACCGAACACTTGCATATTTTTACACTATTAATATTATCCACTTGCGGCGGGGGTATCATCAGTGAGCAGTAGCTCGCAGTTTCACTTGTTTCTTATTGTTTTGTTACACTCCATCTATATTTTAAAGTATATTCAGATATTATGGGATTGTTAGTAAGGTTGTAAATAATAATTTTCATACAATTTGAAAAACTTCAGTTTAGACACTTTCTACAATATAATTTAAAATAATTAATGAATGGCTATTATCTATTTTGATTTTATTGAACCATAAAACTAATTTTTGACTCTTCACATTGAATAATCCGCGAAGCGGATTATGTAAAATGTGAAGAGTCAAAAATTAGTTTTATGGTTCAATAAAATCAAAATAAATTATTGCCATTCATTATAAATAAATTTTCATCAATAATAAAGCTCAAAGAACTTTTTATATTATTTATATTAACAATAACAACGTACACACATGTTGGCGTATGAATACACAACATCAGAGTGGGCGTGTCGCCATAAAAATTGACAACATTGAAAATAAAACTAATAATTTTAACCAATCAGAAGACAGTAAATACACCAAATTTATTTATTCAATGATAAAGTCATGAATCACACAACATACAAGCACAAAGGACAAACTCGTAATTCAGTTGTAATATATTATTTGTTTTGTATTTCAGCCTGTTGTCAGTGATATTATTTATATTTGTTTTGTATTTCAGCCTGTTGTCAGTGATATTATTTACTACATGGCTGGTGGCCTTGGCTTTCTTATCCATTACATTATTCCACAACTACGTAAAGAAATGCCATGGCTATGTTGTTCTCATCCAGTACTGAATAGTAGGGAGAGAAATTTCTTTGAAGTAACTGGTATGTATTTCTCTTATATACATCCTCATTTGGTTATAATTTTACTGAAATTGAAATTGTAAATTTGAATAAGGTTTGACAATTTCACTCTCCTCTCAAAGTTTTCCTTTTACAAATAAGAAAAATTGTAGGCATTTTTTTTTACTATTTCCCTTCTTTGTTTCATAAAAACAAGCTATTAAAAAGACTATTATAAATTGATAGTATATAAATAAAGAAACTAATTTGAGAAGTAGTTACTACCAATTTTCAAGACTTAAGTTTTACCCTGCCTGCGATTTAATACACTTCCCCTGTCAATTGTATAGAGGTGAAAGATGTGATATGAAGTAAGTCATATGATTGTTGTTAAATTGCATCACATATATATATTTTGTTTTGTTTCAGCATTACCAATGATTATGTGGTTTGAGAAGATGTATGTTTGGATGAGATTTTTTGAGAGAAATGTGATGTACCCAGTTGTCTTTCTTTGTGCCTTGACAAGTTCAACACCAACCATTATGTGTAAATTTGGAAAATAGTAAGTTGAGAATATTTTACTTATGTGCTGTGCTTTACCTATCAAATTTATAGGTTATTACCATTTAGACTTTAGAAGGATGTAAATTATGCTTAAGGTGGTACCTAACACTACAGGGAGATAACTCTGTAAAGTCAGCTAAACATTTTAATTATGTTGTGTTGTAAAGGGAATAACAAGCTTCTCAAAGATAGAAATTGGTGTGTGTCAAACTGCTATATAACCAGTGTAATTTTTCTGACAAAACTGTTGGTTCTAAATTTTTGAAATTTTTATATTTTTGTTAAAGGGTCAAAGTAAATACTTTTTCAAAAATTTATCAAAATTAAACGAGCCAAATTAATTTTAGTGAAAGTGTTGGGTACCACCTTAAGAATTGTTTATTTTACTTACAATTTACACATATTATATGAAATATCATAGTTACAGTACCGCAATATTGTGAAGTGGTAGATCTTTAAGTTAAATAAACAAAGCATATGACTTGTATAAATTTCTAACCTGAAGTAAGGGGACATGTATGTCACACTAAGATCATGTTACAAAGCTGACTGTAGCTTAGAAGTTGAGATTGTGTTTTATTCTTAACAAACCGATTGATTCATTTATTTTATGTATAAAAGGAAGAGCAGGATGATAAATACAACACTGTACATTTTGTACATAAGCTAGAGCTGCCATGTAAACTATTTTAAGCCCAAAAAGAATATAATGCTTACATAACATTCTGAAAAAAAGGAAAGGTATTCTGTAGTTATTACCAAGAATCAATATGTCATTCTTATTTTTATACGACCGCAAACAAATTTTTGCCTCATAAAATGGTATCACGTCTTCGTCGGCGGCGTCCAAAGATGCATTAAGTTTCCGAGCAATAACTTTAGATTTATTGAATGGATCTCTATAAATTTTTACAAGAAGGTTTAATACCAATAAAGGAAGGTTGGGATTGATTTTGGGGGTTATGGTTTCCATACCATGAAGGGATGGTTAGTAATGACTTTGGGGGGTTATTGCTCAAAATGTTTTGGAATTAGAGGCAAAAAAGGGGGGAAACAAGGTTTTTCTCATCAATGGACATTTAAGACAATTTAAAAAGCAGTGTAAGGGAGGTAATGAAAAAACAGAAAACAAACAATGTTTGGTATGTTTGGGTTTACCTCCCTTGCACTACTTGTAAATAATGTATAAAAAATGTCAGGTTTTTACTTATTACAAAAAAAGGGGGGTGGTAGTAGTTTTCAATTTTTTTCCTGAGTTTCTAAAATTCAAAATTTTTAAAAAGAAGAAATCTTTAATTGCTCAATATTGTATAATAGATTTGTAAGATCTTGACATTTGTTTTGTGTCAGAAACTCATATTATGTCAAGAATTTGATCACAATCCAAATTCAGAGCTGTATCAAGCTTGAATGTTGTGTCCATACTTGCCCCAACTGTTCAGGGTTCGACCTCTGCGGTCGTATACAGCTGCGCCATGCGGAGCACCTGGTTTTATTTTCAACTTATGAATGAATAAGGAAGTGTTTCTGTCCTTCCATCATTCTGCAGGGGTGTTTATGATGTTGAAAAAAGTTCCAATTTACTACAATACTGATCATATTTCTATTTATTTTTCAGTGTTGGACCATTTTTAATAATAATGTGTTCTCTAAAGTTGTTGAGATTTGCCTTCTCCCAGACATCAAAGCAGTATCTAATCATGACATTTACTGTGTTCTTCTTCAAGTATGATTACAGAGATGCCTCAGAGACATTCCTCATAGATTATTTTTTTATATCTATTGTATTTGTTAAAGTAAGTATATACACAAAAAAAGAAGATAGCTGTTTTTGTTTGTTTGTCTGATAAGTCCTTGCCTTTCATGTTTTGTTGATGAAATGAACGGGCTAATTAAACAATACTGAAAAGCATACACATTCTTATAAACTAGCCACTCCCGTATTTAAAAGAAGAGTGAATGGTGAAAAACTTGTTGATTAAACTGCTATTACATTCCTTGCGCTCGACTGTGAGAAAAGTATTTCTGTTGAATATAGGAGATTTGTGGGTGAGACAGCAACCCATAACAAAAAATCATGGGAGGGCAACATGCAGTCTTCAACAATATTACAGGTGTCTATTACAAAATATCAGGCTCTCAATCTTTCCAAGCCTTAAGGGCATACGATACAGTTTTGATCCTGTATTTACAAGTTCATGAAAATTTGCATTTAGGCTATTTTTTACCTGATTAAATCAAATATGTAATAAAAATTATACCTTCATGTGCTACTTTTTGAGTAAAATGAGGTCGAAATTTTGTTTATTTGCTAAAAAAAAAGATTTGTGACCGTAATTTCTTTTTCGAAAGAAAGACATAACTTTTTTGTTATAAAAGATAAACGCAAATTGTTTTATGTTAAATAATCGGCAATTTCTGTATTTTACAAGTATCCTAAAAATGTATGTATTTTTTTATTCAGAAATAACTCATATATATCAATTGTTCATGAACTGAGGAAAAAACGTAATTTTTTACTGCATGCTTATCAAAATTAAAAAAATCCTCTATTTACGGTTTTATAAAATTTTGGTCACATAATCTCCCTGCAAACTGAAACAATATGCCGTTTTGAAAAATAAGGGTCCATGAACTCGTTTTCAAATTAAATCAGTTTGAATGATAAGAATCAGTCGAAAAATGCATCTTTTCCCGATATGTCACAGTTTGACGTCGCGAAAATAACATATTACGTTAGCAACGTCATTACCTTCCCTGTAACTGTATCGTATGCCCTTAAAGTACAACTGGTGAATTCATTTAACAGAAGAAATTTGCCACCTGTTTTCATTTTTAAGTATAATACATCATTAATATGTTTGCTATTAAAAACATTAAGCTTTTTAAAAATGTTAATATTAGCTAATTTATAATTGTAAGTTATATGTTCTATTAATAAATGAATTACAGTTAATGTAAACTACTGTGTAACATGCAACCATTTTGCTTTATTTCTTTTCTTTTCAGTTCTGTGATTTATTATTAAAGATGAAGTTCATTCTGACGTATATAGCTCCATGGCAGATCACATGGGGATCTGCTTTCCATGCGTTTGCTCAACCATTCAGTGTTCCACGTATCCTTTACTATTTTATCATAAGCATTTGTTAGTTTAGTAACTGCTGTTAAAAGCTGACATGTACAATTTTGTTTCTTCTGTTTAATTGTTTTTAGAAACTGAATATTGGAACAATATATATTGTCGTAAGCTTGCCAAATATATGGTTTTAGAATAACATCAAACACATAAAATTGATTTTCATCTTTTTAGTTATTTACAATAATGTTTCAACTTATAGGTTTAAAAACAAAATATTATGTCATCATGTTAACTCTATTATTTTTCTATAAGTGTTAATTTTTTACATGGAAAACTATGTTGTTATACATTGGAAAATTTGAAACAGTGTCTGAAATAATTTATTGAAAAAAAACTTGTCCAATATTAAGAAAGAAGGAAGTAATAATGATTTACTGATTTCCTTAACCAATATCAGATTCAGCCATGTTATTTTTACAAGCAGGTGTATCTGCTTTCTTTTCTACACCATTGAATCCATTCCTTGGTAGTGCTATATTTATTACATCATATGCTCGTCCAGTGAAATTCTGGGAGAAAGATTACAAGTAAGTCTATTACAAATGCAAAAATAATCCTATATTGTTGCATGAGAAAATAGTATTTAAGAAACAAAATTATTTTTTCAAAAAAAAGTGATACTGTTAACCTACTTATTTTCGCGGATACTTTATTTCGCGTTTCACCCTGTCTTGAACACTTCGCGGCTATTAAATTTCACGATTTTCTGATTTACTTGTTGAAGTCTAATAAGGAAAGAATCAAGTTGTACATATTCGTGACTATTTATATTCGTGTTATTTTTCTACTCATGAAAGTCGCGAAAATAAATCACTCGCGAAAATAAGTAACTCTTTTAGAAATGTCCTTAGAATCTAGGTAGTTATCAACACTTGTTAACTTTGGTAACTGTCATTTGATTTTCAGTGTGTTGTTTTCCATATACCACCACTGTGATCTGTCCAAATTGAAAATATGTTTAATTAAAAAAATTTGGATGAATTAGATTATATAAAAAAATAAAAAATAGAGAGTGTTCTTTAAGGGAGGTCCTTCTTTTCATTGATGGTGTGATGTTTTGATTGGTGATTGGCGTCTTAAATGATCATTACTAAACGTAAAGTGTCAGGCGCGTAGCTCCCTATACGCCAACACGCAGTTGCGTGCACATCGGTTCGGCATGCAAAAAAAATTATTGCAAAATTTAAAAATTTATAAATCAAATTTTAAAGGAAACGTATGTTGTCACTATTTTGATTAATGAAATGTCATTAAATAACGGCATTTGGTTTAAAATAGAAGTTTTATTGGAGATCATGCATGACAAAATCGGACACTGTAACTTGTATCTTTTACAAGATATGAATTTGTTATACTCAGTCTAATACATTTAGTTTCGGAGCACATTTTACAGAGTACGGTTTATCTGTTTGGAATGAGATGTACCAATCGGCATTAGCTTTAAACCCTTCGATATCGTTGAAATTATGCCACGGTAATGTGTTCGAGGGACTACCAGAGCCACTCATCCTGCAAACACGCCAAAACAGTAGTGGAAAGTCTCATTTTAATTTGCGTTTATAGACCATTAAACTGGACCCCTGTTGTGTTCACTTATCTACACTGCCTTCGGTGCGAAGCTTTAGATAGAACGGCGTACCAGTTTAATAGACCATATGATAATGGAACTGGAGAGTGGAGTCGCGTCTGGTATTATCAGAAAGTCGCTTCTTTGTGCCGTATCTGCTTCCTCGTGTTGTAGGAAATATAACAAACGAACAAATCTCAACATTGTCTGAGACATACGAAACTGACCTGGTATGTAATTTTGACGAATTCAATTGGGAGGTCGCTCGATGGCAAACACGTACACTGGTTTATAACATCTCGCGAGTGCTATCGTGGTGATCTATCAGTGTACTACATCTGTTGAAATCTAATGTACGATCAACAATGAACAATGACAGGTTATCATCGCTAGCATTACTGGATATTCAACGAGATTTCAATGTGAATATTGACAAATAAATAGAGAAGCTCGTTTCTGCCTACACCCGAAGAGCAGATTTTGGACAATTTTGAGTAAATTCTGTATGAGAAAAATGTGTAGTTTATGTTTTCAATTAACCATGAATCGATTTACTTTATTCAGAAGCTTTTATGAATAGTTTTACATCCATAAATTGTTTATAAGTCCTATCTACATGTAGCTCCTCTTTCAATTGTCCTATGACCGAAAACCGAAAAAAAACCTTTTTCCTGCATAAAAGGGTCCCAAAAATTTTTGTGCTTGCACATCGTTTCTTTCTCGCTACGCCCCTGAGTGTTATAAACAAATGCAAACTTTTGTTTATTGTTTTACAGTACAAAGAGAGTGGACCATTCAAATACAAGACTGTCATCACAACTGGAAAGAAATCCAGGTAAATTTAATGCAATTGCATTAGTTTAAATATTGAAAAAAAATACATTGTTTTGTTTTCATTGAATGTGTAGCAAGGTCAACATGTCTTCTCGAGAATTTTTTTTACTGGAGATAATATCCATACATGAAGATAATCTTAGTATGGACAAACTTGCACCATCTGTTTTTTTTTTTTTAAAGCATTGATGAGGAGAATTGGAAGTATTATATTTTCTGTTTGGTTTAGACATTTCATTAATCAAAATATAAACTTGGCCATAAATGTATGTTCTTTATTTGATATTATACATTAGTATCTATGTTATGATATACATGTTACTGAAAAGTTATTTCTGTTTTCAGGTGCAGATGACAATAATTTAAATTCCATATTTTATGAACATTTAACAAGATCACTACAGCACAGTTTGTGTGGTGATTTAATGATGGGACGGTGGGGTAATACAGAGCAGGGAGACTGTTTTATAATGGCATCAGACTACCTCAATGCACTGGTACATGTTATTGAAATGGGAAATGGACTTGTAACATTCCAACTCAGAGGATTAGAATTTAGAGGTAATCATACTGTTACAATGTCTGCTATATATATTTACCTTTTTAATTAGGGCTGATGTGTGCATGAGAAAAAATTATGTAAGTGATGTTACAGTGAAAGCTAATTTTTTTTTTAGGAGTGAACAGCAGAAGATGAATACAGGCATTCCATCAAGAAAAATGAGCTATAAAAGTCTGATTAGTAGCACAAAACTCTCTTCATGTTGATTTGTCATTTACAATAACTAAATAAAATTGAGAAAGGAAATGGTGAATGTGTCAAAGCGACAACAACCCGACCATAGAGCAGACAACAGCCGAAGGCCACCAATGGGTTTTCAATGTAGCGAGAATTCCAATGGAAAGAATTCTTATTTTTGGGGCCAGCTGAAGGACACCTCCATGTGTGGGAATTTCTTGTTACATTGAAGACCTGTTGGTGACCTTCTGCTGTTGTTTTTTCTATAGTCGGTTATTGTCTCTTGGATACATTCCCCATTTCCATTCTCAATTTTATTATGAATACAGATTAAAAAAGTTTGGAGAGATATAAAAAAAAAATCTGCCTGTATGTCCCTCCATCCCTCTCTTAATATACTGAAATATCATTCTGACCTTGATATTGACTTTTTACCTTTATGACAGTAAAACGTTGTCTGATATTTATATGTTGCATTACTTTTGTACTGTAGAAATGAGATTGATACTTGAAGAAAAATCATGGGATCTGGATGTGTCAAATACCAAAATCAGGTCACTCTGACATTTACCTTTATCATGCTGAAATCCCAAAAATCTCAAAATTTCATTGTCAAAATTGAATTTCTCAGCATCAACTAAAATGCAGCCTTGCTATGAGGACAATAAGTTTCAACATTGATTGATTTAAAAGATTGTTGCACCACAATATAACAAATGTTATTTACATGAATATTAAAGATGACTGAGAAATGATGTTTAGGAAATTAGATATGACAAAATAAGGTTTTTTGTATCATTTTTTTATTTTTATTTCCAGGAACATACTGTCAACAACGAGAAGTAGAAGCAATTACAGAAGGAGTTGAAGATAATGAAGGTTTGTCATTTCTTTAGGCTTGTTCTATTATAACTGCTTGTTGATAAAACTTTTTTTTCTCTTTCCTCTCTCATAAAACAGTAAATGGAGATTAAATGATTTTGTTATTCATTGTTAAAAAAGTTTTTTTTTAGTGTCTTTTTGTGGATTGATTGACATAGTTACTATTAAATCAAAAATTTTCAAGATTAAAATATTTTTTTTAGGATTTTGTTGTTGTGAACCTGGCCATCTACCTCATTTTCTCTCACTGAATGCAGCTTTTAATCAGCGAGGATTAGCATGGGAAGTTGTTGTGACTAAATATGTGTTAGATGGATACAGTATATCCGACAACAATGCAGCGTCCATGGTCCAGAGTTATGAAACTAGAAAAATTCTCATTTCTTTTTACATTAAGGTTAGTTTTGAGTACTTGTATCACAGATTGCATATCAATTAAAAATGAGTAAATGTCAATTTCACTTTTTTACCATTGTTATTTCTCGACATCTTTTATTTCTAGTGAAGATTGAAATAAAATGGGAAACAAAGAAGGTTGACAACCATGCTGGAAAATTTACCAAAGGAATAAGGAAAGTTTTTCTATGGAAAGCATTTCAAACTAATTCTTAATTCATCAATTTGAATTTTTCGAAAAATGTTTGAATGATTGTCAACTCAGAAATAAATTCAAATGATGTAAGTTTATGTATTCAGAAGAATTGTCTATACACATAATGAGTGATACCATCTGTAAATGACTTTGAATAGTCCAAATTATAATATATATCATAATGCTCTTAATTAACAATAAACAATATTTTCTAGAGTATTATATACTACACTGTGCGATCACCACGACTTCAGGACTGGTTAGAAGGGGAGACAATTCTTGAAGCTCTTCAGGCTACAACAGAAGATAACTATGTTGATGTTGATCCTATTTTCTCCTATTATATTGATGAAGATTATGATTCCAAGCTAAAAGGTGTATCAAGAAACAAATTTTGTTCTGTTTACCTTAAATGGATCAAAAATTGTTATGAAAGACGAGATAAGGTAAGACACATTTATTTTGTTGTATTGAATGAATTGCGAAAATCGTATTTGTTAGTTTGCATATCAAAGTACTTAGTTACACAATTGGTATCAGTACATTTGTTTTGTTTTATTTTGAGTATCGAATCTTTAAAAACTTTTTAGATGCCTACCTTTAAGACATATGAGACACTTTAATCCTTTTCTCAATAAAAAATAAATGCTATCATGAAATGTCAAAAATGACAATTTAAATGATAATTGATACTTAGAAATTTGAATACTCATTAAAATTTAGTTATATAGTTTCAAAAGAGATTTAGAATTTACAAATCAACCTTTGTTTAAACACTAGAGGCATTGTCTTTGCTATATACTGTAATAAAGTCAAACTTGTAATAAGAATTAAAATCATGAAAGGAATTGTTCAAAACATCAATACAGATACAAAGTTCTTCTTTATATGGGAGTAAGAGATGCAGTCAATTAAAAATACTTATTTTTAAGTCTGTATAAATCAATTTATTATATACTTAGAAGTAAATACAGATAAATTGTATGTGTAATACAATCATTGGCAAGCGTGCTGTATCAGACACCTGTGATGATATCGATATCAGCACAGTTGCAAAAGCTTTATCACACCTTTAATCTGTATGACGTCACGTCATTGATTGCAGTCACTGTTCTGTATGACGTAATGTCAAACCTATAATATGTATGACATCATTTCAAAACTCCTTATCTGTATGACATCATGTCACATAAAAAACATCTACTTGAGGTATATGTATATTATAAAGTGTATATGATATGGCTTTTTCAATGTCACACACTGTATCAACCCTCAACCAATATAATCTCTCGAGCAGAGCTCTTGGGATTATATTGGTGTCTCGGGTTGATACGGATGCGATATTGAAAAAGCCATATGATATTCTCTATATATCACTAGTGTATCTACTTAAGTAGTGTACAGTAAATAACTTATTATTTACTTTACAGGAACAAATAATAGTCAAAACATCACCTGTTGTGTCCCTGTGTTACTGTCTGAGTCTTCTTGGAAGAAGAGCCCTAGGAACAGCAGCACATAATACCATTTCTACAAGGTAAAGTAAATGGCTTCAAAAATAGTACATGCTCACATGAGAGAGTTGTACATTTGAAGCCCCCTTTCAGCCTAAAAATGGAAGTATTATTAAATTAGAAGATTATTATGTATGATAATTAATAAGTTTGTGCAAAGTTTTAATCTTAATACCAGTGAAAAAAATTGAATATATTTCATGCTGATATCTGATGCATATATCTGCATTCAGATTTTCCTGAAATTACAATAAAAAAATTTCACTTTTTTGTCAATTTTTCAAAATTGCAATGATGAAGGATGAAATTATTTCTGAATTTACACTATAAAATGCTTTTCATGGTAACATTTTGACCAATCAGTTTTTTTTTTTCAGTGCTGATTTATTCCTATTTGGCCTGCATGCCTTGTTTAAAGGAGACTTTAGAATCACTTCACCACATGATGAATGGGTGTTTGCTGATATGGAACTTCTGAGGAGAGTTGTTGCCCCTGCAATTAGAATGGCTCTTAAACTTCACCAGGTAAGAAATACTGTAAAACATATACGAATTAAAGAAACTAAAAGGTCAAGATGTTACACCACTGTTTTAGGTTAGAGGTATGGTTGATAGATCACAAATATATTCACCCAACAACACTCTTTTTATACCTGTCCAAAACAATGCACCTGTAATCCAGTGGTTGTCTAATGCGTCTGCCATTTTAGTTTTTACTTCACTATTGTAATATAAATCAGGCTGTTTTATTTTTGATTGTTTCACATTTTGTAATTAAACTATTTCAGACATTAAGTGTGAAATTACTGCATATCTTTGATTTTGACAATACTGCAAAATAATTCAATAGTTATCATGTAAACTAATTTTGATTGTATTTATATATCCATCACAATAATTTCCAAAGTGAAAAGTCCATTTGTGTATTTCAGGATTGTTTCATGTACACAGATGAATATGAGGATGAATCCTTCCTATATACTGCCATAAGTAACTACGAGAGTAATCTAGTCATATCACATGAAGCCGATCCTCAGTGGAGAAATGCTGTCTTATCTAATACACCATCACTCTTAGCTCTCAGGTAAGTTCAGAAGTCTAAGTCTCTGACATATAGTTCTAAGTTTTTCACTCCAAAACTCAAATTGCAGGCTAGGGTTGTGGATTAAAGAATACTGCTAGCAAGAAATGAGAAAAAAACTGATTTCATGATGTATTTACGGTCTATCATGTTTTTTCTTGCAAAATACCGACCCTGTTATTTCTTTCCAAAATTCTTTAATCCTCTTAGTATCCTTTATAAGTGGCTCAGAACTTTTCCGACCAATATGTTGTTGTAGAATAAAATTTTGTTGCAGATTATGGTATTTTTAATTTTTCATAAAAATACAGATTGGTAGAGCTCCTATAATGCTTTATAGTTGATATGTATTATACTTTCTATTTTCAGACATGTATTTGATGAAGGTACTGATGAGTACAAAGTTATCATGCTCAACAAAAAGTTTCTTACCTTTAGAGTTGTCAAGGTAGGTATAACAACCATTTATAAAAATGAATATATAATAACTCTTTCTTATCTTGTTTAATTTATCATTCTTCAGTGAAAGCTTCGTAGGAAGCTTATACATAGAAACAATTTACATTAAAAGTTGCAATATTTTCCGCTATAAACCCTTTTTTACCTTTTCTTTATCACATATACAGGTAAACAGAGAATGTGTGAGGGGATTGTGGGCAGGACAACAGCAAGAATTAATCTTTTTACGGAACAGGAATCCAGAAAGAGGCAGTATACAAAATGCCAAGCAAGCATTGCGGAACATGATCAACTCATCTTGTGATCAGCCTATAGGTTACCCTATTTATGTATCGCCATTAACAACATCATATTCTTCTACACATAATCAGCTAGCCAGTATCATTGGTGGAGAATTTATACTGGCAAATGTTAAAAGCTTCTTCCAAAATGTATGGAAAAGGTAAGGTTTAGAGTAATAGTGAATATGAAAATGGAAATAGGAATTAATTTGCCCGCCTCCTGGGTACATAACCCCTACATGGTTTTAAGAATGCTAATTATGATAATAATGTTGTCAAAAAGCCACGGGTAAACCTAGAAGGCTTGATATCATAAATTTATTTCAATTTTGTATACCCCATTTCAAATAAGCAAAAGATGTTTCAATCTCAGAATTTTTTGTTTTCCAACATGATGGATCAAAGAAAGGATTGGAAATGACTTCTATCAAGGTTGATGCCACAAAGCATATGTGATATCCATGAATACCAGTTGTCTTTGTCTTGAAACAAGATAGATCAAAAGACAAGGAATATTCTATGAAACATAAGATTGATTGATTGTTGGTGTTTCAAAGTCACTTTTAAGTTGCATTTTGGGGCTATTTTGTTGGGGTCAGTTTTTAGTAGATGAGAAGCCAATTTTTATTGGTGGATGAATGATAAGATTAAATTATACAAACTTCACAGAAGTACAAGGTTTAACGATTTCTGCACTACTAGTTGAATTCATCTTGTTACCCATTTCATGTAAATACTGTTTTTTTTATGCTTTGAAGGATATTAATTAAAAACAACTAGTGAATGTAAAAAAAAGAGGAGATACAGAAAGTGAAGGAACATCTTATGTATTTTTGAAATGTTAATGATATGATGCTTATAATTTTAATGCCAAATTAGAGGGTTTTTTTACCAATTTACGGTTTACTGAACATAGAAAATTATAGTGCAAGTGGGACATCAAGGTACTATGGACAGATTCTTGTTTATAATATATTAGCATTTTGCATAGGAAGTATAGGACAAACATTGTTATGATATTGATAATTTAAGGTTGAGACGACGATGTGGTGCTTCCTGTGCAGGAAGTAGTTCTGGTTTCCAGGAAGAAATGGCATACTCAATAGGTTGTTCTCATGTTGGAGCAGCTTCTGCTTTAGGCACTGCAGGTAAAATAATATATAATGGATAACAAATATTTCTTATTTGATGCTATATACATGTACTGATGTTGAAATTGCCTTATTTTCTTCAATTGAATAGTTATTACTGAAGTACTTGAAAGCTATGATATTTTTTAATTTTGGGTTAAATTTCAAGAGTTTGTTATCACGTATCCCATTTGAAATATTGCTTGTACTATTTCAAATTAAAATTATTTCTTGTATTAAAATGTGTAATGAATATGTGATGGAGATAACAGTATTTTATTTTAAATTTGACCTACAAGGTTTATATGAACCATTTTCTATTAACCTAGCTCCCCAATATCGTAATCTTAAAGAAGTTAACCAGTGGTTTAACATTGTGTAAATGAACAAGATCTGTCTGTGGGAAAAAATTATCAGTTATGTAAAAATATACTTGGAATAATATAGAATTTAACCAGTGAATAAAGGTAGTAGGTTTTATCATTGATCAAATACTAATCAACAGAAATATGTTTCTCTCATCAGGAAGTATCAAAGAAGCCACAGTTATTGGTACCCCAACAAATCAACAAGACATAGCTCTACAAACATTAGGGAATAGAGGGAGTTTGATATCTACAACAAGTTCCCTTGGTAAACCTAGTGCATTGGCAGCATTTGCTGGAGTGTTGACAGAAATAAACTCAAAAGAAACATTTAATCAAAAAGTTAGAGTAAGTAAACAAATAATATGACTTTAATGTATCTTATTTTCACAAATTTGAAAATAGCATGTTAACATAATTAGAACATATCTCGAGAGAGAAGCATCATATCTTCTTGAAAAAGGGTATATACAGTAATTGTGTATTTTTGTCCATTTGCCTGTCTGAACTTAATATCTGTAACATCTAAACCAAGGCTGAATTTAGATGAAACCCCTCCTAAATCAAGACTGGATTTCGATACAAAGCCTCTTAAACCAAGACTGGATTTCACTAAACCTTCCACAGATCATTTAATATTAGATGGTGTTGTGTACCTATTTTATATGATTAGGATTTTACAATGGCAAATATGGTCTATGTTATAGCTTCTAAAAGGCCAAATTTTTTACCTACAATTACACCATCACCAATGAATGACCTTACTACAATGAAACTTTCTTAAAAAAAATTATTTTAGTAAGTGTACACCATTGTTACATTAAAATCCCTGCATCTTGGGTATAGTTCTTCCATATCATTCATATTTTAGTGACTTGAGATCTTAGATTTAGTAAACTGACCCCTTTATACATTCATTTGAATTTTTATAATGTGGAGCCCATCAAATGGTTCTGTTTAGATATACAAAGTAGAATAAATAGTCTTTTTTTCAAAAATTTATCATAAGAAATAGTAAAGACATTAGTATTATATTTTAATGTGTACTTTGCCGTTTTTCAGATAATGGATCCATCTTTAGTGTTCATGAACATTAATCTTGGTAGACGTATTGATGTCCAATGGCCGTGTGAAGAATGGCGACTGAATGGAGGCAGTAATGCATGGCAGGGCTGGCTTCCTGCTAAGGGCATGGTGGGAATAGTCGTACATAAATGGATTCCTTGTCATCGAGAAACTGTCAAAAGGTCTCATGTGGACAAAGTCATACTTTTAGTGCAAATAGGTGACAAACATGTTCCAATTGCAGATTCTGGGGTAATGGATCTTGGTGCTGAAGTTTGATGATTCCAGTGTCTTCATAGTTATTATCAGTCTTAAAAAGAGTTTCCATGATAAGAGTCAGAGTGTAATGAGAATATATCCATCGTGAAGGAATGAACTTGTGTCCGTGGTAACAACTGATTTAGTAGGGACTAAAATATTACCATTTATATCAAGGGTATATTATCGGACTAGTGTTCAATGAATACTACCAAGTAATACCTTCATCAAGATTTAGGTAACTTACTTCAGGAATGGTATTAGATATGGACTTGACACATAACACTGTCAACTATGTTTTGAATCGATACCATGTAAGAACCCTTAATGACAACAGCTTAATTACTACACATTGTAACAAGAGTTTAGAGGCAATTGGAAAGAAAAAAAATAGAAAAGATATTCAAGAAGTATTTTTCTACAGTTCTATCTTTACACAGGTGCTGTAAGTTTTACAGACCATTTAGAGGTATAGTGTTTTATCATCTGTTAACAATGGTGGGTCATGTGTGTTATGTGTAGATTTGTAGAAAGTAATGTCAGAGAGTTCACATGGCCTTCAGAATTCTTTTTCATATTATGTTGCAGGTGTTTTATAAATCAAAATTAAGAATTTGAGATTTGAATTACCATCATCATAAATGGTCAGATATTGTAATCAACATGGTAGTGGGTTTGAATATTAATGAATAGCCAAATTTATGAATAATTTATATAATAAACCATGAAAACTTTGTAAAACTTATAATTGTTCAAGTGAATTTTCCTTTTAATTGTAAATTATTTTTTTCTCCGTTAGCTTTCATGATATTTTTGATAGTTTTGTATCTCTATGAAACAAAAGTCAATTAATCAGCCTTCATGTTAATTTTACATTGTGTTAATATTACAACGGTCAGTGAAGCACAATATTCTTACTATAAAAAAATGATAAACCACCCAGGGAGGGCTGTCAGATATTGCATCTATGGTGCCTTTCTTCAAAGAACCATGCTACAATTTTTTCTTTCATTGCAATGATTGCATAACCCATTTTTGCAGTGCCTTTTCTTGGTACCATGTTCTTTAACATTAGATAGTCTTTAGGATTCATCTAGCTTCAATTTTTGTGAAGATATAACAAATTGTACATGTAAGACATGTATAATTGCAAGCATAACCAAATCTACATACAAACCCAAGTTTGTGTGACCATGTATTATTGTTATTTTTGTCTATGTTGGCACTATTTTCAGGGTTTATTATCATGTTTATGCTGCTTATGAAGCAGAGTTTTTTTGTAAATATATAAATAAATTTGATAACTTGTACATGATTGGTGATTTCAAAATCAAAAATATGTGATTTTGTGTAAATGTATGTATTGTAATTTTTAAACTAGCAATTCTATTCTGTGTTTTAACCATTCTGTATATTTTGTGTATTTTAGAAATCGTGCCATGTTTGTATATTTGGTCCTTCAGTATATAATTCCAGTAACACAGAGTTGTTATGATTATTGATGTGATATCTGCTTTATATTTAATCTATGGTTTGCTTCATGTCTTTATGCAATTTCATTTTCATTTCAGACAAAAAGAGATGCATAAATTTCTATTGTATTTCTCCGCCATTTTATTTATAGTAATCTATTGTTTAATTGACTTTCCAAGAAGGTAGTGATTATTCTTTCAAGTTTTGATACCAACTACTTAATTTAAAATGTGAAAATGAAATAGCTCATATTCGATCAACAGTTACATATCATGTGACATAGGTATCTGGTCAGTGCATTCATTCGAAATTTTAACCTTTGAATGATTTGCTGCACCTCTGAGGACTGAATATGATCTGTATCAGATCACTAAGTTAATAAGTGCTAGAAATCATAATCAGATTTTCAAGAAAATTTTGTTTTTTCTGTGTGTTTTAGGCCATTTATGCAAAAATTGACAATCATTCAGTTTAACGGATAATTTATAAAGAATATTCTACATATAACTGGACTTTTATGGGTTCAAACCATATCAATTAAAAATGCAATTTCTTTTCTTTATTTCAAGTTTTTTATTAAGCAGTGTTATTTGACATCACTTTATATATATATAACTCGTCTAAACATCAACCCAACAATGTTAGATCTGTAAATTTGCTTTCGCAAATTTTTGGTTCTTCCCCATATATATAGAGAGAGAGATGTGTATCTATGTTCAGCCAACATCTTTGAACGAGACGTTACACATTTGTTAATGAATTCTCATATTATCTCATATATAACCAAAATATTTTTTTTCAGTTTTATTTAACATTCCTTAAAAAGAAATCATTTTCTCATTAATGTAGGTGTTAGTTATTTCACACAGAACTCCACAACTTTTATTTGCAGCATGTAAATCATACTGCTCAAATCATATACTGGTAGCTTAATACATACTTCATGTTTTATTTAATTTGCATATTTTTAAAGATTATTTAAGATTTTTTTAAATGTACAAATGTAAATTGACGTACATATCAGATTGTACAAAACATTACCTTTTATTGTTTGTATGAAATCAGAGATTCTATATTTATTATAACATGGTTCATCATATATCATAAAGGAAGTATGTGTAGATATTTTATGGATTATTTTGGTAAAACATCATAATTATTGTACACCTGTCTACTATGCATGTCTTTTGCATAAATATTATTTTAAATTGGTGCTTTTCATGAAAATTAAATGAGCAAAATTAATTTTAGTTAAAGTGTTGGGTACCACCTTAACTGTTTTATTGAAAAAATCAGATTTATTTTTGGTATCTGTAGTCTAGCAAAATCAGGAATTTTAATTTCAGTGAATTTCATTGTTTGTATTCAGTGATTTACATTTACTGTTTAGAGGCAGTACAATTTTGTTTAAAAAAAAACAGAAGAAAAATGAAAGCTTTACAATTCCAATTTTAAAGAGACAGAATAAACTTCCATATTTATTTAAATGAAAATAACACCTTGTGCCATCAATTAACCTACTAACTAATCTAATGGAGTTTTAGTATATATTAAAAGCTAGTCGTGCTGCAAGAACTCTTCTTGTCTCAACTTTTAAACTTTTAATGATATAGGAGTAATTTTGATTTGATTCTTTTTCTAACTTTGTTTTAAATGTTGTTTAAAATATATTTAAATTATTAGTTACAGTTTGTTTTGTTTTTTATTTTTTTATGTCTGCAAAATGTGCAATTAGTATTATGTGTATTTGTGTTTGTACATGTGTATTTTTATTGATATATGTGTATTTGTGCAGGTATGTTCGTGTTTTATGTTTTGCTTAAATAATGGCATACTTCAGACATTTTTCACGTAGCAATGGAGGCACCAGTTATTTTTGAAACTAGAATTAATTGGAAGTAAAAACTATTGAAAAAATTGTTTTATGGTGTTAAAAAATATTTTGTCAGTTATTTTTATGTAATAGATAACTGTTTACAAAGTTAAACCACAAGTTTATTTCTTTTTTATCATATAGTGCTCTGGAAACATGTCTTTGCAGTAACAATTGGAAGAGTTATTTTTTATTGTGCTGATAGTCGAACACTTTTTGAATCATTTGCAAGTTTTAAGTGTGTATGTTTTCTATAGACTAGATTCCTTAGTGTTTGAACAAAAAATAAAAATGTGTAGAATTTTTACCAAAGTCATTCCATTCATTGTGTAATTTACATAATACATGTATAAGAATGATTATATTCTCATGGTATACTGTTAGAATGTGGAATAAATGTGTATGTAATGAAAATGAAAAGTGTCAACTTAAAGATCAAATAAAACATTGAAAAAACAATAAATTATTATGAAAAAGTTTATAGTTATTGTTTACACCTCCATTTACAACAAATTTTTGACAATTTAAAATTGTCTTCAGATTGTCTTTTCAGTCTTATAAATTCTGAAAAAAAAAATCATCTATACTCCTTAAAAATGAGGTCCAACTTATAAGCCGACATGACATAAAAGGAAGAATCGAAAAATTCATCTGAATATATAACTAATTTAGGACAACAGTGTTAATTGAAAATGACATCATTCCATAGCCAGGCCGTTTGGTTTACACATAATTAAATCAAGTTCCAGGTTAAATCAGATACCTATACCATTAGTATATGTCACATCTAGTTCCTGGTTGTAGTAAGAAAATCTTAAGGTAGAATGTGGCAAAGTTTAGTCAAGATTTGTGAAAGTTAAAACAAGAGCCCAGAGGCTGTCAAAATTTGCATTTCATTTGTTAATGTTAAAATTTTCACTGTTAAAGCATTGAAGGACCAAAATCCTGAACAACATACATTGAAACGACCACAAATGTCTTTCTGTGATCAATCAAGGACATCAACTCATAAACAGCACCAATGAAAATTAAATATTGTCAATATTGAAATTGAAATACATTTTTGTCAAGCCAGGGACTTTTGTCTTAGAAAGCTTGACATAGGGATAATGACCGGCAGCTGACTTCTTGGAAGCTTTATATTTTAGATGTTGGAACACCTGGATGCTTCATACTTTGTATATAGATGCCATATGTTACGAAGTTTCCAATTGTCACATGAACATTATCCTCGACCTCATTTTCATGGTTCAGTGATGACTTGAAAAAAAGTTTGTAATGTTGATTTCTCTCTGTTTATGAGTTATAAATAATAATATTTGGTATGTGCGTACCTTGCAAGGTTGTCACATGTGCACATTAAATAGTTTTCGCTTGACCTCATTTCATGGATCAATGGACAAAGTTAGGTTTGAACGTTCAAGTCCATATTTCAGATATTATAAGCAATTGGTGTAGTATATTTGACACAAGGTGTACATGTCCAACTGGTAGGTGTCATCTAACCTTGACCTCATTTTCATGGTTCAGTGATCTACTTAATTTGGTGAATGGAATAATTGTGAAGTGAACATGTCCAACTTGCAGGTGTCATCTGACCTAGACTTTATTTTTATGGTTCTGTGGTCGAAGTTTATTGTTAGAGTTTTGGTCTTTATATAATTCTAAATGCAATAGGTCAACTATGTTTGATGTATGAAAATATTTTTTGCTGTGCATGTCATTCTTGCACGTTTTATTTGACCTTGACCTCGTTTTCAGTTTATTGCTCAGTGTTAATATTTTGTGTCTTGGTTGGTGTTTTTTTTTTTTTAACTATAAGCAACAGCTCATCTACATTTGATGAATGGAAGGGTTGTAAGCTGCACATGTCAGCCTGCCATGGTTCATTGCCTGGTTTTCTTGGTCATGTCTGTTTCTTAGAAATTATAAGCAATTGGTCAATGTATTTACCAGTAGTGTATTGAATGATTTTATCATAAAGGTGTACATGTTTTTCTCCTTTGGTTAATATGTCCATGGTCCCATTTTCTTGGATCATTTTAAGTTTATGTGATAGTTGTAAAGCTTTACTACAACTATAAACATAATATCAATGGTTTATAAAGAAAGCGACATCTCAACATGTGCATTCTTGTTTCATCAGTTATTTAAATTAAATAAAGCATTGGTTGTATGGTTCATCATTTACTGCCAGTAATCTTTATTGAATGGAACCAACTGAAACTGCCCTTAAATTAACTGCAATGTAGTTGAAAATGTGGCGTCAACATTTTAATACGACCGCAAAATTTGAAAAAAATTTCGTCGTATATTGCTATCACGTTGGCGTCGTCGTCCGAATACTTTTAGTTTTCGCACTCTAACTTTAGTAAAAGTGAATAGAAATCTATGAAATTTTAACACAAGGTTTATGACCACAAAAGGAAGGTGGGGATTGATTTTGGGAGTCTTGGTCCCAACATTTTAGGAATTAGGGGCCAAAAAGGGCCCAAATAAGCATTTTCTTGGTTTTCGCACTATAACTTTAGTTCCAAGTTAATAGAAATCTATGAAATTTTGACACAAGGTTTATGACCACAAAAGAAAGGTTGGGGTTGATTTTGGGAGTTTTGGATCCAACAGTTTAGGAATTGGGGGCCAAAAAAGGGCCCAAATAAGCATTATTCTTGGTTTTCGCACCATAACTTTAATTTAAGTGAATAGAAATCAATGAAATTTAAACACAATGTTTATAACCACAAAAAGAATTTTGGTATTGATTTTGGGAGTTAAGGTCCCAACAGTTCAGGAATTAGGGGCCAAAAAGGGACCCAAATAAGCATTTTTCTTTGTTTTCGCACCATAACTTTAGTATAAGCAAATAGAAATCTATGAGATTTAAACACAAGGTTTATGACCATAAAAGGAAGGTAGGTATTGATTTTGGAAGTTTTGGTCCAAACAGTTTAGGAATAAAGGGCCCAAAGGGTTCAAAATTAAACTTTGTTTGATTTCATCAAAAATTGAATAATTGGGGTTATTTGATATGCTGAATCTAACTGTGTATGTAGATTCTTAATTTTTGGTCCCGTTTTAAAATTGGTCTACATTAAAGTCCAAAATTAAACTAAGTTTGATTTTAACAAAAATTGAATTCTTGGGCCTCTTTGATATGCTGAATCTAAACATGTACTTAGATTTTTGATTATGGACCAAGTTTTCAAGTTGGTCCAAATCAGGATCCAAAATTATTATATTAAGTATTGTGCAATAGCAAGAAATTTTCAATTGCACAGTATTCAGCAATAGCAAGAAATCTTCAATTGCACAGTATTGTGCAATAGCAAGAAATCTTCAATTGCATAGTATTGTGCAATAGCAAATATTTTCAATTGCACAGTATTGCACAATAGCAAGAAATATCTAATTACACAATATTGTGCAATAGCAAGAAATTCCAATTGGAGTTATCTTTCTTTGTCCAGAATAGTAGTTGAATCAACTTAAATCATTGTTTTATACAATATACAATGTATATTCACTTTAACTACCAACTGATAGATTAAAACAATCTTTACCATTCAGTGATAACAAGCACTTTTTTTACATTTTAATATTTTGTGATGTATTTAAATGAGTAGTTATTGTTGCAAACTTCATTAGAAATTTGAATTGAGATCAGTTTTGAAATAAGGGAAAGGGGGATGTGAAAAAAAAATTGGGGGGTCAATTTTTTTCATTTCAGATTTCATAAATAAAAAGAAAATTTCTTCAAACATTTTTTTGAGAGGATTAATATTCAACAGCATAGTGAATTGCTCAAAGGCAAAATTTTTTTAAAAGTTCATTAGACCACATTCATTCTGTGTCAGAAACCTATGCTGTGTCAAGATTTTTATCACAATCCAAATTTAGAGCTGAATCCAGCTTGAATGTTGTGTCCATACTTGCCCCAACCATTCAGGGTTCAACCTCTGCAGTCGTATAAAGCGGCGCCCTGCGGAGCATCTGGTTACATTGTGACTTGGATGGAAAGCTGTCACATTGGCACTAATACCACATCTTCATATTTATATAAACATGAAATGGTTTCTAACTTGAAATCTGTACATCAATATACTCTAGTTTTAAGGTTTATTATTATTTAACAAAGTGTAGATCTGTATGGTTCAGGTTTCTATAACAAAGTGTAGATCTGTATGGTAAAGGTTTCTATAACATAGTGTAGATCTGTATGGTATAGGTTTCTATTCCTTTCAATGCAGGAAATATTGAAACTATTTGCACATACTATATCATTCATGCTTCTTTTCTATAAGAAATGTGTGCTGTTGTTTATGAAATAAATTATGACAAAGAGTTTACTTTTTTAATTTTCATTTCCTTGAAAATAACAACAAAAAAACAAAAACAAATTAAATATTAAATTTAACAATAATGCACCTGGCATATGTAACAAATAATGTTTTAATCATTCAAAAAAACCCAAAATCAAACTTAAAATACAAAATTATTCTAAAAATTATTACATTTATATAACTACATGACTACAAATTTTAAAAACAAATTAAACCCTAAATAATGAATTTAAAAATAGCTAAAGACTTCTGTCCTGGTTGTTGAATTGGTTTGAATGAAATTCTCTATTCTTAATACATGACTTGTCTATAAGACACATACACTCTCTAAAAATAGCATAGTGCAAAAGCCACCACATAGTGTTCATAGTTACATATTGAAGTAGTGCAATTTTAAGTGTAATAAAACGAACTGATGAAATTACAATGTGGATCTTTTAAATATAGATTCTATAATGAAACAAAAGTTGTTCAAAAATCAAAAGTTAAATCAACATTATTGAAATCAAATGTAGATGAATTTCAACATAAAATTTCATATCACAACCAACACATGCAAGTAAAAATTTATGTGTACAGGCAGCAAATGGTAGATATCCTTGCCCTTACAGCAAAATGCATTGAGTGTGTAGGTAAAGATAACATGTTTGTTTAGCTTGCTTTGCTATCTTAACCCCAAAGTCTTTATTAGATTAAGTATACTACTGGGATCCTCCATATGGAGTAATCAAGTCCAACAGATTGGTTATCTGTCTGACAAGTCTACTTTTGAAAGAGGGTGGTATACCTAACTTAATAATAACTTCATACAAGCAAGCTAACCAAACAAATTGTCTTTACCTACAAACTCAAGGCATTTAGCTGTAATATTTAGGTTAATAAAAATAATCTTTTTGGAAATGTAAAAGCCTGAACTTGCATCACATACAAACTTTCTTTTTGTTATTTTGTTTTCCCTCTAAGTAGCTAGTCTGCCTAAAAGTTCGGTATTTTATATTTAACTAATCAAGGTAAAGTCATGACAACACATATCAAACTTAGAGCTAGATGTTGCCTCGTGTCTTCATATGCAAATTAAGAATGGAATAGCAAATCTGACCAAAATAGACCAGATCAATATTTCAAAGACAAGTTTCAGATGAAGTTTGGGATACTTACTTTTACATCTAGTTCAAAGACAACCTTTGAGGTCTGAAAAGAAAAGAACGAAAGTTCAATCATTCAGGCCTAGATTTTTCTTAACTAGGTCTGTCATTTTTAAAAGGGTACAAATAGACATTAAACCTAAAATAACTGCTTTAGTCCAGCTAAACACTTAAACTGAAAAATGAAATTAAACTTATATCTCTATGATAATCAGTCTTCTGCAAATATTCTTAAACACACTAGCAGCTAGAAACTTTAAAATAAAAAAAAAACATAAAAAAAACATACCCTTTGTTAGAAACTTGTAAAAATATCAAAACAAATATATATAACATACAACCTAAGCTAAAAACTTGTAAGAATGTCAAAACTTGTTGGAATTTCAAATCAAAGTTATATAACACCATCTTAGCTGACAAGTTGTAAGAATATCAAAACAATAATATATCAACAACATAACAAATTAATGAGTCATTATCCAATCTTATGATAAAAACTTAATATTTATAATAAATCAATGACAAAACCAAAATCTTTAAAAAGTTCAACAATACAGGTCAGTTGACTAATCATACAGCTTTTAAAAATTTCATGCTTTACATTACTTTTCAATAAAAGAAGGGATGCATCATGGGTGCATATTTATATCCACAAATTAATTTTGACAACTTTAGAAAAACAGAGATATAAAATTAGCAAGACACAACAAAATTCCAAAATAGAAAAATATTTCAAGATGCATTATACATTGTCTAATCATTTCCTAAAGACTTAAATAATGAACATCAGAAATATCATTTGACAACAAGTTAAGTCACATAACTCTAGAACAACTGTCAGATCTGACAATTATCAAATTGTAAATGGAATTAATACACGTGGTAAAAAAACAAAAAAACTTTGTGTAAACTGTCACTTGTTTTCATGAATATATATATCAGGAAAATAAAAAGCAAGTCTTCAATTTTATGCTAGTGATTGACCAATTAAAGTTTAATCTTTAGGACTTTCTTCCACGTTCCTGACAGCAAAGAAATCTGTAAGAGTATTAAGAATTTTCTTCACAACTGGTATACTCCATGCTCTTCCGATCATCTGTCGACGTTTAGTAACTGTGATGTTCCCTACATCTGTATAATGATCTGGAAATCCAAAAACTCTGAAAAATTTTATTTTTACAATTAGTGTTTTTGCACTAAGAAAGTTATTTGTCAAAACACTTATATACTTTTCTGACAAAATCTCAAAAATCTTGTATCCTTCACCTTTAAACCTTTTAATTTAATTTAGATTTTAAAAACGCTAATATTACAGATTTTTATTGCAATAGTTGAATAACGGACAGAAATGCAAGATTTTTGCCAAAACTGCTCTATTTTTACTTTAAGGTATTTACAAATGCCAAGGTGACCAATATGGTACATCATACATTGCCACTAGTTTATCATACCTTTCTAATTCAGAAATCCAGATAATATCATCTTTGCCATTCATCGTTACAGGGAAGAAAGCATCATTTTTTCCTTGCTTCAAAGAATTCTGTCTTGTTGTAACAGTCCTTATTATCTTTACCTAAAATTAAATATTCATGGTAAACAAGTTATTCTTTAATATTTTCAATCCAATAAACACTATAACAGTTTCATATTGGTATTCTATCAGCATATCAGGATTAAGAATTCCTGAAAATGATCTGTTTTACAAAAGTGACATTTCTTGCCATCTATACTGTGTCCTTTCTGTACATTTCTTTCCATGCAAAGTTCACAGTTTGAACAGAAAATAAACTCAGGTGGAGTAACTCTGATTATCCTTATTTAAAGCATTTTCACTTACCGGGTATATCTAGTATGATTTAGAAAAAAAAAAATCAAAAACGATATGTTGGCTGTTTGTCACCATGCTGGAAATGAGATATTTATATGACAAAATATTTTTTGCCAAGGTAGTGTGTACACAGTAACTGAAAAAGAAGACTGTGTCTATGGCCACAAAATGCCCCTGGACAAGCTGTGAAATTTTCCAAGTTAAAAAGGGACATATATTTAGAACAGTAACTGATAATCAACCAAAATTAAACGAGGCAAACCAAAGTAGGAGTGTGGAAATGAAAATTGAATGGTCATCATTTAATTTTGTTTTGAACATTACAAACATGAATGCTGATACTCATACCCCCTTCCCCCCTCATCATGATTTAAACTTACTGTAGCTTTTCTGTTACATTTATTAGACAGAATATCATCTAGGTCTGCTGTGAGTTTAATATCAGATAAATCTGGTGTGCTGTAATTAGAGGTATATAAATGTCTATAAAATATACATCAATGAGGCACAAACCCAACAACAAAATATAAGTAAGAAGATAACTAGAGATATGAACAAAGAGAGATGTACAGTATATGTCAATGATCAAGAAAATTTAACAACACAAAGCACCAAAAGCTTCATAAGGTGAATTAAGTCTTTCACAATATTAAAAACATCTGTCTTCTCAGAAATTCTATACATTTTTCAAAAAAGGCAAAATGCAACAGTTCTTTGTGATGGAGGTGTGGAAACGTATGTTTTTAGCCTCTTTTTAATTTGACGTAGGAATTTACAGTATGCCATTTGTGAAAATAATTACAATCACAATACTTGGTAATGTTTTCTAGTAAATAATTAAAGAACCTTTTTGAGCACGTTATAACACCCCACTTTCCCATATTGTCATTTGGCAAACAAAATGTCACCAGATTCATTAATAGGATGTTTAGAACGTTTTGTTCAATGCGCTTTATTTTGTGTATATAAAAAATAGTGATAAACTTGGGAAGTCAGTACCATGGAATTTGATTGCATTTCATACAATCTTTCACAAAAACCTATTTTTATTTCTTACCTATACATTCCAGGAATATTGCCCCAAAAATATCTTGGCCTGGCTTGTGCTGAAAAATACTTAGCATCCCATAATGCTGGCTGGCACTGAAGAATACAAACAAACTATGTCAAACATTTCCTTTAAAATTTGCAAAAATACAAATAAATGCAAAATTTTTTCTCACATTCTAGCTTAAAATGTTTTGTAATCTGCTTGCCATTTAAGAAATTCCCTAAATTTTACACAGATTTCAAACTTTTGATAATTGCTGACTTTGACCTTTTGATCCATTATGCACATTATGGCAATGTCAAACAAATTTGGTAAAAATTTGGAATATGCTGATATCGTTCAAAGATAAATAAATATCATAAAAACAAAATTTTACGCAAATGTCATCTTTCACTAGTTTCCATGACCTTTATACTATTGACTTATCAACCAATCAGATTTTTGTCCTCATTCTTTCAAGTATTGATTCAAACCAAGTTAATTTAAAACAAAATGGAAAGGTTCAAAAGATTTATTCCCAAAACTGGAAGTTAAACACCAAAATAATTTTAACTGCGTAAGTGCAACTTCATCAAATCCTCTTGAGTAGACAAATCTTTTTTTTACTGCATCATTTTATGTGTGTGTGTGGTTTATTCCGTGAATGCCAACATCATTTGATCTACCTACAATTTACCTGTAAAATTATGTCGGCATTCGAGGACTAGGTGCAAGAAATTGTCACAACAAAAGTGCATCCTATCAAAACAACCATTCTAATTAAACAGAAATGTATATTCCAGGTAGCTAAATCACATTCATGTTTGTGAAGTTGTTGAAAAAATATTTTTTTTGGTGTAACTACTGTAACCAATATATATTCTTCTCTAAAAATAAAAAAAATTGTTGCATCACTAAGTCTTTGGACTTGGATGCTTTTTCAACATTTCTATAGTGTTGTGTGCTGTAATATCGTCTTATTTTACTTGATGGAATTTCTCGAAACTTTGTGTATTCTCATACTTTTTTCATAGCATAAAGAGAAGAAAAATTTGAATAATATATTATTTGTTTGCAGACAGAGAACACAGAAAACAAAACATATAGCATAAGTCAACATATAAGCAGATTGACAAAAAACACTATAAATCTTCATATGTCTCGGAATATTGTTGAATATTTTATACAAGCAATGTTCATTTAACAGTCTATTACAAGTGTAAAATTTAATTAATTGTTCAATTAAAAAGTTAATATAATAGAATATTTACTAATAAATTATTCAATATGATATGGATTTAGATAAATCTCTAATATATCCTTTTTATAAGTTTGAAATAATTGTATTCAACTAGAATTTCTTTAAAAAAAAAATATGTCTTATAACATTTCCATTCCCAAAATATTTATTTTAATAAAAGTAATAAAAATATTTTTATTTTCTTTATTTCTTTAGAATTCGTGACTATTTTAACCCCAAAATCTACTATATTTTCTTATATCAAAAAGTGATAAAATGTTGCAATTTTATCAAGTTCTCTAATTAATTTTTACATTTAAATACTCATAAAATTATTTCAATAGTTATAAAAACACCTATTGTTCTTATAAACACATCTATTGAAATATTTTTGTTGGCATTCAAGGAAAAGGTAACATATAAAATGTTGGCATTCGAGGAAGACACCGTGTGTGTGTGTGTATGTAAAGTCATCTATTTGTGTTTTTAAATACCTGTAAAAACCTGGATATTACATCAGAATATTCTCTTCTCATTGAAGCCACGTTTTCATACAGCCAGAAGACGTGATGCCCGTCAGATAAATTTTGTACATATTGTAGTATACGAAAATAATCAAAGAACAAAAGAGCTGTGCTGCCTGAAAATAAACATAACAAGAAATGCAGTGGGAAACAGGAAAAAACACACAGTATATTATATGAACTACTGATTTCATTAAAATCTGTAATAATGTAGAAATCTCACTTGTTAAGATTTTAAAACAATAGTAAGACAATTTCAATTTGTATTTAACTTTACACTTTTACATACCTGTCAACCTGTGATGATGAAAATGCAGGTGATAACCTGCATTGAAGAATCAAATCTCAGGTCATAACGCGTACCAACTTTTACTAGCTGTATTTCAGTATTAATGGTACATTTTCTAATAATGTAAATCAATGATACCAAAACATCAATGCATGTTCACTTGTTTAAGTAATTTTAAATCCTATTAATTATTATTTCATTACACTTTTAAAGATTTTTATAAATTTTTGTATCACAGTCTTATGTTGTTTACTTTGAGAGATGATGAAACACTACAATTTATTATTCAAATGTAATTCTAAAATGTTTTACAGGCTATGTAGCTTTTCAACATTATATCTATCAAATTTACAAGGAAATTAGACTATGATCAAATATAGTAACACAGTTAAAGGAAGTATAAATGTAAAATATAATTGGAAAAAAAATATGGATAAAGGTATAAAAATAATGAAAAGTTATTTTTCAATATGTATTTGAATTTTATATTTTTATGATTTAATCTTTTTCACCCATAAAACGTAAATATAAGGAATAATTTTGAATGGTGACAAATAAGGGGAAGTTACTCTTGGTTGAAATATTTTTGTAAACTAATGTAAGTGCAATTTATTTACGACCTAAAGCTAAGGTAATTGATGTTAATTAACAGTGTGTTTGACACCAAAGCTGTCAAGTGAAGCCATGCACTTGATGGGTCACTTAATTTGACAGTTTACATAGCTAGATGAACTTTCTGTTCATGGAAGAATTACGAATTTGCCGGTATTTCAAAGGAATATTACTTATGAAATCAATCTCAAGGCTAAGAAATACGGGTGAAATCGGGTCATTTTCAGAATTTCTGGGTCATTGAAATGACCCGGCTGGTCCCTCAGAATTGTGAAAATCTCGGGTCACACCCACAGAATACAGGTCAGTTGACAGCTATGATTTTACAGTAGAATAAGTACACGGTCAAAAACAAACTGTATAAAATAGAACAGTTTATTGGTCTGATTAAATATAAATACCTTAATATTATGGTACTTGTAAGAAAATTAGTTTTAAAAAAAAAATCCAACTCACTGAAATCAGAAAAACCTTTTCTCACTGGATTGGCTAAAGATAGGTCATTACATGGGGATCCACCAATCACCAAATCTATTGGACTGATTTCTTTTAACTGTAACAAGAATAGTAGTTTACTCAACATTAAATGTAACAACACTTAACAATTCTTTAGTTTATTTCTATATTAGTACTTTGTAACAGAGAAGGGTGCTATAGATATAGGTCTTTAACAGGGTCAAACAAGTGAAAGAAAGAATATATCCAAACCTTAACGAAAATTTTACCTACATTTAATATCACTTCCATTTACTGGAAACCACGAAAATTAAATCCCAATGAAATCTTATAGAGACAAAATTTGACCCCAAGACAATTAATGTTTCTGCAGTATGCTTCAACTTTATACTGATTAAGCTTTTAAAATTATTTTGATCAGAGTGTCACTGATGAGTCTTATGTAGACCAAAAGTGCATTTGGCGTATTTAATTATAAGCTTGGTACCTTTGATAAAGATTTACAAATGAGTAGATGCCACTGCTGGTGGACATTTCATTCCTGAGGGTATAACAAGCCCAGTAGCCAGCATTTTGGTGTTGACATGAATATCAATAATACGGTCGTTCTTATCGATTTACAGTTTGCAACATAAGTATGAAGTCATTTTTAGGCCTTTTATAGCTTGCAGTGTGTTGAAGGTCATACTTTTATAATTATAATGGTTTCATTTTTTACACATTGTGACCAAGAAACTTGGTTTTTTTTTGGCCCTTGTACCACATACTCTTATTTATTGTTTCAGATAGAAACAAGTTATTATAATGAGCTGTCAACAATGTTGGACACTTACCTTTTCTTCAGTTAATTTGGTCACATCCCCAATAGGAGTCACAGTATCACCATAATGAAAGGATGTCACTAACATGGAATCCTGGTCTATTTCTGATGTGTAGTATACTTCAATGTCTAGCCCTAATGAATCCAAAATCACCTTTCCTGTTATCAATACAAACTTTAAATAGAAAATCATTTACTATGCAAAAATAAAACTAGATGTATTGATACATTACAAATGACTTCACCAGAAAACTTATAACAAAACATTGGTAACAGATTAAGTTAACACAACTTTGACTAGTTATAAGAAATGTTTTATGCCAGCTAGTGTAAACAATTTTTTTTTATTTTGAAAATAAAGAATGTAAACATTACAATATGCCAGTCCAGCAGGCATTAAAATCGACCAAAAGATGAACAAATCAGAACAATCAATCAGAACAAAACAAACTGTAGATTAGCATTATACACTCATGAATCAAAAGGTCTTCAAAACAGAAAGTTGAATGTTTTCTGATCCTTGTAAGCAAAACATTTCAATCAGATTGGAATTTACAACACTTGACTTGAAATTCTGTTTCGACATAAAAAATAATAATAAAGGGAATGCCAGTGATGTACAGTAATGTATATACAGAATTCTTCCTTTAATGATACATCTCAAACCAATTAAACCTGCTTTTTTAACCATGTTTTTCTAAGTTTAACAACTTTTTATACAAACCAGTTCCAATTCCATCAAACAGGGAGAGAACTCTTAGTTTTTTCTTTTCTCCTACTAGGAGGTAACTTAAATCCTGCTCCTGTGAGAAATAAGAGAAATTTTGTTTTAATGAGAAGCTTAATTTTCAGAAGTTGATTTATTTTTAAATATTTCTACATTTTGTTCTCCCAAGAAATGTGTTACAAAATCTGTGGTTAACATAACCATTTCGCTTTGAGAACATGTTAAAAGGATTTTATACTGATATGTGATCATAGGACAGTCTATATCAGCAGGAATGCAATCATTGGCCAATAATGGTGTGTTAGATGTGATGTAGTCCAGTAAATATTGATATACTGTAAACCAACTTAATTTCGCGAGCGATTTATTTTCGCGACTAGAAAAATAACGCGAAATTAAATCGTCGCAAAAAGGAATAACTTGGATCTTTCCCTATCAAACTACATTAAGTTAATAAGAAAATTGCGAAATGAAATCGCCGCGAAGTTGACTAGCTGGGGATAAATGCGAAATAAAGTATCCACGAAAATAAGCTGATTTAGCGTATATTATTGATAAACTTAAATGGTTATAGTAGTCTTTTGAGTGATTTCACTAACCACAGAAACTAACTTCTTGAAATAAGATGATAGTTGTTAGTTTCTGAAGATGAACAAACGTAATTATATGAATTCACTCGCAAAATATTATTGACCAATATTTGAATACATTAACAAACCTGTACTTGATAGCCTGTGTTATACAGTCTAAGAATATTACGCATCCAGTCAGTTTTAGGTATTAGATAACCATGCGTTTCCAGAGAATATGGATGACACAAAAAGCATTTCCACGGATCAGCTTGTTTTATCTGTAAATAAACATGCAGAACATAACATGGGTTATTCCATCTTAAAAGGATAAAAATATTCTTAAGTTAACATATAGGACTCTTTAGTATAATGCAATATGTATAATTTAATATACTTTAGAATACAGCAATTTGCATTACATCTAAGTGAAATTCAAAAAAATTTGTAAGGTATTGGTAGGGTTATAGGTATAGAACCATTAATTAGGCCATGGATATAAAGGCACTCAAGAAAGCAGTACATTTTTAAAAACATAACAGTTTCTATGCAAAAAACTGCTTTTTGAATTTGAATGCAATTATCCAAAAGCCCCCCAAAAATACAAACTCTAGAGAGACCTAAAGCCCTCATTTGAACAGGGTTGCAATGATTGCTATACCAACAGTTTAAATGTCCAATGCATTCTCATTTATCAAGCTGGTGAGAAATGGCTGCAATAGGGAGATGGATAATATCAAAGGGATATTCAAACTGACAAACAAATTGACAATAGGATGATCTCAGCAGGGTGAACAGATCCTGCTCCATATGAGTTGTGTTGCTTATGTAAGTCATACCCGTAGCAAAGAACCCCCCCTTGAAAACAAATAAGCACTGTGAAATTCCTGGCTACGGGCCTGTAAGTAACCCTGGTAATGAGTCTAATTCTGTAGGTCACATTTAAGGAAAAGAGGACATGATTGAAACATTGAGAAAGACTCTCAGTTATATTACAAAAAGCAATGACATAATTTAATTCACCTTTTCAACGTGGTCTTCACCTACGAACAGTCGTATACATTCCAAGCAATATACACTGTAAAAGAAATAATGAACTTAAAGAAGAATAGGTTTAAGAATGTATATGTAATACATAATTTGAAATTAGCTACAAATTTCTAAAGACTTTTCATTTATATTTTTTGCTTGAAAAGAATATCATACACGAAAACTAGTGTTAAAAATTTGAAAGTGTAGGGTGAAAAACTTTACTTTCTTAAAATAAAACTTCTAATAGATATATGCAAACAGAAAGGTATTCTTTATTTTGGTTACTTGTTCCTACATTTTATGTTTTTTTAAAAATAACCCTTACAATTGAAAGAATATTTCCAATCGTCTTTTTCTGATATTTGTTTTTACAGTACCACAACATTTGCAGAATACATATCTATTTCTCAATGTTTTTTTTCATAAATGAATGAAAATATTTTTTTAAGCCTTTTTTCAAATACCATAAAGAGGGTTATTTTGGCAGGTGTAAAATCTTCATGATTTTCATTGAATAAGGTGTACAAATTATTTTGGCAGTTACTATTTTGGTTGATTCAAAACTTTTATCAATACATTTGCATATACACTTTTAAATTGGCGGAATTTATTTTGGCGATTTTGTTCTATCCAGGAAATAAAGCTAAAATTTACAACCCGCAAAAATAACCAGCTATACGATAGACCGTAGTAAACTTATCTGACAATACTTACTTGTTACACTCTGATTCCTCACAGACAAACAACTTTCCACCACTGGAGCACACAATGCAAAACATCTGTTAATAAAAAATTATATATATCTGATGTTCTATTGCATATAAAAATAAGGAGATGTTGCATAATTGACAATGAGACAACTATCCACCTTAATATAAATGAAACAGATGTAAGCAACACAGAGAAAAACCCATAACGCAGTCGGCATTCAAAGGTCCCACCAGAAAACCCCATAACGCAGTCATCATTCAAAGGTCCCACCACAAAAATATGAAACAAATCAAAAGAGAAAACTACATCTATTACTAATTATCAGTAAATCAGAAACTAAGAAATCAAAAAGTCTGACAAATATATATAATAATATATGTCATATATCAGTTCTTTAAGTTCTAACCAGCTCATAAAAATTACAATCAAAAGATCTGCTGGCAATACAAACTAGAGGCTCTCAAGAGCCTGTATCGCTCACCTGATTCTTTTTGGGATTTTGAAATCATATAAAAAAATATAAAATTTGGCTAAAAGTAACAACACAACCTCATAAGGAAAGGAACATTCAGGCTAAGTTTGATTTCATTCAATTCAGTGGTTCTCTAGAAGACTTTTGTATGCATTTCCCATAAGGGTCCTATGTTAAACTAAGTCCCCCCACTATCGGCCATCTTGGATGATGGATCAGCTACAAAGTAACAACACTTGGTCAGCACCTCATAAGGAACATTCATGCCATGTTTTGTTTCATTCCATTCAGTGGTTCTCTAAAAGAAGTCATTTGTATGCATTTCCCATAGGGTCCAATGTTAAACTAAGTCCCCCGCTGGCGGCCATATTGGATGATGGATCGGCTACAAATTAACAACACTTGGTCAGCACCTAATAAGGAACATTCATGCCATGTTTTGTTTCATTCCATTCAGTGGTTCTCTAGAAGAAATTCAAAATGTAAAAAGTTAACGACGACGCCGGACGCCAAGTGGTGAGAAAAGCTCACTTGGCCCTTTGGGCCAGATGAGCTAAAAATGTCAATATGAAAGTACAAATTCCATAGATTTTTTTATACTCCAAGGGTCTTAATTCAGCTAAAATTGGTCAACTCCTAAAAAACTCAAAAATTCAAATCTCAAGTCAAAATAATAGACCAATATAAAATAAAAATAGAATGAAAGATGTCAGAAACAATATATGTACCAGGCACTTACACTTGGTGACAAAAGAAGTGAACAAGAGGCTCTCAAGAGCCTGAATTGCTCACCTTAATTTTTTTGGTTAAATCTCTCATCAATGATTATTTTGGCTTTTCAATTTATTTAAATGTTCTTTGAATCATCCTATTTTCTTCAAAAGCAAAAAAAATAATCATTTTCTCCTATGTTCTATTTTAGCCATAGCAGCTGTTCCTTGACATACAAGGAAATAAAATATAAAATTTATACTAGATACTCTGAAACTCATTTAGCCTAAGTTTGGCTGAAATTGATACAGCGGTTTCAAAGGAGAAGATTTTTTAAAGTAAGTCAACATGGTGAACAAATTGTGAAAAAAGTCTTTAAAGGGCAATAACTCCTTAAGGGGTTAATTGACAATTTTGGTCAAGGTGACTTATTTGTTGATCTTACTTTACTTCACATTTTTGCTATTAACAGTTTATCTTTATCTATAATAATATTCAAGATAATGACCAAAAACTGCAAAATTTCCTTAAAATTACCAATTAAGTGGCAGCAACCCAACAATGGGTTGTTTGATTCATCTGAAAATTTCAGGGCTGATAGATCTTGACCTAATGAACATTTTTACCCCATGTCAGATTTGCTCTAAATACTTTCGTTTTTGAGATATAAGCCAAAAACTGCATTTGACCCCTATGTTCTATTTTTAGCAATGGCGACCATGTTTGTTGATAGATCAAAACTTTGGATTCAATTTATAAACTAGATACCCTAAGGAACATTCACTTAAAGTTTGGAAGTATTTGGCCAGGTAGTTTCAGAGGAAAAGATTCTTGAAATAGTTTATGACGACAATGAACGACGACGACAGACGCCAAGTGATGGCATAAGCTCACTTGGCCCTTCGGGCCAGGTGAGCTAAAAATGGATAGACAAGAGGGCAAAGCTAAATCTAGGCAACTCTGGAATTTGATGTCAGGCTCAATTAATTACAAAATATTTTTACCTTTACATGATCATGGTTAATTCTTTACATAGTCAAATTCTATGTTTTGAAGTAAATACTCACCCCTGTGCCATCCTCTCCAACAGCAAAGAAAGATTCTATCAGTTCTTGCTACAAATAAACAATTGAGGAAAATTTAATTTAAACTGATTTGCCATTAATACAGGCTTGCAAATTGATGCAACCTTAAAAGTTTAACCCCAAAATCAAGAGGTTTCTTCTTCCTCCAGATTTTGAAAATCTGTACAAATTTCATTCTAAACAAGCAAGGATAAAATGTCTTCATACATAAACCCTTCGTTCTGAATGTAGGGTTTGACATTTAGATGGACAAATTGCAAACAAAGCTATGACTATTGCTCCTGAGATTTTTTGGGGGAGCATAATAAAAAATAAAAAATAAAAGAAACAAATTTGAGCTTTCTAAAAAGCTGAGGACTGCTTAGCTCTAACCTAATTTAAGTTAATATGTGTGCATGTGGTTTTTGATTTGGTATTGGAAATGTGGTATGTTAAGATATTGATTGACAATTTTTTTACTTGTTGAAAAAATGTACAAATAGACATGACTCTGGAGGTGTGTCTAGATTTGCAGAATTTGAGACCAGAAAAGTTTCTAATTCTTCATCTCATTTTAGCCAATAGCTGTTGATGTAACTCATCCGCATAATAAAACAACCAATCAGAATCAATTTGTGATAAGTAGTTATTTCAATATGGCATGTATGTCCACTTAAAACTAATAGCTCCACATTGTGATGCGAAGTAATTATAGATTATATAAAAACGAAGAATAATACCCAACTTTCTATCAAACTAATTACTGACCTTACATTCTCTACACAATCCTCCCACAAATAATGGATGTTGATGTACAACCTCTTGTGTGATATCATTACAGGAAATACAGATTTCTGGAGATATAGGAAAATACAAGAGTTAGTTTATTATAAGAAAATAAAAGGCTAAATGATCAAAATTTTGCTTCCAGTTTAAAAGTTGGAAAGAATAACATGAGTCTGTGTCTATAGGTCAGCAATGTCCACTCATACTATGATCCTGGTCAAGCAAGTCTGAAATCTGGTTCAAAACCTTTACAAATTTGGCTTATGTTTTAAAAAATTCCCATAAGAAATCTGGTCATTTAATGTTAATTCCAATTTGTAAGTGTGTTTTCACATAGGTTAATGTTATTTTAAATAAACAACTTTCCCATGATGATCTTACTTACTCTGTTAAGGATATTATAATGTCTCAGTGTCTACTTTATACCTAATGCAAAGTACACTGTTTTTAAAAGAAATGTGTGAGGCCAAATAAAACTATATGTTTGGTTCCAAATTCTAGACCAGCCCTGAACCTAGAACGTTTTTTTTCATTTCTGAACAAGAATGTGTCCTCAGTTGCACTATCATTTTCTATGTTCATTGGACCGTGAAATTGGAGTAAAATCTCTAATTTGGCATTAAAATTAAAAAGATCATATCATAGGGAACATGTTTACCAAGTTTGAAGTAAATTGGACTTCAACTTCATCAAAAACTACCTTGACCAAAAACTTTAACCTGAAGCGGGACAGACGGACGAACGGATGAACGAACGGACGCAAAGACCAGAAAACATAATGCCCCTCTACTATCGTAGGTGGGGCATAAAAATAAATTTTCAAACTATGAAATTTTGAGGATTGTGAATTAAAATGATTCAATTCATAGATTTCTGTCATCTGAATTTCCATCAGAAGTATCTGTGATGGCTAGGATGGAAGAATTCATATCAGAATGCAATAAAATTCACTGAAAATGTAACATGAACTTCCGGTAGTGGCTTGTATAATATCGGAAAACAATTAAGGTAAACACATGATTTTTCCCTGATTTTAACAATCCCAAATTCTTTTTAGAAATAAATAAATAAAATTTGCTGACTTATCAACCCTGTTTTTTTTTTAAAGTAGGTAACTGGAACCACACATATATTTTTATTTGGCCTGGTGTGAATAGCTAAGCATGGGCCATTAATAATAATGAAAAGTTCAGTCATACCTTCAAGTTTTCTTTCTTTGCTTTTTACTTCATCAAGAGCATCACCTGAATAAAAAAACATATTTCTTTATCCATTATCATTATAACACATTGTTAACTTTGTGATATGGTATTATGCAGTACGTAAATTAATGAATGACACACCTCAAGAATAGACAATATTCTTTTACTATAAATCATATTATATCATTTAATGTGTTGAATTTTAGGATTTCAATATTGCATCTCATTTAAATTAAAACCATATTAGCCACTACAGAACTGTTGGTTTGATAATACAGTAAATATCAAAACATTTTGATACTGTATTTCAGAACTTATGTTTTATTGGAATTTCCATGTCGGAGAGTTCCTGCTTTCCGGGAAGTTACAGAACGAAGATGACTTATTGATGAAATACAAGTAACTTATTTGTTAATTATCAGGAATAAATATGATTTATTTATATGTTATAGAATATCTGTGTCACAGATTACCAAAGATTGTTTCATTTTTCATATCAACAATCATGCTCCATTCATTCATGGCTTATAGCGTCTGGCGTATATATAAAATTTAGTCCTGGTATCTATGATGAGTTTATTTACAACCACTGGGTCGATGCAACTGCCGGTGGAGATTAATTTCCATGAGGGTATCACAAGTCCAGTAGTCAGCACTTTTTGTGCTGACATGAATTATCATTGATATTGTTATATTCATAAATTAACTGTTTACAAAATTTTTGAATTTATTGAAATATTAAGGCTTTTCTACCTCAGGCATAGATTACCTTAGCTGTATTTGGCGACACTTTTAGGAATTTTGGATCTCAATGCTCTTCAACTTCGTACTTTATTTGGCTTTTTAAAAAAAACTTTATTGGATTTGAGCGTCACTGATGAGTCTTTTGTAGATGAAATGCGCGTCTGGCGTATATATAAAAGGAGAAGGTCATGTAAGAGCCCTTTTTGGCCCCCAAAATATAGCAGTTTTACAAAATTGTTAAAACGTATACTTTTAGTTATTTATTGGATAGTAGAATGGTTCTGCTACATAAATATTGGCTGTTTTTGACAATACAATGCACATTAATTGAGTACTAGCACCATTAAGTGATGCTAAATTACTGAAATCTTCACAATTCCAGCATTTTAGTTAAATTTTAGACGGTTTCCGTGTAAAACGAAAGTGGCCGCATTCGTATTCATCCAAAATATTGAAATGGAAGTTGTATTTAATAATAATATATAACATATATAAAGATTGAGGATGAACACGGATGCGGCCACTTTCATTTTTGACAAAAACCATCGGAAAAGTGACATTTTTCGCTTATTTGGTAGATTTTTCATATTTTAGCTTGAATCGGATTGTTTTTAATGACTAAATGAGTGAAAATCTTTCACAAAAAATAATTGATTCAAATGAAATAGACACTTAAGTGTTTAAAAATCGGTCAAAATCTTTCTTCAGATGAAACTGAAATTCGAGGCCAAAATCGGTCCTTACCAAACCTACTCCTTTAGTCCTTGTATCTATGATGAGTTTATTTATCACTTAATTATCACAACTAATTACTAGATTTTTACTTTTCATGAGTAAATGACAGGCACCTCTTACAAAGCTTGAAGAGTATACCATCATGGATCAGCAATGTTCATCATTAGTTTCATTGTGCTTTTTTCTAGTTTTCTGTGTTGTATTTTACATTGTGCTTTAATTAGTCTGGTGTATTTTACAATATCTAGATTTCTAATTTTAGAGGTGTTTTATCTGTCATAGTTAATAATTTACACTGAAATCTGTTTAAATTTCAATTAAAAATTCTATGGTTAGAGTATATATACATGCTAATGAGTTAATCCTTAACCTTGAGCAAATATTTGTAGAAAGGCAGCGTGGTCAATTAGTATAAAGTACATCACAGACTTGTAGCATTGTATGCATGTAATAACAGGTAAGATATTAACCTTGACCTCTTGGTTTTAAATCATCATTTTCATCATCACTGTCATCTATGTTCCTTCTCATTGTTGATCTTAATTCACTGATCGCCTCCAAGACAAAATCTGACAATGGTTTTTCTGAAGATAAATAATATTAGATGTGGGGTAAATGTCAACCAGATAGAAGCCCACAACACAAAAACTCAAGACATGAAAAATCTTTATATAAATTCAGTATGACGATGAATTCATTCAAGTTCTGATACTATGAACAACAAATTTATTTATTGTGTAAAAAATATTTCAGTACTCCATGCATTCCTGTGTTCATTATTTTAATTAGCTCCTTTCTGTTCAAGGTTATAGTTGTCTATCTGATATTGTTTTAAATCTTCCCCTTTTTTCATTAATATTGTAATAATATTGTGTCATAGATCAAAATTATTCTTTTTGTGTATGTTTTCTTGTTTTTATTTTTTTAATTGGGTTAAGCTATTTCAATCAAAAGTGGCTGTTAGAAACAGATGACCGCTGATATGAGGTGACTGTTGATATAGGCAGGTGTCACTGTGCTAAAGAAAAATTCATGAAGTGGGTCTCATTGGGATTTAAGCGTGACACGTGATTGCCGATTTTTTGTCAGTGTGATACGCGAAAGTCAAATTTTTGTGGCGTGAAAATGGAAAATGAGGTCTTGCGGGACCCGGGAAATGACAAAAAAAAAATAGAATTGCTTACGCACAAAGTGTAAGCGGGATACGGGAATCTGACAAAACAGTAAGCAGGATCCGGGATCAAAACCCCCCATGAACAATTTAATGTTTATACTGATTTCAAGCAATAAACCAATCAGCTACTATAACTATTTACCTTTTAAAGGAAGGAAAACATTGCTATCAAATGTTGAAGATGTGTTTTCGTCTAAAAATCCTTTTGTTGCCCAATCCAAAAGTTGGATTGTAGAATCATTGTTGTTACATCTCTCAGCACAAACCTAAGAATATCAAAGTCTCTGATAATTTTAATGTGAGGGCAAAGCACATAAATGGAAACTTCAGTGATCAGGACTGAACTATTTTTGATTTTTTTTTAAAATAATGCAGTTATTTTTAAGTCAGGAACCTGAGGTTCAGTAGTTGTCGCTCGTTGATGTGGTTTATAAGTGTTTCTCATTTCATATATAGATTAGACTGTTGCTTTTCCTGTCTTATGGTTTTACATAAGTAATTTTTTTGGGGTCCTCTATAGCTTGCTGTTCGGTGTGAGCCAAGTCTCTGTGTTGAAGGACATACCTTGACCTATAATGGTTTACTTTTATAAATTGCTACTTAAATGGAGAGTTGTCTCATTGGCACTCACACCAATTCTTCTCATACCTAGTTTAAAAATTATGATGCAATATTAACTTCAAATCTGACCAATTTAAGTAAACCTATAATATATTCAAATAAATAGTGGTTACTGTACATTCAGAAATTATTGTCTGCATTTATTATTGCAATTTTGTCATTTTAGACTAAAATATGATTTTGATTTTTGTGATATGGAGAAAATCCTGTTTGGTTCCTATAAAAAAATAAAACAAGCAAGTTGAATTATTGCAATTGAGACCCTGTCGCCTTTTTTCTCGCAATAATAAAAACATCACAATAATTTCTGAATTTACAGATCTATATTTTTATAAAAATTGAACCGTAAGATAGTACTGTACCTTGATGGCTTCTTCTACTCCATGTTTGAAGAGGTTTCCTATAGTTTTACCTTCATACATTCTGATAAAGTTTGCAACAAATGGAACAATTCTCTCTCTGGAAACCTGAAAATATATTCAAAGATTGGCATCTGATACAAAAAAGATCTCTTATATTATTTCTTGACATTTTGGCACAAAGTCAATCTTAATATGCATTTTTGAAACATGTTATGACAAATATACCTTCATGACTTGCCTTTAAAGACAAAAATTAGGGTCCATGTGCTCATTTTTTAGATGATGCACCTGCTTTTCCCTCTAATTTTGGATGATTATCATTAGCAAAGTCGCAAAAACAACTCGTTAAATGCATTGCCATTATTATCTCCCCTTATTACTGTATCACATGTCCTGAAATATAAGACAACAAAAATCACCATGTATACAACCAAATTATAAAACCATTATGGAGGAAATAAAAGGTAAACTAAGAAGTTTCTGCACTGATTATTAGACCAAATTATCACCAGCTTTATGATTTGGAATTTTTCTTTAATTTCCATCCTGTCAGCTGCAAAGAAATGTATTTTTAATCCTTACCTCAGTAATTTTGTGATCTCCAAACCAAAACAGCCATGAATGACCAGGTTCTGCTTGTTTTCTCAGCACCATATAACCTTCCACAACAATGGCAGGCCACCAGCGCTGTCTTCCTAGCTTGCCCCAAACTACCTGCCCAAAGTTTGGATCCTAAAAATCAGAAAACTCATTTGAGCAAAATAAAAAAAATAACATTAAATATCTGTTTTAGATTGAAAGAATTGAAAACAACCATTTGACTAGTTTGAAAGAATTGAAAACAAACATTTGACTAGTTTGAAAGAATTGAAAACAAAACATTTGACAAAAGCCTTTTAAGTCTCAATGTTGCTGATTATTATCAGTAAGATCTAGTATGACAAGAGTAAGAAATTATGGCTGTGAGAATTCTAAATTCTAACAACTGGCAAATATTCTTTCTTCTTCTTTTTAACCTGAGTAACTTGAATCAATCTTAAACAAAAATTTCTTGCTGGTAAATATTTCTTATTATTGTATAGCAATATAATATTTCCCACAGAAAGTAACCAAAAGTTAGCGTGCAATAAATTCTAATATTGCACTAGTGCAATAAATCTTCAAAATTCATGAAGTCAACAACGACAAAATCTTATTTTAAACCCATTTTTTACTTTCAAATATTATATTGCTATACCATAAAAGGGTTATTGCATGAATATTGGGGAATATTGTCCCTTGTAGAACATATAATGCAGTCGCAAGCTCGTGCAATATAAAATTCTACTCAGGACAATATTCCCCAATATTCATGCAATAATAACCCTATATTACTGCCAATAAATTTTTCATTTATTTTCAAACTACAAAATAATAATGCATACATGTGAACCTCCCGACGGGAGTAAAAAACTCCCGTTTTCAGGGGTTCCCTTCCGTCCACCCGTCAAAAAGGAAAAACTCCCGTGCAGAAAAAAATTCATGAATGAAAATTTTCAGTTGCCATTTTTACTATATTGTTTACAAATTTATCATTGAGATCGTAAAACCCCGAGATTTGTTAAGTCGTAAAAACAGGAGGTTTATCAAACGTATCCAGTGTAACCTGATTACACAATATGTGGAGATTTTAATCCTTGCAAAAGGCTAATTAACAAGTGATAATAGTTTGATTGAACAATCATAAGGTGTTGGATTATCAATTACTCTATGTGGCTTCTGTTGATGGCACACGCCAAGGATGAATAACGAATAAATACCGGCAGTCATAGAAAATGGAATGTTGTTATCTGAAAATTTATTGTTAGTTTTTTTTTTAATGCTGAGAAAACATTTATTGTATATGAAAATACTGGAAAAAGGAATGGTTTCAGAACAATGTGAGCTGTTTGCTACACAAGCTTACTGAAAAATTATATAAGCAAAATGATTATTTAGTACACCATTATGTGTTCAAAATGCCAAGTCGACAGTTATCTCCGTCTTCAAAGACACCAGTTTCAAAACAACAGAAATATTTGACAAAGTTCAACTTTGAGACATTAGTGTAAAATAATGTAAAATAGACAGTGCTTTAACTTATTTATTGTGAAAGAGTTAAAACAATGACAATGATCAGTTTTCTGTCATCATATTAGTGTTTTTAACCATGCATACCCATTGTTATTGTTTGTTAATTTATTATAAATGTATAGCATATATATGTATATCTCTTATATCTCAAGCCAATGCCAATGAAAAACAAATAAAAAAGATCATCATCAGCAATCAACAATGTAAAAAAAAAATAAAAAAAAAGATTCTCATCAGCAATCAACAATGTGAAACAAAAGAAAAAAAAAGATTCTCATCAGCAATCAACAATGTGAAACAAAAGAAAAAAATATTCTTCTCAATTATTGAACAGATATATCATGTTATTGAGGGGTATTTGTGAAAAATACAAGTCGAGGGACTTAAATTTCCTGAGCCGCTAGGCAACAGTGATATATCTGTTTAATTACACCGAATAAATTTTAATTTAAACTCTCTGTACTAGGAAAAAGAAATTTATTTGAGGACAAGTACTGTCATAAATTATACCGCGGGAACTATACAGGTACGTATGTATGTGTATACACGTTCGCGCTGTCTTTATGTTACGTCATATCCGGAAAAAAAAGACGGGAAGATGCTCGCGAGGGTAAAAAAGGAATATCCAAAATGGCAAATACCATGGTATTTGCAGCATATTCACCGGCAGTGGTGAAAAACAGGCAGATTCATTTGAAATAAGGAAAAAATGTTAGAATATGCGAAAAATACACTGGCTATCAGCCAATCAAAAGCTGGCATTCTTATATAAGGTGTAATTATCCTTAATATATGCAGACTTTAACTAATGACATTCACAAGGAAGATTGAAAAAAAAACCCACAAAAAAACACAAAAAAGACAGATTTTTACATAATATGGTTAGTTAAACATTGAAAAATATGTCGATCATATGTCGATAAAAAACCTCCTGATCTGAGGTCCAAACTCCTTACCAAAATTTCCAAATCTCCTGATCTGAATTTTACAGTCCATCACATGTATGATAATGATGATGATGATGATGCTTCAAATCTTGGCACCTAAATGATGAGCATCTGATAAATATCACATACTAATACACTTCTTTAAAACTCTTACTTCATCTGCAGGAGATCCCCATACATCTCTGTTAATAATAACATTGATTTAATTGCAACTCAAGTCAGTAGAGGATTGGATATGCTAATTAATTTGCATCTCCTTGATCAGGACCTTTGACCTTATAAGTAAATATGGTCATCCTCTTCCGACTTATGAACATCAGAAAGAGTAAGATAATGAAGATGACCAGCTCTTATTGACCTTGTCTATCAATACAACAGTTCAAATACTAAAACATCATTAAATAATGATAAAAAAATATATACATTTCATGTTTAACCTTTTTATAAACCACATTACTGAGGATTCATTTATTTTCGTGGGTATCAATTTTCGTGGAATGAGAAAAACTTGCATTTTCATGGATATCTGATTTCGTGGTTTTGCCAATCTTTGCATGCTCAGCCTATAGAAAAATATGTAATTCATTGAACATTTAATTTCGTGATTCACCAGTATCAACGAAAGCCATGAAAAATGGTATCTAACAAATAATAATGAATCCACAGTACACATAGTTACATCTAAAATCAAAATCAACAAAACTTACATCAGATGATTTGTGGTCTGTTCTTATTTCTAAGGTTGGATCAATTTCATGGTCTCCACTGGCCTTCTCATGCAATCTGGGCCTTCCAGGTTTAGTTTTTTTACTCCTTTCTTTCACTTCACTGTTTCCAGAACCAGAGTCTTGAGCATCTTTAGACTTTTTCTGAGGAGCAGGATTGACTTGAAATATCTCCGTCTTTCTAGGTTTCTGTCTTAATGAATCTTCCCATCCTGCTGTACCTCTTCCAATCTAGAAGAAAATTCAAATGTGTTCATGGTCATCAGAATATCAGAACAAATAATATCACCAAGTATAAAAGCTTAATATATAACAAATGATCTCTCAGAGTATTGATGTGTTTCATACAGATGGTACACATTACTCTAGGTAAAATTAGAAATCAAGTGAACCTCTACGCCAAAATGAAAAAAAATCTTGTGTTTAGGGTTTTAAACATGCTTTCTTTTTATTTTTTCAAAGCCTCAAATGCCTTCCCTTAAGATTCTATTGGTCTTTTTCAGTAGTGAATCACGAAAGAGTTCCAGGTGATACTCTTGTAATCAAAGTAGAACAAGAAATTAGTTTTAGAACAAAAAGTTACCAATGAATTTAGTACTTTATTGAAGTTCAAAATGAAAAATATGTGAGCTTACAATTTCCCTACCTACCTTACTATTTACCAATAATCCATCCTAATTTTCCTCAAGTGCTCTAAACAATTATATTTTTTTGTAGCATAAATAATGAGTAAGTCAAGCAACACATACAAGACAGATGACCTCACACCATAAAGCCATTTGAAATATTTAAATAAGCTCTTTTACCTATAAAATGAAGTGTATGTAAATCAATAGTAAATGAAGTTTCAACTGTGATAAAACAAAGCTAAACAAAAACAAACCTTTTCAAACTTCATATGTTTTTTTGCAGCTTTTTCCTTTATTCTACCAGCTATAAAATCTGTCATCTCTTCAATGTCTGCAGTATGTAGGTTTACATCTGATTCATTACATCTCTCGCTGTTCATTTCCACTTGGTTTTCATTGCTTAGACTAGAACATTCACTTAAACTATCATTGTTCTGGGAGTTATTGAACCCTGCCTTCATTACATTTCTGCTTTCTTCAAAGTCCACACTTTCTTGGTCTTCATCTGTTCTTTTCAAAATATTATCTATCTTTGTATCTAATCCATAAGTTGATATTTGACCTTCAAGATTGGTGTTGTTACCAAGGACATTGACACAATCTGGTTCCCCATTCAAATCCCCACTATCTCTGTTATTGCAATCAGAATCAGACCCAATTCCAGATTCAATGTTATCTCCCTCATCAACTTCTAATTCAACAATACCTTCCATCCCGGATGTTGCACCATGGTTCCAATACACATCTTTAGTAATGTCTTTTTCCTTTTCATGTTTGTCTTCATTGTATACATCAGCTACTGAAGTTTTTGAACTCAATATTTCAGATCCTTCTACATCTTTGTTTTCAAATTCCTTTTCTTCCATAAAAGGAATTCTTGCTTCTTTTTTGTGATATTCTATTATTTGATCTAAAGCTACAATTTTAGCTTGATCATCAGAAAAGTCATTTATACATGCACTTTTTTCAGTGGAACTTATTTTTCTGAGTTTAAGTGGAGCAATTTTTTCTTCATTAGACCTTTTTCTCTTCATATTAATACACTTTTTTCTGATTATACGTCCAGTGATTGGTGGTGGGGCAGAAATGGTGGTTATTTTCTGTGAACTATGAGCGACATCTTTGTTACTTTCCATGGTATGGTCATTGATATCCTTATTGCTCAGTGGTTCATGGTTTGTAGCTTTTCCGAATTCTTTTTCCAACAAATGATGATTTACCTCTATTTGATTGTTTTTGCCTAAATTATTTGCAGATTTGACTAGCTGTGTGTCAAGCTTCTGTAGTTTTTTCTTGCCTTTTTTATAAAACACAGTAGGAGCACAACTTCTAATATGCCTTGTTCTAGTTATTTCTATCTCTTTTTTTGCCCTCTTCATGATCTTAGGTTTCTTAGGATTTAGTTTTTTAATTTCCTCTTTCCTCATCTTTTCTGGTGTACTATTTATACTTGATGCACCAACTATATCACTTATATCAAGTTGTCCTAGTAATTCTTGTATCTGTTTATTTTGAGATTGATCACGATTGGAATGCAGCCCTTGGACAGAACTTTGTTCCTTCTGTTGAAATTTGTTCATTTCGTTCATAGATGGATGAACTACTGCCTCTACTGTTAATGTTGGTCTCAATAGGGGAGGGAGGAGACTTTTAAAACAGTTGTTATCTAGTAAAACATCTGGTTCTTGTAATTCTAATATTGGAGACATACTTTTATAATGTGTATGTGAATCACTGTAGGCATTGTTATTTTCAGATCCTTTTATATCACCACTCCCTCCTGTGGAGAATAAATCTTTCTGAGGCTGTCCACACATTTTGATTTTGTCCTGTTTATTTCTGTTTTGGCCAGAATCTTCTTTTTGATCAAAAGTGTAACATAGTTTTTTATGTGAATTTTGTATTGCTATTGAATTGTCACAATTATTACCACATGTTTCATTATTATTGCAGTCCTCTTTTGGAGTAACAAAGGACTTTTTCTTCAATAAATTTTCATGTTGCCATCTTTTGTAGGAAGCAACTCCTCCTAATGAAGCATTATTTGAACTATTGCTGGAATTTTCTATTCCATAATTACCTGTTGAAACAGGACTGTCTGCAATCAAATTTGTATTCTTATGAATAGTTTCACTATTGTCTGTGTTTGTGTTTTTCTTTCGTTTAGCATTTTTCCTTATCTTACTCTCCACATTTTTTGATTTCTTTTTGTTTTTATCATTGTGCTGCTCTTTCCACAATTGATTTACAGATTTTCCCATAACTGTTTTTACAGATGCAGATACAAACGGTACAATGTTTGCCTTTATAACTTCTGTCTCTTTAGTAACAGTTTTGTCAGTCATCTCCTGGGCATGTTCAACTGTTTCTTCAAATACATGAAGATCATTTTCGACTATCTTACTATTCAAGTTATTGATATGACAAGATACATTATCCAGATCTTCTGTTCCTTCTTCATGACAAGATACATTATTTAGATCTTCTGTTCCTTCTTCATGACAAGATACATTATCCAGATCTTCTGTTCCTTCTTCATGACAAGATACATTATCCAGATCTTCTGTTCCTTCTTCATGACAAGATACATTATCCAGGTCTTCTGTTCCTTCTTCATGACAAGATAAATTATCCAGATCTTCTGTTCCTTCTTCATGACAAGATACATTATCCAGATCTTCTGTTCCTTCTTCATGACAAGATACATTATCCAGATCTTCTGTTCCTTCTTCATGACGAGATACATTATCCAGATTTTCTGTTCCTTCTTCGTGACAAGATACATTATCCAGATCTTCTGTTCTTTCTTTATGACAAGATACATTATCCAGGTCTTCTGTTCCTTCTTCATGACAAGATACATTATCCAGATCTTCTGTTCTTTCTTTATGACAAGATACATTATCCAGATCTTCTGTTCCTTCTTTATGACAAGATACCTTATTTGGATTTTCTGTTCTTTCTTCATTAAACTCACAAGTTGCCTCTGTGTTAAATGCTATTTTTGTTTCTAAAGAAGGTAGTGCAATCTTAGGGCTATCATGTTTAGCTATATCTGTGTTTACAGGATACAAACTATTATCATTTCTCTCTCCCATACATTGTCCTTTGTTCACCCCAGTGTCAGCCTCAAGTGATGTGTCAGCGATGTCCTGTCTACTTTCTGCAGATTTTGTCCCTTCACCTAAACTGCCACCCGACAGAATGTTTGATTTACGATTTGAGATGATTTTCTTATATTCTCGAATAACTGCAGCACTATTTAGAGATGAACAAACATCATCATCTGTGACAGTATTTGACATATTGTCAATGCTATTACTAACTTTTTGTCTACACCATGGTTGTTTCGGAATTTTATTATGAACTTCCTTTGCCGATTCCAAATTCTTTAATGAGCTCTGACTTTTATGGGTGTCTATATTAAGGAATGAAGAGCAAGATGGGAGAAGATTCTCTCCAGATATATCATTTGTCTTGAGTGTACTGTCTTGGTTTGCATTAACAATGGACTGTGTTGTAGTCCTATTAGTAGTCCTCTTGATAACATGGGCCCTACCTCTAGGTGCAGTTTTCCTTAAAGGAATTCTATGAAACAATCTTTGTGTGAATGGCTCTGAAAATAAATAGAGTGTTGAGAATTAATTTCAAAATTATTAATCTGGGGTTAAGGTTTTTTTTCCCTAAGAAAAGGGAGCACAATTCCATTGAATCTTAAAATATTACACAATGTTTTATGTGCTACCATTTAAATACATAAATATAAAATTGCTCTTAACAATATTCTAGGAACTCCAACTACATAACCATATGTGTTTTCTTATGTTATAATTGACATATTTGGTAATTTATTTTAGCAAATGAATAATATGAGTTAAATCAGAAATGATAGACTGGAATATAATTCACAAACCTCAACTAAAATCTGGAAAACTATTCAAAAAATCCTTTTGTAAACTATCTTAACAGGTTCATTAGTTTGAAAGGTTCATAACTATGAACAGTTAAAGGGCAAATAAATCGTTTTTCAAGAAGCATAAACTTTTGTTTTCATGACAATAACTCCTTCAAGGTATCAACAGACAGTTTGGGTCATAAAGAAATATCTCTGATCTTCAGTGCTGTATAATATAAAACTTTTTTCCAGGTAAGAAACCTTAAAAAAGTTGTTAATAATTTCGTTCAGAAAAGAATCATAGCACATTACCAGGGGAAGGGTTGTCCCTCCATCAAATGATGGCATTTGATCATATGAACCTTTATGCAATTAAATGATACCTTTTGGTGACATGTCATCAACTCTGTAGGTTGAATTCTTTTCTCCTTGTTCTGATTCTTGAACAGATCTCGTCTTTTTTTCTTCCTGAACGTCATCTCCATCCATTAAAACCTCTGGAAGTACAGGATCTTGAGACAGAATACTCTGATAGAGCCCCATGTCATCAGTGGATAGCCTAGAAGCTATGTATAACAAGTTTGGTGAAGTCTCCTCTGTCTGTACAGATATCTCTCGGACCGGAGTATTGCCTTCTGTAAACACAATATATCAACTGCAGTGCTTTAAATAACACAGAAAAGACAAGACTTTGAAAACACACAAATTATTCTACATGAAAAATCTTTAAAAATGCAAAGTGCAGTGAATTCAGAATTATTGCATGCATTTATTTTCAGCTAACATGGAAAAACTGATCCAGATATTGTTTATTGAAATTATTTGAAATTATGGATTGTATAATTTGTATTAATACTTCATGCATAGCTCAGACTCCTTGTCCAAGTTTGGCTCTTTTTTTTTTTATCCTTTCTGGTTTTATCAGTTCATTAATGTATATTAGGTTTTGGACCTTATAATTATTGGTCTTGAGCATTACAAGATATACATATTGTCAAAATTTGCATCTGGAGCAGTAAAATTATTATTTTACAAACAACCACTATCCAATAATGAGAAAAATACAAGTGTACACACTAACTTATCTATTGTTTAAAACAATAGAATAGTTTATGAACTTTTATTTATCATCCATTTTATGTTGAAAGTCAATATTATGAAGGTCATATAAATTTAACATTATCAATGTTCTGTAATAATGAGGTCATGGACTGATGAATCATGCCAGACTGACATTTAAACCTTATTGACATTCCATACACCAAAACTAGAGGTGCTATATATATTCCTTGTGGTATCTGAAAAACTGATCAAACCGTAAAATCTTAACATTGACCATCGGAAATTAGGTCAAGGTCATAAGAACCCTGCCAGACTTACATGTACAACTTGTAATCAATTCATACACCAAATATAGTTGACTTATTGCTTATAGTATCTGATACACCAACAAAATCAGGAAAATTGCCATTGAACAATTAGCCTTGAAGATCATGATCATATGATCCCTGTTAGATAGACATGTACTACCTAGAATAATTCCATACAGCCAATATAATTACCATATTCTATAAATAAGACCAAATCACAAAAACTAAGCATTGTTAAATGAACAATGTAAATGGGGTCAAGGCCAGGGGAACCTGCCAGTTGGAAATGGACACCTTAACATTTGTTACATAGAACACATATAGAGGGCCTTTCTTAATTTACTGATTCATCTATTTTAGTGGGTACCCATTTTGTGGACCACAGAAACCTTGCATTTTTGTGGATATGTTATTTCCTGGTTCTGACAAAGTCTGGACACAATTTTATAGAAATTTGTACTTCTTTGAACATTCAAATTTGTGGTTCCCCTGTACCCATGAAAATTGGTATCCATGGATTAATAATGAATCAACAGTACCTGTGATACTGTATAACAATGCAAACTCAACCTTGATCATGGATCTATATCAGGATTGAGGCAGTAGGCAGTACAAAAACCTTAACATGAGACAGGTTGCTTATAAATAGAATATAGTTACCAGTTCTATTCTGTTTCCTGCTTTTAGATTTATCCCTTTTCACCCCTTTCTTCTTCATTTCTCTAAAAAAAAATATATGAAAAACTAGATTAATACATTATGATCAGGAATTCTGGAAGCTAAATATTTGAATTGAAATTGAATATTGAAATGTGTATATTTCCAGTTGATAATATTTAGCATGGCTGGTGAGGCTAAAAACTACCTGGAAATCCCCAGCTGTTATTTGAAATGAAATCAGTGATAAATAAAAAAGAGACCACCAGAATACTAAATTGCAAACTCAGCCACACAGAGGGGGGTGTTTGTTCAGATTATGCAGATGAAAAGTGCTTTGCTGACTAGGCAGAAATCGTGGGTACCAAAGAGAGTTCCGGTAAGAAATATTATAGTATTAGTTAATTTTTAAAAGATTGTCTGAAAACATGCATAATTGCAAAAGTGTAAATCAAGATAAAATGAAATATTTGATAAAACCATATGGACCAGGATCAAAGTCTACAATATTTTGCTAAGGAAACTAGATTAAAACACGCATTTGCAAATTTCACCCTATGGTTTTTTCTGAATTAAAATTACTTATCCAGTAAGCTGCGAGTAGCTTAAATAATTAAATATGCTAAAAGCAGTTTATTCAGTGTATGGTATAGCACAATGTCAAAATATCTCTTTAGCAGCAACATTTTGTCTTAGAACAAAGCTCCAGATAAGAATTCACAAATTGGGGTTTTTACCCACAATTTTTTTATGTAATTGAGTGATCAAGTTGCATTATCAATTGCATGTTATAATCACATTATATCAACCCCAGATGTTTTTCCATCTTAAATATGTTTCTTTCTTTGTATAAGTGATAGCTGTTTTATTTGGGTTATTCACTGACAAACAATTGTACGTTTTGAGTCCAGTTTTAAACGATCTGCCAGATTTGTATTATCTCACAACTTATATAAACTGCAGTTGGTGTCACTAGTTGAACAGTAACTAATTACCTTTCTAGATCTCATATGATCACCTTACAATTTAGTTGGGGAAGGTGTAGCTAAGAGTTTAGATTTTTATGTAATATATGTGAAATTTAGGTGCTGTAAGAAAGTTTTCCCAGTCCTTTCACCTATTTGCCAGATCTCCTTTTTAATCAAAATAATAAGTAGTTTCCAGATTTAAGATATACCCCAAAACCTTGACCAGATTAATAGTGTAGTTTTATCAAAATGACGGCTCTAATATGACGGGGACTACATTCAACTTCAATTTACAAATAATTCTGCAACATCAAATAAATAAATCACAATGTTATACTGCCCTTACCAATAAGCATAAGACAACTATCTTAAGCATACGAAACAATTAGACCAAAACAAAGACATTGTCAAGCTGCATTCACGTAAAACTACGGATATGTGTATTCACTCATCAACTTACATGAAAAAAATAATTTATAAACTATACTAAAATGTTTTTGTTTAATTTGATTTACATAAATCTTGGTTAAGTTGTCCCTTATTAGAATTTTTGGTTTCCGATACTTTCCAACTTTACTACATATCATGTCATAATTAATTGATTTGACCTTTCACTTTTTCCAACCTGAACTGATTATGTTCTTGACGAAACCCCGTATTTATTGTTCTAGCAATGTTCTTGTTAAGGTACGCAAATGTAACGGTTTATTTCTTCCTCTGTGATATTTTATCCTGAGGATGATTTATCACGGTAATTTTTTTCCTGGCATGGTATTTCACAGGTAGAATTTTTCCAGAGGAGTGAAAATCTATCTGTGTTATACGGATAGTATGTACCGGTATATATTTGCCGTATCATATTACACAGAACCTTGTGAAATATAGTCCCATTAACTAGTATGTAAGTTACTCTCAATCAATATATACCTGACTTTAATTATAAAATGTTTTACAAAGGTAGAACAAATTTGCATAATTTATCCAAGGGAGGTAATTATGAGCAATTTATATTTTAAAGATATTAATATAATATATTCCTGAATCTATTTCATAGTGAAATTTTTCTTTGAATCTTATTTTTTATATATTCATTTATATAACAAGATGACTTACAACATGAATTTTTAATAAGACAGATAACATTTCACAGGTAAATACTATCCACCTGTAAAAACTGCTTTTGTTCCAATATATTGTTACGCAATAATTTATCTTATTTCCATATTACCAACAACAACATCTTTGTCCCCAGACTATTTATATAGTTAAAAATATCATCATTATCAAATTCTTCCATTACTGTTAACAGTAGTAATGCAACTATAATTCTAACTTTACGTTTTAATGTATATTTGTACTGTGATCTGAAAACAACTCACTTTTACATGTATTTCCCTTACCTTATCTAATCATATTAATCCACAATAACGATCTTTGAAATTATTTCTGGTTTTCTTTCTTACGTTTAATGATAATTTTCTTTTTAAAAGAATGATATTTATTTGAATTTTTTTCAGGAAATGTTTTGAATGATAATTTGTGCAATAATTCCCATTATAATACCTTTTTTTTTTTACAAAATAGGTTTAATTCAAATACACTATTACTATTTCATAGTGTTTGTTAAGGATAAGTTTGTTTCTAATAACTATTCAATAAGTTAACTACCTAGATAGAATTTCACGTCAAAGGAAAAAATATCCCAGGGAAATATTTTCCTCCGGATAAAAAAATAACAACAACTACTGTGAAATTTTTTCCTCCGGATCAAATTTCACCCGGATATAATTTTGCTTTACACAAACACGCCCATCATTAGATTGATGCTTTATAAAAACATTAGCCGAGTCTTGTTATCATCATAACTTTCCCTCAGCTATCAAGAAGATGAGAACATTCTTCTATTCAATATTTTTACCGGACATTTACTTTTGTTTAAATTCATTGTATGTTATGATAAATCGCGAGCAATTCGAAAAAATATGACAACATAACAAACTCTTACAGTGGGAAAGCCACGGATCGATTCTGCGCCTCCTTCCATATGACGTAACGGCCAAAAAATCAAGGGCGACAATCGCGATTTTTCATAGAGGGCGACAGTATCGCGCCATCGCGGCAATTTGTTTACATCGTGTACGTGTGATTTTTCGAGAAATTTATCATTAAAGACAATTAAACTTGTGTCATTTCATCATCAATTAGTTATATAGGTAAGTTTTACAGGTGACCATGCTATTTTTTCTTCTTAGAAGATTTTATTTTACAAGAAACGAACATCTGAAAATGGCAAGTGACGTTGTGATTTGGAAGATAAAAATATGGCGGGTGTTTTCCCCTTCTGAAAATAACTGACACATTTGCATCCTATTGGCTATTTAAATATAACATGACCAAAAATAGTATCTATGATGATAGGAGTCCCTAAATATTTGCATAAATACCCATCACTCCGTGTCAAATTGTAACTGAGGCTGCGAAAAGGAAGCACATAAATCGACGCCATTTTTCAACAGATTAAGGTTTCTGAGCTCACGAAATCCTAGTATTATTACTTTTAATGGTTAGTAGAAAGATATGAATACTATCCATAACATAATTTATTGATCTGATCGTGTTATGGCTACATGTTTGCCTCTTTTCGATTCTGAAATCCAGTAAATTTCCGTAGACCACATGTAAATAAACGCCCCTTTTCCAGCGGTGAGACTTCAATTTGTATAAAAGTTCAATTTTGGCATGTCAATGTTAGCTTTTAAATGTTAATTAAATTTTTACAGTTGTGTAAAGCATTTGTGCTGATTTGTTTGGTTGTCTCGAATAGTAAAAAGGTTAACATTTTTATTTTTGAACCCAAAAAGCGTGACAAAAAACAAACAATAAAAATAAAGGACTGAAAAATAACTATCCCCAGGATAAAGGGGGGTTCCAACTATATGTCCCCATTCAAATGCATTGATTGTCCCCAAAAAAGGGAGATTCCAATCACTGGAACCCTATCCCTGGATCTGCCACTAGGAACTATGACTATTAAAACATATAAAGAATTAGAGAATTATTACTAAAGGAACAAGAATGGAGAAAATTGACCATGAAATCAATAAGAAAAAAATTAAAATAGAGCAAATGACATGCTAGTCCAAATAATTATGAAGTCTGACAAGACTACTTTTTTTCTGGGACGACTTCCCAGAAAAAAATCTAAATATTCCTAGCAGCAAGCCAGAGGTCTAGTCAAAATCATTTTGAACTATTGATGTGCTAATTTGTATATATTGAGGAAAGAGAAATTATGGACAAAAAGTATAAAATAAATAGAGACAAATGAACTTAAAGATTAAATGATAAAGAAATGCAGAACACCCCATCCAGACCCTTGTCTATGTGAACAACAGTACTATTATTTTTGCTGAATGGTGCATATGGGCATGTAAAATATCTTTTAAAGATTTCAGGTATATGAAATATTCACCAGTAGGAAAGTATAAATTCTGTCCCTCCTTCCATGCTAAAAAAAAATTATGTGATTTATTGTTGAATTTTATTGCCACCTTCAGTATTGGCTAGGTGTTGTAGCCAGATTTTATTGGCGTTGGATACATTTATTATCAATTACTGGTATGAAGAATAAAAGATATGAATGATCTTTTAAATAACAGATACCTGTAAGATAATTTAATGTTGCATATTACGTTATACTTTATTTAAACATTATTTATATCTATCATATAAAAAGGTTGATATGTTATTATGGTGATGAATTTTAGATACTTAAAGTAAATGAATTTATAAGTAGAAAATTTCTCCAAACATCTGTTGGTGTGTATAATTTTTACCTTTTCTAGAGGACCTTTTTCGGGACCTCTGGATTGGGTATTTTTTAGCTCAGGATTTCGGGATTGATCCTTCAGATTCCAGTATTTCCTTTCAACATCTTTTTAAATTGGGAACTCAGAAGATCATGTTTTTGTCAGTAGACAATTAAAATATATTATAATTTACCGATCATATAGCAACTCTAGAGAAGTTTGAAATTAAATTCATTTGATAATATCATCTGCATAAATTATATATTTTCAGATATAAACAATAGGAATAAGAAGAGCAGGATTTCTATATTGAGGATTTACATGTATGGGACAGAGGACTATTTGACTTGATTTTACTTTAAAAAAAACTTTTTAATTTCAACAATAGTTCTCCTTAATTGTTTAAAATACTTTTTAAATATTTTTCATTTTAACATTTTTTTTATGACTTTGTATTTATTCATTATTTAATAAACTTTTATAAATAAACATTTTTATATTTTCAAATATACATACAATGTGAAACACTCCACCATTTTATATTGATAACGTGGGGTAAATGTACACGAGACACTATGCTGTTGCAATACAATATCACTTAATGTCATTGAAAAACCTGAGATTCATTGATGCAAAGCTAGTATATTCATAGGGCCCCCCTTTCATAGGAAAAAATTGGTTGATTAAATAGGGAATCACTGGAGCGGGCCCCTCTTAAAATAGTCAGCAGCAGCAACCCCCCATAGAAAAAGTTCTGGATCTGTCACTGGTATCAGACATATACATGTATGTACTGTAGTATTTGAGACATAAGAAAAATAAAAGATATAAAAAGTTAAAATGATGGTCTTTTATTCTTTATAAGGTTTGAATGACTTAAATGGAAAGTTTCTAGAATTGTTCACTTCTCCTAGACGTAGTGAGGTCTCTCAAGTGGCCAATCATGACACGACCTTTCACTGTTTTGCTTCCATGTAGATTTCAAAGTGTGGTAACCCCTGCATTTTCAGTAGATACATATCTCTTTTTTCAGACTTTTTGATGAAAAGTTTAAACTAATATACAAATTAAAAAAAGAAAACTGATCAACTTGAACCCACAATATATATAAATTGATCTCAGGTCCTATGGAAGAGTAAGCAGATCCTGCTCCTTGTGTAGTATTATGAATGAGATGTCTATGTGCCCTTTTCCTAGATATGTAAACACATGATTTTGCAAATTATTGCAATTGTGTGCTTTTAGAATGGAGTAAAATGTGTGGAAAGGTATTCTATTGCAGAAAAATCAGCACACAGATATAGGAATGGTATGATTCTTAATAAACTATAGATCCTGTGTCCAAGATTTGTTTTCCTGTAGATTGGTGTAAAATAAAAATGTGGGTCAAGCAGTTATATCAATGCAACAAAACAGGATCACCAAAATCAGAGTGAGACATTCATATACCATTTTTAAAGTAGACCTTGGAAGTGATAGCATTTTGTTAATGCTTTAAATGGTCATATACATGTAGCTCTAACATGTATTAAGAATTTGATGTACTAGGCATTGGGCATTCCTATTGAATGTTAATCTCAAGTTCTCAAGAGTTAAATATGCCCCAGGGCCCAGACACACTCAAACATGAATAGTTAGTCACAGTGTATATCAGGTTGCTTGATAAGCATGGTAAGGACAGACATTTATAAACATGTGTGAGTGTTCACTTCCCACTTGCCTAGTATTTTTTATATAAACAAGAACAAAATATGAAAATTATTGATGCATCAGTAGTAGGCAGGTAATATTTGTTGATTGGTACATGTACTTTTTAAAATTGACAAGTTGAAACATTTCAGATTTATAATAATTTACAGAATCAAAGAATGACTGTAACCATTACCCTAAAAATTGGCTTAAAACAAAAGACTACCTGAGTGCTTACACTTTGCACTAGTGACTTTTGCATGCTTATTCAGACAACAACTTTTGACTAACTGATTTTTTTTGTTGAAAAAAGGGGGGTAGGTCTACTTCCAGACAATGGAAGTTATTTATATGGACAAATTCGTTCATAGATTAAACCAGTTTCAATGTACTACATAAATCTCGCCCATAAATCTGTTATACAACAGCAGCATAATTAGATAACTACAGAAAATGTGATACGAGGAGTTTGAGCAACTTGTAAACATCAACAAATGACGGTGTCAAGCCTTCCACCACTCAACATTTTAAGTAAAATATATTTAAAATCCTGAAAACATCATCACCCTTCGTTGTCTCAATCAATTTTGTGCTTAGAATCTGTAAAATATGACATAATTTGCTTGATTTTGCACCGAAATAACTCCCAAAACGTCTGAAAAATGTTGAATTTTGACCTCCGGTTGAAGTATTTATTATGTAAACAAGACTCAGAGTGACGGGGAATCCTGTACATAGTCATGTGCCCATATGTTTCTAGGTCACATTTATTTATATCTCGACCAATGAAAAGCTTTAGGATGCATTTGTGTCAGTTGTTTGTAGTCGTGGGGATTACCCGCGGTTTTTTGGAAATCAACGGAGGTAGTCTTTTGGTTTATCATATTTCAGTAACAGAGCACTTATTTGAATACCGAATTTGGCAGTCGTGTGACAAAATCTATTCTAATGAAAAATAAACCTCAAATACTGATGGATGATACGTTGTTTTAATAGATTTATTGTCTGAAGCACAGGCTACGTTTTTGTTTACACGCTGGTTACAGCGCCACCTCAAATTTTTTAGATTATGTCCCCTTTCCCGCGGGACTACCGGAAGTAGCTCTTCAATGTCACTGGCTTTCCCACTGTTATTGGATAAACACAGAGAAGATCAAAATGTTTTCATAAACACATGCACCTTTTGAGCATCGGAAAATCCCAACAGGGACCCATTCAGCTACTTGATGTGCAACACTCTATTTTTAGAACAAAAGGACATTTCCAATTATAAATATGGTTTTCCTTTGAATGCATAGTGTTTTTAATTATTTATATTGCATCATCACGCAAATACGCACATACCTGTGAACTGACCCGTTTTCTGTGGGTGTGACCCGAGATATTCACAATTATGATGGATCACCTGGGACACTGGCCAGGTCATTGACCCAGGAATTCAGAAAATGACCTGTTTTCACCCAGATTTCATAGCCTTGAGATTGATTTCATAAGTAATATTCCTTTGAAATACTGGCAAATTCATAATTCTTCCATGAACAGAAAGTTCATCTAGCTGTGTAAACTGTCAAATTAAGTGAACCATTAAGTAAATGACTTCATTTGACAGCTTTGGTGTCAAACACCTGTTAATTAACACCAATTACCTTAGCATAGGTCGTAAATAAATTGCACTGTTGTTTTACAAACATATTTCAACTAGAGTTACTTCCCCTTTTTTGTCACCATTCAAAATTATTCCTTAGGGCTATTCCATTTAAACATAGATCAACCCCCAGGAAAGCATTTTGAAACCACTTCTAGTGGTGGGTGCCCTTTTCAAAGTTTTGATGAGGACAATCCTTCAAAATTTGTAAAAATGCTTCTTTGGGTGGCTGCCCTATTGTCATAGTGCCTTCCTGGGGGTTGATGTATGTTTAAATGGAATAGCCCTTATATTTACCTTTTTTGGGTGAAAAAGATTAAATTTAAAAAAAAAAAATTCAAATACATATTGAAAATATATATCTTTTTATAATATTTATACCTTTATACAATTTTTAAAAAGAAAGTTAAAAATTATTTTTTTCATCTACACTTCCTTTAACTGTATTACTATATTTTATAATACTCTAATTTCTGCAAGGGCTGTAAAGCCAGTGGAGGTTGTTAATAACTTTGAAAAATGTATTGTAGTATTTGAGGATTGAGTTTGAATTACATTATTTTCCAAGTAAACATGCATTGATGTTTTGGTAACTTTGATTTATTTAATTATAAGAAAAATGTACCCAAAATACTGAAACTCAGCTTGAAAAAGTTTTTATGCATTGTGACCTGAGATTTTATTCTTCAATGCAGGTCATGACCTGCATTTTCATCGTCACAGGTTGACAGGTATGTACACAGCTTATCAATAGCTCTGTTAAAAGGAGTTTCGTTCATTAGCAAGCATACCACAACTTCTTATTTTACACTGAAAGCCCAGACTATAGTGCCTTGAAAAAGGAGAACATTTTACAACGCAAGTTTTTATAAAGGAGTAGGTTCAGTTAGACCCCTTTTTGGCCCCAAAATATAGTAGTTTTACAAAATTGTGAAAATGTAATCTTTTAGATATTTACTAGAATGCTCCTGCTACATAAATTTCGGCTGTTTTTGACAATACAATTTACATATATCGGGTACTAGCATCATTAAAGGGAAACTTCGCAAAAAAATCAAAAATTGATATTATGTCCATTCTGTATAAAAATGCTCAAATTTATAAATATTAAAGTTTTATTCCGCTAGATAAGAGATCACCATCGATTTTAAATTTTGAGTATCAGTTCTCTGCCTTTCGCCATTTTGTTATCTTGTCCAAATAAAAATCACGATATGTCTATAAACCACAAAGAAACAAAACTACAGTAACCGATGTAGTCTTAATTACGTGTCGATATCTTGTCAATCGTACGGTTGTTTTATCTGACTAACTAACTTGATACGGAAAATGTTCTTATTTTTTTAATAACCATATAGTCTGTTATTTTTAAACTGTTAATATTGGAATTAGGTAAAAAGTCAAAGTTCAAATCATAAATAAGTGTTCCGTGAAAATTGTTTTCGAAAATCTAATTCGTTCATAATTCTTTAAAGTAATATACTTTATTCAAATAAATTAGGATCTTCGCTCCACTGATCACCCGCATGGCTTAAGGTATTACTCCCAAAGGTATTGTGAGGGGTGTAAGGTGACACGTCCAGGTATTCAAGCGATTTCCTGTCGGGCTTGCAAGTTCATGCATCGTTTCACTTCTGTAGGTATTGATCAGTGTACACGGCCGATAACTTATAACTTTCCATTTTGAACTATCAGGTGCATGTATAATATACATCTCTGTATTGCGTGTCCGAAAGTGATACAATATACTAATCATTACTTAACTCATACGCTTGTTTATAAATAAAATTTCTGGTGTAAAGAATATTATTTATAAAAAAAAAAAATGATACAAAAAAAAAAAATAAAAAAAAATTGAAGATATACAAATATACGTATTTTTTCCAAGGGTTAATTTGGGAAAATCAGAGACATATAATTGTATTATATGTCTCTGGGAAAATGGTATATTTACTCGTTGTCAATAGTAAAGGACATAGTTGGATCATTCCAGAAATGTTGATTAAAAAAATGTGCGCACTTGTCGACGATTCGTTTATACGCCCGGATAGAAAGTTACGGAACTACAGCGCAATTTAAAATATATACATGTATACATTGAACATAAGAAAGAAACATACATTTTGTGCAAATTGGGGTAAAAGTTTTGTAAATAGACTAGTCCACGTATACCAACAGTATGTAATCATCCAATTCGATAGACTATTGTATACCAAAAGAAGAAGAAGAAGAGGACCAATTTGATTTAAATACAGGTCGATCTATTACTTGCTTTGGTTCATCGAAGTTATGAACATAGTAAAATCACAGATTTATATATCAATTAGATTGTTCTCGAATAAAGAAAGAAATTCGTCATCACCACAATTGTTCCGACATATGCAACTGGACGTACACTAATAATCCCCGAGGGATGTGAATATTTTCTAGGAAAGCTATTGAGTATTAAAGTTTCAAATCATTTTCGGGATTTATTTTCTTTCTCGATATTCAATGACAGCAAATTTAAAGAATAAACTGCTTGTCAGATATTTGTCCGCTTTAGGGGTATTCTTGCCAGTTGAACAGACTTACAATTACATTCAAAAATAGGGAAAGATGACATTAAATTCGTTGTCTTTTGTTTTTAAACATCTTTGGTCAAATAGTTACTAAGTATTATACGTTGTGAGACGAAGACTATTTTAATAAGGACGTCCCCGATTATGATTAAATTTGGTTGACGTTTTTCACACTTGATAAAGAATATCTATTTGTAATTTTTCGATTCCATTCCAAGAAGACCTTAAATTTGCTGTCAATTTTTTAAAACTTCTCAAGTAGAAAAATATTTTTTCTTTATTCGTTCATATTATATTCCGCTTCGGTAGAGTTATCTTCAGTGAGTTCCAGTTATTAATTTATACGTGGCTTTTAAAAAGTCTAAATCTAAGTGTTCTCATTCATTTATTTGCCTAATAAAGACAAATAAAAATACTTTGGTAAAGCTATTTATAATTTCTAAGTTCTCCTTTTTATTAGACATCAATCAAGGACAAAAAGGTGTAAATCATTTCAATCGGACATATGATTTAAGTTTCCCGTCTTTAACCGAAAATTGTGTATTTCTTAGTAAATTAACTTATTTGAATTCAAATAAATAATTGCACCAAACATAATTAAATAATTCCATGGCGATCAATTTTTATTTGTCACCAACTTGAATATATATTTTAAATATGTGTATTGAATGCTCCCTTGTCTTATAATTCACTGATCCGAATAGACAGTCACACCAGTCCTGGCAAGGTGTGCCCGAGAGGTGTGGTTAAATACCGAAGTGCAAATAACAATTTACCTTTCAACAAGCCATCTACGAGTATTGCCACAGAACCGTGAATACACACATCGTATCAACCAAGTCATAGCAGAGATAGTAAAAGGTCAATAAGAGTACACCAACATATTGTCTTTACAGATTATTGTACTTTACTTTGTTCACCTTATCAGTCCGAAAATATATTAATTAAAAATAAATTTATAACATTTTGTGTTGTCTACAAAAATAATTCGAATATATACATTTAACATAGGAAATTTATCTCATGAATATGTACAATTGAACGCCTGTGCGTTTTATCTTCCTATTATCGGATGGTTATTTAGATAAAGCATAAGTCATCGGCGCGCTTACGATTACGTTAAAATATGATTAAAAACCAAGACTTTTAATGATTGTATTTTAAATCCCGGCATGCAAAAACCAGGAGAAAAGGTCACGACCTACAGGAAGTAGTTAATATTTTTTCATTAAATATTGAATTTCTCCTTTATTACTGCACATATAGCGATAAAACTTGGTGAATATATATATTAAGTCATAATGAACATATTTAAACCATAAGTAAAAAATCGTGAATTTTCCCTTTAAGTCATGCTAAATTACTGGAATCTTCACAATTTTAGTATTTTAGTAAAATTTTAGACGTTTCCATCTTAAATGAAAGTGGCCTCATTCGTGTTCATTCATAATACTGAAATGTAAGTTGTATTTGGTGATAATACAGAACATATATAAAGATTGAGGATGAACACTGATGCGGCCACTTCCACTTTTGCCAAAAACCATCTGAAATGTGATGTTTTTGGGGCATTTTTTATGGATTTTTCATTGGAGCGTTTTTTAATGACTAAATCAGTTAAAATCTTTCCCAAAAACTTATTGAATCAATTGAAATAGATACTGAAGTGTTTAAAAAGTGTCCAAAATCTTTCGTGAGATGAACTTGAAATTTGAGGCCAAAATTTGATATAGTTTAATAAAGCCATGATAAACACTCTTAGACCATGCCTAATTTTAAAATGCCTGCTTTGTTGGTATCAGGTAGTGTTGTGACAGGTTGGCTTAAAAGTACTTTTTTTCTAAAAAAAACGAAGAATTATTTTGAACATTGATTTTTTAGTTAACTCTTTTTCGTCCTTTTGTCACGGTTTATTTCTTCCTCTGGGAATTATTTGTCACAGAATTTTTTTCCAGACATGATATTTGCAAAGATTAAGTTTTTTTTAATTAACTATTCAATATTTTAACATCCCAGATAGAATTTCATGGAAAATATATCATAGTGAAATAATTTCTTCCGGATAAAATAAAACAATAACTACTGTAACATTATTTCCGCTGGTTGATATTTCATCGGGATAGAATTTTGCGTTACATTTTCAATCAACATTTTTTTCGTCTTGACCACAATATTTCACCGAATAAGCGGGGGAGGATCCAGCCATTTTAAAAGGGGGATTTCCCTACCCAGGACAAAAGGGGGGTTCCAATTATATGCCCTCATTTAAATGCATTGATTGTCCAAAAAAAAAGAGGGTTCCAACCCCTGGATCTGCCACTGATTAGGGATCATAATACTCCTCCCTGTTGAAGTTAAAAGTTTCCTATGAGGTGTGAACGTATTAATTTGATTGGGCGGCCAAATATGTTGACACCAGAACAAATGAGTACATGTTAATCTACTATTTTTGTTTGCCAATTTACAAACATCAAACACATCTCCAGTGGCGGATCCAGAACTTTTTGTAAAAAAAAGGGGGGGGCGCTCCAACACGCGTGCTTTAGTGATTTCCTATATAATCAAACAATTTCAATGTATTTTTTTTGGGGGGGGGGCGGGTCTCCTCTAGATTCGTCTATGATCTGATTCTCTTCTAGTCCACTACAGAAGGTGTCAAAGCAAAAAAGTAGTTGGCCTTACAAGACGTCATGATTATTGGACTAACAAATCTTTGGCAAACAGAATCATGGTCAATTTAGTATTTCTTTCACTGCAACGGCTACAAAAATATAAAGATTTCTTATGAGAAGAAGTTCGAGTACGCAGATCTCGACTACCTGTTATAACTAACCCTGTCTGAGCCTGTCGTAATGATGTGTTGATATATGAATATGGCGGGAAATTCCCACGTGTTTCTGATGCGGAAAAAAAATTCACATTATCGTGTACACATAAGTCATAGATAATCTTGGACTGTGTACACACACTTTATGAATAGAGTTCTCATAGTTTTGGGTAGCATGAATAAATGTAAAATTAAATTCATTGAAAGTTGTCTAATTTATTAAATACAACAATGCTTTCAGGCCGCACGACAGATTTAAAATATGTATAATTACATCAAGGATTTGTATAACTATAACTATACAAGTCCTTGTTTTTATCCAGGTCAAATCAATATTATTAAAATTGCATGAAATTTCAGTAAAGAATTGAAGATTGATGATTATAGGGAGGAACCATTTAACTTCAAATGGTGGGTTATGTTTTTTTCTTTTCTTAGTCAACAGTTTTTTTCAAAATTTGACACTGTAAGGTATGGGGGAATTTGCATCAGAATATTTGTTTTGGTCATCTGCTTGCCCAGAATTTTTTTTTTTTAATTAATTTTGGGATCAGAATATATTTGTTTTTGTAAAAAAAAAACCGCAATAATCCCCTCACATGACGGATTATGAAAAGGTAATGATAATATTCCACTGTTTTGGGAACGACCATTTAATGAGTCTTTAATTTCTAGTGTTTAATAATGTCAATTTTCTACTACCTATCTCCTGCTGAATGGTTTTCGCTTAAGTGAAGAATACAACCGGCGAACAAGAATCCGGATGAATTCGGAAGAATTCGATGTTAGTTAATGAGGTAAAAACCTCAAGCTTCGTAATCGCACATCTTGCCGAACCCGCTTCAGGAAAGGTCAAAACCTAAAATACCGAAACACGTCATTACTCAATATCCATACGATAGTGTAGTAAGAGTCAATTAAATGGAAAACTGTAATGTAAAAAAACAAACATATATGTAACACTACCAAACGTTGCCCCCCCCCCCCCCCAAACGTGTCCGATTCCCCCAATCGTCTCCATAATATACAATATAAGTTCCCCAAACATGTCCGATTTCATTACCCCCAAACATGTCCACTTTTAAACTCCAGAACGTCTCGCGAGTGAAATAACTATAAATAGATTTAAGGAGAAATGATATTGCATTACAGAATTATTTTTTTTTCAAAACATTTAAGGAATAACTGAAATAACATAACAAAAATGGTGCACACTGAATAACGCGCGTAGCGGGTTATTTAATAGTGTGCACCACATTTTTTGCGTAAACCCCTGCCTGCCTCAAAGGTGCATAGGATCGCCCATGGTCCGGCAGTACTAATGATACAAGTATCAAGCAGAGTTAAAATGACGTGGTAGTAAGTATTTAAAGGCCACCGAGCGGCCTCCAACAATGAAAAAAAATATTTAGTCGGCTATTAAATGCCTCGACCATTAAGATTTAAAAACAAAAATCAAACAAAACTAAACAGCCTTATTGATAACAAAATAATTTACGAAAAAAAAACTTGACCGACATTAACTATGAACAACAACCACTGTACTACATGTTTCTGGCTTTAGAATGGGCATTGGCACATAAACAATGTGGTGGCCATAAAATCAACCATCCCAAATGAACCAAACCTAGGACAACACATCGCAAGAAAAAAATGTAAAATATCAGTTGCAATTCGCGTCCCTAAAAATATGGGCACGGTGCACAATAATCACTTACCTTACATAAAAACAATAGACCCAAATCACTGAAATAAAAGTACTCGCACTTACCGAATGCTATTTCAAAGATAGTGAAAATGTAAACGAACCAGTTGACATACATTGTAGACGGACTCGTAAACATGTAAACAGACGGGTGAATGTGACAGACTTATTGACATACATTCACAATTAGACAGACCTGCAGTCGGGAATGTAGAAAGACTAGAAGAAACGCTTAGGTACGCTTCACGCACACCCAATACACGCTTTAAGCTCGTTGTACACACGATACAGATATAATTGACAGGTTGAATGCATCAAAATTACTAGCGTATTGGTAGCATGCATTACTTTTTTACCACGGCCGACGTACGTCGGAGCTATACGTTGATGTGTGAAGCTGGGTTCTAATTATTATGTACATTGACAAAAGTAATATAAAACAATACATCTTTATTAAACGATTATCTGATATATAATGCCAAACAAGCATTTAGTTTTACGATTGCATTTCTTTTTTTAAAGAAAGCAACTTGTATAGTTTGTTAATAAACCCATCATAGATAACAGCGGCTTAATTTTGTGACGTTCTTTCCATCTGCTTGGTTCCAACGTCCAACAAGAAGACGTCCAGATTATGACGTTACCTCTTTTCGTCGTCCGGGCTATCTTTCCCTCGCTACGTCCAGTAAGATATTTCTGAGTAGCGGTGTTTTCAAAAGATTTCGAAGAAAAAGAAAATGGATTGTGTTTATTTTCCAGATATTTACCACATTACTTCAGTTTCAAATAGAACGTAAGTTTTTTTTACTAGATTTTTGTCCTTTGATTGATACTGTTCTTTCTACTGTATATATATTCTTTATTCATGATCTGCTTTATGCAGTTTTTCATGCATGGTCAGAATTGTTTGGGGGTTTGGGGGGGGTGGGGGGGTGGAGGTGTACGTAATAAAATGGTTATTTCATGAATTGAGTTATTTGACTGAAAACTAATTGATCTAAACATATATCTTCTGATATCTATATATAACCTCTTGTGTCTGTCGATTTAAACGAGTTCACAATGTTTGCTCACGATATGCAGTGAAATTTTGCAAAACGTTAAGGAATTTTTGGTCCTCAATGCTCTACAACTTCGTTCTTTATGTGGCCTTTTATGCATTTTTTTTTATTCGAGCGTCACCGATGAGTCTTTTGTAGACCATGTCAAAGTTGATGTCAAACATAATTCGGTTATTTTCTTCCTTTACAGAATCGATGTATTTGCAACTATCAGCGAGTTTCTTGAGGTGAACTTCCATTCGGGAACAGATTTCCCAAGACATCAATTACATGGCATCATGCATGACATGGTGAATTACAAACAAAATACGGGTAAGATTTACATATAAATGCAATTTCAAGACTTCAAAAAAAAAAATAATAATGTGTTATCTCTTAGTGGAAACTGAGACTAATTAATTATGTCTGTTGTGTGTTTTTTTACTCTCAAAACTTCATTGTTCTTTGAAAACTAAAATTTCTGATGAAGGTTTTTTTTTTATTACAAATATGTAAAGGAATACAAAACTTAATGATGAACTATAAATTGCATAGCTAGATATGACCAGACAGATTTTGAGGTGAAGCGAACAGAAAAAAACATTGACACTTATTATTTGAAATTTGGGTTTCCTCCTCTTTAACTGTTATTGTGATTGTAAGTGTATTGTATTCTTTAAGTTTATATCTATTTATTCATTAAGTTGCATTTTTCTTTCCAGATTTTCCGGAATTTGACAAATTGCTTTATCTCCTAACTGAAATGGTTTTAGGTGTTGTCGAATCCCACCAATCAAGCAGTTTTGAAAGTAAGAAGTCCTTTGCTGAAACAATTCAAAGCAAACTCCTTAAACTGGTTCCATCATCTGACAGTATGCAGCCAATCCCAACGTAAGTTGTTTGATTTAGAAAGAGTTCTTGTATTTACTCTCAAGAGTTTTCGTTACTAAAAGCCTAATTTTTAAAAATACACTTTCTAAATGTAAAATATATGTCGGGCTAATTAAAATGAAACCGACTTATATTATAGTTTAACTGGAACCTATATCTTATAATTATGAATATTTTTTTTTATAACGATGTATATTAAACTTATATTCTTTAACTGAATACGAAAGCAATTATGTCCTCCTCCAAAGATCATCCCTGATACATTTATCGAAGTTAATATTTCGAATATGCAAACGTTTTTAGTATCGCATTACATATTTCAGATTTGATCATGTAAAAACTGAGGAATATTATACAGATGTCGATGAAATGTATAAACTGATGAGAACACACAAACATATTTACAAAGACATACAAAGACAACAAGAGGTAAGTTCAAACAGCCGAAACTAATATCTCTGCAAGTGGTTAGTTTAATTACTATTATTTTCAAGAGCTTTAATGTGCTATCGATTTAGAAATAGATGATATTATTTATGTGACTGTTATGGTGTTTTCTCCATGTCGAAGGCCGACTTTCAGCAACTTCTTTTTTGAGAACTACATTTTATTAATGACCATTTTAGAATCATTGGTATACTTATAAACATTTTGCATTGTTTTTCACACAAAATGTCTAGTGTTTTCAAATATTCACTCAGTGTTCATATGGCATGAAATAAGAATATCTTATATGTCCAGATATGTTGGAGCGCTAACAGTAAGGTACAGACATACGAATTATGCTTGAAGACAGCAAAGATGTCACGAAACTACATGGCAGATAAACTATCTAAAACAAAATTGAAAAGACGAGATGAAAGCATTCAGATTTTGCAGAAAATTCTTAACTATAAAATGGAGAAAGCAGCAGAAACAGCCAACACATACCAAACCTTAATAACAAAGGAGAAAGCAACAAGAAATGCCTTGAGATTGGTAATTATAACTGAAAAAAATCATTTTTAATATTCAAACTTTCTTCTTATTTCAATCACAAATCAGAAAAAAATATGTTGTTATTTAATTTCATTGAAATTGTGAAAGGAGAAAGGTATATTGTTGTATGCAAACCGACGAAAAGGTTCATAGCATGAACACGTCAGTTGCATAGAGTACCAATCAACCGTTCTATCGTTTCTCGTACACTAACTCAGGTTTTTATCGGTTCTCGTACACCAATCAAACATTTTTTATTTGCACTTTCCGTCACTCAACTGTTTCAAACATCACAAATAAAAGAAAAAAACACTTTAAAAAATTAAAAAGTACGCAATTAATCCGACGTACACGTTGCAGAATTCCTCAAAAATATGTGTAGTATAATTAATTTATATTTTAGCTTAAAAAGTCAGTATTTTAGTATATTGAATTAATTTTTTGAATTCTATTTTTTTTTTATAGATTGAAAGAAACCTTGTGGATGATATCAAATTCAACTTGATCGATCGTATTCAGAGCGGATTAGTATCTATGAAGTACATCTTAGCCTCACAGACTAATAAGTAAGTTACAAATATTAAATATGTATGTATTGTGGAGGTTTAAAGCAAATGATAGGACTCAATACTCTTACAACATCGTTACTACCTAAAATTAACACTTTTAGACTTTGTCCTCTCTGTTGATTTAGGAGAGCTTTAATGACGGTTATCTTACATTGACATTAACTTTCATAATACTAGTATCTTAGTTTGAAATTATTTATTGCATCAACAACCAAGTTCACTCATTTTCATTCTTCGTTTGTAGACTTTATGAATTACTTCCCATCATTGACGATTTTGACTGCCGACTAGCTGCAGAGTCAATTATAGAGAAGCTTAGCTCCAAATACCAATATAACTTAACACAGGTAAGCAAGATTGTTCTTATGAACATTACCTTTTTAACTTATAAAAGAGAATTTTTGTCAGAAAACATCCAAACATACTATCCACATTGATCTATGTCCACACTTGTTAACTTATAATATTTATAGTTCAATCGCTAAATCTAACAACTTGCCATTTGTATTTCTTTCACAACAGCTTTTTTTGCTAAGTAGACATATATGTGCTGACATTAATTGTAATTGATATGGTTATATTTATAAATTTACTGTTAACAAATTTTTGAATTTTTTGAAATACTAAGGCTTTTCTACCTCAGGCATAGACTACCTTAGATGTATTTTGCAAAACTTTTAGAAATTTTGGTGCTCAATGCTCTTCAACTTCGTACTTTATTTGGCCGTTTTAACGTTTTTGGATTCGAGCGTCACTGATGAGTGTTTTGTAGACGAAACGCGCGTCTGGCGTTTATACTAAATTTAGTCCTGGTATCTATGAATCATGATGAGTTTATATATCCCGTCACCTCTGAGTCTTTTGACATATTTATGTTCGGTTTTTCTTTAGAGAAATTTATGTCAGAGAAACGATTTCTGTCACGGATATTGTTCAGCCAGTGATCAGGCTTAATTCATCAAATGGTAACGGCGAACGTGTCAATGAGACAACTATTCTACCAAAGAGCAGAAAATAGCCCAATACCTGTTTTCATATCTTTTGATACATAAATATATATATTTGCAAAACGCCTTTTATAATGTGTAGAATAATTAATAATATTTCCCATTTTTATTTAGGAATTTCACATTGCAAACGGATTTAATGCCAAGCTACCAGCTATAGGATTTGTAAGTTGCAAATTATCAAAACAGATACAGAAGGAACAACCATCAGAGCATCATTCTGAACAGACAGAAGAACAACGTAATAATAATAGTAAGTCCGTTATCGATTTCACATTTTTTGTACGTAGTTCATGTTATGATTTTGAATCATTTTTATATCGGTCGTTGTTTTTTTAAATAGATAGAAACCATCAATATTGAAACAATTAAACGACAAGTAACACCAAAGACATCTTCACTGTGTTTTCCTAGCATACATATGCCAAGCTTGTTATTATTGGTCTTAATTTTAACTCTGTACAAAATTTCTTTAAGCCAGTGTTCACCTGTTTCAAGTGTTTACATACCCAGAGGAAATCTCGAACACATTCAATATAACCTGTTAATCCAAAAGCCAAATTGTCCGAGGAGCTACATGCTTACAATTATATATCAATATACTAAATAAATAAATGATTGGGAATACGTTAAAGTAATAAAAAGTCAAGAGAATTTCAGAACGCAATTTGGTTCCGAACAATATCTATCACGCTTTGTGCATGCAGACTCCACGCGGCCTTCACGTGATTTTACTATTTTTAGAATAATTGCATAGTAACCAAATGCACTTGATTCAACCTTTACTAATTATGCAACATTTTTGACCTGGTCGTGATTAATGTCCTATACTAAGAACCCATGCAGCTTTCACCTTATATCATTTATAGAAAAATGTCAGAGTAACCTGTCCATATGAACTTGATTGATTCTTATCATGTTATTTATATGGAGCGCCTAAATAAATATCTTATTAACAGAATTTGTAGTGTCAGAAGTTAATTTATATTTATTTATTTATGGCATCTTAAACTGTAAATGCATACTATACGCTGTTATACCCCCAATATAAAAAATAGAGGCTCATAGGGTGGTAAATATAAAGAAATTTAAACAAAATAATTAAACAAAAATAAAGAATACAGACCAATGACATGATAATGGGAAGAATACAGAAATTCGCGACTTCCATCCAAAGAAACAGTCTTTAAGCAACAGTTGCTATTAGCTCATTGGCCGTAAATGCTTTACTTTTCATATTTTTTCCCGAACAATATCTATCACGCTTTGTGCATGCAGACTCCACGCGGCCTTCACGTGATTTTACTATTTTTAGAATAATTGCATAGTAACCAAATGCACTTGATTCAACCTTTACTAATTATGCAACATTTTTGACCTGGTCGTGATTAATGTCCTATAATAAGAACCCATGCAGCTTTCACCTTATATCATTTATAGAAAAATGTCAGAGTAACCTGTCCATATGAACTTGATTGATTCTTATCATGTTATTTATATGGAGCGCCTAAATAAATATCTTATTAACAGAATTTGTAGTGTCAGAAGTTAATTTATATTTATTTATTTATGGCATCTTAAACTGTAAATGCATACTATACGCTGTTATACCCCCAATATAAAAAATAGAGGCTCATAGGGTGGTAAATATAAAGAAATTTAAACAAAATAATTAAACAAAAATAAAGAATACAGACCAATGACATGATAATGGGAAGAATACAGAAATTCGCGACTTCCATCCAAAGAAACAGTCTTTAAGCAACAGTTGCTATTAGCTCATTGGTGAAGGTCGAACATGCTTCATTTAACATATTTTTTAAAGCAACTTCTAAATATAATGCATTTGGTTTCGCTCATTGTTGAAGGCCGTAAATGCTTCACTTTTCATATTTTTTAAACAAATTCTAACTAAATATAATGCATTTGATTTTTCTCATTGTTGAAGGCCGTAAATGCTTCACTTTTTAAATTTTGCTGTGTCCATATCAACGGCAGTCATTTTGACCTTTTTCAAAAGAGATGTCAAAAACATTTCACTTAAGTCTAATATTCTGTCAGAACATGCTACTTTTACGTTGTTCCCCCAAAGGTTTCACTTTTTTTTGCTGCATGCAAACTCCAAGCAGCCTTCACTTGATTTTCAGAATTTTGAAATTGAAAAATCCCTATGTATCCGAGTATTTAAGAACAATCCCGAAACAACCGAATGAACTTTCGTCAGGCTTTATTATATTATATTATATATCAATATACTAAATAAATAAATGATTGGGAATACGTTAAAGTAATAAAAAGTCAAGAGAATTTCAGAACGCAATTTGGTTCCGAACAATATCTATCACGCTTTGTGCATGCAGACTCCACGCGGCCTTCACGTGATTTTACTATTTTTAGAATAATTGCATAGTAACCAAATGCACTTGATTCAACCTTTACTAATTATGCAACATTTTTGACCTGGTCGTGATTAATGTCCTATACTAAGAACCCATGCAGCTTTCACCTTATATCATTTATAGAAAAATGTCAGAGTAACCTGTCCATATGAACTTGATTGATTCTTATCATGTTATTTATATGGAGCGCCTAAATAAATATCTTATTAACAGAATTTGTAGTGTCAGAAGTTAATTTATATTTATTTATTTATGGCATCTTAAACTGTAAATGCATACTATACGCTGTTATACCCCCAATATAAAAAATAGAGGCTCATAGGGTGGTAAATATAAAGAAATTTAAACAAAATAATTAAACAAAAATAAAGAATACAGACCAATGACATGATAATGGGAAGAATACAGAAATTCGCGACTTCCATCCAAAGAAACAGTCTTTAAGCAACAGTTGCTATTAGCTCATTGGTGAAGGTCGAACATGCTTCATTTTACATATTTTTTAAAGCAACTTCTAAATATAATGCATTTGGTTTCGCTCATTGTTGAAGGCCGTAAATGCTTCACTTTTCATATTTTTTAAACAAATTCTAACTAAATATAATGCATTTGATTTTTCTCATTGTTGAAGGCCGTAAATGCTTCACTTTTTAGATTTTGCTGTGTCCATATCAACGGCAGCCATTTTGACCTTTTTCAAAAGAGATGTCAAAAACATTTCACTTAAGTCTAATATTCTGTCAGAACATGCTACTTTTACGTTGTTCCCCCAAAGGTTTCACTTTTTTTTTGCTGCATGCAAACTCCAAGCAGCCTTCACTTGATTTTCAGAATTTTGAAATTGAAAAATCCCGATGTATCCGAGTATTTAAGAACAATCCCGAAACAACCGAATGAACTTTCGTCAGGCTTTATTATATTATATTATATATCAATATACTAAATAAATAAATGATTGGGAATACGTTAAAGTAATAAAAAGTCAAGAGAATTTCAGAACGCAATTTGGTTCCGAACAATATCTATCACGCTTTGTGCATGCAGACTCCACGCGGCCTTCACGTGATTTTACTATTTTTAGAATAATTGCATAGTAACCAAATGCACTTGATTCAACCTTTACTAATTATGCAACATTTTTGACCTGGTCGTGATTAATGTCCTATAATAAGAACCCATGCAGCTTTCACCTTATATCATTTATAGAAAAATGTCAGAGTAACCTGTCCATATGAACTTGATTGATTCTTATCATGTTATTTATATGGAGCGCCTAAATAAATATCTTATTAACAGAATTTGTAGTGTCAGAAGTTAATTTATATTTATTTATTTATGGCATCTTAAACTGTAAATGCATACTATACGCTGTTATACCCCCAATATAAAAAATAGAGGCTCATAGGGTGGTAAATATAAAGAAATTTAAACAAAATAATTAAACAAAAATAAAGAATACAGACCAATGACATGATAATGGGAAGAATACAGAAATTCGCGACTTCCATCCAAAGAAACAGTCTTTAAGCAACAGTTGCTATTAGCTCATTGGTGAAGGTCAAACATGCTTCATTTAACATATTTTTTAAAGCAACTTCTAAATATAATGCATTTGGTTTCGCTCATTGTTGAAGGCCGTAAATGCTTCACTTTTCATATTTTTTAAACAAATTCTAACTAAATATAATGCATTTGATTTTTCTCATTGTTGAAGGCCGTAAATGCTTCACTTTTTAAATTTTGCTGTGTCCATATCAACGGCAGCCATTTTGACCTTTTTCAAAAGAGATGTCAAAAACATTTCACTTAAGTCTAATATTCTGTCAGAACATGCTACTTTTACGTTGTTCCCCCAAAGGTTTCACTTTTTTTTTGCTGCATGCAAACTCCAAGCAGCCTTCACTTGATTTTCAGAATTTTGAAATTGAAAAATTCCGATGTATCCGAGTATTTAAGAACAATCCCGAAACAACCGAATGAACTTTCGTCAGGCTTTATTATATTATATTATATATCAATATACTAAATAAATAAATGATTGGGAATACGTTAAAGTAATAAAAAGTCAAGAGAATTTCAGAACGCAATTTGGTTCCGAACAATATCTATCACGCTTTGTGCATGCAGACTCCACGCGGCCTTCACGTGATTTTACTATTTTTAGAATAATTGCATAGTAACCAAATGCACTTGATTCAACCTTTACTAATTATGCAACATTTTTGACCTGGTCGTGATTAATGTCCTATACTAAGAACCCATGCAGCTTTCACCTTATATCATTTATAGAAAAATGTCAGAGTAACCTGTCCATATGAACTTGATTGATTCTTATCATGTTATTTATATGGAGCGCCTAAATAAATATCTTATTAACAGAATTTGTAGTGTCAGAAGTTAATTTATATTTATTTATTTATGGCATCTTAAACTGTAAATGCATACTATACGCTGTTATACCCCCAATATAAAAAATAGAGGCTCATAGGGTGGTAAATATAAAGAAATTTAAACAAAATAATTAAACAAAAATAAAGAATACAGACCAATGACATGATAATGGGAAGAATACAGAAATTCGCGACTTCCATCCAAAGAAACAGTCTTTAAGCAACAGTTGCTATTAGCTCATTGGCCGTAAATGCTTTACTTTTCATATTTTTTCCCGAACAATATCTATCACGCTTTGTGCATGCAGACTCCACGCGGCCTTCACGTGATTTTACTATTTTTAGAATAATTGCATAGTAACCAAATGCACTTGATTCAACCTTTACTAATTATGCAACATTTTCGAATAATTCTCTAGAAAATATTTCAATAGGTTCTAAAATTTATATTGTAAATATACACACTGCAGTTATTAATAGATAAATAAAAATAATAACTTGTACCCTTTAATACATCCAATCACAGCGTTCTTAAGTTGACTTCCTACGCCCTGTCTTGGGTACACAAAAGGACAACCTAATGCTTGGAAAATGTAATACTACCGTTTTCCCTATACATTAAACATCAAGAAATTGATTATTTTGTCCAGAACTATACGAATGAAAATTATAATAGATTCAAATTTTATTCAGATTGTACTATAAAGAAACCGAAGTTTTTTTTCTCGATTTATTTACATAAACTTATTAAATCAGCTAAAGCATTACCATTATATGTAGACCTTCATTGGAAAACAATGGAAATAACATTGTATATTGATATAAACGATCAAACTTGTAAAATATAAAGAAAGATGGGTAATGGTTGTCAATGAAACAACTCTCGACCAGAGACCAAATGAACCAAAAATTAACAACTACGTAGTATAGGTCACATAAAGACATTAAACAATGTAAATAAAATTGAGTATGGAAATGGGGAATGTGTCAGAGAGACAACATGCTGACCATAGAACAGACAACAGCAGAAGGTCACCAACAGGTCTTCATTGCAGCGAGAAATTCCCGCACCCGGAGGCGTCCTTCAGCTGGCCCCTGAACAAATATATACTAGTTGAGTGATAATAAACGCCATACTAAACTCCAAATTATACTTCAAAAAGTATGTTTGTGATATGATTTGTCTTTTTAATGGAAAAGAAATAAAGAAAAATTATTTTTCCAGACGTCAGTTACCAAGGTAACCAGTTCAAGTTTGTAAGCAACACTTACGTGAACACAAAAGATTTGTCAGAGAAACCGAAAGAGTGCTTTGTCGAAATAACCAAAGGTAAGTAATTATAACATTATATAAAGCTTTCAAATATAATCGAAAACAAATGATGTCATCGAGGAAAAAACATATCGATGAGAGATATTTTTTTAGCAGATATGCCAATATTACCAATATAAATACTCTGCCACTTTGTATGAACAGTATCACACACCAGCTAATTTTTTTTTCAGCAAATACAAGCTTAGAATTTATCGAATTAAATAACCTATATGTTTACATGGTAACGATTTTTTTATATGTCGTATTGGAAAATGTGCTCAATGTGATAAAGAAAATGTTAAACTCGTCCTTTGTAACTTTCAGGGATGATCGTCAAGTTGAAGATTGCCACAGACGATTCCAAAGTTGCCTTTGGGTGGTATAAGTCAAATCCATGGAGTCAGAAGAGATGGGGATTTTTTTGCAAATCCACTACAACATAAAGAGGACATAAACATTGATGAGATGATGATTTGTCCATTTTTTTTTATGGATGGATCTTAGCTACGCGTGCTTTGATTATGGTTTATTGTTATTATTTTCATATGTTATCACATATATGTATACTTGTGTGTTTCTATATGATTGGGAGAATGAGGGCATATATGCCTGTCTTATACTTGGGAGTCTCCGTGTATAGGGAAAACAGGCGTAAATTTATGGAGGGTGAGAGAAAGTTGTGTCTTTGGTAGGAGAGAGAGAGAGAGAGAGAGAGAGAGAGAGAGGTTTTCAGTGTTAATGAATGAAAGAGTATGCATATTTATAGAAGCTATAGATTAAATAGTTAATATTAAGAACTGATCTTATCTTTATCATTATTTTCGAATTATATAGAAAGGTGGCCGACATTTCATACCACATGTGTATGTGTTTATTCTGTAAAGAAGGAAACCAACAATGGTGTGCGTAATTCTATTATATTCCCTTGCAATTTGGTGTATTTATGATTTATTGATTTAAATGGCATATGTATAGGTTCTGCCGAAGACAGTGCGAGATAAAGGGCGGAAAATTCAGACTGCTGCTGGAAAAAGAGGGTATCTTGGATATAGGGACAGGCATATATCGTTTTATACCTGTAAACTAAACGCACAATATATACACGCTGCAAGAGCGTTGAAAACGCTACAAGAGCGTTGAAAACGCTACAGATAAGTTTCAGACACGTTAAGGGCACATTGCATACAAAAATACTCGTTGCCTTAAAACTTTCATTCAGGACAAAAAGTCCGATACGGGTGAATCTTCATCAAACCTACAGAAGATATTTCACCCTCTCCAACCATGCATCATAGGACTAGACATAGAATTACAGGAACTACTCCCATTAGTTTGGTCTGTACACGATCTACAAACATATCCCGCCTGCATCAAAGGTGCATAGGATCGCCCATGGTCCAGCACTAATGATACAAGTATCAACCAGAGTTACAATGACGTGTTCGTAAGTATTCAAAGGCCACCGAGGGGCCTCCAACAATGAAAACAAACATTTAGTCGGCTATTAAATGCCTCGACCATTAAGATTTAAAAACAAAAATCAAACAAAACTAAACAGCCTTATTGATAACAAAATAATTTACGAAAAAAAACCTGGATCGACATTAACTATGAACAACAATCACTGTACTACATGTTTCTGGCTTTAGAATGGGCATTGGCACATAAACAATGTGGTGGCCATAAACTCAACCCTCCAAAATGAACCAAACCTAGGACAACACATCGCAAGAAAAAACTGTAAAATATCAGTTGCAATTTGCGTCCCTAAAAATATGGGTACGGTGCGCAATAATCACTTACCTTACATAAAAAACAATAGACACAAATCACTGAAATAAAAGTACTCGCACTTACCGAAAGCTATTTCAAAGCTAGTGAAAATGTAGACGAACCAGTGGACAAAGACGGACTGGTAAACATGTAAACAGACGGGTGCACGCTTTAAGCTCGTTGTGCACACGATACAGATATGATTGACAGGTTGAATTCATCAAAATTACTAGCGTATTGGTAGCGTGCATGATTTTTTTTCTACGGCCGACGTACTTCGGAGCTATACGTTGATGTGTGAAGTCGGTTTCTAATCCATTGCACAACAAAAGTAATATAAAACAATACATCTTTATTAAACGATTATCTAATATATAATGCCAAACAAGCATTTGAGTTTACCATTGCATTTCTTTTTTTTAAAGAAAGCAACTTGTTTTTATGTTATTGCATTTAAACTGTTCTTTATCTGATACTTTTTAACTCAAACACATCTACTATATTATGATTACACATTACAAACTGAAAGTACTTCTTTTTGCCTGTTTTTAGATATTAAAACAGTAATGATGTCTCGCATGAAATATTTTTTTTACTAGATTATACATATTACTTTAAAGTTGAAGAACAAATATCATGATGGAGGGGGAAATATTTAAACATTAAGGCAACAGTAGTATACCGGTGTTCAAAAGTAATTAAATCGGTGCCAAAGATAAACCGATGGAAACACTATAACCACAAGAGGAAAATAAAGAAGAAACGGGAGGACCGAAGTGCGGCAAAAGCAAACACAGACACACCAAGAAATGAACCATCTGACAACTGCCATATTTCTTACTTGGTACAGGACATTCCAAGAAAAAAATGTGGGTTGAACCTGGTCCAACGTCATTTTAAACCACCAACCCTACGACAGCATCAACAAATATCGCTAGAACACTACGTGACAGAAACACAACACAAATTCGTATTTTATTTGGCCTTTAAAAACATATTTTGATTCGAGCGTCACTGATAAGTCTTTTGTAGACGAAATGCGTGTCTGGCGTACATATAAAATTTTAATCCTGGTATCTATGATGAGTTTATTTACAACCACTAGGTCGATGCCACTGCTGGCGGAAATTTATTTCCCCGAGGATATCACCAGCCCAGTAGTCAGCACTTCTGTGTTGATTTGAGTTATTATTGATATGATCATGATAATAAATTAACTGTTAACAAAACTTTGAATGTTTGAAATACTTAGGATTTTCTACCTCAGGAATAGATTACCTTAGCTGTATTTGGCAAAACGTTAAGGAATTGTGGGTCCTCAATGCTCTTCAAAAACTTCGTAATTCATTTGGCCTTTAAAACATATTTTGATTCGAGCGTCACTGATGAGTCTTTTGTAGACGAAACGCGCGTCTGGCGTATATATAAATTTTAATCCTGGTAATATGATGAGTTTATTCACACAAGATCAGTCACTACATGGAAACGTGTAAACATATAATACAACATACAAACCAGAGAAGAACAACAGACACACTCCATCAACGAGAGGACATCAGAAACAGTGACGCGACTACGTAACCAACATGCAATCCCGAACCCCATAGAACTATCTTACAATGGCCAATGACTTCATATTTGGGGTAAACGGGGGAGAAATATGTATTCTCTTCATACAGATGATATAAATAATCCCATCATAAATAGCAGGATTGAATTTTGTATTTTCGCCAGACTCGCGTTTCGTCTCAAAAAGACTTATCAGTGATGCTCGAATATAAAAAAGTTTAAAAAAAACAAATAAAGTACTAAGTTGAAGAGCATTGACTACCAAACATTCTTTAAAGTTTTGACAAATACAGCTTAGATGATCAATTTTTGAGTTAGAAAAGCTTTTGAGTTTTTTTTTTTATTTTGGTCGGGTTGTTGTCTCTTTGACACATTCCCCATTTCCATTCTCAATTTTATTGCCTCTCATACACACATTTAGTAAAACAAGGTGAGGTTTTGATTAAAAAGCATTGGAAAGGTCATTGTGTTTTAAACTCATTTTCTTCTTATAAACGAGGAGTTGCTATTCTATTTTTGACTATTAAATAAATAAAGTTAAAAGATCGGGATGGTAATATGGTGGGATCATCTCTCAATATTGAGAACAAAATATTCTGAAACATATGTGCAGTCCTAATGTTGATACTTCTTACTTCTATGACAAATTCAAGGAAATATCAAATCTCTATGGAAGTGATGCTATGTATTATTGTCGGGACTATAATGACATTCAGAACTTCAACCTTGATACTCATCATTATAATTATATAACCAATCCAAGATCAAAAGTTTTTTTTTTAGAAATAATAGAATATAAGAAAAATTTCGAATATGCAAAACTAATAAAACAACAAATTACTGACACATTGGAACAATATATAATATCAGTACATAAGAGAATGCTTTACATGTATCAATAATTTAGATATCTAATTTGCAATTTGAACACTTGTTTTGAACACCATTTTCATTAAGTTAGAGGTAGGACTATTTCATATTCAACATTTGTTAAAATAAGATTTGATCGAACAGCTGATTAATGAGATACAAAAACTAGGAAAAGGTAAGCACATGGAACAACCTCAATAAACTAGAAGCCAAAAATTGCAACCTAGGATTTTGAGACAGAAAAAATTAAAAGGTCAAAATCTAAAGTCAAGAAACCAATGGACTGAAGATAATTTTTTTGTTATTTTAAAACACAAAATCGACGAAAATACATAATCAGAATAAATCTTCAAACAATCAAAAATATCTTATGAGAAACTTTACAAAAGACAAGAATGTCTTAAAAACGTAAACTTAGCAAGGGAATTACCAGTTGGACATGTAAATTAGATAATAACGAAAAAGAATCCCTAGAATGTATCATTTCATTTACTGTATTAACACAAGCTTTGAAAAAGATGACAGTAATAAAAGTCCTAAGTCAGATGGTTTTACTGCATGAAGTTTTAAAGTATTTTGGATAGACATTGTAAAGTTTGGCTTGAGGTCAATATATTATGCATCTCAAAAAGGGGAGCGTCTGTCACAATCAGGCAAAGAGTTATTACATGTATTCGGAATAAATCAGTCAAGTCATAAATAAATAAAAGTGAGAATGGAATTGTAGTTTACCGCTGTTCGATAGTCATAAATCGATTGAGAGAAAACAAATCCGGGTTACAAACTAAAACTGAGGGAAACACATCAACTATAAGAGGAAAACAACGAAACAACAGAACACTAAAGTGAACAAAAAAAAAAACAAACGACAATGTAAAACACACATAAACGAACTGTAAGATAACAACTGACTATTCATGACTTGGTTCAGGACATTTTTAGAAAATTGGTGGGTTAAACCTGGTTTATGGCTAGCCAATCCTCGCGCCTTAAAATTTTGTGGTTATGTTAAATATAACACTAAAAGAACAACATTACATGACAGGGCTACACTACAATTAAATGCAAGAAGATTCAGGACAGAGAAATACACATCTAATTACACTTTTTAACACGTTATATTCTAACTAATTAAATTGAGAATGGAAATGGGGAATGTGTCAAAGAGAGAACAACCCGACCATAGAACAGACAACAGCAGAAGCTTCTCTATGTATAGGTGAATGGATAAAATCAGTTTTCTAAACAAAGTTATTGACTATGATCAAACAGGCTTTATATTGAGTAGATTTATTGGGGATAACTATACATGCATTTGTAATATTTTACACTTTACAGAGAACAATCATATCCATGGTAACTTTTATTACTCTTAGATTTTATGAAGACCTTTTATTCTATATCATATGCATTTCTCTTTGAAACACTAACTATTTTAATTTTGGTCAATATTTTAGTACATATATTTCAGTAAAGTTCATGCAGAAGAAAAATAAATGAAAATTTATCATGTGAAATAAATAAATGCAAATACACATTTTAACACTGTAAAATGTATACAAATCATTTATCAATTTTTGTTATCTTTTTTAAATTCACTTTGTTGTCTTAAATTTACATTAAGTGACATAATTATGCATTTCTATTTCAATCTCACATTGCCTTTTTATATCTAAAATACAAATCTAAAACAAGGGTCAACAGTAAAGCAAGGTCATAAATCCAATATTTCAGACCAAAATTACCAAACTAATTTACATACAAAAGGAATCTACAAAAATATTATACCAAAATTTCTTAATTGTAAAGTTGAAATCATCCCTTTATAACTAAGGATTTTCTTATCCCAGGCATAGTAGATTACCTTAGCCGTATTTGGCACCAACGTTTTGGAATTTTGGATCCTCAATGCTCTTCAACTTTGTACTTGTTTGGTTTAATACATATTTTCATAGGAGCATCACTGATGAGTTTTATGTAGACAAAACACGCGTCTGGCGTACTTAATTATAATCCTGGTACCTTTGATAACTATTTACGGACACTATCACGAGTTGGATGACCGTTATACAGGAAAAAATAAAATAAGACATCAAAGAATGAGATTTTAATGTATACAAAACGGTAGAGTCAAAAAGAAATCCATTATTGATAACAATCAATGCTGCCATGAAAATTAAGTTATTGCATTATTCCTAGCTTTTCTATATTTTGTTAAAGTTTAACACTGTGCACTCATAACTGTGTCCTGGGGTTCGGTATTTTGGTTATTTTATTTTTTGCATGGCGATTGATTCATGCTTAACACAAAAATGTTGCATCTGCGGTCTCTAGTCCGTTTTGATTGGAGGTTTTGATATTTGGATACCTTCATGAATTAATGAGATTTGAACATAGTAAACTGACATTGACTCTTATTTATAAGTTCACGAATTTGCACTTTTTGAGGGAAGGTTAAAATTAAAAAAAAAATTGTTTAACAACGCCATATATGCATGTCCCGTTCAAATTCAGGAACCTTGTAAGTGGATATATAAAGAAAGTGGTATGATTGCCAATGAGACAACTCTCCACAAGTGACCAAATTTTACTAAAATTTTACTGAATTAACTAGAGGCTATCTTACAAGAGCAAAGATGTCTTTTGAAAATTTGGAGGCTTTGGTGTTACTGCAAATTTCGAAGCTTTTACTTTTTTTAAATTGCAATTTTTATAGATTGCGTAATAGTACAGACAATTACAAGTTTCCATCTAGACATTTTGAGTTGTCTCACACGTTTTGATAGAATTTCGCATATACATATATACGATTCGAAAAGAAATAGCAATACAAGAACTTCTTTTGAAGTAAAAGACAAGATGAAAGGTGGTAAGAGCTGCAATTCTATCATTATTTACGGCTTAAAATGACAAATATGTGCGATAATGTCCTTTCAAATGTTCGGGACGTTAAACAAATATCATTTTAGTTATACTGTATCAATAAATAGAAATAAACACAATTTATGAGAAAAATTACCTCTTTATAATTTCTTAAGTGCAAAATGATCCATTAAATATTGAAATGATGCTTTGATTACATATATAAACATGTTTAATGTTGTTTTTTTTTTTAAATTTCATACATACTGTTGATTCATTTTTATTCTTTGGATACAAAAGATTGTTGGGTACAGGTGAACCACGAATTTGGGGTGATCAACGAGTCACGCGTATTCTATATGCTTTGTATGCAGATATTGTCAAACCAGGAAATCAAATAGCCACAAAAATGAAGGTCTTCCTCAATCCACGAAAATTGATACCCACGAAAAAAAGATGAATCCAAAGTTTGTACTCTTAAGTTTGAGATACATAACTTCACTTTGTTCTTTTGACAAATTCATGAAAATAACATTACATTGTACCTTCTTTAGATGTATATATCTGACACAAGAATAGTTTTTTTAAGGGGTTCCAATATTTTGATTAAAAGGGCTATGTCTATAATTATTCTTAGATAACTCTCCATTAGAGACCAAATGACACAGAAATCAACAAATATAGGTCATCGTACGGCCTTCAACAATGAAAAAAGGAAATACAGCATAGTCAGCTTTAAAAGGCATAGAAATGACATATGTAAAATAATTCAAGCGAGAAAAACTAACGGCCTAAATTATGTACAATAAATGAACGAAAAACACAACAAATATGTAACCCATCAACAAACAATATTCATTATAAGTGTTGAATAGAACCAATTGTTTTTGTGTGAACATCTTGCACAAACTGCTTAGTAAATGAACTCGGTACTGACAATTCACCTGGAAGCTCAACGTTTACACCCACGACACTTACTCAAGAGGAAATCTTTGATAATCATTTTCTACATTAAAAAGTGCTTTAATATAAAGTCAGGAATATGACAATTGTAATCCATTCGTTTGGTGTGTTTGAGCTTTTGATTTTACCACTCGATTAGCTTTCCGCTTTGAATTTTCTTCGGAGTTCAGTTTTTGTGATTTTACTTTTTTTCTAGAGATGGCTGGATTCAGATGTGTATTCTTAAAAGATGGGCGAAAGATATCAAAGGGACAGTCAAACTCATAGATCGAAAATAAACTAAAAACGCCATGGCTAATTAAGAAAAAGACAAACCGACAAATAATAGTACACAAGACACAACATAGAAAACTAAAGATTAAGCAACGAGTACATACAATATAAACCTGTTTCACCTATCAATATTATGAAGACACTTGACTGTTCTTCACTTTACTAAATATTCTCTATTCCAAACTGAGAGACAAAATGAAACAGTTGGTATTGCTTTGTTCATAAACAAAATAATGACCAACGTAGAAATAAGTATATTGTTTTTTTTTAGAAATAAATCCAGCATCAGAAAATTTTGGACGGTCATATAACCCTATATACATATAGATATGAATAAATATCGAGCACTTGCAATTGTTTTGTTTTCTACGTATGTTTGATTTCATATTAAAGATTAAGCTAATATTTTATCAATCGATTTTATTTGTATAAGATGAATTTGTTAAGGATCTAATCAGTGAATGAAAAAAAACACCCTTCAAGTCGTTATGCGTCTGTCAGATTTTCTCTCTTCATAGTGGTTTTCAAGATAAAAGACTTGTATTTTACCCTCAATTATTATAGGATTGCCGGCCAAATTGTTTGGCCGGACGCGTCATCGGAAATCTTTTTTAAACTAGATACCACAATAATGAGCATGGTCAATAATAAGCAAAGGTGTATAATTTAAAACGTCAGACGAGCGTTTCATCTTCACAACACTCACCAGTAGCGTTCAGATAAAAATAGGTATAAAGTCAACAAAAACAAAGTTGAAGAGCATTGAGGACCATAAATTCCAGAAAGTTGTGCCAAATTGTCTCGGTATGTTCAGAGTATAAGATGTTGTAAAAGTTAGCTACAAGGCCGACGACAGACGACAACTGATGAGACGGGCTTACTTGGCCTTACTGACCAAGTGTGTGAAAATTTTAAATCAATTTTGATTACAGCAATAAGATCAACGAAATGAATCTTTAAAAAAAAAGATTTAACATTCTCAATAGTTGTGGGTTATAAGGAATATCATTGGGACAAAAGTATATATCAACAGGTTCCTTATCGTGCATAAAACTGGTTACATATCCCAAAACATCTGGTTACATATCCCTAAAACTGCACACACAAAACAATATGAGATCAGATTGAATGTCTTTTAATCATTCCATGCAAACTATTTATCAAATACGTAAAGAAAGAAATGCAAACGATCTCATTGTCAATGCATCAATCTCTCATGTAGAGTTATCGATCCTTGTACTATAGAGAGAGCAAGGACCAAAAAATCTGCACTGAAGTTAAAGAGTTGGTTGACCGTTATGGAATAACCATTTCACAAATGATATCGGATATGTTCCTTACGTCGTAACTACAATCCCCTTCCCTTTCATGAATTTGACCTACCGAATTAGACTATTTACTGGATTTGTAATCACATAAGCAACACGACGGGTGCCGCATGTGGAGCAGGATCTGCTTACCCTTCCGGAGCACCTGAGATCACCCCTAGTTTTTGGTGGGGTTCGTGTTGTTTATTCTTAAGTTTTCTATGTTTTGTCATGTGTACTATTGTTTTTCTGTTTGTCTTTTTCATTTTTAGCCATGGCGTTGTCAGTTTGTTTTAGATTTATGAGTTTGACTGTCCCTTTGGTATCTTTCGTCCCTCTTTTAATAGCAAAAAGTATTCAACGATCGAGAAATTTGAATGAAATGACTTTTCTGTCAAATAAAAGACATTTTTGTTTTTTATCAAATTGTTCTAATGTATGTAACATTCTTTATCATGTTTATTACATATATTATATATCTTGAAATCGATGAAATATGGGTTTTTTCGAAAACAACATTTTCGCTTTTCTGATTTTATGTTTTACATTAATGTTATCAAAACTAATGAAACATGCACAAGGTATTTATTGTTTCAATTTTCATATTCAACAGTTTTTCACAAAGAATACAATATATCTATCCATTACACAAAATCAACTCATACATCAAAAACTTATGAAATTTCTCAAATCAATTTTTTTTTTGATGTTTTTCAAATTCACAATGAGGCCTTCAACACAAAGCAAAATATCAAATTATGTGGAATACATATTGGTAATTTATACATCAAATGGATCGGACTGGACACTTTTTAACTTGTAAGTTTGAATAATAAAATCATGCACGAATAAATCTTAGAAGGAGGACATAAAAAAAACTTGATTTTGTATATATATCCAGAGTTCTGGTAACCAGTACGTTCTGATGAGAAATAACGGTATATTGACTTTTTGTTTCTATTTGTACAAAAGAAAAGATTTAGAGATTTAATATCTGGTAAAAGTTATAATTACGATATGTAGTTTTCTCTTCCACCATTTAAGTAAATCCTCAAATATGTCAATTACATACATTCCTCGGGTCGTAGGTAGGTAAGGGGTTCCCATCATTTCTGTATTCTTTAGGTGAGTTTTCCCAATTGTATATTAACGATGTCTGTCAATCTACCTGGAAATATACCTTAGTGAGAACCTTAATTTATTAAGGTAGTATGAGGTGATTAATCTGACCTTGACCTCATTTTCCATTGATAATGTTAAAGTTTATTTAATACATTGTACTAAAATCTTATTCTCAGGACTATCAACATTAACAATTCATGAATAGTTAACATGGTAAAGCAGTCGATACACTTCATGTTGCATCTTATATGTTGTATTTTGAAGCTATGGTCGAATGAGTTGGTTAAATATGATAAATGCCTTTTTATGCCTCTTTGTTAAATATTTGTGTGTTATTATTGGTATTAAGATACGTGTGGCACTTGTACATCCTATCATTTTGTCAACGATATTCTCGTTTTCTTATCTTTCATTGTTGCTGGTGTACTTTAGTTTGTTTATATGGCTTTTGGTGAATTCGAAAACTTGTTTGTTGCTTGTCTTTCACTTTTGCTATGTTCTTTGTCTATAAGCTTTTTTTTATGTTGCTTTGTTACATACATGCCGTAGATCTGTACTTATTTTCCCCGTCATTGTGTTATTGTACTATGCTAAATTTTTGTATTCTTATCTTTAATTTTCTTATCATATTCTTGGTCTTTATACCATTGTGGGCTTCTTTGTTACATATTTGTATGTTTTGTTAGTGATTAAGATTATGTTGACTGCTATATTTTTGACATTTCTAAATATTGTTTTGTTGATGCATCGTTGACAATATAATGTAATTTGTTGCGACTATCATATAAGTGAAAGGTTTAGCTAGGTAAGAAACAAGGTCCAATCCACAATTTATTACATAACAAAAGTGTCTGTACCAAGTCTGGAATATGACAGTTGTTATCCAATTGTTTGATGTGCTTGAGCTATTGATTTTGTCATTTGATGTGGGAGTTTCCTTTTTGAATTTTACTCGGAGTTCAATATTTTTGTGATTTTACTTTTGATATGTTTTAATTCTCTTCATTTAATAATTCAGCATATGTACATGAAAAATAATGTTCTCTTAATGAATAATCAAAGAGAAACATGTTGCTAAATAATTTCAAAAAGATTATTTGTCAAAAGGATAATTTTTTAACAAAATAATTTTACTGCTTTTAGAAGAAGTATATAAATGGATCACTTTAGAAGTATTCTGCAGAGGATGCAAATACACAAAAAGATGTCAATATATATATGTCTATGGTATTGCATAGCAGCGCTTGTTGCTCTTCAGATTGGTGCTAAATCTAAGCAAAAGATACTCGGTAAGTTCCAACTTTTATATCATATTATTGTTATGTCAACGTTGAGTTATTGATTCTTTAAGGTTTTTTTTAGCCGTGTTTGTCCATCTTGTTCATTGTTACGTTCTAAAGTGTTTTTTTTATATACTTAACAATATCAAAATAATAGTTGATGATACATTGAACAACTTAAAGTCATAAGAAACGAGTGACCGGTGAAAAATAATGTTCTTCCAATTCTTGAACCAATGCATACAAACATCATAAACTTAGTGTTCTGTGCTCGAATTTATCATTTTTTTTGTGTAAATTTCGTATAATCGTCAATTTTGTTTTCAATCGGTCAGTGTTGTTGTGAAAATATGGCAGGTAATTTAAGTTCGTGTTTTGAAGCCGAAGTTTAACGATTGTCACCTGTTTGTCAACATTTGACGAAAAATAAACAAAAAAGCATGGAAATTGAACACGTGTTTAACATGTAAATTCAGATAATAGTTTATTTTAAGGACATCCATGCGTATTGTGGTCACCGAATTTTTACGAGATGGATCACACTGAGGTCACCTTGCATACGGAAAATATGTCGGGGGAATTGCTTGCTGGAAGGAAGTAATTCAAATAAGTAGACTTCTTCTAAATATGAATAAATTAAGAGAATTTTCTTCAGAAAAAAGTATGTGTACATAAGTTTTACAATGAAAACTAGATATCATTGAGATGGGAGCCATCTCTGTTGGCCCCGCTGTCAATAATGTGGGGTAAATAAGTTGTATGGATAATCTGATATGAAGCATTATTTGGAAGTTCATAGTCTCTCGTGTGATTTTAATCTAAGATTTTAAGTTAAAACTGATAAATATTCTCAACTTACTTTCATAGTATAATAATGATATGACTGCATGATGTGAACTCATTGTTGACTACTCTAAGGAGACTTCTAGATATATGGATTGATGTTTGAACAATGTTTAAAGATGCTGCCCAATTGATATTTGTCACATATTTTTAGAATTATGCCTTCAATATATTATGACCCACCAAGTATTAAGTATGAAATATTAACGGTTCTCGAGAGGTAAAGCGGACACAATTTGTTAAGAACAACGAACGGATGGACAGACCGACGGACTGACCTTTGACATAGGATGCATACATTATGACACATTTAATATATATGTTAAGTTGAAAATGTTTGTCAGGTATAAAGTATGAAATAATAACAGCTGTCCTCTCAAAATATAGTGTGGATCAAATTTGTTAGTGATGGACAGACCAACAGACAGACAGACCTTTGACCTAGGAAGTGGTACATACATCATGACACACCCTCTGGTGTTGGTTAAAATGGATGTCAATTATAATATTTGAAATCATAACGGTTCTCAAGATATAGAGCGGACACAACCTTCACAACAGAACACAGGGTTGTCAACTGAAACCATAGTTTTTTTTAAGTTGACCTTTGACCTAGGAAGTTGTACATACATCATGACACGCCCTCTGGTGGTGGTTAAAATGGATGACAAGTATAAACTTTGAAATCATAACGGTTATTTAGATATGGAGCGGACACAATCTTCACCACAGGACACGGGGTTGTCAACTGAAACCAAAATTTTTGACCTTGACCTTTGACCTAGGAAGTTGTACATACATCATAACACACCCTTGGGTGTTGGTTAATAATCATGTTAAGTATTAAGTATAAAATCATAACGGTTATCTAGATATGGAGCGGACACGATCTTCACCAAAGAACACATGGTTGTCAACTGAAACCAAAGTTTTTGACCTTGACCTTTGACCTAGGAAGTTGTACATACATCATGACACACCCTCTGGTGGTGGTTAATATACATGTAAAGTATAAAGTATGAAATCATTATGGTTCTCTAGATATGGAGCGGACACGAAAGAGTTACGGACGGCCGGACGGACGGACGGACAGACTGATCACTATAGGGCGACCCGCCTTTAAGGCGGGGCCCTAACTATCCATTGAGATATAAAAAACATATGCATTATTTTTTTTTATTTGAGGTTTCTTATGACTTTAACTATCCAAAAGTTTCAATAACAACAATATGTTTCGTATTTGAGTAGTTCAAATGTAACCTATATGCATTTACTAACTTTTTTGTTGAATTAAAAGCTTGACCTTACAAAGTTTAAAATGATCGGAGAAGTGGCAAATTATTAAGTTTTATACATGTTATAGGTACAACAATAAAAATTAATGCTGATTTTCATTCTCAATTTTATACATCTGATTATCATTTACTGGTGGTTCTGATGAGTATTGTCTTAACTGTACATTAGTAAATGCTAACAAAAAGATAAAATATGACCTTTGATGTAACATAAATTTATATATAGTATATGTATGCAAATATCATAGTGTATACTTTTATCATTAGATTTTGGCCTTTGAGTGCTAGTTTAACAATTTCAATTCACGGTTTTCAAAAAACGCTATCAAAATAAAATTTGCAAGTTTTCACGTCGACATTTTCGTTATTGTTAAAGCATTGCATCGTAAATATATCTCAATTGAAAATGCTAATATTTGGATAGGCTAAATTTTATATACTGAATGTTTCAAACCCCACATTGCGTGTGTGGTTTGTTTTCTAGAATCGATGTTTATGATAGAAATGTTTCATTACTGTTGTTTTTATATTTCAACATCTGTTTAATAAATAAAGCAACTTATTCCTTAATTGAAAGTGTTGAACATGCCTATCATTCGACGTTTGTAAATGTCTAAAATATACTAGACAATAAACAAAGCAAATTCTGTGTTTTAGCCATACAGTGACGTTTAGAAAAAAATAATTTGCAAAAACAAGTAGTTTATATCATTATAGTCACATGATTATCAAAAGACTTGAATTATATACATAAACTTGTACCACCGGCCTAGCTGTTGGATGATTTATTTAAAAGATATTTATTGTAAATAATGGCCGGTTTCTATTTTTAATTGTGCTGCAACTAAAGTCTTCAATCACTAACTTAAAGGTACAATTTACCTTATAAAGCCTTAACATTTCGATTTCGGTCATTTCGATAATGTTTATAAGCGTGTTAAGGGTTTAGCTACATAATCTTTTTGTCACTGCTGAGGAATATTGTTCCACAATCGCATGTAGTGCGCCGGCTTACAAATGAATTTCATATTCAATTTCTCTAGATTTTGAATCAATACTAGTGTAATAAGTATTTTAAATACCTCTGCAGATAATTATATATATTCAAGGTTTTTATTTTTTTACAGGCAAACTTACAGAACAACAAGATAGAGATGCGGTATGATATGTTCTTAATTAGTAATGTGTCGTCTTTCTCAGCATATAAAATGGTTGTTTTTCCTATTGTCAAGCATTTCGTAAACTTTTAAATACGATTTCACCCGAGAGACGACACTTAACATTGTTAATATTAAACAAAACTCCAGGAAAGATAACAGGTTAAAACATTTGCACGTTTCGTCTACCAAAAATCTATTAGATACTCTCCATTAAAAAATAAAAACTGAATAATGTTCAAAATTATAGAGCATTGAAAAACCTTTAATGCCTAATGGTTCTGTCTCTAGAAAGAAAGTGAAAACAACACAGTATGAATAGCATATGCTTAGGTGTTTTTTCTGTATTACTGAAAATAATATACGAATCACGATTATTTACATATCCGGCTTCAATGATGAGAGTACAAACAGCGTCGTAAACAATTACAAAACAACCATTGACGAGATGTAATTTTCATGTTTGGTACGAACGGGGAAATGTCTTACAATCCACCATATTCTGAAGCGGCGAATTTATGATACGCCTCTGATGGCAATATCACTTATTTTTATACTTATAAAGATCTATGATATTCAAACACAGGTTGTAGATCGTGTAAAAAGATACAATAACGACAACACAGACTTTGTATATATCGATATTGGACAAGAACAGGACACAGGTAGATACATTTGTTTTTTATTGCTCATGTTATTAAAAAAAATGCAATTACATTAAACGGTTAGGAACTATTGTTACAGATAAACAATCACCTGTCTATTCTTATCATTCATGTTATTCAACCCAAACAAAAAAATACAAAATATACGTATGGAAACTTTTGGTTATCCCCGAATGGCAGTTAAAACTTTGTCAAACCTGGGCGTCTGTTTAATTGTATAGTATACACAAATATTAAGCAGGAGCATCATTATTCTTGCACATTGAGAACCGTTTGATGGTTCTGTAGTTGACATGTTGCAAGTTGAAATGAATTCAATTTATTCTTGTTTTCCAAAGACAATTAAAATAAACGCCTATCATCTCGATGTACTGTAAATATTTGGACATACCTATCAGAGGTAAATCAAAATACAAAAAATCATGATTTTGACTCAAAGACATACCATTAGGCAATTCATTTACCAGTGAAGATAATTGCACCCATCAATGTTCTCTCAATTCAAGACTCGTGTGATAGAATATATATGAAAGTGAAATTAAACTCAAAATTATAAACAAATAAACTGACAACGTCACGGAGGAAAAACAATAGTATTCAAAACACAACATAGAAAATAAAAACTAACAACACGAAACCCAACCAAAACTGAGTTGATCTTAGCTGAGCTGGAAAGATAAGCAGATCAAATGTGACCTCCGTCGTATTTACTTGTAGATACAAACATGGTGATAAGTCTAATTCGGTATGTAATTCAGGTTAGGATGATGGTTGGCGACTTTTAAAACGGTTAAACCCGGTGCATATGTTTGCACCTGATGGTCAGTTGTTCTTTATTGTTGGTATGGTTCATAAGTGTTTCTCGTTTCTCGTTTTATAAACATAAAAGAGACTTGCTATATTGTTTGTTCTTACAGATGAACCTTATGAAGTAGTTGGTGAGTTTTAACACCTCTGTTTTTTTTTCACAGTTCATACAATAATAAAACATCAATTTATTTGCCGTTTGGAAATCTAATAAACTCCTCTAATTATTTTCAAAAGCATTCAATAAGAAGTTGTTATTTGCTAAATAAACAACGGGAATCCTACTAAGGGTGTGATTTGTTTTCATTGTTAGGATATAGGGAAAAGGTGAAATCACTTAAATACTAAACAAACAGGCATTATGTATATAAAGTTAAACCTTTATAAATTAGATGCTGAAACATTGAATTCATGAATATTGTCTACACGATGATAATTCCGAACCTAAAGGAACACAATGAAAAGAATGTAAAGCAGGCACAGATTGAAAAAGAATCATTCATATGCATTTTTCACCTTTAACTTTATTTAAAAATTATATAGGACTAAGCTAAATCGTTTGAGGATTTTCCTCCTTGAATATTGAATTTTATATCAACATTGATAATATGAAAAAAGTAAAATAACCAATCCCTAGTCAAATGACAAAATCAAAATATCTTACAAATCTAACGATTGAAATGAGGGGACATATACAAAAGGTTCAGAAAGATACAAATTTTAAATCATTTTAAATGATCATGTCAATTAACAATGCTACATTGAAGAAAACCCAATTTGAATTGCTCATTTTCAGAAATAGGAGTACCTGGGCCTCCTGGGAAACAAGGTGCACAAGGTAAAGCGTATTGTAGATTTGTTTAAAGAATGAACAAGTTTTGAAATTCTGTAGGATCTTATGCAAAACAAATAATCAAACAACCATGAAAATGCAGATTTACGTTATTTATGTTACGAAATAGAATGAAATTTCAAATAACACATTCCTTCAATGGTGTATTACACATAACTTGTTATCTTCCTCATTTTGAATGCTGCATAAAACTATTCAAATTTTATTCAAAAAGTAAACCAAGCAACCGAAATTAATGATTTCAAAGCTACTGTATTCATTCCATTTATGTTTAACATTTTGCAGGAATGAGAGGATATCCTGGTCAAGCTGGAACTCCTGGGTCAAAAGGATATAAAGGAGACCCTGGAAAAACAGGACGTGTTGGACCTCTAGGGTTCACTGGGTCTTCAGGACCAAAAGGTCAAATGGGAGATCCTGGAAAGAGCGGTAAAACCGGTCAAATCGGACCTGATGGACCTCCTGGCCAAACTGGACCTATGGGACAAAGTGGTGCCCCCGGAATGGACGGAGCTGATGGACCACCTGGTGCTAATGGTTCAAAGGGAAAACAAGGAGAAAAATGACCTCCTGGACCCTCTGGAATCTCTGGACTAACTGGGCCACTTGGGCCAAATGGTCCGAGAGGACCATCTGGGTCAACAGGAGAAATGGGACCGACTGGACCAAAAGGAGCAAAGGGATATGCTGGTGACACAGGAGATCAAGGAAACACAGGACCTAGTGGGGATTCTGGATCAACAGGGCCAACTGGACCCATTGGTCCTAAAGGAGATACTGGTCCTCCGGGTATTTAGAATTTAAAATATTTGTAGTGCTATATGCATCATTTATCTGTGTGATTATAAAATTTCATTCATACACAATATTTTAATCATATCATGTCATTAAACTATGTATCCTAAAAGCTTACAAGATAATATCAAAATGGCGGACACAAATGTTCTTATGACGTTAAGAGATATTTCCTTTAACCTATGTATCTGTTTTTTTACTTTACTGTTCATCACCATATTCTTAAGTATCCGTTAGTCTCCGTTACTGCTCACCGCCAACTTATTAAGAACCCTGTACTGTTCACCAACAACTTTTTAAATACCCTTTTGATTTACTTTACTGTTCACCACAAATTTTTAAGTACCCATTTGTCTACTTTACTTTAATCACCAACTTCTTAAGTACCTATTTTGCATCTTTACTGTTCACAATCAACTTCCTAAGTATCTTTTTTGTTGATTAACTTTACGCCACCAATTTCTCAAATACTCGTATTTTATTTAATGTTCGCCACCGATCTTCTTGGGTACCTCTTTCGTTACACCATACATTTGGAGAAAAGGAAAGTTTTACCGTTATTTGTAACTAAAATTGTGTTGTACCATTAGCATTAGCCTGCTCTTTATCACCACGTGTTCGTTCTCAATTGCCGTTAGGTGACATTTTTACCGCGTAAATGTTTGTGAACTAGGGCTTGTATTCCACTGTCAACCTTCCCTAATTCATGCACATGTATCCATGATAGTTTAGCGTATGAGAAGCAAGTGTATTGATTGATTTCTTCCAGAAACTAGAGATCTCTACAATAAGGACTATGGTAGCTTTAACGAAGTACTGCGACCTTAAATCTTTGCAATAACGTACATTTAACCTTATATTGTTTGCATATGTCAACAGTTTAACTTAATGTTGTTGCTATCTGTTAAAATATCTAACCCATATTTGTTTACCTGAATAGCCCAATGTCCACCATGCCCGGACGGATATTCTTCATTAGATGACCAAACTGTTAGTTCTAATTGTTACTTCTACAGTGAAAATAGAGTCGAAACGTGGGATACTGCACAGGTTAGTAATTAAACATTATTTATTATCTAAAGTGCATTGATTGAAATATGTTCATATTCAATCACAGAAACACATGTAACAGAATATACGTTTGTCAATGTTTGCTGGTGTATTTAAAAATGAAGAATGTATAATTTATAAAAATCAGAAAAGGTGTTTTTATGAAACAGCTCTTCACAAAATTCATAATGACATAGAGGTTAAAACTATTAACTATAGGTCACAGTACGGCCTTCATTAATCAGTAAATCCATAACCGAATAGTAATTTATAAATGAAAATGTTAAACAATTGATATGAGGGAAAACGGCCTGATTTATGTAACACTGATGAACTAAACACGATACAAAGCAGAAAAAAACAAGTAACAAAAACACTGACCGGACACGGAAGAATATTTATACATTCCTTCTTCAAAAAAACATTATGTACAGATCTCAGAATACTCGCAGTTTTTGACCGCTAGTTTAACGCCGTTAACAAGAAATAAAACAACATATATTTAGGAATAAAGCTTAAAAAACATAATCTAGCTAATGAAATGCTAAAATATAGACATCAACCGATTGTTAAATAGGGATGCCTTTTATCCTTTACGGAGAGTGCGATTGTTCTTGTACAACAGCAGTTGCATAAATAATATGTAGCTGGATCATTTTCATTGATATTAGTTGCGAATGTCATAATTTGATGTCTTTTGAGTGATGCTCGACACACAAATGTGGCCTTCCGAATGTTACACACGTCGATGACCTGGTATAACCAACATTAATGTGGCCTTCCGAATGTTACACACGTCGATGACCTGGTATAACCAACATTAATGTGGCCTTCCGAATGTTACACACGTCGATCAACTGGTATAACCAACATTAATGTGGCCTTCCGAATGTTACACACGTCGATGACCTGGTATAACCAACATTAATGTGGCCTTCCGAATGTTACACACGTCGATGACCTGGTATAACCAACATTAATGTGGCCTTCCGAATGTTACACACGTCGATGACCTGGTATAACCAACATTAATGTGGCCTTCCGAATGTTACACACGTCGATGACCTGGTATAACCAACATTAATACCTAAAGATTTATAATGTTTTTCGAGTCTTAAGGCGTTTAATAAATGTTTCATTTCTTGTATCATAGTATGTGTTATAAATGTAAAAACTACATATGTGTCTTGTTGCAACATCACAGGCCACTTGTGCCAATGCAGACGGATCTTACCTTTGGAGACCAAATAGCGAAGCAGAAGCTTATGCTGTCAGAGATAAGTTTAATCTTTGTACGTTATGAGTACATAGTTCATTCTTATTCTTATAAAACACAATAGCAACTATTCATTCACATTACATCCCAGTATCTTATGTTTGGCTGCTTTAGCAATTATAATATGACGCACTTATCATATTCAAAATTAAGTAAGTTTAATAACAAATAAATGGACAGGTTGTCTCTTATTTGGCAATGACTCAAAAGTCCAAGATATTAAGGACTTCAAAATGAGTTAGCTTTTGATTTATGAATGTTTATTAAAAAGACTGAGAAATATAATAAGCTAGATCTGTCATATAATATATCATTCTAACATTAGTGCATTGTTTTTTGTAGTTGTTGTTTAGTTACTGGCTATTTGTCTTAGTTTATATGTGCAGGAACATGTCAAGTAGACAGAAACCAAGTGTGTTTAACCTACATTGAGAGACACATTCTGTTGTATTTAAGTTTCAATCCGGATTTGACGGGAACAATATTCCTACAATCAAATTTTTTAATTTAAATGTTATTTTCAAATTTGAAGCTTAAGACTGTTAAAAATCATTATATCGATGAAAATTTCACGGGGGGAAGCTTGAAACAGTAAAAATGAATGAAAAATAACAAAGAACTACTTCCACATAGATTGAGTAAATTTTTGAATCTACCTGCTATAAAAACAGTGGAAATATTATTTATTATCATATAATTAGACTAAATATCATACCATTTTTACTGTATGATAATAGCATTAAGTTAACGTAAATTCCATATTTTTCGAATTGGTGCTTAGCGGGCTGATATGAAAAAATTATCACATGCTTCGAGTGTTATCACATGCCTTTCCGTAACGTTATCGCACGGCATTCCGGTAAAACTCGGTAAATTCCGGCAAATACACCTCACTGCTACGTTTTCACTGAAAAACATTACAAAGTAGTATGCAAAACAATTATTTGAATACTGGAAAGAATATTTTGTTAAATAATTAAAAAAAACAAAAAAACAAAAAAGAACCAATCAAATTATCAAATAAATGCATTTTTTAAAAGTTTCAAACCTAATTTAGAAAGTTCCTTTACAAAATAGCTGACTCTTCCAAACAGTGTTCATTATGTATATTTTTTAATTATTTTTTTGTCGCTTCGTCAAAATTTAAATGTTTTTCTTCTCTGTTTAGGCATATGATAGAAAGATTTCATATCGAATGTACTAAATTTGGAGTCCGACGTCCGTGAACTTTTCACTCCTTGAACTTCTATTTGGGAACCTCGTAAAAGAATCAATATATGAATCTGTGATTGTTCTCCATTGTTGAAGCATATGATAAAAAGATCATAACATGTAATTTTCATATCGCATGTCTTATCAGCCCTCGAGCCATGCGGCTCTTGGGCTGATATTGAACCTAGGGCTGATAGGACATGCGATATGAAAAATGCCATGTAATAATCTGATAATATAGATGTTCTCAACGCGCCAGTTTGATATCAAGTTATATTGCAAAAGTCTACCAGTGCTCTCTTTACTTCCAATCACATCACCAGTCGCATTCATCCCTCTTCACATATTGAAAATGAAATGATTAGTGCAATTTACAAGGCATGGGCTCGATAATATTTAGCTTCATTTCGTGTGTACTTTAGTTTTGACATCATCTAATTAACTACCGAGATGACCTCAGATGACCTTCAAAGATATTGTATAAGAGATATAAACATGAATATAGATAAAAATAGAAAGCGAACTCGTGCAATTGAATTTCTCTAGGCCTGTTTGATTTCATATTATAGATTTAAGATACATGTTAATCATCGTTTTTACCTGTATAAGAATGATTTTTTGCGGATAGATTCAGTAAATCAAATGAATTGCCCTTGATTTACGTTTAATGTTGACCTTCTTTTCCCTCAAATAACAGAACCCGTACAGTTCATGCGCTATCCATATCTAGCTAAGGAGTTGAATTAAAGTTCATCTTAATATGAATCCAATCAGGTCTAATTTTTTACTTGCAAGTGAATAATTTATCATCAATGTTTCTTAGCCTTATTTGACAAAAATGCCCCATATTGCTTTTCACAAGCGAATTATTATTTCATTATTACACATTTATGGTTGCAAAATAAAATTCATACTTTTTTTTATGTATCTTGTAGATAGTCCTTATTAATGTAACTGTCACTGATGCAGACTTTGGTGTTATTTTGTAACATATTTTAAATGTCAAACATGATAAAAACATACAGTTTCAGTTGATTTTAATAATATGTGTGTGTTTGAATACTTTATTCAGAGTGGCACATTCCTTTAACACGCATAACAATTCAATTTATATTACAGCAACGCAAACGGATATATGGACGGGTGCAAATGATCATGATTCAGACGGAAATTTTGAATTTGAAACTGACGTTGGTACATTTTCATTCGATACTCCTCTATTTGGAGAAGGTATTTTCAACCTTTTAAGATAATCAAGTGTGCATAATATAAAAAAAGTGTTTTTTCTTCATTATAGTAACGTTTTAGTGTTATAATATTGGTCATTATTGAATGCTTTATTATATCTTTTTTAAAAGTCTTAATTCAAAGTAAAAAAAAAAATGGGTATCAAACAGACGTTAGATATATATCAATTGGACAGTAATCAAACAGACGTTAGATATATATCAATTGGACAGTAATCAAACAGACGTTAGATATATATCAATTGGACAGTAATCAAACAGACGTTAGATATATATCAATTGGACAGTAATCAAACAGACGTTAGATATATATCAATTGGACAGTAATCAAACAGACGTTAGATATATATCAATTGGACAGTAATCAAACAGACGTTAGATATATATCAATTGGACAGTAATCAAACAGACGTTAGATATATATCAATTGGACAGTAATCAAACAGACGTTAGATATATATCAATTGGACATTAATCAAACAGCTCACAAAAACAATTGACATAAATAGGTTTACATGTTATATACAACAGTTAATTAATAGCGTGTAAACGTGTTCTACAAAAATGAAGACTTAAAAATAGTCCTGACCTTCTTTTTTCTGCCAAAAATAAAAAAGTTATAAACACCAAATGATTGTGTATTAGTTAACAGTATCAATAGGATGTAAGAGGATGATTTCGCAAGTTTTGTACATGTAAAATGACACATATTTATTTTATTGTTTTAAATGTCAAGAACAAAATCAATATATGTACCAATAGAAGAAATATTGTTAGATTTTTCTACTGATAAAATTTGATATCCTTTAAGTACAAGTATTTTCCTCAGGATTAAATCGTACAGGGTTGTATCTAAGATTATGTTATTTATAAACAACATCGGTATACAAATTATAAGTTTGAATAACTCCACTCATGGACAGTCAACCTCGTTAACAAAATGTATAGAACAATATGAGAAGTTACATAATAAGTTATTCCTTCAGTTGGTTAACGGCGAACAGACACCAAGTGACTGCTTAATTGATTTCCTAGATTGATAATGCTGATTTTGATAACATTAACAAAAGTAAACTGATCAGCAATATTATCTTGTTTTGTACGTAATTCTTTGTTTAACTTATAATTTGTCTATTATGATTTCAGTTAAAAACAAAGACCCAAAAAATGAATGTGTCACTATTGGAGTAAATAGCGCAGACAAACCTCTCTGGATATGGGGTGACCGAGATTGTACTTATAAACTTTCGTTTGTGTGCGAAGTTAGTTTGATCTATGATATATAAATAGTTAAGGAATCATTTTGAAATATTTTAAAACTATCTTTTTGTATATACCACTAGATATAAACAACAAGTACATGTATAGATTACTCAATTATGTCGTTAATTAAGTCTGACCTTTTGCATAAATAATGCTTTTAAACTAATCATAAAAATGGCAAAGCATATTGTAATGAATAATGATATCTGACTGTTTTCTGTTTCCGAAGGGTTCGTTATCTATAGCAAAAGTACCAGGATTATAATTTTATACGCCAGACGCGCGTTTCGTCTACATAAGACTCATCAGTGACGCTCAGATCAAAATAGTTAAAAAGCCAAATAAATACAAATTGAAGAGCATTGAGGATCCAAAATTTCAAACAATTGTGCCAAATATGGCTAAGGTAATCTACTCCTGGGGTAAGAAAATCCTTAGTTTTTCGAAAAATTCAAAGTTTTGAAAACAGAAAATTTATAAAAATAACCATATAATTGATACTCATGTCAACACCGAAGTGCTGACTACTGGGCTGGTGATACCCTCGGGGACGAAACGTCCACCAGCAGTGGCATCGACCCAGTGGTGTAAATAGTTATCAAAAGTACCAGGATTATAATTTTATACGCCAGACGCGCGTTTCGTCTACATAAGACTCATCAGTGACGCTCAGATCAAAATAGTTAAAAAGCCAAATAAATACAAAGTTGAAGAGCATTGAGGATCCAAAATTCCAAACAATTGTGCCAAATATGGCTAAGGTAATCTTCTCCTGGGGTAAGAAAATCCTTAGTTTTTCGAAAAATTCAAAGTTTTGAAAACAGAAAATTTATAAAAATGACCATATAATTGATACTCATGTCAACACCGAAGTGCTGACTACTGGGCTGGTGATACCCTCGGGGACGAAACGTCCACCAGCAGTGGCATCGACCCAGTGGTGTAAATAGTTATCAAAAGTACCAGGATTATAATTTTATACGCCAGACGCGCGTTTCGTCTACATAAGACTTCACCAAAAAGTACTATTATTTGAAAGAAAACGTACAATATTTTGCATGTATATCACAGATAGACTATCTATTCACAAATCTAAGAAATCTGTATGTATCAATGTATTCATGACTAACACTTTAATAATCCGCTAAAAATAATAATTGGTCGAATGCAATTCATCTGTTCTAAGATATAAGATGATGTTGTTTGAGCGCCAATGATACAACTCTCCATTTAACATGTTGAAGTCATAATTTGTAAAAGTAAACTTAAATACTGTATATCTATTTTTTTTGCAGTGTACTTATTTTCACGAATTTTGTGGTAGCTATATTTCCACGAAAATAAATAAATGCGGATACAAATGCAGATTAAATAACTGTAAAACCCTCAGAATCTATCATCTTCTCGGGAATTTACAACGTTCACCTGGCTTTCCTTAACATGACCTCATTTGAACTTTTTTTGAACTACAGTTGCAATATTTAAGTAAAGTCTGATAATTATAAACAAAAAATTGCTAGAGTGAAATACCGCTTAAAAGAGGGACGAAATATACCAAAGGGATAGTCAAACTCATTAATCTAAAACAAACTGACAATGTCATGGCTAAAAATTAAAAAGACAAACAGAAAAACAATAGTACACATGCCACAACATAGAAAACTAAAGAATAAACAACACAAACCCCATCAAAAACTAGGGGTGATCTCAGGTGCTCCGGAAGGGTAAGCAGATCCTGCTCCACATGTGGCACCCGTCGTGTTGCTTATTTTAATACAAATCCGTTAAATAGTATAATTCGGCTGGTCACATTCATGAAAGGGAAGGGGATTGTAGCTACGACGTAAGGAACATATCCGATATTATTTGTGAAACGGTTCTTCCATTACAGTCAACCAACTCGTGATGGCATCCGTAAAATTTACGAAGGGATGATTTCAACTTCACCATTTGGAACTCTTGGTTTAATAGCTTTCTTGTAAGCAGTAACCCTCTAACAGTTGTTGTATGCACATTGAACGACAAATTTATGTAAAGTATATTATTTTTCTGACGTCAGACACTCAGATCAATCCATGTGTTCGTAGATAGTAGATGTTATCTTTTTTTCTATTACCTAGAAAACCTGTCCAGTACCAACTTGGCGATAGTCATACTCATACCAAGAGACGAATATTTCTGATGCAGAATGAAATAAAATAAATGATCGAAATTATTTTTTGTTATTGTGTAATTTGTTCAGCCATTATAATGATCCACGTTTGTATTCAATGATGAATATAACAAGATTCTAATGACAAAGAGATTTAAAAACTAACTGTTCAGAGAATATCTTTTGATGCAAAATTTTAAAATCTAGTCATTTCCAGTGTCAAATGATAACTTATTATATGCTGATTTCTTAAATATATGGTTTATATACACTTTTGATTGAAAAAAGATATCATTTGATACTTCCCGTCTGAAAACTGGTACTAACATTATTTTTTGATAGTTTACTTGACACTGATATTAAAAATATGTGGTTCTATATACATTTTAAATTAAAAAAATACGAAAAAATAGCTACTTCCGGTTCACACAAGGTAATTTTCGTTGCAATTTTCAAGGTCATATGGCTTGCAACCTAATGCAAAAAGTTCCATAGCTTTATCAGGTATAAATATGAAGTTAATGCAAAGGTCAAAATCTAGAACGTCAAATTTACCTATTACCTTGACCTTATTTTCAAGGTCATCAAGCAAGGACTTCATGTAAAAAGACTTTAATATGTACTATGTGTCAATCAATTATATTAAAATACATTTTACTCTAAAAAATCAAGGGAAGAAAACTTCTAGTGAAAGTTACCGCTACTCTTTGAATACAAATTTCCAATTACGCCACAACTAACAATTAAGTGAAAAACTTTTGTCGATATCTTTTAAGGTTGTGTGGGAGAAGCATAAACAATCAAATGATTTTTTATTAAGATGACCTTGACCTTTGACCTTGACCTCAAATCCTAAGACCCTATGTCTTTTACACTGAAGACTAATGAGGTTTTATTACATTTCTCTCTTGTCAAATACATAAGGGAAAATAACTCTCATATGGAATGCTCAGATCCCTTAAATCCAAATGATCACTGACAACCTGAGTATGTAACGAGTGATTTGGTAAAATAAATTTGTGATCTTTTACGGTTGCGAAGGAGTAGTTCACACAAGAAAAATAGTGGTCCGAGAGATACGTTTAATAAAGGCAACATTAGTATACTGCTGTCCGAAAATCATAAATCGATAGAGAAAAAACAATTCTGGGTTACAAACTAAAACTGAGGGAAACGCATCAAATATAAGAAAATTACGAGACAACAGAAACATAACATAACACAGAAGAAACGAACTATAATATAACAATGGCCATTTTCCTGACTAGGTATAAGGCATTTACCCTTACATGAGAAAGTATTCGTTTAAGCGGTGTCAATTTCGAAAGCGTATAAACTTTTCGATATCATATTCAAAATATCTAAGCGAATAACACTGCGCATAAAAAAGAACTTTGATGTGAAATTCGGTTTAAAATTATCATTTCAAGCTACGAATGATAGATATATTGACACTGATTTCAAAACTATATGGTTCTGCATACTTTTAATTAAATAAGAACAAAAAATAGCTACTTCCTATTTGAACAGGGTCACTTCCGGTTGATTTTCTTAAAGGTCAAATGACTTGTAACCTAAAAAGTTCCATGATAACCTTATCACATACATTTAACGTAAAACCAAAGGTCAAAATCTAGGACATGAACTATAACTATGACATTGAGCTCACTTTCGAGTAATAAACCATGGACCTCAAATCAAAAGACCTTTTAACTTAATTATATATAGTTAATGTGTAATATCACCATAAGCATAATTTTGAATACAAGAGGAGAGTTAGCCCAATTTTAATGTAAGCGAATCCTTTTCACCGAAATGTATGTGATACGACATTTTGCAAGTAACAATTTAGTAAAAACATGTTGTCTATATCTCATGCGGTTTTTGAAAAGAAGCGAAAATAACGCACACATCAAAATTTAGAATATGACCTTGACCTTTGACCTTGCAATTATTTTCTTTGGAACAAGAACCTCAAATCCAAAAACACTAGGTCTCCAACAATTATTATTGTTTACCAATTACAAATGAAAATCACTTATATCAAATGCATAACGGGAAATAACTCTCATATTGAGTTCCCGGAACGCTTCGGTGGAAATTAAAATTCAACATCCTATAAAATTAGCGATTAAGGAAAATCAGTTTGTCGTAATCTTTTAAGGTTGCGAAGGAGTAGTGCACACAAGAAAGACAGTGTTCGGGAAGTTAACTCTTACAAAATTAAAAATTCTCTTAAGCAGTGACAGAATTTTAAAACTTTTCGATACCATATACCAAAAGTTTAAGCGACAGTGCGGAAAAAAAATAATCAGAAAAAAAGCAGAAGGTCTTTCCACGGAAAATTGGCATACTTAATAAATGATATATCTTGTGGCAGAAATACGCCAAAGTAAAAACATATCTTATATAGTGATTGAAAAACACTACAAACAATATGCACATAATTGTTTCCCGAGTAGTCTTTACTACACGATTAAAACCAACTATGAAAATTTTGAAAAAAACTTCTTATAAGGTGAGACAAGGCCCTCTGATAATATTATATGTTTCTCTTGAACAAGAAAATATCGGTTATATACACAAACTGATAAAACTAACATATTTTGACAAACTTTAAATTGCATTTTGTTATTTTTTCTTTATCAACTCATGATTAATTATTGGATTCAACACCTTTTATCCGGAGGGTAATTGTTGCCTAATCTTGGATGATTAACTCACAAATTGAATAAAAGTACGTCTTCTCTTTACCTTATGTTCCTAACATAGCAACACTTCTCACAATAGACAACTAAAACACAAACATATGTTAGTCGACTAGCTTGCTGCTTGTGTATTTTCTGAGGTGCCGATTTTATTAAACAAATATGTACAAACATATCACATCAATACACATTAAAAATTGTGGCAATCATAATGACTTCTAATATCTTCTACTAATATCTTATTGTTTCTTGATCTTCCACGTGTACACATCTCCTTCGCAACTGTTTAGAGATAAGCGACAAAATTATTATATCTTTAGGATCTTGAAAATAATTTTGACTACAGCGATCCAGAGACTACATATGGGAGTTATTTCTCCTTTTGTATTTCAAATAAGAAAACAAGTTAGTTGTTGTTTGTAAACCATAAGTGATAAAGACCTAGGTTCTTTTGATTTGAGATATTTGGTCCCCCAAAAAGGAAAATAGGGTCAAGGCTAAAGGTCAAGGTCAGTTTTCTCCTCTCTTATATTAAAAATTAGACATATCGTGATATAACTCATTTACCATATTTAATTAAGACCAATGTTTTTTTGATTTGAAGTCCTTGGTGTATGACCTTGAAATTTTGAGTTCATAGTTATTGTTATTGTCTTACTTAGAATATTTTTTATACAGAAACCATATATTTTTGGAATCAGTGTACAATAAACTATCATTTGACCTGGATAGGATATTTTAATTGTTTTTGATTTTCATAAAATATACGTTCCTTACAATATAAGTTCTAAATGGAAGACATATTATGGATTATTACATTGGTTGCAATAAAATTATATTGATTTCCCAGTTAAATAAAAAACGATAATTTCCCATGTGAAATAAACGTGGTTATTTCTATCTCTGACGTCATACAACAATAGGCGTTGTCAAAAAGTCGATAACGTCGGATCAAAACAAATTGTGAATGCGTATGAAAAACACATAGTTCCTTACATTTTCTACATTAATTTCCTTAAAAAAAAAGCCATTAGCCAGTGTAATAAAAAGTATGACTAATCGCTGTATTTGAATATCAAAAATAAGACAACTTGTGACCGAACGCCGCTAGGGATTAAACTCGAGTGCGATTAGTTATACTATAAATATTTCTTCAACTGGAACAAATAAAACAGTAATGGAATGAAAATTATAGAATATTTGTTCCAATGATCCTCTGCTTTTTGTTTTCCATGTACTGATTTTGTGTCATTGGTGGATATCCCATATTTTTTGTTTTACCTTCCTATCATCTATAATTAAGTTTCAAATGGAAATTCTGTTAGGTGAAACAAATAAACGTTGACACTTTGAGCAAGGCCATTATGATAACACCAATTAACCGGTTGAAACTTTGCATAGATATTCAAATTTTAAACTCATTTAAAGTTACGTTGGTTAATACCGTTTAGTTTGTCAGTTTAAATGAACTTTCTGTTTTGAAATTCACTTTTTTGTAGCTTATCAAAAGGTAGAGATGACCATAGATTTTTGTTGCGCCATATTATGAACTTGCATCCAAACATCCATACACCTTGAATACTGGGTCAACCTTCAAGTATGGTATACCTTCAATATATGTAGGTTTCAACTTCTAAAACATAGAATTGAAGCATAAAAATTAAGTCCGACAAGAAGCGAATTGTTAAATAAGATTTGATTACGTAAGTCTTTATATCCGATTTTGATACAAGCGTGATTAATGCAGCTTAATTTAAAAGTCTAGGCAAAAAAGGATTCTTTTAGAAACCGTATAATTATAAAACATCCTGTAAGACATTCCAATAATGAAGTTCACGTTGTAATCTAATAAACAAAGAGACCATCAAATTATGCTAATGAAAAATCGTGACAATTTTAATTCAATTTTGCAATTCTAATTAGTTGCAAAAACGAAAAGTATTGCATATCAGTTTGGCTGTATAAACGGATGGTAAGATGTTCTCAAATAATAAGAGAATATACAGACGGCCAAACTTTAGTACTTTGTAAAGGTTACCAATGCATTTAGTTACTTAATAGACAACGATATGCTTCTAATGTTTCATAAATACGCAATTTCATCACGTTGTCCAATGCTGATATATATAAATATTTGTACCACAAGTTAACAATTTTTTTTTCTGTGACGTATTAAATTTATATTCAGATCCAGTTTGTTACATCTTGTGATCAATTTTATTTGGCAATCGTCAATGGCAGTCAGCAGGGTTAAAGAACATCAGTTGTTCGACCTGTTAGTCAAATGCGTTTTGTTTAAATATACTTTTTCACTTTTTTGGTCTTTTGGAAAATGTTGTTTGTGCTGTTTTTAGACCCTTCTACAACGAAATTTGTTTGACATGCACACGTATAAAAATTGCGATTTTTATCCAACGCAATCATAGGTTTGAACGTAGTTTTCAATTTAGACTCGTAAATATTTGTTTATATATATACTAGTAGACTTTTGTATAATGATCTGATAGATTGAAAATGTGCTTATTCGAGTTAAAAGTGTTCTGTATATTGTTTGTACAGTATATTTTTTTAATTTAAAAACAAACTAAAGTATTGGTTCTTATCATTATATATAAAGACGTCTCTTCCAAATGTTAAAAATATCACACAGACTGCGGTACAGTACGTGACTTTTGCTGAATTAACGGAAAAGTACGTTTTGAAAGGCGTCGTACCAGGATTGTTCATTATGACATATGAGCTTGAAATCATGATAAACGGAAAATGCAACTCATCAAAGTTACTAGGACTATAATTTGGACGCACCTTTCAACTACACGAGACGCATCATTGGTGCTGGAAACAAAACAATGTTTTTGTTTTTTTTCGACAATAGTAGGAAAAGAACACAACATTTCTACAAATTTGTACAAAACACGACAAATAACGGCTTCTTAGCACTGAAATGATATTGAAAACACATTGCATGAGCATAACAATTTTACTTTAATTTTGTTTTGAAATATTGATTGTCGTTCTTTGTACGATATTTTTTCTGAAACCATTTAATTTGGTAGAAATTTCTCACATTTTACCCTCACTTTACAAAACCAAAGATACTTATATGCAAAGTTTAAATTCTCACATTACTACTCCAAGTTTCCGTAGCACGTCCTACTGTTGTTGTTTTGTTTGTTGTTTGTTGATGGATGATTTTCATCTTTTTTAACGCCTCGTTTTGTAATAACTTTTACGTAGCAAAGTCTGATTAACAAAACAAAATTGGGGTCACAAACCAAAACCGAGGGAAGCACATCAACTGTAAGAGAAAATCAACGGAAGAACAGAAACACTGAACTGCTATAAAACAAACGCCAACATACATAGAAACGGACTCTTTGATACAACTGCCATATTCCTGACTTGGTATAGGCCTTTTTAAGATAAGGTTTTAAACAATTCGTTCTCTGCACTTTATCTTTGTACAATCTTAACAATATCGAAAGTAAGATACGGTCTTAAAAAAATCGCTTCTAGATATTTATCTTTATCAAAAATCATAGATACCCAGCAGATTTTCAAAATAAACCAATGTCGTATCCGAGAAAAGTTGACAGTTATCAACAACAAGTTCTAAATGTACTAAATCTGCTGATAAGAAGAAATCTTGAAGTTTCATTATCATTCATTTTTCTATTATTTTAAAGCGGATGCTTTTACTCATTTAATCATGAGAAAAATTAACGACGTCTCAATGAAAACAGCTGGATATATGCAATCTTTACAAAATGCATATTCTTTTACAGAATATTTATTTACCAAATGTTCAAAAGAGAACTTAAATCACTAAGTTTTGTTAAAAGCGCTTAAAATCTAATTAGAATTCAATTAAACTACTCTGCTGTTGTTCATGCAACGATATTCAGGACATGAAAATTCGTTTAAATGGAAATAATTCAATTATAAATTTCAAATGTGACTAAACAGTCAAACAAGTGCCAATAATTACCGTAATTACAATATCTTTTATTAAAATTAATGAAGGCGAATAATTTAACGAAGCTTGTCGCTATCTTAGCATCTTTTGGATTGTTTATAGCAGTAATATGACCATTAGTGTCGCGTTATTTCAATAGTTAGAAGGTGATCTGAATGTAATAGTACCTAGAAATTGTTATGGATATATTAAAAAAAAAAAGAAATACAGAAATAAAATAAACAACCTTAAGATTTGCAGATATATATATATATAGAAAAAACAGTAATTCTGCTATGATTGCGTTAACTTGTATAGAGTCAAATCCGTGAATCATTCACAGATGCTCGAGCGTGATGTGTCGCTGATTGTGTGCAAAAAAATGTGAAAAATGTTAAAATATAGAAAAATAAAGATTTGTCAGGTAGGTGAAACTTACATAAATAAATAGATAAATGAAAACTGAAAGATTGATGCCCGATTTATATTATTCCAATGCCCTCAGTCGGTTCCAGAAGCGAGGAAGCAGCGCATCTATTTTGGGTGGGCAAATACCCACTTTTTGATATGGAACGAGCTCTGACGTCCCACGGCCCAGCTTGTCTGGCTAAACAGCCGTCGGACGTCAGAGTAATCTCGGACTAGTTCATGATATTCCCTGCAGAGTTTAGCTTACCCAACTGTGCAAGTGCAAAATGCACCATATGGTTCTGATGTGTGCTGATCCAAAATTATGTGAAGATACTTTGTCTTTGCTTCTTCACCACTCTGTGACGGCAAACAGCTGGCTTTTACAGCACAAAATGTGTCACTGTCAACAATTGGGTTGAAGGAGACATTATTAAGGTGTTTAGCATCCAGGTGCTGATATGCTCTAGTTAGTTTATACTGCCGTAAAGAGGTTTTTATCATAATCAGACACTTGACAGTTTAATAGGTACTTCTTTACCATTGACAGGTTAAGGTCTATATCTGGCACCTGCTTTGTCCATCCTGGCAATTTTAAAAGCTAATTGGGGGATAATTGCTGAAATTCTAATAGCTTCTTTTTATCTAACAAATAATTTTCAATCTTTGGCTCCTTAATACAAAAGTCGTTTTTTTCACTGTTACCACATGTCAAAATATTTAGCTCAAAACATAATAATATTTCTAATGAGTTGCGACCAACACCATCAGTTTTTATGTTTGCTTCAATACAGAGGCGTTCTAAGTTCCTCAAGTTTTTTAAAATTCTTTACGTCTTTAAAAGTTTGTGGTGTTTTAAAATTGATGAGGTTGGATTAATGTTGACACGCTTTTTTTTGCTAACGGAAGACATTTTACACTGTATAATTTTTCAATTTCTACATTCTTGCCGCCTGGTTTACATTTAACCGGAACTCCGCCAGCGCACAGTGTATTATTGGTAACCTTGAAATAGACTATAGATACCAGGATTAAATTTTGCACCTTCGCCAGACCAGAGACATATATACACGTGTATATATGTCTCTGGCCAGACGCGCAAACACTCTTTAATTATTTTTGACTGTTTGAATATTACTTTTACGATGGATAAAAACAAAACGCAATTTCTTTTGAAATTTGAGAAGCCCTAATGATCGTGTCCAAGAACACATATACAGTGACCACATCGGGTATCCTGATCCGAAATCTGTAGAGTGGTACGAATCTCGACGATTAATCACTGCACTAAACAAAGTGTAATTGCTTTTATGGATTCGAATCCCGCCACTGACTTCGGATCGGGATAAACAATGTGGTGACTGGAGAGTTACTGAGAACAAAGTTAGAGGGAACCAAACAATAATTAGTAAAATTGAGAATGAAAATGGGGAATATGTCAAAGAGACAATCACCCGACCATGAAACAAACTACAGCAGAAGGTCACGATTAGGTCTTGAATGCAGCGAGAATATTCCCGCACCCGGAGGCGTCCCTGAACTGACCCCTAAATAAATATTTATACAAGCGACAATCCTAAAAGCATGGTTTATCTTTGACCAGTTTTACAATCAATTGGTCGATGCTAATACTTGGTGTGGTTTTATCCACTAGGATGTTACTAGCCCAGTAATAAGCAGTTTATAGAATAAACGCGCGTTTCGTCAAACGTACATAACGTGTTTATTATTAAGAAGGTAAGTCGAAAGCCCCTTGGCTGTTTTCCCTATAGGAGTATACCAAAGTATGTGAGTCTTAGCATGTGGTATTGACGTTCCTCATTTATATCTCGAATAGCCGTGCTAAAATGTTTGTCGCTTGTAAAGAATTGGAATGACAGTTTGATTTTCCATGCAATAAATATATATATATAAAAAAATGACTTGTGATGTCATTATTTTCAAAATTTTGTCAAATAATAACAGAAACTATTAAATTAAGATTCATATGCTACCGTAACCGAATTGTCGAATGTTTAAAACATAAGATATGATTCCATTATTGACGATACTAAAGCTGGAATTAAAATAGAATGTCATTATAAAAGAATGAATTCCCGAGATGAATTTATTTTTGAAAATAACTCTAACGATTGTCGACATTCAATTTGTACAGAAATGAATTACTGTAATAATATCAAATAATCATTTAGTTTCTCAAAAACAATTTATGTTGTCATTTTTCTCGATCAGATTTTTGGGGATAATGCAGTTTTTTAGATGGCGAATTATGTATATGCTACTAAATAACATCATCCTCAACGTTAATGGTTAGATAAAATTTCTTCGCGAAAAAGGGAGCTAAGATCTATTTTAATCAAAATTGGGAAACATTTTTCCAAAGGATCACTTGGTTTAAAAAAAAATAATCGCCATGAAAAACCTTTGCATCCTTGATTTTTAGAAGTAGGTAGATTAAAATAGATATCAAAATTTATTCAAGTACAACACAACAATAACATCACCACAATAAAACCCCACCGATACACCACAAAAAAACTCAACAAACACCAAAAAAAAAAATAGATCTTAAAATAACAAATACGCTTAAGTGCACAACATTATGCTATGATAATGATCAAAAGTCGACAGTTGAAAATTAAATCATTAGATTCATCATTTTACTTTCATTTTTATGTGTTATTTTTGTTTTCGTTTTGGAAGACATTCTTCTTTTTAGAGTACAATATTTTACTGAAATTTTTCCAATCTTTGATTCTAATGAATGATGTGACAAAAAATAGACGAAGCGAAATGTCACGACTTGAAAGTTATACGTCAATTACAGTTAAAAGTGCTCTTTTTATCCTTAAATTAAAGATTCCATTTAAAGTGACTTTGTTCTGCGTCATTTGAGTTAAGTAGAACAGATGGTTTAACACGACGCCACGAAAGCACGACAACCTTACATTAATGACAATTGATCAGCCATAGTGTAACGCTACGGAAACTGTTGCTTCAATTTCACTGGTTCAAACTTTAATTTTTAACAGTTCTAATTTTGTTAGAAAATTGCCTCTAATTTCAAGTTAAATTATTCATTAAAATGCGACAATCCATTAATTCAATTATCTTTTGAAAGCAAAATTACATGTCAAGTTAAAATGAAAGATAGTAGAAAGAGACACACTTTTTAATTAAAGAACAGAAAGGCAATGATCTATCTACTTCGTCATAAACGTCAAACATCAGCTAGTGCACTATGATGTAAGACCTAAACGCCTGACTGGGTTAAAGAAATATGGCCAACTCTGCTGTGATGTCCCCGTTCGTCAGTGAAACTCTTGCTAAAGAAAATATAAGGAATACTAGTATACCACTGTTAAAAGGTCATAAATCGTAAAGCAAAGAAAACAAATCTGGGTCACAAACCTAAATCGAACGAAAGACATAAACTGTAAGAGCAAAACAACAAGACAACAGAAACACTGAACTGCTTCTGTCAGTGGTTCTTTAATGATTTGTCGTATTTCTATCCGTATTAAAAAAACTTTTATTTTTGTACTGGCAGTCCAGATTTCCCCCCTTTATTCCCGTCAACCTACAAACACACAGACAATACCATGACATTAAGAATTAACGGATATACCGATGAAATCTATAAAATAAACAAAAGTCAAACCATAAATATATATGTGAAGGGGTACAGCCACCTACATTTAAGGAGATACGTGAATACCAAAAGAAAATTATAAGGGATAACTTCATTAGTACTCTTTGATATACTGTAACATGCAGTTCAGATCTTATTTATTTGGTTTAATCATGCATTTTTCGTCATCTAATATAAAATTAAAAAAAAATATGGTATTATTGCGAATGTTACTGTATTTCATCAATTATCAATTATCTTTGCCATATTACTTACGAATAATTAAAAAGCTATACTTAATTGTTTCAGACAATGTTGAAAGAGCATATCAATGTTTAAGGAAGGTCGTTTTCTAAAGGCATATGGTCTGCTAAACATCTGCCATATTCCATAAGTAACTCCATTTGTTATATTATATTATATGTCTCAATGCATTACTGAAACGGAAAGTTCAATTTTGATTCTATACAAAAATACGCATTATACGTAAGCCATTAAGAAATAGGCAATTTCTCTTAATAAGCTTTTGTCTGACCATCATATATAAATATATATATCAAATTGTGATATGTTGACCAAGCTGTCATCCTTGTTTCATGTAACACTTACAAAGATAATGTGTGTTAAAATATACGATATGAACTTTCTTTATGAAGGATAGGCTTTCATCAACTGCGATAGACTTAGATAGGAACTTTGAGTTTGTTGTTTTTTTTTATCTGTTTTGTTGTTGCATATTTCCAATCTGATATTCAACTTTGTTTTTACAGTTGTTCTGAGAAATGTTGTTACGTTATACACAGTAGAAAAATAAGAGGGATACATAAGTTCTAACAAACATCAGTCAATATTGCGTTATAATCTTAATCACTTAATCACAATAGAAATATAGACAGCGCACATTAGCAAAAATGAAAGAATACCAAAATTATTATAGAACAATAACACAATAACGGGATGTATAAATAAAGAGTCATGTTAAATGCATATAAACAAAACAGACTCAACAGTAAAAGTAATATTAGTAGTATTAGTGTAATATTGTAAGTATAAGTTCCAAGTCGAAAAAATATTTTGTAATGCTACATCCACATCTATAACGAATAAAGGATATATAATATTTGTTCCAACAGGGACGGATATTATAACATTGTTTATACAAAGTTTCTAGTGAAACGTCTGTTAGGTGGAACAAATATACATTGGTAGTTCAAGGTTGAAAGAGAGGAATGAGTTCTCACAAACATGTTAAAACCCGTTACATATGCATGACCCAAGCTAGGAAACTGTTACCTAATAGTTTCCATTGATTTCTGTCTTTCATAGTTATTTGTTGTTCATTTTTTGTTTGACCGTGGCTTTAAATATATACACATTGAAAAAAGTATTGCTACACCTTGATTTTTTAAAACTTGAAAAATTAGTCTCTTATTTTGGATGGGATATGATAAAATATTTGTAAAATAATATTGAAACGCAGTTAATGATAACATTGGCTTTAAAACGAACAATAAATGTATGAAAAAAAGAGTTTTGTCTAACCAAACTTTTAAGTACAAAATGAAGTGTTTTTTGTACAAAAAAATGCATTTTACAACTTTTACTGTAGTCAGACTTTACAATGTCAGAAATTTCAAAATTAATCTTTAGATGATTGTTCACATCATGGTTGATCGTTATACGCCAAAGAATGAGTACTTTGTGCGCAGCCTCCATTCAAACGGATAACCGCATCTTAACGTCTTCTGATTCCTGCCATAAGTCGACTAATTTGTTGCTAAGCTAGCAGCAACCATTCTTGACGAAGGGTTTTGTTTATTTCATGACTTGTTTGACCTGGGGTGTCCTTTCATGCACTTTACGCTTAATAGTGTCCCATATATGCTCGATATGGTTCAAATTCGGGCTACGATTGGGTCAAGGAAGATAAACCGAATTCCTTTGGAACAATGGATCTTCCTCCACGACGCTAATTTCCAACTTTGGCGAGCTCTGCACTATATTAGATACGGGCATCTGTGTGTCTGTTCGTCGGCAAAGGTCCCTGAAATGGTATTATCGCACGATAAACAGTAGCGATGAAACGATCTCGAACAGTACTTGTTTAAAGGCTCCTGTTATGGTCAGCATTCTCTTTTTATGATTGTATTGTTTGCAATGGGTTTCCTTCTGACCAACCTTCATTATACTTTATTTTCTCTAGCAGATGTTATAGGGGGTCTTCTTGACCTCGGAAGGTCTTTAACTTCGTTTCTTGGCCTGAGTTTTATTCTCAAACCGACTTATAGTTGATTGGTGATGACCAAAAATACATGCAATTATCACAGCGACATACCTGTTTCCCTCATGCTGGATATCTGCCATCTTGCTGCAGTTATGAGTTGTGGATGACCAATTACAAGGTGTCAATAACATAAATGTATTAACTTGGTTATTTTAAGTGTTGAAAACAATGAGGATAAAAACATCTGTTTTAGTGATTACGAGTACAGTAGCTGCATGTGCAGTTAAGAACTGATAGAGTCGATATTTATTTATTAAACTCAGGTGAAATTTAAATAATGTTTAACTAGTTCTATTTCAACAAATTATTTAACACAAAAATAAATAGTTTTTTTTTTATTTGCATTTCAATTTGGTGTTGCAATACTTTTTTCCATGTGTATATTACGACATAGTATGGACTTTGTTTGTTTTTATAATGCATCAATAGCGCAATATATCGAAACGTTTTAATTAAGATCCAATGATAATGTGTCTGTGCTAGTATAAAAGCACAACGATGACTACCAAAGACTAAGTTCACTATAAGTAAAATACGGGAAAGTAAAACAGTACAAACCTTTTTAGTAACCATTTCATAATCATGCAGTCTCTTCAGTTTTTGTTTTGCAATATTCAATGGCCCCGTTTTTATCTAATATTTCAAACCCAGACAATAATATGAAAGCAGCTTTCTAGAGTTCGAAAAAGGAGATAAAATAATTGTATTAAAAAAACTGTATCCCTAGACATTATTTAAAAAAAAGTATGAACTTCAAGGCAAAAACGATAACAGGAAGTTCATCAAAACTGTCAAAATCAAACAATGTTTGCATAATAACAAATATAAAGTTAAAAAAAGGCAACAACAAGTTGATAAATAAATAAACCACAATCTAAGTAAATTAAGCAGCTACATCCGGAAATGTTTTTTTTTTTAATTTAAAAATTTTGCATTTGAAACCATCTTTGGATTATTGAGAGGCACTTGCTTCAGTTTCGTAAAATTCCATGAAGGTTTGATAAGGTTACTGATGGACGACACCAGCACATGGGCTAGAAAAGGAGAAATTGAACTGGCAATGATGGTTTCTTCTGCGTCTATTTAAAAAACTGAAATCATAGACTGAACATAGATGCAAACGACGACAACGGAACTTAGGATCGCCATGCCTCGCTTCTGTGACATTCGTATACAAATATTGTAGACACATATAATTTGTAGGAATGGTGCATTGTGCAATTTAGCCAATTTAGTCACGAAATTACCGGAAACCTTTCAATAAAGAATAGATTGTAAGATAGCATAAACTTGCCTACCATGTCCGTTTTTTTCTGTAAAAAGAAACAGCACAACGATTACAGAAACATTCAAAAGGGAAAATATCATTCTCTTATCATGAAAGTCTAAATTTTGATGCATACAATTTGAATAAATGAAAACGGATGTGATTCTTATAAGCTATTGTTAGTGAAGTAACTGACAAGTTTGATCTGAAATCGACCACAGTTTGATTAAAGCCCAAGTAGGTATATAATAACAAGTCTTGTTTGACCTTTAGAGCAAGCATTTAAGCTGACGAACTTTCAGACTTATTAATTCACAGTTGTCATTGACAAATCGGTGAATTATTTTCCCTAATTTTTGTTCCTAACAATGAATTCATTGGATTAGTTATGAAATTTCCGTTATATAATACAATTACTCTGCAACATGATACTTGTACAAAGAAAACTAATGGCTTCATTGCACCAATCTCTTGTTAATGTTCTTTTAATTATTTCTTTTCCTTTGACCATAAAAATCGATGGAACGTTATTTCAACAGATGCAAAGTTTATCCTGTGTTAAGAATACCGACTTGGAACTTTATAGCAATAATTGGATGAAAATGTTGTCTTCTTCAATCCAGCTGCTTTACGGTTTGACTTTTCTTTTGAATATGTATTGCGATCACAAAAATATATCAAAAATATATCAAAAATCAAAAAGTAAGTTCAAAGGGTCAACAAACAAAGTAAATTTATCGATGGAAAGAAGATAGAAAAATTCTATGTCAAAATAGAAAAAAACCAATCGTTGCTGTGAATGTTAATCCAGAAAAATATTCTTCGAAAGCATACAATTTAAGTAAGAATTCTGTTGGTCTTAAACTCTTAACGTTTTCTTCGTATTAATACCACCCTGTTTTCAAAGTTTAAAGTTTTTGTGACGTGTAAACTCGGTGCAAAATCGCACTTCACACGAAAGTCCTTCTGGGATTTTATTCAGTTTGTGAGTTATTTAGCATAGATTGAACATGAATAAACTCATGAAACATATGTGTTCAAACTAGTAATAAATGAATTATATGTAAGGAATACGTGCATGAGAAAGCACATAACCGACACAAAATAACCCTAACTCATCCAGAGTACAACCGTCAACAATGCACGTGTGGTTAAAAGTCTATAATCAAGGTTAAGGCATTGTATAAAAGTTTTTCAATCGCCTTTAGTTTAAAAAAAGTAATAAAAAAGAACACTGTAATGTCTCTTCATTCATGTGGGTTTTGATTATGCTGGGGTCTCACAATACTTCTTATGTTTTATCCTTAATTTATGTTTTGTCAACTTGAATGTAAAGTGTTATCCCACTGATAAAAGGTTAGACAATATCATATAATACGTATCGCCATTTGCTTAGATAATAACTGCATATCTCTAAAATGTGATAATAAATAGAATATCTTTAAGTAAAAATGTATAATGAATTATTTTCATTTCAACTTGTCTGCTTAAACTATTTGATATTGCATGTAAAACATTAAATCAAATCATCTAGTATTGTTGCAGAATGTCTTAAACGTGCAGACAGAGTGTTTTCGATTCGTTAGATATGGTTGACCTTTTGATTTTGCCATTTTATAACGGACTTTCCGTTTGGAATTTTCCTTGGAGTTCGGTATTTCTGTTATTTTACCACATACAATACAAAGACATGACTGCGTATTTACACTAATGCAAATAGCCAAACGAACGACTTACTTAAGAAAAGGTTTAACAGTTGGACGTCCTAGATTTCTCTGTCTATTCAACCCACGGAGTTTGGCCGGGAATACAGTGAAGCATTTACTAACAAATTATTTCAGACGTCAAAGTGTTGGAATCGAACTTAGATACAGTATGTTAAGTTCGGTAGTGCCCCAGTTTTGGAAAAGTTTTGAATTGTTACAGGGCATATCACAAGTCTATATTCTCATCACAAATTCCTTAAAAGAGGGACGAAAGATATCAAAGGGACAGTCAAACACATAAATCTAAAACAAACTGACAACGCCATGGCTAAAAATATAAAAGACAAACAGAAAAACAGAAAAACAATAGTACACATGAAACAACAAAGAAAACTAAAGAATAAACAACACGAACCCCACCAAAAACTAGGGGTGATCTCAGGTGCTCCGGAGGGGTAAGCAGATCCTGCTCCACATGCGACACCCGTCGTGTTGCTAATGTGATTACAAATCTGGTAAAAAGTTTAATTCGGTAGGTCTAATTCATGAAAGGGATTGTAGTTACGACGTAACATATCCGATATCATTTGTGAAACGGTTATTCCATAACGGTCAACCAACTCGTGATGGCGTCCGTAAAATTTATGAAGGGATGACAAATAAGATTTAAACTTTTATACTGTGAAAACTACACCGCAAAGAAGTTCATGACTTGAGATACTGAGATGCATTATTATATGGTGTTTATAAATCTTTGGCATTACTTGGCTTATAACTGTTGATTTTTCTCGTTCTGAAATGAGGTGTATTTGAAATCTGTCATTAGCAATTATCTACTTTCCCTATTACATTAAGTTGTTAAGTTCAGGATATCCCGACATAAATATTTTGAAAAATATACTTCAAACGCTTCTTAGGACAGTGCTATTTCCGCAATAGCACATTGTTGGAGCAGAGCGTAATTAAGAGATCGATCTTTAATTGCCAAGTCATTGTTGGTTATAATAAGTCATCACATTTTGATTGCAGAAGCGCCATTTGGCGTGGATTTGTTTGCTAACAAAATTTAACAAGGGGAAATGAGTTAATTACTCAGTCCTCAAAAACAAATTAGATTGGTCAAAGTCAGATATGAATTGTAAATGAAATCAAAATCGACGAGTTAATAGCACATCTCCAAAAGTAAAATCTACTTTGTTTGAAATTATGTCACGTTATCAGCACAAACTGTTCCAAAGTTACCACAGACAAGAAAGTTAGAAAAAAGTGTTTATAAGATTATGGATTGATAAATCTCTAAAAGTACAGCAAACAAGATAATTCTTAGATTCCCAACATTAAAAGCATGCATCAATTAGTTCTGATTATCCAAGTATATTCAATCGACGCCAATATGTTCATGCTTAAATAGATTTTAGTTTTGCATTAACCAATTACAAATCTCATGACAGCAATTCAAATGAAGTTGAAGATTTGATTTTGTCTTTATGGTAAATCAATCAACTACCTACCAACCAATTGTCATCTAATACAGTCTTATTCATACACACAAAAACATTATTTTCACAAAGAAACTTAAATGGTGGTAAAAATCTTCTGTATGATATATGCTTTGATAATTGTGCAATTTTTAAAAGACTCAAACTGAATCCTCGGCCTGTAGATAGTATTGAACATCCATATTTTATATGGGGCACTAAAGTTCCATTCGACAAAGCAGGAACACGATATGATTGTTGGTATCAAACTGTCTTCATCAAAAAGGGTTACACATATGACATTCTTTCCATAGCATATATTTCCTGGATGTTAACACATTAACACATCTTCTCGTAGCTGGCTTTCTAAAATTTTGATGCCCACCTGTTGAACAACGAACAGCAGAAAACAGGAATATCAAAATACATATTAAATCCTATAATAGATTAATAGAATAAACAATAGAAAAGTGTTACCAAAACACGAAAGTCTATTGAGTGGAGTTGGCAACCATTTTATAACATGAATTCCAGATCAATACCAAATATAAGTAGCTATCAAGTAATAAAATCCAACTATGGAACACAACTAACAAACTAAATTCAAGAGACATATGCCTGTTTTTACAAACAAATTTTAAAAGAATACATCAAATATACATATACAGTAATACACTGGAATGTGTTCACTGAAAACGTATGAGAACACTCCAATAATCATGCGTAATCTAGGATTACAACATCTATATCATCCATGGATTAGTGCTGATATCTAAAGACAATCCAAAACAAATTTACCTTTCTAAAAAGGTACGGAGTGCTTCGCAATATCAAACATTGCGTCAAGATGAATAAATAATTGTTAGTCGGATCTAAAATATACATTCTGTGATTCATTTCTCATCGTCGGTATTTATATTGTTCGCCTTTTTTGAGGCAAAATCCAATACCTTTATTGCATTCTAGCCAATAGAACCTTTAACAAATATAACGGCAACCAATCAGAACCGACTTTTGTTGAGTAATTATTTCACGATGGCGTAGATATAAAATTCAAACTTTAAAATTTGCGCCGTAGTGTGCAATAGAGCATACAACACAATTACACAATCAAAATAACCAGATGATTGGGAAAGTTACATAGCTATTTAACCAAATTGATAGTTTAAATGCCAAACAGTATACAAAAGCTTCTTCAGCAGTATGGTTAAATTCGATAATACAAAAAAAAAACCCAAACCAAACTTTTCTAGTCATTCAAAGCAAGCGTTGTGATACTATTGGTGTAGTATCAATACTAAGGATGTAATGCCAGCTGCTTTTGTAGTCTTTTTCAACATTCAATATAACATTTTGTAATTTTCCGAACCATTTGGTTTCTTCGATTGTTTAACTGTGGTGTAAACTTTATTGCACATTGCGTTGCAAACCTTTAAGTTTCATGTTATATCTACGACCCTTTGAAATTAGCACTCAACAAATATCGGTTCTGATTGGTTGCCTAAACATCTGTCGAAGCTTCTATTGACTAGAATGAAATTGAAAATATATGACAAAGGCATGGCCAAAAAAGAAAAAAAACAGACAGACAAACAACAGTATACAAAATACAACATAGAAACTCAAAGACTGAGCAACACGAACCCCAACAAAAAGTGCGGGCGATCTTATAAGATGATCTTAAGAAGAAGCAGACGACCCCGATTTCATTTATTGTAAATGCAGATTCTTTTTAGTGTAAAGACGTTAGTTACTCTGTCGTCACATATGTATTTAGAAAGTACGAGAATACTCAGATATCATCGGAATGTTCAATCTAATTGGATAAAGACGAAGACATCAATCGCAAAGCAAATATTTTGTTTTTTATATAATTAATACGTAAGGGTATTATATAATTGATTTCATATAACGATATTGTTACTTGAAGGCAGTGAACTTGAAAATGTTATATTTTCAGATGTTGTTTTGTACTGACTGACAACCAACATAAAGTTTTATCATGCAGTTACGTTTCATGTTAAAATATTCTGTCTATGCATTTCTATTATAAAATATAACCCAGTGTAACATTAAGAAAAAAATGTTTTCAACGCAGACAGTTGTTTTCCATTACTTTGATGTGTTGGAACTTCTGATTTTGCAATTTGTTAAAGGACGTACTGTTTGTTTTTTCTCTGGAGTTCGTATTTGTGCTATTTTCATTTCATCGGCATCTTCTGGCCTTTCTTACAGCTGAAAAAGATATGCCAAACGCGAATCAGTTAATCCGACATTATTTATGCAACTGCTTAATTGTGATCCCTGTCAAAAACTTAACACCAGCATTCATTATTACTCCTTTTTATAGTAATCTGTTAACAAAACTGAACAGTTTAAAAATACTTAAGCTTTTCTAGCTCAGACTACCTACATTGCCTAAGTGATATTTTGATTTTTTTTGTATATGCATTGAACACAAATATATGTGACGTATACAATTTTCTGACGTCAGACACGCGAATCAATGAATGTGTTGGTAGATAGATGTTTTTGTGTTCTGTTAAATTGTTCCTTTCAAAATTGTTACACGATGATGACTGTAGTACCCATATTTTGACTATTTTATTCATTATTTCTATTTAGATCATGCATCATTGTAACTATAACGGAATTTGATGAGACTGTGTTTAATCCACAATTTTCTACATTTGAAAATGCCTGTACCAAGTCGGGAATAAGACAGTTCTTGTCCATTCGTTTTTGATGTGTTTTGTTATTTGATTTTGCCATGTGAATATGGACCTTCCGATTGGATTTTCCTCTGAGTTCAGTATATTTGTGATTCTACTTTTTAGCTGTATTTGGCAAAACTTTTAGGAATTTTTGGTCGTCACTGCTCTTCAACTGCACTTTATATTTGGCCGTTTTAATCATTTACCGAGTGTCACTGATGAGTCTTTGTTAGACGGAACGCGCGTCTGGCGCAAATACAAAATTTCATTTCTGGTATTTATGATGAGTTATTTTCCAACCACTAGGTCGATGCTACTGCTGGTAGAGTTTTAACTTCCCGAGTGTATCATCAACACATCAGTCAGAACTTCTGTGTTGACATGAGTTATCATTGATATGGTCATAATTATGAATTAACTGTTTACAAAACTCCATATTTGTTAAAATAATAAGGCTTTTCTTTTTACCTCAGTTTTAGACAATTTTTTGAGATACTAATACTTTTTTTTTTTTTACCTCAGGCTTAGGCCACACCAAATTAATTAGTAGTTCTTTGGAAAACCCGCACCTAAATTGCCGAAATTAAAATAAAAAAATAAAAATAAATTTCCCGCACCTCACCTGCCAAAACCAAAAAATATAAATAAAAATAAAATTCCCGCACGTCGAAAATAAATCCGCATTTTCGACGAACTCGATTCCGGTATTAAAAAAACAACTTTATCAATTAAGCGTTTGAAAATATGCAGTGTTTGTCATTTGTCAAGCATATTTTTGATTCTGATCAAAAAAGTTGCAAAGATGGAAAACGTGCTGATTGTTTCTGTGGTGAAACATTCAGACAAAAATAACAACAAGGCATACATATTAAAAAATACGGCAACACAAACAAAATGTCGGACATTCAGGGAACTATATTAAGAAGCCATTGAACGATGTAGCGATGCACAAAATGAGATTATTAATATTAAAACCATACAAATAAGTAAGTCGAACAGTTTCGATGATTCTAGTATCGAAATATCTGACGAAAATATGGTATGGTCAATATGTAATGACCTAAACTTTAAATATGTGCAGTTCACAATTGATGATGGATCTACTGCTACTAAAGATGCATCAAATTCAAAACCAAGTGGAATTGATGCATTTTCGGTACTCATGAGCTCACAAAATGAGTTACACATGCCTGATAAACCTGTCCCCTTGTCTGGGAAACAGCTCACTGGGCCACAAAGACTTTACTCTGATATCATTGATTGGGCCTCAAACATTGACTCCATGATGCATCTGGTTGAAATCTTAGTTATAACATAGGCTTATAAACGTAGGTTATGTAGGTATTTCCATGTTGGTATGTTTTGGTGTAATTTATTTTCTGATATTTAATTGTAAAGTAGCACTAGCTAGAACCCCCAGTTTCCACTGTGCTATTATTGACTGGTTAGTGATCCATATGCATAAACACAAAACACACACCATGCAGTTATGTTACAAGAAGCTAGCTAGCATACTACAGAGGGTGTCTAAGGACCAGAAGGTGTATATACTACAGATGAAAGCAGTGCATATTAAAAGCAGATAGCCATATAAAGTTCATGCATAAAAAAAATATGTTCAAAAGTGTATATTTGTGCAGTGTTAATTATACAAACAACAAAACAAAATGAAAAAGAATGCAGAAAGTTGAAATACATATAAAAAGGGAGATAATTTTAATATATCAAATTATGTCCCCTTTCAATTAAGTGAGTTGAAAATTCAGTTGCATCTTTTAGGTAAAAGATATAAAAATTGAGAGAAAAAAAATATCGCTCGCTCCATATTTCTTCAAAATTTGAGGCGAAGAATTTAAAAATATAAATTTAAATTTCGCTCGCTCGCCCCATTTTTTTGGGGTAAAATCTCAAAGAACTATTAATTAATTTGGTGTGGCCTTAGAATAACCTTAGCTGTATTTAGCAAAACGTTTAAAAATTTGTTTCTCAATGCTCTTCAACTTCGTACTTTATTTGACCATTTTACCTTTTTTGGATTCGAGCGTCACTGATGAGTCTTTTGAAGACGAAAGACGCGTCTGGTTCATACCAAATTTAGTCCTGGTATCTATGATGAATTTATTTACAACCACTGGGTCGATACCACTGCTGGTGGAGATTTTTTCTCCTATGGTATCACCAGCCTAGTAAGCACTTTTTGTGCTGACATGAATTATCATTGATATGGTTATATTTATAAATTAACTGTTTACCAGTTTTGAATTTTTGAAATACTAAGGCTATTCTACCTCCGGCAAAGATTACCATAGCTGTATTTGGCAAACCTTTCCGGAATTTTAGTCCTGAATACTCTTCAACTTCGTACTTTATTTGGCTTTTTTTAAAAACTTTTTTGGATTCGAGCGTCTTTGATGAGTCTTTTGTAGACGAAACGCGCGTCTGGCGTATATACAAAATTTAGTCGTGGTATCTATGATGAGTTTATTTAGAACCACTGGGTCGATGCCACTGCTGGTTGAGATTTATTTCCCCGTGGGTATCACCAGCCCAGTAGTCAGGACTTTTTATGCTGACATGAATTATCATTGATATGGTTATTTTTATAAATTAACTGTTTACAAAATTTGAATTTTTGAAATATTAATATTTTTCTACCTCAGACATATATTACCTTAAATAAAATTGAGAATGGAAATGGGGAATGTGTCAAAGAGACAACAACCCTACCATAGAAAAAACAACAGCAAAAGGTCACCAACAGGTCTTCAATGTAGCGAGAAATTCCCGCACCCGGAGGCGACCTTCAGCTGGCCCCTAAACAAATATATACTAGTTCAGTGATAATGAACGCCATACTAATTTCCAAATTGTACACAAGAAACTAAAATTAAAAAAAAATTAGCTGTATTTGGCAAAACTTTTAGGAATTTTGGTCTGCAATGCTCTTTAACGTCTTACTTTGGCCTTTTTAACTTTTTTGGATTCGAGCGTCACTGATGAGTCTTTTGTAGACGAAACGCGCGTCTGGCGTATATATACAAAATTTATTCCTTGTATCTATGATGAGTTTATTTACCTTAGCTGTAATTGGCAAACCATTTCGAATTTTTTGTCCTCAATGCTCCTCACATCTTCGTACTTCATTTTTAAATTTCATTTGCTCGACCGTCACTGATGAGTCATTTATAGACGAAACGCGAGTCCTTCGCAAATACAAAATTTCATTCCTGGTATCTATGAAGAGTTATTTTGCAACCACTGAGTCGAGTTTTTATTCCCGGAGGGTATCGCCAACACAGAAGTCAGAACTGTTGTGTTAAAATTTGAATCCTAGTATCTTTGATTTCTTTTTCTTACCAATCATAGTATGTGTATGTGTTTGACTAATTTTTCAAAGCATTTCGAAAACTGGTTCAAATGTTAACATTAGAATATAATGTTTAATCTTTCAACAGGATCGTTAAGGTCATGAGACCTTAATTATCAAATGTTTACCAGTGACTTACAATCATACCTCAAATCGGGAATAATTCAAAGTTATCGCGTAAAGTTATGTAATGCCATATTATTGGTTTTAAAAGACCTTTGATTTATTACATAAAGTATAGGAAACATTAGTGCAGATAGTTGACTTCATCGTAAATGTATTACAATATAGAAGTATATATGTCGTCTACTAATTGCCAAAGAAGACCATAAAAAGCGAAATGTCATATGTTGTCCTCTGAAATTTATATACTGCTTCTGGCAAATATCTAGTTTAAGTGAGAAAAAAGCAACTCGGTCGCGCTTTATGGTTTTCATCGGTTTCCATGGTCATTCAATGTGTTATTCAGTGTAACAGGATTATGTTTATTGGTTATTGACCACTTTTGAGCCTATGACTGGACTTTGATCGTATAATCCATTTCATTTTTGTCTCGTATAACATAATTTCACCAGCATAGACTATATTGAACCAGGTAAACATGAGTCTTGTACATTTTGCCATCTTAATCCAGAAGTTATTAAATATAAAGATTGTTTAATTCTCCTATTTTTAATATTCATATAATATTTATAATATAGTTATAATATAGAGGAAGTGCCCACAAATATGAACTAAATAATCGTGCGTGTGTACAAACATTTTTCGATTAAAACTTGCCAGTCATAAAGTTGTTTATTTTACACCAAACCTTGTTGTATGGTTGCATGAATATTTGTATGAACGTATCTATGTTATTGCAACACAACAGTGAATCCAATGTATCAAATTAGTTTAGAAAATGATAAAAGAAATCTGATTTAGGTATTGACCATCAAGTCGTTGGTGTTTATTGACCCCACAACATTTACATCAAGTGGTAAAAAAATAATAAGAGACATCTCCATTTATGACTGTGTGTTATATGGTTATTAAGAATCTAGCATGTACACACAATTGTTACCTACTATTCAATCCACGTTTGCATATATAACTATTACGGTTCATGTTAGACTTAAATGAAGGATCGTCTTTGTTTAAAAATGTAAATATTTGATCGCAAAGCATGCATCTTTCTTTGATTTTATCAATCAAAAGCAGGAATAGGTTAATATATAGCTTAACACCAGCAGCATATCCAAAACAACAACGCACCACAATGTTTCTAAACTAAACAAGATTGTATATATAAAAAAACTCACACTTTGGACAACAATATTCCCAACGTCGTGATATAAGTACACCTATACTTAACTTTATTCTAACGAGGTTCTATTTACTTTTAATAGTAATGATAATTTAAGACGACAATACTATCTACTACATGTATATGTTAATCTTGTTCAGGGATTAATAAATTCAACAGAAATATTACACAAATACAAAACGAATTACACATAAGAAACAGAGTTTTTTTATATGGCAAACTTAACAAAAGAGAGGTTAATAAAACAAATATATATATTAATAGACTAGACAAACCAAGATACACAAATTCTAAACTAATTGCACAGAAGAAACAGAGTTTTTGTATATGGCAAACTAAACAAAAGAGAGGTTAATATAACAAATATATATAATAATCAACTAGACAAACCAAGATAAACCAAAACTCAAAATATATAACATTTGTCTCGTATTTATTAAGTAGACTTACATTGTGCTATTATAATACCATTGCCTCTGCAATAATAAAAACTATATATCAGTTTGATTATTTACAGTCTGAAACACGACAAAAGTGTTGTTTTCCTGTATTGATATTCTTCACTTGGGCATTGCACAAGATCGTATTTTTCTTCATTACTCACGTTGTTACTGTATGTGGAAAATCCGGAAATAATCTTTCAATGATTTATTGTTGAATAGCACGATTCTTTATTGCAAGATAATATAAGTATTTTTAACTTTGTTATAGGGATAACCAGAACATTTTAAAACATCATTATTCACCTGTTTTACTTGTTTTTTATACAAATATATACTACCGGTTAAATAGAGTTGATAATGTATTCGTTATTGTGGGATTGTTTTGTTGTTTTACTGATCAACAATAAAAAAAGGGCTAAATGAAAACTATGGAAGTAGTCTAACCATAATATATGTTTCATTCTTGTTTTTCAAACAGTTGGGCGTAATGGTATACATTTTTTCTGTAATTTGAAGACGGGTGTGTTGACTTCTAAAATACTGGTTTCTAACGTATACACACGATATATATATATATATATATATTATGTTCATATAACATCTTGACACAATTACATGGAATTACACAGCAGCTAAAGTAACTCAATAGGACCAAATACAAAGAATGCAACAAGAAAAAGTAAGGCCATTTTATGAAATTCAACATCTTTCAAAAAATATCCTGCTTTCGAAATACATACACCCGAAACAGGCAATAACTCATTTTATAGCGCTTGATTTTTGCACACACACTAAGGCTTTTCGTCCTCAGGTATAGATTACCGTAGCTGTATTTTGCAAAATTTTTAGGAATTTTGGTCCTTATGCTCTTCAACTTTGTACTTTATTTGGCCTTTCATTTTTTTCGGCTTCGAGCGTCACTGATGAGTCTTTTGTAGACGAAACGCGCGTTTTGCGTTTATACAAAACTTAGTCCTGGTTTTTCTTTTCAGTCTAACATGAACTGTAATTATTGTATATAATTTAATTTTGGATGTAACGCGTCTTCTGATTGGCTGACGTTATTTTGTTATGAGCCCATAGACATAAATTAGTCATGTGACCGTGACGTCATCAACGTTTTTTCATGGGTTTCTACGGTTTATAAAGGAATTTAGAAATAAATTATATACCAGATTACAGGTCATCCAATGTCGCTAGCATCAATATTATATCTTCTTAATGTTGTATGATCAAGGTTTTTTTTACATGTGTTGCCGGACAATTATGGCATAATTTATACGTAAACGGTAAAACTAATACTACTGGGATTATTTCTGACGTCTGATAGCAATGCCAAATGTTAGCAAAAGTTGGACTTACACTTCATATGATCGTGTCGCACGAGGCATAATCATTTAAACCACCTTGCCCTCAGAGAGAATAATGTGAATTTCATGACTATAAAAATGCAACATTGAGCTAAAGATATACCATAAATCATTTCTATATTGATAGTTTTACATATCTCTCGGGTACAATTAACACAGATTATCTTTGATAATGAACAAACTTTCATCATTAAGAGCTATCTGTAATATCACAGAAAAGCACTTAATACTATAGAGAAACGAGATTAAATATCGTTGTTGAAATTTCATGGGATTTAGCAAGTGATTGGGTATTTTCAGAGTTCTTTATTTCTATAAAGTTAAATATCGTTGATTGTATGCACTATAATGTATCTACATCTACGTTTGTTTTTTCTTTTAATGGAGAAGTTTTTTTCAGCTTACAAGAAACGTTTCGCTCATTCATTATTTTTTAAATTCGATTTCTGGTTACTTTCATAAATATACAAAACAAAAAATCCAGAAAGTTAAAGATTTGGCTGAATAATAATCAGTAATATTATATATTAATGTAATCATGTCCCAATTGTCATATTCCTGTCCATAGCCAAAAGAAGGATACTTGATTAACCCTAAAAATTACAATATCAACGGCATTGAAATTCATACTACTAAAACTAAGCTTATAAGTATTCCCAGTTTTCTTAATAATGTTCAATGTTTTATTCTGCCTTCTGAATTTCTATTATTTCTTTCAGTTTAGTGGCTTCGGTGTATTCGTAGTGTAAACATTTACATTGCTTCGGTCTAGGTTTCATTTTCTAACTTTCTTTCGTCATTTATATACAAAAAGATAATTAAACAACAAATTCGGATTTTATCATATCCTTTACTGAGATAGCAGTCGCTAATTAAGTTTATATTTCGGTTAATATGTTCTGTCTGTTTAGAGACTGGGGTATACGTCGCTAATCGCTAATTAAGTTGATATTTCGGTTAATAATTTCCGTCTGTTTATATAAAATAAATAAGTAATATAGACGAAACCAAATGTTAGTGTTTACATTACGAATTAACAAAGAAATACCGAATCTTTCATTTGTTTTGGCATATTTTCTCACTATGATGGAACTATATTTAAAAAAAATATCTTAACAATGCAACTAATAAATATTAGGATCTTTGGTTATCACTACAGTTCTGATCCCAAAGAATAGGATAAAACATTATGGCTATTCGCATAAACTTTCATAAACAATCAGGACGAAATGGAAATCATTTTCGAAAAAAAGTAACACTGCTCATATGAACAAGTCAGTAATTGATTTTACCAATCTTCCGTTTCGTGGTTTTCATTGGGTAATTACAACAATAGTTTACGCATTCAATTAAATTAAACCCTTAAGCTGGTATAGGGAAGCACACCTGATCCAATTCATCAGAATAATGGAGAGAAAGAGTACGAAGTTTTCAAGGTCAAAGTCCAATAATTTGTTTCCTTAAAATAATTTTGTGATGTTTTATAAAGTAAAATAACAAAAACTCCAAAGAAAGTTAAAATGGAAAGTCCGGAATCAAAGTGAAACGACAAAACCAAAACCTCAAACACATCATTTTCCTGACTTGGTACAGGCATCTTCTTATGTATAAAATGGTGGATAAAACCTGGTTTTAAACCTAGTATATAATAGTACATCACAGTAGATATAGATTATGAACTGAAAAGACCATTTCAAACTGTATCTATGAGCTTTGAACCGCATGATAGTCAGACACTTAACTTGTTGTCATTTAAGATCTATTTTGTCTGTTTTCAAAAAGTTCAGTTTCTCATTTTGATAAGTGCAAAACAAAATATTGATCGAGCAAAAAATAACTTAACAGTAATAAATTGACTGCAAGCAAACGTTTGTGAGCAGTACAATAAGCAAATATCTTAATTCGACATATAACAAGACATACCATGTACTTAAAAGAGTTTAAAATTATGTTTGATCATCGATAAGAAAGTATATGTAATAAACTGATGTTCAAATTTAACAGATATTTTTTAGTTCAAAAGGGGGGGGGGATTAAACATTTTATATTTTTAGATTTTTTTTTCTTATATCGGACAATAAAGATATCATGATGATATATTGCAGTATTTCACTTCATTGTTTTAGTAGTGTTGATGAAAAATAGGAAGAAATGGTCACAGTGGCATTATATATGCTGACTGACTACTATAACAATGAACAAATAAAATCCAAACACCATTTATTTTAAAATAAATATGAATATCATCGTAATCAGTTGATGAAAATAAAATCAAATTTTGCTATAGATCATACAAGTTAAATTAAAATATTTAATGTATAGTCAACTCGTAAATGATTTAAATCAAAACATAAGCATGGTAGTCGGAATTTTTTTTAACTGTATTTTGTTTTTTCTTTCACTTAGACGGGTTATGTTATGACAGATTTTGTTACAACAGTCCTGCTATTCACATGTTAGCCTCAAATAATGCATTTGTAACAATACAGCTTAATGGTCTATAGCTTACTGAATACATTGACAAAAGATTTCAGAACAATGAACATTAAAAAGATATGAACTGTTTATCTTATTTCTAGTACTATTACATAGACTTGATAGTTTCAGTTTAGATTTAAATTCTGATTTGTTGTTTATAAATTTCTTGTTTGTTGAAACTGAAGGTCTGCTAGTATGTATAAACAAAGGCAACAGTAGTATACCGCTGTTCAAAACTCATAAATCCACGGACAAAAAACAAAATCGGGGTAACAAACTAAATCCGAGGGAAACGCATTAAATATAAGAGGAGAACAATGACACAACACTGAAATGTAACACACCCAGAAACGGACCAAGCATCAGACAAAATCCCACGAGAATAACAAATATAACATCAAAACCAAATACATGAATTAGGGATAGACAAGTACCGTGACACGTCTTATAAACATCTTGAGTCAAACTAGAATTTTCAAAATTTTTTTTGCATTCATATTGTTAAAAGAAAAGATATGTATACTTCATAACAGGAAACCCGGTATTCATCAAACTGATAAGTAAAAATGCAAGATGCATACGATAAAAGCAAGTGGAAATGTAAAGTTCAAAAACTATATGATCTACGAAATGTATAAATGTCTATAAGCATATAGAAACAAAATTCTAACAAAGGAAATGGTAAAAAGACTTAATGGAAACCCATATAATTTCAACCGTCGTCAAGTCTGCCTTAATATCTCTTTTGGGAAGACATAAAACTCTAGTCAATAGAAAATCTAATTAACAAAACACTTAAGAAAAATTGTTCAATTTGAAAAACTAACAATTTAAAATCAATTATTCCTTCTCCAACTGAAATCAAAGTTTGAGATAATACACAGAAATACATTTAATTAATTATTTGTTTTTATAAATGAAATAACATATAATATCTTAGTTGAATATTAACAAATTGTTGGCTCTATGCATATTAAAAGGTACAGTTTCAGGCAAATTTTGTTTTGTAATTACTTGTCGCAAAATAGTTTTATTTATCTTTAAATCAAACTATCAGCTATCAATTTGTTTTAGTTTGATGCTGTTTCTGATTTATTGGTGTTACTTTCATTCAAGAATTATTTTTCTTCTTGAAATGAACATAATATTTTGCGGTGTTCATTTAGAAAATAAAATAAAACCTATATATCCTGTCTTCATTCGTTTATAGCATTCCCATCACTTCAGGGTACTCTGATAAATGTAGTATACTTTTAAAACCAAAAAAAAAATCAAAGTATGTACCGTGATAATCTTTTTGTAGCAGTTCCGTTGTAGAACGCGTGTCATTATGTTTGTTTCTTTGTCTTAGTTTTTTTCCCGGAGGAATGGAGTTTTGATTGTTGAATAGGTAAGTTGTACTATCAGTTATTTTATTATTTCAGTTATCATTTTAATGTGTCATTAAACAAAAAGTAGTCCTTTATCTATGCACAGAAATTGTATTTGTAATAAAATAATTACACTCGCTATATTATTCTCAAAAGTTTAGGGGAATTGAAAGCCCACTCTTATAGATACGCAATTACTGTGCCACATGTCTCAGTACAGTTATTGCAACGATTATTATAAAGGCTCTATCTATTCGGAAGTAAGTTTTTCATTCTTCATGTTTATATTGTTTTCAGATAATTTTGATATCTTGTTTTCTGACATATTAACTGGTTTATTTTATTAAATGGTTTACATTATGTAATACCTTTTCAAAAAGACCAGGCTCATAATTTGGTTAAAGAGACCATGCAACTACCCTTTTCTTATTAAAAATCGACAACTTTTACGATGAAATAAAATATGTGGAAGGACGCTATCTACCATATAAAACGGAACAGGAACTTGAGGTTTAATGCCACATAGGAATAAAGTTGGTTAGTCGAGGAACACAATTGTTTACCATATCATAATTTGCTGTCTTCATTATATTTTTTTGCAGGGGCATCGAATATCTTTAAAGATAAAAGAAAAAGAAGAGAAGAACGATGTAGAGTGAATAAAGAAAATATTCGGAAAAATCCAGGAATAACATGCCACATACAAAGATGATTGAAAAATTATTCTTTTTTTACCATATTATATTTCCAAATTTATTAACCACTAATATTTGTAATTTAGGTTAACCATATTAACCGACTTCAATGTTATGCTCTTACCAATAATACAAAATTTGTCACCTTTGATGCGTATTTCATCATTAAAAATTCATAACAATTAAAACATCAATGATGTGTTATGCAATCATTGAAGCAATGATAACTGTGATATTTAAACAACCAGGGACTAAAATGTACATCAGCAGAAAAAACTACACTAAGCAAATGTATAATTTCAAATATATAACAGGCTTCAAATAACACAGTTCATAATATACTACGCACAAACATACAGATTGAGTGACGATATGCGCCAATTAAGAAAATGAACTATAGAAGGATGGGTAGTTTCTGTTCCATTAGTGATACAGTAATCTGTTTATGATTTAAAGTAGGTTATGATGCATGTTAGGACTAATTTGATAGGGCTACAGACACATCAGGAAAACAAAGAATGATTCCAGATTTTTCAGAAAAGTTTTATTTTAATATAAGTACTTTTAATGGATTATACACAAACAGACAATTCTAGATTTCTTAATTATATATGATGAAATAAGTAAAATAACAAAAGTACCGAAGTCAAAGGAAAATTATAAATGGAAAGTCCCTAGGCAAATGGCAAGATCAAAAGCTCAACCACATCAAACGAAAAATGTTCTTCGAGAAACTTCTACAGCTTTTAAAATATACAATTATAATGTTTTTGTCAATTAGATATGTTTATGATTTGCATTACGTGAAAGATTTAGCATAGACAAAAACAATTGTTACTCTATTTGACCTCTCTATTTGGAGCGTCACTGATGAGTCTTTTGTAGACAAACGTACAAATAAACACACCATAGACACAAAGATTAAAACTGTCTGACGCTCAAATCAAAGAGAGATTATTTTATATCCTGTAAGACTTTAAAAAGTAAAAATTGTGTCTCTGAAATCGTTTTGTTGCTACAAGCAGCAATTTTCATTTCTATACATTAATGAATGTTTAACTAGTATTGGAGTTATCTACTCTTTTATGGCTTTATTGAAAATCTAACAAAAACAAATATTTGGTATTTGTAAAATCAATCTGCATAAAGGAATAAATTACCTAATTTTCTTTATCTAAAACAAAACAATATTACACATAACTTTCTATTCTGTCTCACAATTTACAGTTTAAGCGAAGACGAAAACCGATTATGAACTGATATTTTGTAATCAAAGATAGAGGTATATAACAAACCTCCCTTAGAAAAACAAGAGAACACAAATTATTACAGTGGCACTCGTCGTGATGCTCATGACTAGGTAATATTTAGTGATGACCCACAGTCGAGTGTGTAATAATTAAAGGCAACAGTAGTTTCTATGTTGAAATCTCATATATCGATAATGAGGACAAATTCACTTAACAAATATAATTACGGGATGTGGCAAAAACATCCATACGAACGATATTGGGTGCGTGCCCGGCAAGTGTTTCCTGCTATGCTTACATCACCGCTAAGTTAATTTTACAATTGGGAAAAGGACATGATTGGTAAATTTTACAGACTAAAAAAATATTTTAGTACTAGTATCTAAGTTTAAGACTACGAAAGCATGTTGCTGGTGAGTTGTTACACAGATATATCGTACCTCGTATCTCTGTTAGAGCAGATTTTTTATGAGGAGCATACATAAGGAGTTTATGAAGTCCATATGGTTTAGGCATACACGAGAACAATGTATCAAATAAGATATGTAAACGACAAATGATAGAGCAAGGGTTATGTTACTTTAGTGAAATGGAGAGTAGACAATTTGAAAGTGGAAATCGTCGTGTTATAGAAAAGGTTCAAAGATTCTAGTTTGAAGGCGTCTATATCTGTTACCATTCAATAAAAAATAATTAAGACTTGTCTGGATTCTCTAGTATCTTTATCGGTTCAAAAGACTGGCTAAAATATTGGATATTGAGAGACTGGACTTAAATTTCTTTTCGTCGAGACTTGGGGTTCCTCCTGTGTTATAGTTATACTATTTATAAGTTTAAAACTGGTTACTGAGAGTAGTTGTATAACGAGGTTTTGTATTTGGTTATAAATATACATGGGCAATATATGCACGTGAAATCCTACACGGTCTAAAAGGTTGGGTTCTTTTATTTTATTTAAAGAAAAGTTATGGGTGGGATTTCATCGAAAGTGCTCACAGTAACTACGACAGTTTGAAGTGTATTAATGGTCACATAAGAATAACTTGTATATGATTATAATACTAAGCTAATTATTTCAATCCATTTACAAGTATTGGACGATTGTGTTAATACTTGTATTGTTATAATATGCTGATTTGTAATGTCATTAAAAATTGCTTACTATAGAAAAAGAAAAGTTACTGCGAGCAACTAAACCTATATCTAGAGTTTTGTTTTATTTATTATACCAAGGATTAAGTAAAGAAATGTTTAAGATTCGGACGAGCATGGCGATGGAGAATTTAAATAATCAATATATCTGAAATGGAAAGTAAAGAACTTTCCAAGTTTTCATTTCTTACTGATGTTAAGAAATAAACTCATCATAGATACCAGGACTTAATTTTGTATATACGCCAGACGCGCGTTTATCAGTAATTTTCTTCATCTAAATAATATATCTGTTCATTTTATGGTCATGTAGTTAAGCTAACGGGTTGATAGTATCCTCGTGACAATACTGTATACCACCAGAGATATCGACACAATTGTAATAGAAATAGGCAACACTAGTTTACTGTATACCACCAGAGATATCGACAATACTGTATACCACCAGATATATCGACAATACTGTATACCACCAGAGATATCGACACAATTGTAATAAAAATGGGCAACACTAGTTTACTGTATACCACCAGAGATATCGACAATACTGTATACCACCAGAGATATCGACAATACTGTATACCACCAGAGATATCGACAATACTGTATACCACCAGAGATATCGACACAATTGTAATATGAATGGGCAACACTAGTTTACTGGTATACCACCAGAGATATCGACACAATTGTAATAGAAATGGGCAACACTAGTTTACTGTATACCACCAGAGATGTCGACACAATTGTAATAGAAATGGGCAACACTAGTTTACTGGTTATACCACCAGAGATATCGACACAATTGTAGTAAAAATGGGCTACACTAGTTTACTGGTGTACCACCAGAGATATCGACACAATTATAATAGAAATGGGCAACACTAGTTTACTGTATACCACCAGAGATATCGACACAATTGTAGTAGAAATGGGCAACACTAGTTTACTGTATACCACCAGAGATATCGACACAATTGTAATATAAATGGGCAACACTAGTTTACTGGTATACCACCAGAGATATCGACACAATTGTAGTAAAAATGGGCTACACTAGTTTACTGGTGTACCACCAGAGATATCGACACAATTGTAATATAAATGGGCAACACTAGTTTACTGTTTACCACCAGAGATATCGACACAATTGTAATATAAATGGGCAACACTAGTTTACTGTATACCACCAGAGATATCGACACAATTGTAGTAGAAATGGGCAACACTAGTTTACTGGTATACCACCAGAGATATCGACACAATTGTAATATAAATGGGCTACACTAGTTTACTGGTGTTCAAATCTGGTAAATTTGAAAGAAGATGAACCGATGAATGGATATAATGAAACATAAACAGTGCAATCTGTAACACAGATAAACAATAATCATCAACCAAAGCATGCACATTTTCAAAGGGATGACTTGACCTTGAATAATATTGGTATCTCTCCCATTCGTTTGTTTTGTTTGAGCTTTCGATTTTGTCATTTGATTAGGGACTTATCTTTTTGAATCTTCCTTTTTAATTTGCATTTCGGTCAGGTCAAGATGAATGCAACTTATACTGTGGCTTTATTGGGCATCTCAATATGTATATATTGTTATTATCCTACATCTCTTGAATGATTTGCACCGTTATTTCTTGTGAATGAATTTCTGAAGTTCTATTATAATTCTTAATCGAATATTTGACACTGATCTGCATTATTTCCTGGGATACTCAGGTCATTTTCACTCACCTACAATGGTACAATATACAAAAAAAATGTTTTCCGTTCGGCAGGAAGACCGACATGAGTCGGTTTTCGCTACATTAGATACGTACAATCGAAACATCAGAATAAGGACAACATATATATTATATTTATCTAGATATATATTCTATTCATAATAAAAACTGATTTTGAATGAACCATAGTGACTTAGATAAAACTATTTTTCATTCTTTAACAATATGGCTTAGCACCTGTCCTACCTTAGTGACAAATATGATGTTTTTCTCAGCAAAACACTATCGTTTTTGTGTGTTCAGATATATATCACATTACACAAACAGTTTGATGGAGGAATTAGTTATTGGTAATTAATTTGGAAACTCGATGTATACCCTATGTCCCTCACCAAAGAGAAAATCATGAATTATAGGTTTGTTCTTTGTTCCCTTGAAGTTCCAACGAAAGATGAAGAACTACATCTTCCGTCACTTTATCAGAAATCAAATTGCATTAGTGTCCTCGCAAACAACCTTGTATTGCTGACGGTCTTTCTTGTACTCCGCAAAATCTCTTAAATTATTAACATCAATTTTATCAGCAAGAAAGCAAGGCTGTAGACTAAATGTTGAACTACCTACTCATGGTTCGGAGTCAATAAGATTTTGATACTACAAAATTCAAAAGAATTGCTATACTACACATGCAATAGTATTTGAATGTTCTACCTTGCACACAAGTTTTCCATATTTCAACATAAAAGACGAAGTAAAGGATTAGTCCTGCTTTGTTTCTAAAAAAGAATGACCAAGGTAGTTATCAATTTTTGTTTCAAAGAGGAATACGTCGTACTTGTAAAATCACCATCTGATTCAAACAAAACTTCTTCGGGAATGACAAATGACATTATCGACATGCTTGATTTCATGATTTAAAAACAAATTTAAGGGCTCGTTTTCAATGAAATTAAAATGGCAGTCCCATTGAAACCACATCTACTCTTCCTTTAATTCTGACTGTTAATTAATTTATAAAGATCAGACTCCATGCAGAAGCTTCTTAGTAAGAATAAAAAGAAGCTAGCATTATCTTTTAACTTCAAGTTATGCTACAAAGATGATGTCCTTCACTTAAAAGTTCAAGTTTGCGTGACTATGTTGAAACCATCTATCACAACGAGTTTGAAATAAAGGGGACAAAAGATTAGCCGGAGATACAAGAGTGGTGTTCACACTTATAAACCGTTGATAAATTGACAACGTTATAGCAAATATACCAAGGCTAACATAACATAACATACAATGTATCTAGCATTGGTATCTTTTGCCCATCTTTTCTCGCCTTTATATGGACTATATATCTCCCCCTTGGTACGATCTTTCAAATCTTCTATTTACCAAAATGATTTCCTTGCTTGGTGTTTACATGAATATAATCAACCAATTATGCTTAGTAGTGCTCTTTTTGTCAACTAATGAAAAATTAAGACCCTATTAACGAGTTTGTTGATCGGATTGGAATATATGTTTGACATTACCACAATCTCGGACTGCTTGTTTTCTCAAATTTTTCCTACATAATAAACCTTATCACCAAATGTCTACTTTCATGAGCAACACGAAAGATGTCACTGGCAGAGCAGGATCTTCGGAGTACATGAAATCACTCCAGTTTTGGAAGGGTTCGTGTTGCTCAGTTTATAGTTTTATTTTGTGTGTTATTTGTAGACTGTTGCTTATCTTGTGGTTGATTTTCGTTTTCTACAATGGCATTGCCAGTTTGTTTTCGACTCCTGAGTTGCTCTAAAATATTAATCTGTTTGTTATGTTTAGTGGATCTTATTTTCGGTTAACAAATTTTAACTTCGCAAAAACTATCTAATTTATTTGGTTTAATTTTTTTACGTCATAAAGACAGATGAAATATTTGTTAAATGACGTCAAACAAACAACGATTTGTCAATCAACATGTTCTACTTGTCAGCAGTTACAGATTATCATGCGAGCAATCAGTATTTGCATATGTACCTTAGATTTTTTGTTTTGCGTTGAAATTCATTAAAGGGACGCATTATTTCATCTTAAAATTGTGTTATCGTCGTCAATTGTGTAGGCAATTTATTTGACAACCTCGAAAAAAGAATCATTGTTGTCAGTGTTTTCATTGTAAAATAATCTCATACCTTTCCTACTCATATAATTTTAAGTAAAAATAAATTAGTGGTAGAGGTATGAGATCTTTAAAAGATGAAGACACATGTGTATACTTTATATAAAAAAACAAATTTATTTGATTTTCATATTGAAATATATAACAGATAAATGTGTAATTTATAAAATTGTTGCTAGTGTTACTTTCATTCTATTTATTTCTGGTACGTTGTGCAACATAATATTACAAAATACCATATCGGAGCCTTTTATAGCTAATTATGTGGTACAGGCCTAGGTTTTGCTCTTTGTTGTAGGCCGTACAGTGGCATATAGTTCCATTCGGTCTTTTGTGGAGAGTTGTCTCATTAGCAATCATACCACATATTTTTAATTTTATATTAGCGTGGACACGGAACCGCCATAAAAAATAACGCTTCTTTAAGCAAGGTTACTTAAATATGGTCACATTTTTGCATAACTAGCGCAAACAAAACGGAACTGTATGCAAATGTGGTGACCATACATTTATATATTATATCAGTACGTTTATGTATATATTTGTGGTAATTTCATGTAGAACCAAATAATGTCTCTCATACCCAACGAGCATATTGATAAAAATGAATAACAAATTCATATAGGATAATCACCTATGCATAATACAGGCTAATAAAATTGTCTTACAGATTAATCTATTTCAGTATATTTCAGTATTCGATATTCATTATCTGTGCATGATATTGAATCAGAATTTGTTGGCTTACTTAAAAGATGATACAAGTTGCAAGTATTTATTTTACAATAGGGTCATTTGTTAAAAAAACCCATTACCAATAGTTTAAGATATAAAAGTTTATGAATTTATTGAATGAATCTGTGCTAAATGATTAAAAAAAACACGAGAAAAAACACAAAATGCGACCAAAAGTGATATTTAACTTGCCACCAGCAATTCGATAGGTGCATGCTATTAATTAAGAAAATCTGCTAACCCTTCCGTAGCACCTGAGATCACCTCTGTTTTTTGTAGGGTTATTGTTGCTCAAGCTTAAGTTTTCTGTAAAAACCGTTTTGCTGACAGTTTTTTTTTTTTGTCGGATTTCCGTTTGCAATGATCTGTTTCTTTAACTTATCAATTTAATTGGCCTTTTGATATATTTGCCTCTTTTTTCAATGTTGAAAACAAAATAAAGCTGAAATTGAAATCTTTTGAAAATATGCACAGACAAAAATACGAGTATAAAGTTCGTTTTTAGATAAAGGAAGATGTGGTATGAGTTTTTCATGAATAATATAAAACACATTTTTCTGCAAAAAAGAAATTGGAGTCGTGTTATAAAAATTCATGTCAGGACCTAACCAACTATAGCTATAAAGAGATAAAGTACTTCGCATAAATAAAATTACAGCTACATTTATAAAGTAAATTAATATTGATGATGAACAATACCTTTGAGCATTGAGAGCGTCTCTATTCAGCTATCGTTTACTGAGAAATAATAAAGTATCACTCTCTTTCGTTATTTTAACGAACAGTTTGATATAATGTTGACCTATTTTTTCAGTTTTAATAATTGTTATGCCTTGCAGTCTACTGTAAGTTGTACGATTTAATAAAACTGAAAAGGAGAAATAATTAAAAATGATATAGAATCTTTCCCAACGGTTGTCGGTTGTTGTAAGGAAAAAAAAACCAGATTCCAACCAAATTCTTTTAAAGTATTTGCATAATGCAGTTTTATTTTTCCGATGATACATTTAAAAAAGCACCTTTCGACAGTAACATTTGCTATCATATATGTTTTAATCTTCAAAGAATGAACGGAATGTCAGGTATATAATGACTGATGTTGCCTTTAGATATTTCTCTGATTGTGATATTACATGTGATAAAGACGATTTAAGTAGTTACTTTTCAATATGCCGACCACTACAAATTCAATCTGAGCATATTTTGGAAAGAAATATATTATAAAGATAATACGATAAGCAAGCTGACTTTAAAATGATATCTACTTCTTTTAATAGCTTTATTTGGAAATGTACATACGCTTCATTCATTTTACCACTAAAACTAAAAAGATACTATGAAAGATTGATAGATGTATTTCTTAAATTGAAAATTAAGGTCAAGGAATAGTAAATGGGCTATGTCGCAGATTTTGCTAAAAATTTGCATACAACCTTGGCTCGTTGAACTACAACTGAAAATCGAAAAAAATAATACATTTATCTCTTTTATTATCTGAAAAATTGCAGATTGATTTCTTTAAATATGGGTGAATATTTGTATAGAAAGCACATAAAATCGGCGACATACCTTCTAAAATTTGTCTTAAAATCGCCAAATCTCTAATTCTACTCAATAGATTTTTCTTAAAAAACTATATATTGTTGACACATAAATTTCTGTTTTAATGATATAAAATAATCATAGGGTCACCGACTTCGTTTTTTGTATAATAATCAATTTGATACCTTGTTTGTAGTGAAAAACGTAAAAAATCAACGTTTTACGGCCGGCAACGCGATAACGTTACGATTATTTCGACGTTTTGTTGGATTTTTTCACAAAGAACGCAACTTTGAATGATGTTTACCGTAAAAACTAAGTCGGTGACCCTATCTTTATTTTGCATCATTATAACGGAAATTTTTGTATCAACAACATATAGTTTTTTAAAAAATCTATGGAGCAGAATTCGAGATTTGGCGATTTTAAGACAAATTTAAGAAGGGTTTTCGCCGAGTTTATGTGCTTCCTATACAAATGTTCACCCCTTTTGTAAGAATTCAAACAGTAATTTTTCAAATGATAATTGAGATAAATACATTATTTTTTCGATTTTCAGTTGACGTTCATCGAGCCAGAGATGTATGCCAAATTTTACAGAAATCTGTGACATAGCCCATTTACTGTAACTTGACCTTAAATTGGCCAATAACTTGAAGTTTAAATTCAATCAGTAAAAAAAATCTTTACCAAAATTTGGGTCACACAAACAAAAAAGAAATAATGAATAATTCGCAAATAAAACAGAAAAGAACTGAACAAATGCCTTTTATTACATGACAATATCCTTTGCGTCGCCCATATTGTACTATGAAATTGAACATGAAGTCCTAATCAACTAATCAAGCTGTACATTGTTGCCCTTGCTTAATGGATTACTCAAGGGACAGACCGCAGATACAAAAGTAGCACGACCCATTAAGATAGTATCAATGCTTATAACAAGTACAATGTCGGAAAAAATCATATTTCCTACAAATTTTTTCATCTATTTTTGAAGTTAACACAGTGCATACAACTTGACTTTCATAACATAAATTGAAAAAAGATCACTAAGAACAGCTCATAACAATACCGTGCTCTTTGTTTCCAGTAATGACAAAACTTCATCTTGATGTATGTTCATTGCTTTAAGCTAATGAGCTAACTAGTAGGTAGAACTAATTTCTTTCATTATATCCATACATTGTCTATTAGACGATGAAAACGTTATCTGTGGGTCCTTCCATGCATAAGATCAAGCTTACAATTATTTTCTTTAAAATTTTTGTTAACTTGTCTTATCAAGGGAGTTTCTTTGTCTAGAATAAACTGGTCGAATCATAAGATAAGTGTTTAGGGTTATGCACACGTTCGATATGTTTTCCCGTTATTTAGTACTGTCCCTCTCATATAGTGTTATAGGACAACTCCTTATAAAACAGAGGCGAAAGATAGCAGTGTGATATTCAAACTCACAAGTAAAAAAGAAAACAGACAATACCATGGCAAAAAAAAACCCGAAAAAGAACAAAAGACAAATAACAGCACACAACACATAAAAAGAAACCCCAGGGACTGGAACTCCACCAAAAACAGGGTTGATATCATGTGCTATTGAGGCTTTACCTGGTACTCGTGTGGTACTGGTACTCCGGTTGCTCATTCAGTACTTACCCTGTGAAAGTCTCATTTGGTAGGTCATATTCCAGGAAGAGAAGACGGAATTATGGTTATGATAATTGGAACATATCAGTTGTCATCTGTGAAACAGATATTTCATGAAGATCAATCGACTCTTGATGTCGTAAACTAAACCTTAGATTCAAAATTCATTACTTCATTTATTCTAAGCAGTAATCATCTATTTAGGAATTCATGATAAGAAATGCAAGCAACTCTGGAAAATCGTATCAACTTGGGTTATAAACTCCTTAACAGGCACTGCTAGAATGTTTTCTACATATAAATGTAAAGTTCACAATTGAAAAACCAAAATCAATTCTTTTGTTCCAACTGTCCCTCATTGTCATTTTCCCAATGTAAGTCAATAAAGTAGGTATTATATGGATACAAGGGGATACTATATGTAAATATTGTAAGACTGCAATTTTCTGGCATCGTATTCATGTTATGAATTGATATCCTTATAATTATTTTTTGTAACTCTACTCGACAAGAGGGGTGTTTGAGAGTTCACGTACTAGTTAAAATCACAAATGTACAAGAAAATTCAATCGGGCGTTTCGTTTGATATCCTGAAATTCCATTAAAGTGAATCTGTTCTGGACCACTTTTATTTAATAATTCAGACTGTTTCATTCAATAATTCATACAGAGTTTGAAACTATTATACGTAAAAATGTACACTTTGGGTTATCGTTTGGCTTGGTTTTAATGTTCCAATATTAGAACAGCTGATGTCCAAATCAATATTAACAGCTATATGTGAACAAATGTAACCCATTATAAATGTAACATTAAATACAAACAAATGAAATTTAATGAAGATATAAATTATGCTTGACCAAAATTGGAAATACAGTATACTGTACCTATTTCGGACACATATTGTATGGGAGTATAAGAAATAAGGTTTAATTTTGAGCCTCAGCCAGATATTGCAAATATGTAAATAAAACAGATTAATGCTTATTGTTTTTACTTAGGAGCTGTAAGTGTTTTTGAACAATTAATCTTATACATGGTTTATCTCCATGATAGCCTGCTCTCCTTTATCAACTTACTGTTGGCAAATTAATGTTAAAAATGCATTTAACTGAAATTTCGAAGCGCTTTTTCTCAGACTTATCAGGCGTGACTTCAAGGCAATAAAAGATAAGAAAATAATGATTTCTATTTTCGTTCGGTTTCTCGTATTTTAACAAAATCTGCGAGCATGAAAAATTTCAACTGATAATTCGTTTGTTTTATTCTTGGCAAATTCTACCTGTTAGTGAAGATTTATTGCCTTTAAAATAATGAGAAAAACCCTATCAAACGATCTGTCAGAAAATGATAAGATTTATTCATATAGTTTTAAATCATCCATCTTTTAAATACGTCAGCATTGATATAGATTTATAGAAAAATTTAATGTCAAAATATAGCCCATGCCAGTGTGACCAAACAGCGCTTTGTTTAACGAAAGCATGTAGTGCATGAGTAAGCAAGTGTTGCACAATTTTCTATAATACATTTGTAGTAAGTATTTTTAAAAGTCGACTTGTAACGTAGAAAACAAAAATGTAAGGAACAATAACTTTTTTCTACGAGTTCTCATTCAGTTTTGAATTCAGAAACAACATTGATTATAATTGAACTTTTTGAAGACTTATATCGTTGTTTTAGCATAGATGCGTGATTTCCCGTGCATGTGATATGTGTTAATGGAGGTATTTATTTTCATCTAATATTATTATTCTATTTTTTTTCTGGAAAGAGGAATATCAATATCTATTAAGTATTAATATACAACATCGAAATGGGTTGTTCGAATTATAACAGTTCCCTTACAAAAAGTGTGTTTTGACGTGACTCAGTATTTATACATCCAGCTCTGCACATTTCTGGTGCAGGAAGGACAAAGGGTATTAATCGGACGCAACTTGTTTTTACTGTGATATTTTCATTTTGTTTGATCTTTGATACGTACTTCATTAGAAAGTGTATACTAGTACTTCCTTATGTTTTAATAAACTCTACGATCAAACCTGCTTAAAATAAACTTGAGAATGGAAATGGGGAATGTGTCAAAGAGACAACAACCCAACCAAATAAAAAAACAACAGCAGAAGGTCACCAACAGGTCTTCAATGTAGCGAGAAATCCAAACATATTTTTATCGACGTCTTTGTCAGTTTTACTATCAACTACGATAACTCTTTTGTTGGCGCCGTTGTCAAATTCATGTGTATGTTTATTTGAATATTTCAGTAAGCATTGTATATTTGTGATGCATGTTTAACCCCGCCACGTTTTTGCAACTGTTCCAAGTCAGTAGCCTCTGGCCTTTGTTAGTTTTGTATAATTGTTATTATTAGTTAATTTAGATGTTTTGGAATTTAGTGTGACGTCCATTGTCACTGAACTAGAACACCATTTTATAAGGTACCAGCTGAAGACCCCATCTGAGTGTTGATTGCCCTCGGCTGTTGTCTGCTGATCGGGTTGTTGTCTATTTGACATATTCACTATTTCCATTCACAATTTATAACATACTCAAATTATAAGCCTGGCAACTTTAATAACTATTTACACCACTGGGTCGATGCAACTGCTGGTTGAAGTTTCGTCTCCGAAGGTATCGCCAGCCCAGTATTCAATACTTCGGTGTTGACATGAATACCAATTATATGGTAATTTTTATAAATTTCCTGTTTACAAAATCTGAATTAAAAAAAAATAAAGACTTTCTTATTCCAGGCATAGTAAACCTTATCCGTATTTGGCATATTTTTTTAGAATATGGGTCCTTAATGCTACTCAACTTTATATTTTTTTGGTTATATAACTATTTTGATCTGAGCGTTACTGATGAGTCTTATTTAGACGAAACGCGATTCTGGCGTATCAAATCACAAGCCTTGGACCTTTTATAACTATTTGGTGCTGGATCCAAATTTTTCTTACAATAACAAATTATGTATGTTTGGGTTGCTTTCCCAATTTTGACAATGACATGGAATTATACACAGCTCTGAAGTAACGGTTTAAAGCCAGGCTTAAACCCTTCTTTGAAAAATGCATGTCCCAACTGAGCATTTTGGCAGTTAGTTTGCATTCGTTCCGCTGGTTGATATACTGGTAGTTGAAACGTTTGGTTTTGTCAGTTGAATATACTTGAGAGTTCGGTAATTGTTTTAACTATTAATATTTTTTTTAAATTCTATAAAGAACTTTAAACAAAGATGAATTTAAATCAAACGACTCGTCTAATTAATATATTTTACTCTGCTCCTTTATCCTGTATTTCGTCTGCTTAAAGCATTCATATCTGTTTAATTTTTATACCTTACTATGTATCATTAGTAGAGTATAATTGAAAAGTTTTTGAAATCATATTTGTTGCCTGATTACAATACTTATAAAAATGCACCTGCGAGTTATTAGCAAAGTGAAATTATCACAATGCAGCAAGGAAACTAATAGAAAGCTTAAGTCTTGAGAAACACTATTTGAAATAGCTTAGTCATCAAAAGCAAAGAGGACAATGAAAAAAGAAGATGTGATTATCCAGGATGACTATAATGATGATCACAACAGCTGATAGAGAACGATATTGAATGACGTATTGAAGTTATCTATTTGTTGACGTAATCCTCATTCAATGTCGTTCTCTATAAGCTGTGATGATCATCAGCCTTCTAATCATCATAGATAATTAAAGCGGTTTGTTGTTCCTTTGCTCTTTTTTGAATCAGGTACCTCTAACAGTGTTGTGTTCAATATCGTAGCGGCTATGTAGTGTTACGTAGATTTTTGTCTTCTGAACGAGTAGCTAGCCTAGCAGCTTCCAATATATATGAAGCAGCTAGGATAACTACACGTAGCCCTATGTATCCATACTGAACGCAATCCAGTCCTCTCAATACTTTATTGCTCGATTAATGGTGAGCTGGAGACGATTACATTTGGGTCTTTTATATAATTTTCTTAACGCATTCCTAGTCATTTTATGTTGTTGCATGAGTACTATAGAAGAGGGACGAAAGATACTAGAGGGACAATCAAACTCATAAATTGAAAATAAATTGACAACGCCATGAATATAAATGAAAAGGACACACAGACAAACAATAGTACACATGACACAACATTGAAAACCAAAGAAAAAACAACACGAACCCCACCAAAAACTAGGGGTGGTCTCAAGAGCTCCGGAAGATTTAGCAGATCCTGCTCCACATGTTGCACCCGTCGTGTTGCTTATGAGATAACAAATCCGATAAATAGTCAAATTCGGTAGGTCACATTTATGAAAGGGAAGGAGATTGTAGTTTCGACTTTTAAGTAACATATTCGATATCATTTGTGAAAGATATCATTATAGAATGTCAAATTGTACATTGCTTTAAACTCACGACAATTACCTTAGAGAAAATCCTGAATAAGCAAGGTCTGTTCTCTGTTCCTTTTGAATTTTAACCAAAAAAGAAAGACTAGATATTCCATTACTGTATTGGATATCTGACATGCATCAGTGTACTTACAATCAACGGTATATTGCTAGATTTTCCAAGTGCTCAACGAATCCCCCTTCTACGTATTCATCAGAATCAATTATATCAGCAATTAAAACCGGGCTTCAAAGTTATTGTTAAACTACCTATTCTACATGTTTCATAAAACAGAATGGTGGTCGTAGATAAAGTGTCTTGTCTCAATGAGGAATATTTACTTTGTAAAAACTCCCTCTGATTTAACAAAAAATTCTCTGAAACTGGCATTATCAAGATGCTTGATTTCTTGATTTGCAACATAACTGTTATGTGTGAAGGACGTGTTTTTCAACAAACAATTGACCTTGCTATACAAACACGTTTGCTCTCTTCCTGCCGACTTGTTCCTTTATTCGTACGAGGCTAACTTCATACGGGAACTTCTTAGGAAGAATAAAAAAAAGTTATCAGTAACCTTTCACTTTTCTTTCCGCTATATAGATGATGTTCGCTCAATACATAAATGAATTTGGTGAACTATTTTGAACGCATCTAGACAATCAAACTTGAGATAAAGGATATAACAGATTCAGTTAAATCTTGACTAACATCTAGAAATGGACAGTGAGGGTAGATTGAAAACAAAATTTTACGACATAAAAGATTATTTCAGCCTCCAAATTGTGAACTTTCCATTTCTATGTAGCAATATTCCGACAGCGCCTGCATATGGATTATATATCTCCAAGTTGATTCAATATACTATTGCTTGTAATTCCTATTATGATTTCCTTGATAGAGGGTATCTGATCACAAGTCAGCTATTAAACCAATAGTTTCTAGTGATGAAATTTAAATCAACCTTTCGTAAGTATTACAAATGCCGTCAAAACTCGGTTGACCATTATGGAATATTAATCTCATAGATGAAAGCGGATATTTCCTTAATGTCTACAATTCCGTCTCATTTTCAAGAATGTGAACTACCGAATAATACTTATATCTGGGTTTGTACTAACATGAGTAACACGACGGGTGCAACATGTTGAGCAGGATTTGCTTACCTTTCTAGAGCATCTGCGATCAACCCCATTTTTACTTGGAGTCGTGTTGCTCAGTATTTGTTTCCTATACAGTTTTTTTGTTTGTACCATTGTTTGTATGTTTGTCTTTGTCTTTTTTAGCCATGGCGTTGTAGGTTCGTTTTCGGCTGATGAGTTTGAATGTCCGTCTTGTATAGGAATAATGCAAAGTTACATTTATATTATTCCATATTTTTACCTGTTTTGATGCCGAAATATTCATCTGCTAAATACACATATATAAAGCTAAACACACATATACAAAGCCAAATACACATATACAAAGCTAAAAACACATACACAAAATGTAATAAACTATTTTCAAGAACAAGTGTCTTGGTAGTCATATGATAAATCATTGTTTACAATACCACATTGACATTTTTAGATTTTTCCACTATTCTATGAAAAGACCTATTGTATTTGTTCTGACTACTTTTTTTTATCTTCCGCAAAATTTGTTTTGTGCACTGTTTTGTGGTTTTGCAAGATGTTGCTTGGTTTTTTTTTGCATATGATATCGAACAGTAATGACGCTTTTGAGAATAACTTTGTTTAGTCGAAGACTTTTTAGCTAAAGGTTTATCTCTCCAAACACTGCCCTTCCACCTTGCAGAGGCTATAAAGTGTACTAATTGTTAGTTATCATGAATATACATGCTTAAATTGCTTTTACCTGGCCGGTAAGTAAGCAACGATCAATCAATAAATCAAATTATAAATGTACATGCTGTGACAAATATCACATTAAAGGTCCGATTTTCTTGTAAATACTAATTTCATACTCAGATTAAATAAAAAGTGCGAGCGCACACATTGTTATAAAACTTCCACCACACCTTAGGTTAAACAACTTCATACTCAAAACAATATTTCTATATAACTATGTATCATACACTTACCACAAAAAAACAAGCAAACTTGTTTTGCTGAGAGTTTGCTAAGGCACGCGTATCGTTTGCCTCTAGGGTCGTTTTACTATGAAAGCCAAATAAATTTGAATGGATGAATGGTAATTATACTACGTACTGAACAACAAGACTACCAACAGAGAAGAAAAGTTATATGCCAATTGCTTTCTAATCATTCATGCCTCTTTTACCCTACCACACTGATAAATACAAAGCTAGCTTTGATGTAAACATCTTATCTAAAGTTTACAGAAGATGAAACAAAGACTAGAACAAAAATTGTCATCTGGGAAAACTGTTTTGAAAATACAGATGCTTTACCAAACGTACATCTCTATCTCGGCATAAAAAACACGTTAACACGATACAAAATGATAATATCTGAAAGAAAAGTCTTCGTATCTCATAAATCTTGTATATTACTTCCTTGTGGGGGTTGATCTTTATAACTATAAAAGAAATGCTATATTAGCTTTTCAGGATTAAGACAACGATAACTCGTATATTGACTTATTTTATACGATACATATTACGTATCGATAGATATTACGTAACATCTAAAAGTACGAATGCATCTCCTATTTATTTAAGTTATTATAACTGTCAATCTTTTCTGTTATGAGTATCATTTGCATGGTTTATAACTTCATTAAATGAAGTAACTTACTTATTCAATTATTTATTACAAGTAAATATATTAACATACACTTTCTTGCGTCCTGTGAAAAAATCATAATTTTCTATCTTTTCAGCAGCCAGATCAAACCAATATATTTATTTTCCTACATTAACTTATTTCAGAAATTGTATATATAAACAATTTGATACAGAGTTCGTTGTTGATCTGCCAATCATAACCACACATTATTTAGTAACATCCCTATAATAAAGCATATTAATTGTTTGGCAGTTTTTGAATGATTTCGATCGTTCCTGGGGTTAATATTGAGATTCTTTACTTCAAATCAAAGGTTCAATAAGCTTGTGTAATCTATGTGATTTTGATTATCGACCAATATCATTCGGCGTTCTGACTGTTCCTATTGGATAATATTCCGTTATAATTCATTCTCGAGTAGATTCAATAGAGAAAATTGTGGGATATGATTACCACAAACGTTGTAATGATTTTAAAATCAGAGTTTATTCATTTTGGAATGTCTTGTCTTCGATAAGGAATTTAAATGAAGCTCTTACACTATTATATACAATGGTTGAGATTTTTACAAACAACTGAACTATAGTGAAACATAATATACAACTTTTCTCCGTATAATGGGATGTATTAATACTAAACGAAGGAAAGATGCTCTCCGCAAAGGAATCGACGTAACTCCAACTAAGCGGACCAAAAATTATTTGAAACAAAACAATGAACAAAACGATTCGCCAAGCAATGGAAGGTGTCATTCCGAACCCTTTCCGGAATTTACAGATCGACAAAAACAACTGGTGTTGGATTCATGGAAAATTATCCAAGAAGACATGTCTAAAGTTGGTGTTGTAATGTTTATGAAGTAAGTTAATTTTTTTTATATCCTACATAATTGAAAAATTTATCACATAAGTATGCAAAAATTAATAAACATCCATTGATATATATAGAAATAAAGGGTACAGTATGTACTTGTAACATGTGCAGTTCATTTATTTTTATCTTGCAATATATGTATCTATGAATTGCTATGAGTTATTATATAATACATCCAAAGACAGTCCTTATCGCTCAACCTATTCTTTATGAACTTATATGGATCTAGTAGTTAAGATTGTCCTTTGATGTCAGTAATCCTAGTTTATCGTACAAAACAAAGTTTGTCCATTTAGTTTAATAATCCTAGTTTATCGTACGACGTCAACGTTATAATTTATGTCAGTAGCCCTAGTTTATCATACGACGACAATGTTTGTCCATTTGTGTCAGTATTCCTTGTTTATCATACACTGACAAGTTTTATTTATATCTGCCAGTAAACATAGTTAATAGTATGACGACACAGTTTGTCCATTGATGTCAGTAATCCTAGTTAATCGTACGACGACAAAGTTTGTCCATTGATGTCAGTAATCCTGTTTTTTTGTACAAAAGCAATATTTGTCCATTGCTGTCAGTACAATGTTTGTTCGATTATGTCATTAATTTGTTTATCATACGATGACAATGTTTTCCCGTTGATTTCCGTAATTTTAGTTTGTCGTACGATGGCAATCTTTTCCTGTTAATGTCAGTTATCATAATTATTTGTGCGATGGCAATGTTTGTCCATTGATGTCAGTAATCCTAATTTATCGTACGATGACAATGTTTCCTTTTATGTAAGTAATCTTAGTTTATCGAACGATGGCAAAGTTTTCCCGTTGATGTCAGTTATGATAGTTTTTTGTGCAATGGCAATGTTTGTTTATTGTTGTCAGAAATCATAGTTTGTCGAACAATGACAATGTTTGTCCAGTGATGTCAGTAATCCTAGTGTATCGTACAACCGACAATGTTTGTTTATATATGCAAGTAAACCTGGGGTGGTGTTCTCGAAGCTATCTTAGGATTAGGATGTGTCCTAAGTCTATCTTTTGACAAGTATTTGTCCAAAGTCGTGTTCTCGAAGCTCTCTTAACTTATGATATATCTCATTTTTCGTCCTAACTTTAGGACACCCAACAAGGTGTCTTAAGAGCATCCTATCTTCATCCTAGTGTAATAAAGTTTGGTTTTCGCTTTTTGATCATTATTTTACGTGAAAATGAACATGAAATGAAACGCACCATCGGTTATTAACTCGTATATAAAGAAAAGGTGCATGATTTTAAACTTTGAACTTCGTGTTTCACGATACGATTATATACTAAAAAATTAATTCTCTTTTCAAAACAAATTGTTTTCCAGTTTAATTAACAATCTATTTTTTATTTAATTACATTAGTAATTATGCAATTTATTCTGTACATGTTATTATAAAATTCGTAAACGATTTTATTAAATATTTTCGTCATTAATAAATGTTTTATCAACAAATATCTTAAACGATTTAAAATTTCGACTTAGGATATGTCTAGGACGTCCTAACATAAGATTCGTCTGAGATAGCTTCGAGACACAACTTAAGAGTGTCCTAAATTGATCTTAAGTCCGTCCTAAAATTGGTCTTATCTATGACTTAGGACGAATCTTATGATACTTTCGAGAACACCACCCCTGGTTTATCGTACAATCATGAGGTGTGTCCATAATGATTTATGCCAGTAATTCTATAGAAAGACAGAGATGTAATATGTTTGACAATGAGACAACTATGCTCCAAAGTTTCAATGACTTAGATGTGAGCAACTTCAGTAAATAACCGTATGGTCTTCAACAATGAGGAATACCCATACTTTAGTGTCATCAATTTAAAGGGTCCGATATGATAAAATGAAGCAATTCAAATGAGAATTGATTGTAAACGGATAAAGAAAATCTATCTGTCTATCCAAATATTAATGTTTCTTCTTTATTTTTTTCTGTCGGACCTAGTAAATTCTGTTATATATGTTTTTACGTTATAAATCAAATCGAAAAGTTTGAGTCAATTCGATAATAATGAATTTAGCAACAAATGCTCCTTTAAGCAAGCGCTAAAAGATTGATGAAGTGTTGTAACAGTTTCAAATACTTTCAAGAAGTTCATTCATATCTTGGTTGGCACTTAAGGCTCCAGTCAGCACTTCGACTAATGGTGATTTGATAAAATTCAAAATTGCTAATTTATTAATTATCAAGATATGCATGAGTAAATAGCTTGTACATGTTTTCATCCTTGTCCTAAAGTCTATGGTAGATATAATTTCATTGATACCATTAAATCTTCTCGTTTTTATTAAAAATTATATTGTGGGTATCTTCAGCTATATATAAAACTCGTCAAGAAATTGTAAAAAGCAACTGGACGTTAAGCAACCAACAATAACTCAATCAGTTTCTTGCATATTCTTTGGAGTTTAGTATGACGTCTATTGTCACTGAACTAGAATATATATTTGTTATGCGGCCAGCCAAAGGACGCCTCCGGATGCGGGAGTTTCTCGCTGCATTGAAGACCTATTGGTGACCTTCTGCTGTTGTCTGTTCTATGGTCGGGTTGTTGTCCTTTTGACGCATTCCCCATTTGCATTCTACATTTTAATTGTAAAAACAAGAAATTAATTATAAAAGTGTTGCTCACGATAAAAAATATAAATGGACTTCAGAAGACATTGTAGATGTTTTAAGGTTTGACACTTGAGTCGTAAGAATCCTCATTGTACAATATAAGTCGCTATATGTTTCAATCGTCCAGTTAAGAATATTAAATGTATTTAGCCCCATTTGCCATCTGAAGCTATATGTATTCTGTCGATGTTAATTAAGAATTGAATGCTTCTTTTTGTAAATTTATTGGGGTGTAAAAGCGTTGACCGAAGTACATTTTGTATGAAGCGCGGAAGCGCTTCATTCTAAAAATGTACGCACGGTCAACGCTTTTACAACCCTATAAAGTTACAAAAAGAAGCATTCAATACTTATAATTACATTTTTTAGCTATATGATTATAAAAACACGATTTTCATGAAGTTTAATTTTTAAATTCACCTGTGCACTTTATTGTGGGACCTCGTGTCATCATGAATGAAATGTTATTGTCTCATGCAATTGCTTACGGAATAACGTATGATGTGCAATTAGCCAATCAGAATAACGTATTATAATGAAATATACATCTAATGTAATTATATGTCTGTGCAAATTCATATTGAATTCAGTTTAAGTTTCTCATAAGAAATTTGTTGTCACGGGAAGTTTGATATAATTTATATTCTACTAGTTTTTAGCATTCTCTGGCAAAATGTTATTGCATCACTCGGAGATATCAATTAAAGGAACATTAAAATAAGCTATTGTAATGGACCAACTGTAACCCCTTTAAGAGTACAATTGGGAATTGGTGCATATATCTAGTGCTTATAATGCTGCCTTTGTTTTTATTTATCACTTTGTTTATCATATTTAATAAAAACAGTATTATTTAGAACTTAAAATGCTAGCTCTTAAACACCGATTATCATCTAGTATCGTTTTGAAACTATTCAATATTTTTTTTTAATTATTTTAAGAGACATACAGACAACAAACTCCAATAGACGTTTAAAACATACACGGGAAACCTGTTGCCGTTTTAAATGATTCAAACGTAGTTTTAAGTGCTATCTATTCATGATACTATTTACAGATGCGTCAAGTTGTATGTATGCGATAATATTTAGAAAAAATAGAACTGTATTACTGCAAGCTACTAACTAACATGGAAATGCTTTTATCAGTGCTGAATAAAGCAAAGGAAATGAGTTATATTTTTGAAAAGCACGATGTTTGATATATTTAGTTTTTGAAGAATACGATTTCAAATTATCAATATTTTAAATACCAAAATATAATTGCGCACTGATGGTTTTCTTATTTTCTTATTTTTTTATGGAGGCTACTTTTGCTAAGAATCTATACATTTGCTTACGAATCACATTATAGCGTCCTTAACATAAAACGTACATTATCAATGCGATGCATACAACTACAATAATACTTGGATGTTTAAGAAATGATCAGCCAGCTATCACATTTTCAGCCTTTGTTTACGTTTCAGCAAACTGCTTTGAAGTTGATGCAATAATCTACTGAGAAGAATGTACTTAATATATTTATATTGAATATGCACATGTGGTAAACAGAAAGAGAAAGTCATCTAAACAATTCATACTGCTCTGACGCCAAATAATTATAATGAAGATCTTGTCTTTGAATTTGTATATATTCTAACCTGTATTATACATCGTATGTGTTTTAAGTTTCGTTGATATACTTTGTTTGTTGCACACACGAAGGCTTCATTTATCAATATTTTCTTATACATGGTTGCTGGTATTTTGAACATAGAAATATAAGATATATGGATACATTCTTTTTAAAGTATTGTATCAGAAGATTATTGTTTTTAACAGCTGCAATCTGTCCTGAAAAAATCAGAGACTGGCACGTTTTATAAAAATAGATAATTTTATAAAGAATTCCGACACTTTTCAAGGTTTATCTTACAGTTTAGCGTTTAATTATACAAATATGAATTAATAAAAAAAAGAGAAAAGACAGAGAACATTTACGCGCCCAGATTAGACAATGCAGCGACAAAAACGTTGACGCTTTAGCTCAAAAGTAAAACCTGTTTCAGCGATAAATATTAATACATCGAATAATAACAAATGTATATAGTATGAAAACAACTCATTCCATGTTTCACCAAATTGTACTCCCACTCCTAATTGTTTCACTTACAAAGACAAAATTGTCAAGTTTAAAGTTCCATGAAACCAACATTTACAAAAAGGAAAAGAAAACAACACAAAGTACCGACTTAACAGTGTTACCTCCGTTACTAACATGTACTTATGGGATTTTTAATGACCTTGATTGGCTTTAAAGCCCTTGCAAGGTTGGCTCTTATACTGCAATTTAAAAAAGAAGATGTGGTATGATTGCCATAAGACAACTATCCACAAAAGACCAAGATGACACAGACATTAACAACATTAGGTCACCGTACGGCCTTCAACAATGAGCAAAGCCCATTTAGTTTAAACATATTTATTTATAGTGGATTGGGAAACAAGTTTTGCAACTTATATTAATCCCTTTCCACTTTGCGGGTGCGAGTGCTGCCTTTGAAGCGGCATTAGCCTACTCTTTTTCGAAATCTACAAGGGTGTCTTTAACGTGCAAGAGATATGGCTCTCTCTTAACACGGGTCAGCCATTTATCGTCCCCTTCCGACGGACTATCATCGTTTCCTTAAGACCCTACTCGCAAATGGTATCAAGGGAGAGCCGAAAATTGAGTTCCTGAAATTTTCATCCCTAACGGGAATCGAACCAGTAACCTTTGTGTTAGTAGTCCGATGCACTAACCACTACACCACGGCTCTCTCATACGCGTAGTCAGCTATAAAAGGCCCCGATAAGACAACGTAGAACAATTCAAACGAGAAAACTAACGGCCTTATTTAAGTAAAAAATAAATAAATAACGAAACACAAATATGTAACACATAAAAAAACGACAACCACTAAATTACAGGCTCCTGACTTGGGACAGGCACATACATAAATAATGTGGTGGGGTTAAACATGTTAAGTATCTTATACTGCAAGTTTGTTTAAAGCCCGGTTTTGATTCATAAATAAACCATGTTCTCCTAGGCGGAAATGCATAGTGTCAAGCCTTTTGTTTCTATTTCATAACTGGCATCCATATCTTTCATATATATCCATATGATATAAGGTTTTAGTGATTCTACTTTATTATCGCACCGCGGATAAATTATCGCGTTGTGATTGGTTTACTGCCGTCACGTGGTGACCCCCATAAGAGACCGTAGGGGGCTAGTAGATTTCATAGAGGGTTCATGACGCGTTAATGTTGACGTCGTCTATTAATGTTGCTGTGTTTCATTGTTTATTTTTCATCAAAACGCAGCAGAAAAAGTCCACCGTGCGATAAATTCGTAAAACGGTTAAGAGAGGGTCAATAAAATTTATACTGGATTCGGCCTCCGGCCTCACCCTCTATGAACTGTACTAACCCTCTATTGATCCGTAGGGGGTCAGTAGCGAACCATAAAACTTATAATATAAAAAATATAACAAGAACCTGTTACAATTTGACCGTACTCTTACATGTAGTTAAGGAGAATATCGCATAATGTTGGGTTTAAACAAAAATATATTTTTCAAATGTTGTTGAAAGTTTGATTAACTTGGAGTAACATACCTCAAATAAAATCATTTTTTGAAACCTTACACGTAGCCCATATCTGCATCTTTAAATAACAGCCATGAAGTCGTCACGTTTTACCTTGATTTTTTTGCGTTTAGAATAAATTAATACAAAAATTCTGAATGTTGCCAAATGTGATGCCTTATCATTGACATGTAAGCACGAGCAAACATTCACATATAAAAGGATTTTTTGCTTAAAAGATTACTAATTGAAGAAATTGTTAATGTGCACTTGTAAGAATGTATTTTAAACTTCAGAATGTTGCTTAACACATCTTATTTTACAAACAAGCAAAATACATTGAGCAAAAGGGCATCTAGGGTCAAATGTTCAAATTTTCAATGCTTGTTTAAATAAACAATACATTCCTAAAGCCTGTATACATTAATTATAATACAGTGACGTCAATGAAGACTGCACATGCCATCCATATATAAAAAAATAAAACAAAAAAACAAAAACCGCGGTCAAAATCTTCAACAATAGATATACGTTCATAAATATTTTAAGCTATGTATCGCCCCTAGTATAAAAGAAATGTGAATGATCTATTAATTATTTATTTTGATTTAAAATCAATGATAACTAAATGTTATTGTACATTTTGTTTATAATTCATGAGGAAATTTTACAGCCACACATGATTTTCTAATGATTTAAATTAATTTTGTGCAATATGCCATTTTTTTTTTAAATAACCGAAAGAAAACATTGGCAATTCATTAGTCTAAAAAAGAAATAAAAACAAGTTAGCAGGTACTGTATAAGAATCAACCGTCTAAATATTAATGATGTTATTCGTTGTTTTTGAAAAAAACCTGCGAAGAAAAACAATCCGTAATTGTAATAGAACCAATCAGATTAAATATAGATCTCTGATTTCGTTATGCTCTTTGACGAGCACGCAAGTTACGATTGACCGGAATTATAAGCATGATGTGATAACAAGACTTAAAGTTTAGACAATTTGCATTAAATAATATCTGGAACAAAAAAAAGTTACCATGCAGTTCTTCTCAAAATATAATCCATAGGTTAAATCATAGTACAATTAACGTTTTGGCTAAGCATGTCCATCTAAATCGTGTTTGTTCAATAAAAACTCAGAATTTGCAACAACTATCAACACTCTTAAGTTTGTACACCTTTAAGCATCTATAATTTGGTATCATGTAAAAAAAAACTACAAAATGTTTTAAAATCTTAAAGTTTGTGCTAATTTAAAATAAATTGATGATTTAAAAAACGTTAAGAACCTTGCCCCGAACTAAATTCAGTAGTATTTGGTCTTGCATATTTTTCAACGACTCATATTTTTATCTTTTCTACGCATTTACATTTTACATTTTTTTGAAATACTGAAAAGAGCAATCCTACTGCGGTTGGACGTTTCGTTTCCGAGGGATCACCAGCCTAGTAGTCAGCACTTCGGTGTTGACATGCAAATCAATTGCATGGTCATTTCCATAAATTTACTGTTTGCAATAAAAAGAATTGTTCAAAATACTAACTATTCATCATTTACAGTCACGTCTCAGTCATTACAGCTGAACGGACGTGCTGGGCCAGCTCTCTTTTACACGCTATCTTCGATGAGGGTTTACAGTTAGATGATCAACGACTCACTACTTAAGATGACAGAAACCAATCCAAGCCGTACAGATGGAAGTAGTAGTTGGCGTACCAGCGTTAACATGCACTCCAAAACCATGGTATCATGGGGAGTGTTATGCCGATTAACGTCTGAGGGCTGTATCCGAGGTATTGGATGATACGACCTTTATTTCACTGCCTCACGGCTTTGGTCCTGATAACGCTTCCTGTCATTTTTTGAACTACGTCCACGATTCATCTACCAGTACTCCATCATCGAGGTTAGCGGGCTGCCAAGCTGATCTAACTGGCCCTGAAAGCAGCCGTTGTGAAGAATAAAGATCCAAAATAGTAAACAAACCATAATCTACTCACCAAAACCAAGACGGCGGCCTCCATTTGGCGTCCTTTGCTACCTGTTCCTGACCCACGGCACAAAATATCATAAAGCTCAACAAACGCCTTCCGGCACCGAGCCGACCGTGCGAGGGCTGAAAAGCCAGTCAAGATCGTTAAACACTTCCATATATATATACTAACTAAGGATTTTTTTTTATCCCAGGCATAGATCACCGAAGCCGTATTTGGAACAGCTTTTTGGTATTTTTGGTCACCAATGCTCTTCAACTTTGTGCTTGTTTGACTTTCTAATTCTTATGATCTGAGCGTTATAATAAAAAGTGCCGCACCAACCATTACTTTAACATTTGCTAAAAAAAGATGCACTCGAACTTTTCATTCCTGTATATAATTTTCAAGTCTTCGAGGAAAATTTAAAACCGAAAGTTCCTATTCAAATGAAAAAATCAAAAGCTGAAACACATCAAACGAATGGACAACAACTGTCAGGCCTTTCGATCATAGAACTATTAAGCAAAAATTGTGTACTCAATACTCAAGAATCAACCAATCAAAATGCTGAATTTCATGTTTCGAGCATGATTTTTCTCCGAGCACTAGTTTTATGACTTCAACCCCTGATTTGGAAGAGGCATTTTCTTATGTAGAAAATGGTGGATTAAACATGGTTTTGTAGCTAGCTAAACCTCTCACTTGTATAGACGGCATAGTTAAAGTAGTAGTATGATTTCATGGAAATTGAATTGTCAGTTTGACTTCAGGCCAACCTCAAAAGGAAATTATGTGTATACCTCAAATCGGTATTATTCTGAGGGAATATGTTTATTGTTGTGTATTAATTAAGTAGTAACTAAAAAATGATTCTGTTAATACTCAAATATTTGACAACTTAGAATTTGGTTTAAATACAGACTAAAAGTGTCATAAAATAGTAGAATAATAAGGTAAAGCAACATCGTTATTAAAAGTATCGTCTAACCGGTTTCACTTAAACTTTCAATTGTTCACTTTCATGCTATAATTCAATTGAATTCACATGTCACCTTTTATAGTCACTTGAAGTGTTTCTGTTGTTCCTTTGTTTTTCTCTTATAGTTGATGTGTTTCCCTCGGTTTTGGTTTGTAACACGGATTTGTTTTCTCTCAATCGATTTATGACTTTTGAACACCGGTACACTACTGTTGCCTTTATTTATAAGAAGGTAAGTAGGATTACATTTCAAATAGAACAGGAACTGTTTCTCTTTCAGTTATAGAGTTACCTACGTTCATCTTGCATTTTACGGTAGTTTGTTTTTTATAGTTTTTGAGCTGTGACAAACATTTTTAAAAGAGAATATAACCTTCAATGTTGACATTTGCCTTAAAAGTAAAATCACAAAAGTACTGAACTCCGAGGAAATTTCAAAACGGAAAGTCCCTACCTAATCAAATGGTAAAATCAAATGCTCAAACACATCAAACGAATGGATAACAACTGTCATATTCCTGACGTTTTTTTTTCAATATATCTTAGGTAGCACTCCACAGTTAGAAAATAAAATTAAAAATGAGCCACAAAATGTTTTATCATCTCCTATTCCCGGATTTATAATACATTAACCTTACTGTTTGTGTTGTACATGTTCACATGTATGTAATCAGTATCTTTCATAGATTTGATTTTCCAAAGTTAAAAGGGTGAAAAATAATTCCTTTAGTGTGTATCCATGGCAACATTTTTCATTTATTTACAATAAAATATTGCAAAATGGGGGGTAAACATATCACATATCCCCCACAAATGTGGATCAAACTAGAATTTCAATGCCTTTGAGTGATACCTTTTTAGAAACTGTTTGCATAGATCTTTCTAATGATCAAATAAAAGATGGGTGTCTTTCGCCTCATTTTTTCGTAAAATCTAATCACAAAGTTCGTGCGACAAAAAGTTGGAAAAAAACATTACAATAATTGCCGGACCAATGTATGGTACGGGCATGCAAATACGGACTATCATACAGAAAACAGCCTATATTACATGCATAACATAATCTTGATGTTTATATAAACCCAATACGAAGGTTATTTTAGTACTCAGCTATTCAAAAATGAGTTTTATTTCACTCTAGCTATCATATTTTAAAAATCCACAGGGGCCAAAATGCGAAACTACACACCTAACTGTGGAGTGCTACCTTACCAGTAAAAGTCGGTTGTTTTGTTAATTCCGCATTGGCAAATTGGATCCAATAACTATAATACTATATGTTTTTTTCAAATATTTGGCACTGATATTTTTTTTCTTTTTCATGTACATTTCGTCTTATTTATCAACTTTTGATTCTTTGTTCCGTAAGGTCAGTTTCCTACTTTTATTTAGCACATGGTTAACTTTATCATATATTCAGTCAGCGTTAAAATAACTTTACGTCCTGGTGGTGTTTTCATCTGCTTGTTATGCATTGCATGGACGACCTAGACAAAAACAATCTCTTAATTCAGATATCTTTAATCTATACAAATACAACAATGAAACTTGCATACATAGTCACATACATACACAGTTGGTTCTTAACTGATTGATACAGTTTCTGTATCAAGAACAAACTTGCATACATGGTCACATACATACACAGTTTATTTTTACAGTTTTCTGTATCAAGAACAATCAATAAAATACATACTAGGGCCTAATGTTTTGGTGAAATACTTTCGATATTACTTCATGTTTCCAGTCAGTAACCATTAAGACTATATTTGTCTCCTTTCTTTACATGATAAAGCACGCTCGTAAGTGGTCTATCAAGCAAATAATGATTTATGACCCTGCACACTTCCTTCAATACCGTCTCCTTTCTGGTAAAACTCAAACAGATTACGCTTGTCTTACGTCGTTAAAGCAGTTGTAAGTAAACGAATAGGAATCATTAAGCAGGATTTATATACAAAAATCCCATTATGATAGAGCAGATAAATCTCCAGGGACATTGTTTTTGTATCAAATGCAAATAGAAATCCTACAATACTACATTTAATATATTTTAATCACGCACTTTATAACATCTATTTAAAAAACCTTAAAAGACTGACAGCAGGACTTAATTGAATCCAAAGAAAAGTTTCCTGTCGTAATAATTTCACTTCCGTGGAGATTCTGTTGTCCTTCTAATATTCTTCATGCCTTTTTATCTTCATGCCTGCTTAAAGTTCGATGACTGTAAACAAAATATGTTTTGAAATGTTTGCGATCTACTTTGTTTGACCTCGAAATCATCCTGCACAGATATTTGAAATAAGTGCAAAAGGTTGACAGAAAATTCAAAACACATTAATGGATCGACATTTAGCACAACTGATGACTGTGAGTTTATTGACAAATTTTATGTCTTCAGGATTTTAAAGACAGAAGTTGATTCTGGTATATTGTCCTATAAAAGGCTTATTAGAATTAAAAACATAATGATGTAGAACAACTAATTAGAAGACTTGAATAGAACTGAAATTGGGAGACTCGAAAAGAATAGAAAGTTGGTACAGTTACATTTTGTAGTTGAAGTGTAACATTGTTCATATTGACATGCTTTAGTCACCGTTAAATATTTAGAATATTTCTACATGTAAAAATAAAGCTAAAATCTTTTATCAATTTTAAATAAAAATTAAGGCAGATAAGACATTCGGACGCAATAGATTTAGGAAGTCTTATTTTATTCTATACTACATAGCCCTATAAGATACACTTATAAATGACAATATTTATGTTTTGGAACCTTTTCATTAACTCAGTTGAGAGTGGATTTTCATTATATACATTTTCTATTTCCAATTTGCTTTTATTGTATGTAGTTTGTGTTGCATAATATGTTGTTAACTAGTTTATTTTTATGGATTAACTTTTTAGTAAATTCAATATTTTTTAATCTGTCAATAATGTAGGTTTAGAAATCTCACGACTAAATGAATTCTACATGTACACATGTGCCTAATTTATCTCAATAGCTTGTCATTTGTTGCCACTTTTACTTAATATGTCATTATTCACATGTGCGTATCTTCTGCGAGACTATAAACTTATATGACAGTTTTTTGCTTTAAAGAAGTGATTTTATAGCATCAAAGACTGTATATAATCCCTCAGTCTATATATGCTCTTGCAAAAATACATTAAGATGTCTAAATCATAAGTCGATTTTGAGGCTCAACCATAAGTAATGTTTTCTCCAGGGTTAATCAATCTAAGCCGTAAAATACAATGAATTTCAAACACTTATAAGATAGCAATACAAATTTTCTGGCGATTTGACTAAAGAAAAGGCTTTCATGCACAAAGCTCTATTAAAATGATTTCAGAAATTAAAGCATCACTTCAACAGTATTCTATTACAATATGAAATGTGAGCGGTATACAATACCCTTATATTAATGATCAAAATACTTTGAATATTCTTTTTTCTTTAATCTCAATAAATGCATTGCTTATCGCATGACATATTTCTTCAAACAACATCAATAGCAATCACTATACTAATATTTTATTAAAAATGGTTTGTTGGACATAATTGATGATAGTATTCTGTTTCTAGTATTATAATAATATAACTATATGTTTTTCAAAGGGTAATAGATCCATATAATGCCTTCAGCAAATTTTAAAAAGTTGATAGTCTAAAATCTGATAAATTACTCGTTATCTTAAAATCAGGTAGGAAGCAGGTAAGATACACATGGATTAGTTTGCTCTGAACAGCTATGTAATGGCAAAGGATAAACCTAGTATTTAATCGAACCAAAGAAAGTTTAGTGATAGTTGAGAGCGGATAAAGCTATTCCTAAATTTCACGATATTACTTCTTAATGAGTTTCTTATCTTTTTACAAAAATAATTTCCTCCCCAGTTGTATAGTTCTATTTTTTGACGATTTTCTCATTTTCGAATGAAACTGAATCTTTGCTGGAGTATTCGCGTTAAGTACTGAACCCCATTAAAGTATATTGATCCTCAAGACATACGCAGGAGATATAGCAATTATTCAGTAAAGATATCCCCTGAATAAAAAGCCAACATCCATTTTAATCAGAAAGTAAAGTACATGACAATACATTTTAAATTTGAAAAATTGTTTTGGACTGCATAACATGCCAAACTTTGAAAATAAAAGCTATTCTTAGAATCGATATGCAATAGAATGATTAAATTTTACCTGCGACAAGAAAAAATGTTAGTCGGGATAAAAAGATTGAAAACAACGATTTCATTTGAGAAGAAGCTTTTGTCCACAGTGACACTTTTGATGAATTATAGGATTACGACTTTGTACAGAAGACAAGATTCAATCACATAAGCGAATGACTAAATGATGTATTGCAGGTTCTTGGTGAATAGTTTTCATACCGGATAATAGAAATGTGATAATTTAATATGGTTAAATCGATGCCATTTGTACTGCAGTTTCAATCAAAGAGTATAATCTATTCAAAATATGATTGACCGCCAATTCCTGTGGTCTTTATATTTTAGAATATGTTTTGTCAGTTTGCCATGGTCTTTCGCTGTACGTTGTATTGAAACATGTACATTTATACAGCAGCCAGCAAGTCGTCATATTTGCCATTAATTTTGGTATGAAAATCTCCTCGAAAATATTAATATCCAAGTAGGATAACAGTCAACATTACATAAATGTGTGATGATAATTGAATGATCACCATGTCTCGTGCTAGTCTGCTGTTAAAGCCGCACGAATACACGACTGAACTTTATATACATCTAAACATTCGCCACTTTTACACTTGGCAATGCCATGTTTAACAGTAAAAAGCGGTATAAAATCTGTCGGCCAACGCTGGTCTATAAGAATTTCGTTTGTTAAAACATTACGTTTAGAAATGTCACCATAAATATCTGCCTGCCCATTTATCATTTCTCTGACGGATGGGGAATGCAGTATATGGTATTACCTTCGTCCTTTATTTCGCCAGACTTTTCGTAAGCCAATATTATATGTTTATTATATTTAACTCAGCTTGTTGAATTGATATTTGATAAAGGATATTTTTTTTCTACTTATCATTCTAATTTTCCAAAATGATGTATTCAAAAATTGTTTGATTTTTGATATGCAAACTAGTAATAAATTTTATATTCATTGTTGGGGATTTCAAGAAATTCAGGGCATTTTAATTCTTCTGTTAAACGATACTTTGAATTTTTACACCCTTCAACATGATTTTTTCATTGACTGATTACAAGTAGGGGTACACTTTTCACGACATCATATTCACCTCTATGTTTCATTTTCAATGTTGAGTGTTTCACTATGTCGATGAAGGTGAGAGTCTCGAACGAAATACAGATTTTTAAGCATTCTTTATGAAGTCAAAGAATAAATGTTTAACGGATGGTCATAGAATAGAACATTTTCTTGTTGTATTTTTAATTAAGCATAATTTTCCTATAAAAAAATGTTTAATCACATTACACTACTTATCATGATGATTATACATTTGAGTATTGCATCAATCCGGAAATTGAATTCAAGCTATCAAATAAAACGAACTTTGAATACTTAGAAAGTGCAGTAAAAGGTCTAGACAACACCATATATTAGTAATGACAGCTCATTATGACATAAAATCCGGTCTAAGCTTCGACGCTCAGAAAACTTATATCGCCACAAAGAAATAATTGTAAAATTATCTCCGGTTCAATGGGTTATGTCGTTACCAATTTATAAGGTTTCTGTTTATAGCCGTATTAGTAAGAATGTTAGTTAATTCGTCACCTTGAGGAACAAATGACAAAATGATTTTTCCAATAAATGCCTCATAACTCTTTTATTCATATATTTTATATCCTTGCTAATTGCAATATCAAATCCAAGACTTATAAGAGAACATCATTTTTCAGCTGGATTTTATTTATTTATTACAATAATATTGTTTTAATATTGAGCATTACTAAGTAAAAAAATGAAATATTAGGAGTGTAACGAAAAATTTGATGTAAATATATTTGATTTTTATTAGAATTAATTGGCTACCCTGATGGGTTATGGTTTGTTTACTAGGTACTTACATCTTTGATACCTTCTATTCTCATTGTTATTGTGCCTAGGAGCTTCAACTGAATATTTTCTTTCAGAAGAATTATTATCCTCCTTAAAGTCTGATGAAAATAGTTTGGTTTAACATTTTAATATCAGGTACTTAAAATGTCTATAGCTTAAATCTCATTAACATGGGTACATGTACACTTGTAAGATGAAAAAAGGCAGACAAAATTTTTACAAAATATAAGAAAATGCGTCTGAGGACACAAATGAGCCTGTTCGAGTTTGCTTTTTAATCGAAAATAGAAAGATAAGACGAAAAAAATGAAAATACCACAGGACGGAAAGACGGCCAATGGTAACACTTAATGCTCCCTTCACCTTGCTGCGATGATATAAAAAAAAAAAGAAAAGAAAAAAGACAACTAGTAGTCAACAAAACACAACATAGCAAGCAAAAGATCAGGTAACACAAACCCTACCCAATAAAGTAAAATAAAGTATCGTAGAGACTATGGATGCATGTGTGTAAAATGCCTATAGGTGAAAATATCACATGCATACATTTATCAGGACGAGAAGGTGTGATGTGGAATAATTTGAACATGAACCCTGCTTTGTTCTACACAGACACGGTGTGCGGGATCTTTAACCTGTTCATCCGTTAAATATTACTGAAAGACATGCCACCCTACTGAATATATCATTATGACTCACAACTGAGCAGTTTTTGCTTCCATCCTTAAGGACATGTACTTGGTGAAGGCCAGATGGCATCTGATTATGTATAAATGCTTAATTTGAAATTTGTCCCATTGTCAATTAGAAAACATCTCCTTTTATTCTTTTAATTGTTATGTTAGTTGCATTTGAATTACAATTTATATAACTGACAGGGGATTTTTTTGCGACAAGTGCTGCTTATATTTCATTATTTTTTGGAAAGCTCAGTTTTATAGTATAGACATATAAGTTGCTCTCCATGTTTAAGTAGACGCATTTTACAAATATGCTTTTATATATTTCTGTTAAATACTTTAGTACAGGTTAAGATTTACCATTAGCCATTTCGCCTGGAAAGTACAACTGCAATTAATTAGATTGAAACGGAGATAAGAATGTAAAACTGTATATTGCCCTTACTGGATATTTTGATACATTTAGTTGTTCGTGATGTCCATGGAAATAATAATGCTGAGATTATAGATAAGTAATTAACTTCCTCTCTTGACCAAAAGAGGAACGGTTGTAATATCCAATGATGGCTACTGACATTGATCTATTTCTATTCTTTATCACGTTTTGTCAGATATTTTGAGAAATTCATGTATGCTGTAGCAATCCATTTCTAATTGGACTTCTAACTTTTTGAATAATTTATTTCAGCCCTTCATTTAAAATGCTATTAGTTCAAATGCAATTGCATCGCCATCTCTTTGGCTGTCGAATTAACTCAAAAGTGTCCGAGATCTACTTCAACAAATGTCTGTTATTTGAGTTTTAGTCGTTTCTAATAAATCATTTCGATAAATTTATTACAAATTCATAACATTGTGATATTTTTAATATGTTTGCGATATTATTTATTTCTTTAATCAACTCTTAAGTGTTTGATAGTGTACAATGGTTTAGTTTCTGTTTTCTTAGCATCAATTTGGTTCTCTAATGAAATTCTTAGACGATAGATTGTCAGTCTTTATCGAATTGCGTCATTTTGCATTACCAAATATAACTGCATGGTTTCTTAATGTATTTAATAATTTATAACGCTTTAGACTGAGGTGTTTACAAATCATCAATAAAGACACATACAACTTTCTGAGAGACCTAGACATAAGATAGATATGTATGAAAATATATAGAGATACAATATAATGATGCATAACGCCATTTGAACGGTATGTCAAATATATCTTTTCACCGAATTTGAACGGTATGTCAAATATATCTTTTTTTCCCGAATTTGAACGGCATGTAAAATATATCTTTTCCCCCGAATTTGAAATTGTTGTCAATTAATTCAAGAGAAGTAAAACCCTAGCTGGTGTTTCTAATTATGTCATATCTCAATAGTTTTTGCTTGTTTGATATTTGAATAGTTGTGTTAGTTTCAAAATGACGACACATTTCATAATCGGACAAAACTTTTGTTATTATATACATGTATAACATAATCTTAACTTGACATACCAGACCTAAGTTAGGAATATGACAGTTTTTATACATTAGTTTGATTGTTTGAACTTTTGAATTAGGGACTTTTCGTTTTGATTTTCCTCAGATTTCGGTACTATTGCCATTTTACTTTTTTTTTCTTGATTTGCGGTACCCTCTATGACTGGCTAATTGCTTTTGGATCATTCACCGCCTCTTTAATTTCCATTGGTGAATAGGTATAGAGTAACACTCAGCCCAGTTTAAAAAAACCCACTTAGTAACATCAAAATTAAAATGATGACACATTTATGTCGTATTTCGCAGTATGTCCATATGATTAATTAGAAGCAATTCCAACCTGTTTAAGGAATGATACATATAGATGAAAATGTTTTGTTTACGCTTTATAAATCTTGTTACAGTGTTACGATGATTTTGTTATTTTTTCGCCTTATAAATCTTGCTAGAGTGTTACTATAATTTTGTTTTTTTGTATCAATCAACATAACTCTAAGTAATTGTTGTAGTAGAAAGGACTATAGCATTGTTATCCGGTACATTCATTTAACACAGAAAGTAATCAAAAGATTAAAGTATGGCTGTAACACCAACATCACTCACGGTATGAAATCACCATGTTCAGTCAAATGACGCGTTCACAGCATTTCTTCAGAGAATACCGTATCAATACAACGTTTTCATGATTAATTTCATCTCCGCCATTTCGTCTAGTTAGTAATCAAACAGAACGTCAAACACTGGTGAAGGCTGACTTAATATCTACCAATTTAACAATTGCCCCAAAAAACCAATAAAACGAAATTAACAGTTGCTTATGGCTAAAGCTCGTAATTATATAAGATTTATTAAGAACAAAATATAGACTGTAATTTGTTCGTTACATGATTATAATTATGAGAATCAGAACTTATTTAGCTACAACATTTATTTGAATCGAAAAAAAAAAATGTTTTTTTTTTTTTTTTAGAAAAACGCAATGCTTATTATTTATGGCAAACATAAAAAGTCAAATTTAATTTAAAAAATTTATTTTAAATTTTGGTTTTGTCTAGCAGTTTGTGACATATATAAATTTCCAATGAGACAACTATTCAACATAATTCAAATTAAGTGAGTATAAGCAATTATACGCAACCGCACGTTATTAGCAATGATAAAATCCATACTGTATATAATAGTCGACTATTAGAGGGACAGATGTGAAAAATGTTAAACAATACAAACGGAAACTATTAGGCATATTTATAAAAAAACAGTTCACGAGAATGACATACATGATATAAAAAAAAAGATGTGGTATGATTGCCAATAAGACAACTATCCACAAAAGACCAAAATGACACAAATATTAACAATTATAGAACCAATAATAAATACTGAACTACTGTAGCAGGCTCCCGACTTAAGACAGGCTGTAAAACATGCTTCTGAGCGTCCATCCCTCTGCTTACCTGAGACAGAAGTTTAAAAGCACAACATACAAACAAATTGTAAACATCAGTTGTACAAACACAACTAACATTAAAAGAATAGACACGAAGCACCGACATACTCGCTGTAACTGAAAGCCAATAGCAAGTACAAAGTGATAGATAAATCAGGTTCAACTCCACTTAAGCATCAATCGAAACACATCCATTAGATTTAGTATGATGACGTCATTAGCAGTTTAACTCTTTTTTAAATCAGTTGCAATTTCTAATGCTAGATATCTTAGCTTGAAGTAATTAACTGCTAGTCGTTGCAGTATACTCACTCTGCGGCAACGCGATGAATGACATCATTTGCTATTATTTCAGTTTCTTTTATATATTTATGAATTTAGTATGACGTCCATTATCACTGAATTAGTACATATTATTTTAGGGGCCAGCTAAAGCACGCCTCCGTATGCATGATTTTCTCGCTGTATTGAAAAAATGAACTTTTTTCTACTCTTAAGTCGGATTGTTGTCTCTTTGACACATTTCCCATTTCCATTCTCAATTCTATTAAGAGATATTTCTACAATGCTAATGAATATATTTAGAGCATTTCAACCTCAGCAAGTTCATGAGAGGTGTGTTTAGACTTTTTCAGAGGACCTTGTATCCATTTAAGCTGTTGTACGAGGTTTATTGAGCAAAACATTTTGTAGACATGTCATCATTTTAGATTGTCTCAATATTTTGGTATCGTATGTTTCCCTGAAAATGCCGCCTTTGGTACCTTATGCATTTTAATGCTAATAAAATGATCAATAAAATGTTTTCGTATGTTTGGCATTTCTTTTTTATTGTATTAGGAAAATTGATACCTTTTAGATTTTATTTATCCTAAATACTATGTTTGTGAATTCTAATTTTCTTTGTATTTGGCAAATCAATACCTTTGTTTTTTATTTTTATCCTTAACACTCTTCAATTTTGTGCTTTATTTCTCCATTTAATTTTTGTTATCTTTCATACACGAAATGCGCGTCTGACGTACAGAATTTTAAGTCTGATATCTTTGATGAGTTTTTTTTCTTCTAACAAAAATAAAGAAATTCAATCTAGCTTACTGTTTGTTTTTAAATTAACTGGTTGACTTTTAGTCTTTCGACCAATTTTATCAATACTTTTCTAAATTATTCTAAAGTAATTCGACAGAAATGGCAGATGAAATATTGTTCATAGGATATTCAATTGACAAAATAGATCAGAAGTATTTTGTCATCTGTAAGAACAGATTAAGCCAGATAGCTTTATGTTTGTAAATTCACCAGTTTTTCCACATTGGATCGATTCAATCGGAAGAATTTGTGTTAAGGGCATACGATACAGTTTTGATCCTGTATTTACAAGTTCATGAAAATTTGCATATAGGCTATTTTTTACCTGATTAAATCAAATATGTAATAAAAAATATACCTTCATGTGCTACTTTTTGCGTAAAATGAGGTCGAAATTTTGTATATTTGCTCGAAATTCAGATTTGTGGCCGTAATTTCTTTTTCGAAAGAAAGACATAACTTTTTTGTTATAAAAGATAAAAACAAATTGTTTTTTGTTAAATAATCGGTAATTTCTGTATTTTATAAATATCTTTCAAAAATATGCATTTTTTATTCAGAAATGACTCATATTTATCAAATGTTCATGAATTGAGGAAAAAACGTAATTTTTTACTGCATGTTTATCACAATTAAAAAAAATCCTCTATTTACAGTTTTATAAAATTTGGGTCAAATAATCTCCCTGCAAAATGAAACCAAATGCCGTTTTGAAAAATAGGGGTCCATGAACTCGTTTTCAAATTAAATCAGTTTGAATGATAAAAATCAGTCGAAAAATGCATCTTTTCCCGATATGTCACGGTTTGACGTCGCGAAAATAAACAAATTACGTTAGCAACGTCATTACCTTCCCTGTAACTGTATCGTATGCCCTTAAGGATGTCAGTTACTTTTTTTTTTTTTTTTTTTTTTTTTTTAAGGAAATATAGAATAGAGACCGGAAATATAAATCAGTGTTATAACACAGACTAGATGATTTTCTTCAACAAGTTAACCATTATGATACTAAGATGTTTTTTTTAAGTATTGAAAGTTTTGATCTGGATCGAAACCCAACATGTTTGTTGTTTTGCTTTTATTTTTTCTGAGATAGGAGTAATAGTATTCATATAAACCGAAACACCTTATTGAAGATTTAAACATAAATCAAGTAATATAGCATTTGACTTGCATAATGATGATAATCATTATTGCTAACATGTCCAAATTTGATATATTTTCTTTATAGTAATGACTTCCATCCATCAGTAATATGTTGTCTATTTCGTTATAAGAATATATCTAATTTCTTTCTCGTTTTTCATCTGTTTTAATGAGACATTTTGCGTTTGTTTGTTGCATATAGAACATTACATCTTGTATCAATATGATCTTTTCATCGTTATGCTGTCAAAATTGCTAAAAGGAACCAAGTTACAACAGTAATTTAGATACATAAATTGCACATTGCTCGAAGCTGCTTAATATACAAGAAAACATCTCTCAGTATAAAGTTTCAAAAGAGCAATGAATTTAGATAGAGAAATATGAGTTTCCCTTTCGTATGCCTATAGTACCAGTTGTTCAAGGAAGGACCTGAAGGATTTTTGTATTTTTATATCTTTAAATCTTTGAGTTGTAAACGATACTGAAAATCATCTTCAAGCAGTCTATCTCAAAGAAAAAATACTACGTATAGCTTCATTAAAATTTTAGATAGAGATTTATTTACAAACGTTGAAGATTACTTACATTTTAAATGAGCCTATAACCTTAACTAAATTCTATACCTTAAATTTATTTTCTCTTATTTAAAGAAATTTTCATCACCGACTGAAAATCAACATGTTTATGAATAATACGAAGTGAGTTAAAGAAAGTAATTTCCAATAGGTCATATGTTATTACGCCAAGCGTCCATCTGAATTTGTTATCAAGATTAGTAAGATATTCTATCTACAATTCTTTGATTATATGAGCTAGAATTCGGTAATTGCAATTACACTCATGTTTGTACCTCGTGCATAATGTAACCGCTTCCTCTCAGCATGCATATATGAGGTGGGATCGAACTAAGAGGGTTAAAACATGTATTTACTGTTTCTTCAGAAACTCAAGCACCCGAAATGTAGAAAAAAATAGTAAAGACTGGTTCGTCCGCAGTCAGAATATGATGTCCAGGTAGAGTGACATATCTACCCGACCAATGTTACCAAGTTTGAACGAGATGTTGAAAAATTATTTGTTCAAAGCATCGCTTATTCACAATTCAGCAGACATTAAAGATAAAATGAACACATGTCAAACCCAATGACACAATAACCGAAATATAACATAAAAGTCTCAATTTTTCCGACAGTACATTTGTATGATTCTTGTATAGCTAACACTTAAAGATATCAGATGAACCTGTCATTCTTTGTAGATGAATATTTCTATATCTAGCACATTCTCTGAGAGTATTAATTTGGCTACTTTGTTTATATGATTAAAATGACAAACAGGTAGGGTAATGTTTAAGAAAACGCCAGGCTGATGACCCGTTATTTACAATGTGAAAGTTTAATCAATGTTTTTTTTATGACTATGCTCCATCGTCAAATTACCTATTGTAACAAAAAACATGGACACAATGACTTTTTATACGAGCACGTATTTACTTAAAATCTCTGTACTGTGAACTTTAATGAAATTTGAACTTTAAAAGACATGGCCCTAAAACACCTTGTAAAAAACATTGTTCTGTGGTGACGACTTGCTCTACTGGAAAATATCATTCGCATGTGTTCTGTAGCTCTAAAAAATCACTATATGAAAAACTAGAAAACAAGACTGAAAATAAAGTTGGCAATATTTTATCAAAATTGTTTGTCTTCATAGTAATATTTTTGCGATGAAGAGCGTTTCAGGAATCGACTTGTGAGAATTTTACAGCACGAAATGGTATGTAGTATTTATTTGCCATTGCAATGGGGATATTTTCTTTGTATTGTAACTTGACCGACGTGAAACGAAGTTTTTCTATCACAAATATTCGTTTAACGTAGAAACTAATAATTTAACTTCTGTTGAATTTGATCAGGATTGATATAATTTACTAAGTCTTGAAAACCAAAAGCAAGTATTTTGTATTTTCTATTGGCGTTCTTCTTCAGGTTGTAATACTAAAACACCCAGTATATAATATACATGTAGATAAAATAAGACGTGAGCATACACATATGATACAGACTCCCAACGACACATACAGATTACTCCATACCAAAATCTCCAAAATCAATGATTAAAAAAAAAAGAAAGAAAGAAAAGAAGTTCCTTTCTTAGGCACAGGAACATGTCGCATTAAATCGTTTTATTTAAAGATATGAGACCTTCACTTTTTTAATCCCGAGTAGTAGACGAAAGAGCACAATCAATACAATAATAAATAAAAATGTATAACATCTCTAATGTTTGTAGTTACTGTAAGCAATATATAAGTACTTAACTCGTCTAAACATCAACCCAACAATGTTAGATCTGTAAATTTGCTTTCGCAAATTTTTGGTTCTTCCCTCGCCGGGATTCGAACCATGCTACTGTGATATCGTGACACCAAATCGCCTGCACTGCAGCCGTCCCGCTAGACCACACGACCACCTGGGCTCTAAAAAAAAGAGCTTTCGGTGGCCATACTTACGATATCATTACGCAATACATTCATATATCGGTTCCCGTACTCCCAATTAGATTTCATACAACAACTTCAAACAATACATTATACACGACCATGTACAATGCATAGACTTATCTTGAACAGAATTCAAGGGAAAACAATTTTACTTTTGTTGTTTCTATAAACAAACGAATTCATCCCTAAAAGAACCTGACGCCGGTTTAATTAAACACCAGTTATTAAACAGCGCAAGTAAAAGAAACCGTTCCGTCGATTTATTCTTGGAAGATCACATTTCTTTTACTCGTTTGATTAAATGTTCATTTCAATTAGTAGTATAGCAAAATCATTCAATCAAGTCGTAGAGGTACATTCTATTATAAATGATTATTTTCCTCAAGTATGCAGATATCTGGAATAATGTTGAAGGTCACAAGACTTCATTGTTCATACTTCTAATTGAAGAAAGGAGTGCGTTAATGGATGGCAAAACTTTATCTTGGCAGACGTTGAAGAACATTGACAACTATCTGGTTTATCAATACAATATTTTTGAATATATAGATATTACTACTTCTGCTATTCCTACACAATAATACGCTTCTTATAACAGATTATTTTTCGCATTTATATTGTATGTTGAAAAATCCCATGCATTCTTGTAGATAGTTTTTTTTTACATTTATATACATTTTTGACACAAAAACTTATGTCCATGGATCTGATATATTAATTTCAAGATCATGATAACAATCGTTTTAAGAATTTATGAACTTAACAACTTTTGGTTGAGGTTTTAATTCTGCCACATGTATATCTTTCTGTCCCAAGCTTAAAACCCTTAAAGTATTTAAGATAATGGTTTTTCTACATATATCACATCAACTCATAATTTTTACATTGTTGATAATGTACCTACCGCACCATAAAAACTTAAGTATGAGGTCAAGGTCAAATGAGTCTTACTAGACTTAAGTGGACTCCTGAAATTCATTCCATATTTATACAAAATGTAGTTGGCATTTTCCTTATAGCAAGTGAAAATGGCCCTTAAGTCGGAAACTTAACGTTGATCAATATAAAATAAAAACATTTGTTTCATTATTCATAATAAATGAGAAATTCTAATATGACGTTCTTATTACGCTTTGTAAACAAAGCCGTGTTCTAATGAGCACAAAAAATATGTTTGACACATGCGCACGAACTTACTGTTTATGTTAACGTTATTTACATCGTTATCCTTTTAAATATATACATTGAAACAGCTTACATACACTTTTATTATATATTTTTTATCAAACAACATATATTTGCACTGCTCGTAGTTTTTAAACTTATCAAATATGAAATGTAATATACAGACTCCTCGGGGATAACACAAGAACAGCCACACATTCTTACGGCAATTTCGTACGCTTCGACCTATAAATATATTGTATTTGTCATATTAGAATCGAAATAATTCCTTCATGTCATGCTCTATGCTCATTTTAACATGGGTAGGCATTATATTTGACCACATTTTACACCTCGCTAACGCTCAGTGTAAAATATCGACAAATATAATGCCTACCCATGTTAAAATGAGCATAGAGCATGACATGAAGGAATTATTTCTTAAATATGGTATAGTTTCTTTTAAGCAGCCACTAAATCATATCAAAGGGGTGAAGGACATAACACATATATAATCCGAAATGTTCCGAAATGGAGGCCACTTTAAAAGAAGATAAATGTATGGAGTTTATTATCCATATCTTCTGCCTTCTGATATATATTGTCTTGTTAAATATCTGTGTTTGCAACCGGATAAGCATCCAAGTGTTTTGTATTCTGTCGCAGACAAGACACAAACAAAACCCCAACAACAACCGAATGACATGTCAAAAGTACTCATCCCTATACCATGTGCATTTTTTTCTACACCAACTGCACAGCAGTTATTTCTAAAGAGTCAATCCGTCATCGGATTTATCTTAAGTTATTGCAGCTACTGCAGCTAAGATCTCCATCCTAACCGTATTCAATTTACTAATGGAAGTATGCATTGTTCTTGATAAAGTTCCAGTTGAAATGTTTATGTTTACCAATAATCTGAAGTGCATACAATTTTCCTTCAAAATCTTAATTGTTTTTAAGATAACTGTTACATTCAACATTTGCATATGCCTATTTTTTGTTTTGTATGTAAATAAGTTTTTATTAAATGTATTTCATATCCTTATATAAATTTGTTTGCTCTTATTGGCATTCATTATCCATCGTTGGTTTTATTTAATTATTCTGTATCAACTACTACATTTGTGGCAATCGATTGTGAAAGTTTAATGAGCAAACTTTTTATAAGTAAGTTGTATCTGACTGTGTTTCTGTCAATGCAATCACCGACTTGCTTCAATAAAGAAAATAACCCCCAAGTTAGAAAAAAGAAATATCTGACAGTTTTAATATAGATATCGACTACAGATACACTATACTTGGCCTCGTCAATATTCTGAAAGTCGATCCTAACTTTGATAAATCTACACGACTTACGATAATATCAATCTTGAAAAAGAAATTACAATAGAAAGTATTTAATTAGACAGAAAGCTATATTGTATTAAGGTTAAAGCGAAGTAAACTCAGATTGATACTTGTATATAGCAATTCAAGTCCTTCGTTTAGCTTGATCGATTTGTCCAAAACTTCGATCAGACGTGACATTTGGACAATAATTCTTATTTCTAGCGTAAATCCTCCATCATTGATAGAGAGTGCCAACATGTAGAATGATTTAAGCATTTCGGTTAAAGCTAATGGAAAATAAAATTGGAACGCTGTTAAATCGTTGTCGTCAACCTCTTGAGACGAATGTTTTATTTAATTACGTGTTCCTTGCTTCAGAGTTTGTGAATAGTCCCATCCTGAAATATTTAAAAAAAAAACCCGTTTTTGGATAAACTGAAATTTAAAAAATGAAAACGTAATTTACAACTTTATTACTTATACTGAGAAATTAAAATGCTTTGATATGATTCATTTATACAGGTATAAGAGTTGTGTAACACAGTTTAAATTGTGTAACTATGCCTCTGCTGGTGGACTATTAGTCTCCAAGGGTATCACCAGCCCAGTAGCCAGTACTTCGGTACTGGCAAGACAATACGGATTTTTTTTGTGTTATTAAAATTTGCTGTTACAAATTATTAGAAATGATTATAAATTAAGGAATGTATCTCCCTCATGCAAAGCTCTGATTCCTTTCACGGATTGGGCTAAACTTTTTGGACCTTTTGGATTATAGCTCTACATCTTTTATATAAGCTTTGTATTTCAAATATTTTGGCCACGAGCATCACTGAAGAGACATGTATTGTCGAAATGCTCATCTGGTGCAAGAGAATTGGTACCGTTAATTTTATTAAACATAAAGACCATCTTAACACATAGAACTAGATTGAAGTTAGATCAGGTGATCAGATGTACACCATTGTCACTTTTCACTAGCAGTATGTTATTTTGTTCCAACAACAGTCACATATGATTAAGAATTATAGAGGTGGTGTACTGGAATCATAAAAGAGACAACACAACAACAAAAAAACAAAATAAATTAAACAGACGACGTCATGGATAAAAAACATAAAACATCCAGGCAAATAGTTTACAAAGCACTAAACACAGGAATGCTTAAAGATTGAGAAAAACAAGAATTTTTGTTTCTTGATAAGAGACTTCGGGAAAAGGAGCAACATGTTTTAAAACGGACCATCGAATTTTGAATTGTTTTGTTTTTAGATCCCCCGTCCATTTGAGCACGCTCAACGAGTACTCGTGATTGCTTTACATGTATAATGTTCTGTTTGTGAAGATAAGTTTCATTTATGTGTACCAACTGTCGAATATTGACATCATAATCGTTAAACTGCCAACTTTTATATTAAACTACTATTTTTTTATTTTCAAAATAATGCTTGATTGTGCACTTTAACAACACTTTTACATATGAATAAAATTTGCAAAAAGGGTTTGTTCGCACGTAAATATCAATTCACACCACCACTCTTTGTCACGGCCAGTGTCAAGTCATACTATTTGAACCATAGGTTGCTCGTTAAGGTGTTCTTTGGTTTTTGTCCTTCCCCTTAATAATTGTGTTGTTGATGGTAAGTGTGGTCAGCTGTACTGTCCAATAATTTATTATAACATATTTAGAGAAATAAATTCCGAATTAATTCGTAATACAAAAGTGCGTGGCCGTATGCAATTTAAGATTCACAAGGGTCGTTTCTATATAGCGTGTTATGTTATATTTCTGTTTTTATTTCAAATCTCCTGATATTCGTATCATGTTTGTTTTATGACGGCCATATAATTGATATTTAGCGAATATAAATTCATGAACATTTTTAAATATTTAACTTCACATACATTTCTGAACAAATTGTTATATATGTGATAAAGGTTGCTGAACTGGATAGCAATCATACTAAATTTGAATGGAACGGACATTAATTCCAAATATACATTTATATTGTCTTGCCAGACTAATATATCAACCATTGTTTAATAAATCTTAAATAAAGGATTTTAAAATTCTAGGACTACAGGACAATTATACTTAACACTGGTTAGCAGATTGAATTCATCTGATTTGAACATTTATAATCGACTGCTTGTCGCATACATATCAATAAGATTAAACTAGTTGCCTAGATTCCAGGAATAGTGTTATAAAGTGCTTGTAAAATTATTTTTCATACGTAAAATTGCAATACATACGATAGCAATTCTTTACCTGAAAATCCTTTAAAATAATAAGCAGAATCACTACACAACTGATATGGATGACAAACTCTGCATTTTCTCGAAGATGTCTGATGATTATCTATTTCTTATTGTGTTTTTCGTCTTGGGAATTGCATAAAAGCTTTTTGAATGAATAATTTTATCATGAAAAGGAGGTACATTAAGCAGTATGGGTGTTTGTAACCATTACAATGTGCAAGACTCTATGCATCAAAATTTTGAGAACTTACTCTTTGATGCATAGAGTCTTGCACATTGTAATGGTTACAAACACCCATACTGTACATCCATACAAATATTTTGGACTCCCTATTTCTGGACGCCTTAATGGTTATTTTTTTGTTTCGTTATCTTTATAATTAAATTCCTCCGTTCTGATTATCTACCGTGTATATTAAAATCTCTCTTGATGCTTACAGACTGGCAGAAAAAAGAACAATTTGTCTCTACTAATGTTATGAACTTTCTTTAAATGTCGAGGATCGCTTTTCAGTTTTATGGAAGTAAATCTAATTCTTCAGTCAGCAATTCGTTTGAATTCCTTGAAAATAATACGATCTCTTTTACACATAAAAAACAGAGAACATATTGCATGAACTCAAAGCAAGTGGGAATTTAGTTTATGTACATGCTTATAGAATAAATGAAATCATCCTAGATACCAGGATTCAAATTTGTATGACATGCGTGTTTTTGTCTACAAAAGACTCATCAGAGAGCACTTCATCCTTGTTTAAAATGCTACGATGACCTTCATATAGTAAGTGTTGGATATCATGTGCTGTTGTGATGCTTTCCTTTTCATAAATACGTATCTAATTAATTAAAAGAAATGCACATTTGATATAGGGCAGACATTTGTGAGAGGTTTTAAGCTAGCTATGAAACCAGGTTTAATCCATCATTTTTCACACAAAGACATACATTTTTGTACTTGTACAAAGGTATCCATTCATTTGATGTGTTTGAGTCTTTGATTTTGCCATTTAATAAGGGACTTTCCTTTTTAAATTTTCCTCGAAATTTAGTATTTTTGTGATTTTACCTTTTGCCATGCTGATCAAGAAATTCACATTGAAGGTCATCGTGCTAGAAGTAATTATACTTTAGTGCAAACCAGACCGAGCACTAAAATAGTACGGACATTTATCAAGCTGATCCATATATTTACAAATTAAACTAATACATCTAAAATATTGGCATGATTTTATTAATTTTTAACAATTACTTTGTGTTTTATAATCAAGGATTATATGGCACGAAATTAATGATAAGGAAGATTAAAAAAACCTTAACAATTATTTTTATAATTATCGGTTCTCAAAAAGTAAATTGGTTTTATTTTCAAGAAAATCAGGCTAAAAGCAACATGTGTCCAGATAAATGTTCGTGACAAAGGACCCAGGTGTACAAAACTTTTAAGATCATAGAGCTTTTCAACATAATTGAGGTTGATTTAATATTGAATGTCATGTAACAAACAATTATTACCTGTCGATAGAGTTTCTCTGACTTTATAGTCTAATTAGAGATTCGTTTTACAAAAAAAGAACGAGAAAACGAAGAAAAGAAAAAAAGGATCAGTTGGATAAACATATTGTACAGGCAGCTGTTCAATGTTGAGTACTGTAAGCTGACATTTTAGGGGTCGTTATGTTTTCCCAGTTTAATGGGATCATGTTTTATTGACATATATCCCACTTATTTTTTTCTTATAGATACATTATTTACTTCTAGATTGGTTCAAGCTACAGTTGTCCCTTTCAGTGTTAAAATCACTGTTGTCTCTACCTTTCTTTTTTCTTTTTTTAAAGTTACAGATGTATCTATCTTTACTCAATCCACATATGTGTCTTTTCTATGGAACCATGACTTTTCTTTCATTTTTCAAGCTACAACTATCTTTTTTTCATTGTAGAAGCTACACATATCTCTTACATTGTGTCAGCCATATATATGTCTCTTTCATTATTTAAAACCACTACTGTATCTTTGTGTGTTATAACCGCAGCTATATTTTCCATTGTTAACGCCATGCACAGATTGAAACCACAGCTGTATGTTTTATTGTTAAAGCTACAGTTGTCCATTTCAGTGTTAAAGCCACTGATGTCTCATTCTGTGTGCGCTTTAAAACCAGGTTTAATCCACCATTTTCTACATTTAAAAATGCCTTTACCAAGTCAGAAATATGACAGTTCTTGTCCATTCGTTTTTGATGTGTTTTGTCATTTGATTATGGACTCTCCCATTATATTTTCATCTGAGTTCAGTATTTTTGTATTTTTGTTTGTAAACACAGAAGCTGTATTTTTTATTATTAAAGACATGCACAGCTGTACTTTTCTGGGTTGAAACCACATCTGTATGTATCTGGGTTGAAACCATAGCTGTATTTTCAATTGTTTAAATCACAACTTTATTTTAATTGTTAAAGCTTCAGCTGTGTTATTTTTAGGGTTAAAATAATAGCTGTATTTTCCACTGTTAAATCATAGCTGTTTTTTTACTGCTAAAGCCACTACTATACTTTTATTTTAAGAAAAAGTGAAATCACCAAAATTCCGAATTCTGAGGAATATTCAAAACGGAGAGCCAATAGTCAAATGGCAAAATCCAAATCTGTTTTTTGATAAAATCCTCGACATATTTTCTTTCTTTTGTAAGGCTTTTCGTGTAAAGCTAAAGTTGTCTCTCATTTCTTAAATCCACATCTGGTTTTTCTTTCTTTGTTTAGCCACGACTGTCTTTAACCAAAAATATCCTAGTCTTGTGTAGACGAAACTCACGTCCGGTGTAAGTACAAAATTTAATCCAGGTATCTATGATGAGTTTATTTCTTTGAATAAATAAACAAGATCTGTCTCTTTCTAGGTTAAACCCACAACTTTTTCTTTTTTCGATTAAACCACAGCTTGCATTTTCACTATTAAACCACCTTTTTTTTTTTTTTATCTTTGTGTAAGATTTCGTTTTCTCTTACGTTGTTTAAGCCACAACTGTCTCTTTCCTTGGTAAAATCATTACAGACTTACAGTTATCATATTATACCAAGGAGTCATCTTTGACCCTTTTAATCATGTTTTTCGTCATTCATTTTAATATCTGAAAGACGAAAGACCCCTTGACAATTGAGAGAGAAATAATCACATATACAAAATATGCAACCAAGGATTAATTTTTATCTAAATCTTTACCCCCGTTTTAAATGGTTTGTGTGGATATTTTTCTAACAACAGACGGAACGTTTCAACCCTTTAAGAATAAATATACAAACGAGAAATGAATAAGCAATGTTCAGTGGTGCATTTGTAAAGTGAAATGTTAGAGTTGCTCCCCGTTGTTCATGACTGAAGTTGGGATATATTTTAGATTTGTATATATCTGCAGAAAAGAAAGTTACGTCCCCTATGGTTTCCTAAGAATCTTGAATTTTATTTATCGAAGCAGCTTATATTGCTCAATTTGTTTTCAACTAGAGAAGTTTAGACGAAGTAAGCATGATTGAAATTGTTAAAGCTTATCAAAACTCTACACTGCCATACCAAAAAGGCAGATCAAAACTATAATACATTGTTTTCTCTTACTACTTCATTCAGCATTTAGAATAGTAAAGTACCGGATAACAAAATTTCCTGAAGATTACGTAACAGCGAGAACATGATATCATTTCTTTAATGTACTATCAATCATCTAGAATATTTCGGTAATTGAGAATGGTTAATGCATTAACTATTATAAATTAACATGCTTACAATTGACTAATTGTATTTGGCTGTGTTTAATCTAATTATACTATAGGGTCATGATTATCTTATTTTGTGAGTTGCCGATTGTTGAAGTGTTGGGTATTTTAAAAGAATTATGGCAAACACGTTTATGACTGATGTTGTTGGTTAACATTCTTATTTTTATCATCGCGATAATGAGATAATCTTACAAAACAATACTTGTTTTGAGTTCGTTGATTTTACTCACTTCTAACTATATATTTTTTTGTATTTGTTAGTAATGAAGTCGCGTCAATCATTTTCATGAAAAAACTAGTTATATAATAATTACTTAATGGCATCTGAGTTTAATAATCAAAACTGTCAATTATATCTTGTACATGTAATATTACCGAACTTCAAAAACATGTAAAAATACTTTAATTTGTAAAACAATTCAACAGTGATTGAAGGTGGTGCCTACTTTTTCTTTGGTTGTCTCAAAGTAATTCAGCAGTGCTTATATTTTTTGTTTTGTTTTTCAATGCAACACATTATGCTCTTATTTCACAGAATTCCTTATATAGATAACACTAAGTCTTACAACATTGTTGTTAAGTCATATGTGCACATACAACTTAAGGTTATTTTTCTTGACTTGAAAATTTCGGAAAACAATATAAAAATCACGCCTACACTTTATTGCTCTCAAACAATATATACAGACTACGAAGTAAACAAATAGAAGTTATAACGCAATGTTTTTGAAAGAAATCAAATCGAATAATATAACCCTCAAAACATCCAGTAAAAGAAACATTCCTACAATTGCAAATATCGCATACAAGACTTAAACAAAACTTTTAAATACAGCCAACAGAAAAGGTCTGGTCTGCTAAGTGTGTCAACGACAATAAAGGGAGTTCACCTCACAATGAGGGATGAGGCATCTTTAAATGCTTCAAACAATTTTTCATTTATATTGATTAAGATTATGACACAATGTTGACTGCTGTATCCCTAGTTTTGACATTTTTACCTATTATGCCTGTTAGTTTTGTTGTCAATATATTGAATTTTATGCGACTGTCGAATAAAACATGAATATGACAGTTATTATCTATTCGTTTGATGTGTTTGAGCTTTTGATTCTGCCATTTGATGAGGGGCTTTCTGTTTTGGATTTTCCTCGGAGTGCAGCATTTTTGTGATTTTACTTTTTGGTAATATTACAACAAACTTCACTGTATTCTGTTGCATTTCCACAGACATAGACTATCAATTTAAACACAACCTATATATGTTATGGTCGTTACAATAACCTTTTCAGTAGCAAAACATAAAGTTTCTTTATGAATATGCAACGGAATGGTTAAACCATAACCGATGACATTGACGCTCAGTTTGGTAGTTGGGTTCGTCCATTCGTTTTATGGGTTTCGTCATTTTACCATTTGATTGGGGATTTTCCGTTTTGAATTTTCCGCGGAGTTCAGTATTTTAGTGATATTATTTTTTGTTACCCTGATTTGTCTTTACTTTGTAGATTTAGGAGATTTTAACATCGGTAAACTATAGCTTCGATAGTCTTAATAATTCCATCATAGTTTGCACTTGTGCCAAGTCAGATTATCCGAACCATGCATTGTTCGTTGATGTTCGTGTGTTTTCTATTTTCAGAGGAATCAGGTGGTTGCACTGCTTCATTTTTTTTCTAATTCCTTTTATCCTCTATATGTACTATTTTTTCAATTAATTTGTATTCCGATAGCTATCATAGAGGTGAAATAATTATCTGTATCCTTTTGTCCATATCTGTTGTACGATATAGTTATTTCACTAGTAATGTTGCAATAAAGCCAGGATTTATGTTTTGTGGAAATAAGGATCTATAGAAATAGGACATAGCAATTACGGATTCATATTACGTCTCAAATTGGAGAAAATAGGATAAAAGGAATATGGCGAAATGTGATTGAAGTTCATTAGATATGATATACACTGATGACAGATTTATTCAGCTTAGTTTATAAGTCTTGTACTGCAATCGACCAGTTTATCATACATCAGATATACCAGTTATCGCTAGACTATATATGTTTACATACTTGACTTTAAGTTGTTCTTCATCCTTGTGCATCTAAAAATTATCGGTAATGATTTTCTTTTTTAACACCTAAACTACAATTTTGTGAACCTTTTTGATCAAAAAGAAGATTTTAGAATAACAAGACACAAAATAAAAAAATTAAAAAAATATATTAAAAGATACTGATTTCGACTTACATTTGGCAGGAATTAATTAAAAACTGTTTGGTAACTCTCCGATTTCATTCCAACAAATTGCAGATACTTTCTATACATTTATAGCATATACTTATAATCACAGCTGTTGATTTTCCAATGATTTTTAAAGCTTTTTAATTCAGTGCTTAAAAGTGTTCCTCAAGTCATAATTACGAAACGCGGTTCGAACGCGATAAACTATTCTTGTATTAACGCTACACCGGAAAGCGTAAAAAGGAAGTCAGTTATGACAAATGATTTATAACGAGAAACAGGATGTTAGCAATATTTTGCCGATATTGAACTGAAGACTTCACTTCATATGATCCAAATTACACAGAAAAGCAATTATTTTTTTAAATATTTACAGGCAAATTGAATGCATTTTGTATGTTTATTTTTTATTTCAGCTTTTATATTTTTAAAGACGCTTAATTTACACTAAACAATTCTAAAAAATAATAAATAATAATGTTTTTTTTTAATGTTTATTTTTGAATGGGTTCACCAACAGGCTTCCGATCAATGTACTATCCTAGAAGTTTAACCTTATTTATGCAATGAAACAATCTTTGAGAAATAGAAGCAAGAGTACATCGGAGAGTATGTAATATTACTACGGGAACTTGAACAGAAGTTAAAAATATATTGGATAGTATATAATCTAATTTCCGTGTTATGTTTTAGTTTACAGCATAACGTTTCGGTAGAAACTTCTATCATTGAACTACATAACACTGAGAAGCAAACACGTCACCTTTGTACATTAAATACTGCATTTTTACCGCAGTATTTATAAACTGCTTGATATTAGAATGCACGCATTACAATTCTAAAGTAAATGCAGCATACTAAATAAAGGCAACAGTGGTATACCGCTGTTCTAAATATATAATTCGATTAAGATAAAAAAAAATCAAAAAAAAATCGGGTTACAAACAAATTTTTTTGGAACATATCAAATATAAGAGGAGAACTACGACACAGCAGAAACACAACAATGAAATGTAACACACAAAGAAACGAACTATAACATAACAATGAGCATTTTCCTGCCTTGGTACAGGATATTTTAAGAACAAAATGGTGGGTTGAACCTGGTTTTGCGGCTAACCAAACATGGCGCTTTTGTGGCAATGTTGAATATAACTTAGAATGGCAACATTACACGATAGGACTGCAGTACAAATAAATGCAAGAACAATGAGGGCAAAGAAATACACACAAAACATTACAATATGACATTTCGACATGTTGATAGTTATCAAAGGTACCAGGCATATAATTTAATACACACCATACGTGTGTTTCGTCTACATAAAAGAGGGACGAAAGATACCAAAGCGACAGTCAAACTCGTAAATCTAAAACAAACTGACAACGCCATTGCTAAAAATGAAAAAGACAAACACAAAAACAATAGTACACATGACACAACATAGAAAACTAAAGAATAAACAACACGAACCCCACCAAAAACTAGGGGTGATCTCAGGTGCTCCGGAAGGGTAAGCAGATCCTGCTCCACATGCGGCACCCGTCGTGTTGCTTATGTGATTACAAATCCGGTAAATAGACTCACCAGTGACGCTCCGATCAAAATAGAAGGGAAAGCCAAACAAATACTAAGTTGAAGATCATTGGTGACCCAAAATTCTAAAAAGTGATTCCAAATACGGCTGAGGTTATTTATGCCTGGAATAAGAAAATCCTTAGTATTAAGAATAATTCTTACTTTTGCAAACAGTTGATTTTTAAAAATGCTCCCCAATTTCGTACTTTATTTGCCTCTTCATTTTTTTTAACATCGTTGATGAGTCTTATGGAGACGAAACACGCGTCTGGTGTACACTATTTTACCCCTGGTATCTATTATAAGTTAACAAACTGTACTGTCGTATACATTTTAGAATTATCTCCCATATCTAGTTTAAGTAAGATAAAGAAGAAGATGACGAAACAAACAATGTTATCAAAAACACCTGATAAAAGAGTGCTTATTCATTTGAAACAATTGTAAAAGAATCAAGATAAAATGGAATTTGTTTAAACCTGGCTAATGAATGTATCGCTACAATGAAATTTTTCATGATGTTAATATTTTTGAGTTGAATATCAAGGGATCTTATTTTTTGTGCTGGGTATTTTGCACCGTAAGATTGTTACAGGTTCAGTTAAACAAAACTGGCAAGAAGCTTTAGTTCGCAAATACAACCCAGATGTATAATTGTTTAATTGTAGATTCTCTTGATAAAAAATACAGATTGTGGAATATTGTAGAAACTCATTCTCCATATGTAGATTCTTCTGGGATAATGTTTAATTGGAATAGTTCACAATAAGAAAATTGAATTCATATCGTAAAATATCAATAGCAAGTCAACAAATGAAAAATGTTTGGACAGGTGGGAAATGTGTTCACAGATGCAAATGAAACAAATAACCTATGCAATACGTTACACAGATAAATGCAATACGAATATAATTGTATTGCTTCACTTCAATTACAAATGCTTTACAAAATTTAGAATTCTTTCAGGATATTTCGGACCTTTTGATAACACATTTCGTAGGAAAGTGTTATTAACAATGTTGAGATCACCGGTAATAACGTGACCAGCCGGATTATATATCAATTGGGAACTAGCACAAGTGCAATCAGGAGGTTTAGACTTAAGTCGTCAATATTGAAATCCTACAAAACCTGTTTGTAATTGAAAATTTTAGTTGCAATAGGTTTGGTATAGATATAAGAAATGATTGGTACAGACTGGTCTTTAAAATAAGGAGGTATTTTCGATTGAACTAATTTATGATGAAAATATTGCTTTTCTTGTGCATTGTATAATAGTTGTTGCAGTGTCAGTTTTACAGTTTGTACAAAATACTCTTAATTTTGGATAAGGAATAGTTATATTATATGCGACCTGTTTTTTCTTCTCCAGATTATTTGAAACCCACCCTGATGTACAGGAAGTTTTTATGCCTTTCAAAGGGATGACAAAAGAAGACTTGCAATACAGCAATCAATTGAAAACACATGCTTTACGGGTGATGGGAACTGTCGATAAATGCCTTGCTAGAATCGATGACACGAAAAAAATTCAAGAAATGCTCCATGATTTAGGCTCTAGACACGTGATGTACAATGCCAAAGTAGACTACATTGATGTAAGTATCTTAAAATGAGGACTTATTTTAGTATTCTTGGAATATGCAATAAAGATATTGTTACGCTGGAAAAAAAGTATTTTTGGAATACTTGACATATATGAGTACATTTGAAATAAAAGAACAATACTACATCTTTTTCCATGCTGACGTTTTACAACTTTGTTCACAAAAATCAATCCACAAATCGAGATTTAAATACTTTATGTAAAATGTTGATTACTTGACAACATTGCCGATGATGTCCTACCTAGGCGTTTATATTCTTTCAAATTAGGAATAAAAGTACCGATTTCCAAGATAAATTAAAAAAAGGGGGAGTCTATAAAACATGACACGACCGAAAACTCGACTGAATCAACCGTCAGAACGAATGGAACATATATGTCACATTTCGGACATGGTACTGACGCACGATTCTTTGTCAGATTTAATAATGATATAATCATTGGTCCAAGTACTTAAACATCTTTTAATGATTTAACATACAAAAATTAAAAACGAAAGTAAGAAAGCAATGAATGAGGTTGTTAAATTTGATATATGCGTTTTTGTGTTTCTTTGTTAAATATTAATTTGTTTTTATTGTGATGAAGATTAGCACAATTTTGACTTTTTTACCAATATTGTCTATTTGTTTTGATCATACATTATTGTCAATATAAGAGAATTTTATGCGACTGTTATACAAAACAGGGACGAAAGGTACTAGAGGGACAGTCAAACTAATAAATCGAAAATAAACTGACAACGCCATGGCTAAAAATGAAAAAAAAATTCACAAACAGACAATCAATATAACACATGACACAACATAGAAAACCAAAAAATAAACAACACAAACCCCACCAAAAACTAGGGGTGATCTCAGGTGCTCCGGAAGGGTAAGCATATCCTGCTCCACATGTGGCACCCGTCGTGTTGCTTATGTTATAACACAAGTGATACAAGTGAGAGGTTGAGCGCTTTGAAATCTAGTTTAATCCACCATTTTTGACATAAGAAAATACCTGTAACAAGTCAGTTATATGACAGTTGTTGTCCATTCGTTTGATGTGTTTTGTCGTTTGATTTTCCCATTTGATTAGAGACTTTCTGTTTTGAATTATCACCGGAATTCAGGTATTTTTTGTATTTTTACTTCATGCTGACACAAAACGACATTAAATTGAACATTTTAAATCATCAGAGCGAAAGATAGCACAAATAGCAACAACAAAACTAGCACATTCACAAAAGAGACTATGTACATATCTTAGAGTACTCGCAACTACTGAAGATTTGTTCAAATTTAAAGACAACACAAAAAGATCAAGTATCTAAAACTTAAAAATCGCACAATATACATCAAACATCCAATGGATTTATTGAATGTGTAACAAAAGTAAACATACGCTACACTTACCCATCAAAACATGTATAAATACTTGCATTTTCGTTCGAACTCGACTTGGCGTATGTATACAACCAGTTCTACCTAAGGAATAGATTACCTCAGCTGTATTTGGTAAAACTTTTAGGAATTTTTGGTCTTCAATACTCCTCACCTTTGAACATCATTTGGCCAATCAACTTTTTTTTCGAGCGTCACCGATGAGTCATTTGCAGACAAAAACCGCGTAAGGCACACATTCAAATTTTCAATTCTTGTATCACTGATAATCCAGAGTAACCAAATTTATACGTCCTTACAGTCTTGGGTTAACAGTCTAGGTTAAATCTACTTATATCAATAGCAAAATCGTCCGTGTTAATTCGAGTAGAAGTACATGTTTTTGTCTTAAGGCAGGAAGACGTTTTAACAGGTTCTGAAAACTCCAGTTCAGGTTATTATGTTTCAAATACCGAAAAAATATTTATCAAATCTCAATTGACGATTGCATCCATTAAAATTAATCAGTACTGTTATCCTATTTTTATGGTAGTTAAGCATTTAAAATTTAAACATTGAAATAATATGAAAAGATAAACAATGATTGCACACATTTGTTGGCAATAATTGCGACCGTCACCAGTGGAATTGACAGCCGATATCATGCAATACAACTTGGCATTACACATCCTTTAAATGCATTAGATTTCTTTTTTGATAATTAGTATATTTTAATAGTTCACATAATCATTATAATATTTACTACTGAAAATTATTATTTTTCAGTTGATAGGCCCGCAGTTTATATGGGCAATACAACCAGCTTTGAAAGAACAATGGAATCGAGAAGTTGAAGAGGCGTGGTCAGATTTGTTCAAATTGATATCGCAGCTTATGAAAACAGCAATGACATTTTAGAAGTTGTATCTTATATTTTATTTACAAAGACGTTCCGAAAAATTTCAATGCGTTAGTGTACTTGACATAATCAGTTATATTGTTAAAAACACACATTCAAATTTAATACAAGGTACGGAAATTGACAATCATTCCCACTTGACTTAATACCGTCAATAAACAATCAGTTTTAATTTTGACGTCAATGTGTCATGTACCAACAGCCCACAATTGGATAACTTTAACATTTCCTGAAAGGACAGACGAATTTAGAATGCATTAAAGATATTAATCTGGTTAACGTAGCATACACTCTATCAATAAAAGATACATGGCTTAATGATTATAAAATGTTATCAACAACTTGAATGTTTATAATACAAAGATAATTAAAGTCGACGTTAATTATCTATGAAATCTGCTGAAGAAATATGACTGATCATGATTAATATTTAATACAGTGAACAACTCACTACAAAATCATTCATACTCAATATCAAAATGTACCTCTATAATACGAGTTTGTGTTTAAGTATTTTGTTCGTACACATTTTACTATTAAAAAAAATCTTTTGCATGAGCTCAATTGTATATTGGTTTGAATTTGCCATGGTTATTACTTAGCCGCCATTGTCTTTCGTATTTTTATATTAAGGAAACTTTGATGAGGGCATTATTATTCATAAAGTACCCGTGGAAATGATATTAGCATTATTCTGAGCATGTTGTCGACAAAGTGAGCGATTCCTGCTTTACATGCATCATCCGACTTTTTTTACTAGAGATGTGATCAGTGATCATAGATTACCCCACCCACAGTAATTTAGAGATCATGATTCTCTTGTGCTTCTAAACATTCCAATTAAATTTCAATTAATTAATAGGATTGTCCATTTACTATCCGGAAAACCATCAATCAAGTACTATTACTTTTTAATGGTAAAATAAAAAAAAGACAAACACAAATGCATCATTCATATTCCATATTATTTTTTCCAACAATCAAACGCACAACTCTGGAATGAAATACCAACGACTGAACATTAACGTAATGTGTGTAAAGAGGTCAAAAATTCTAAATTGCAGACAAGTCTTCATCTTTTATTTAGAAACCACATAATTTAAAATATTTTCCAATCAGGTGTTCATTTGGAACAGTAAAATGAATATGCTTACAATAAACTTAATTGGGTGTTGTTTAATTTTTTTTTCAAAAACATCCAACCAAATTCATAATCTCCATTCAAGAGCTGAAAACCAAAACATATAAAAATTTTCAACAAAAAGTGCCTGAAACCTACAACAGTAACATTAAATACGAAGAAAAAACATTCAATTAATTTAGATTTTCAATCATTTTCCAAAATTGGTTCTAAGGTTTTACCCTGAAAACTTTTTTGAACAGCAAAAGTCCATGAAAACATTTAATACGAAAAATTTAAATCCACTTGATAAATGATTTTTTTCCAATAACAAAAGTACCATTTTGGAACGGTAAAAGTGTAAAAAAATAAAAAAGAAACTTGATTTGTCTTTGGTGGTGAAAATGTTTTCTTAGACGCTCAAACATATATTTAAAAAAGGTTATTCATAAACGAAAAAAAAAAAAAAAAAAAATTATTATGAAAGTATCACAACTTCTTTATGTTAGTAGAAGTCAGAACAACGAACATTAAACCTATTATGTCTTTAGTGGTCCAAAACATGCCATTAAAAGTCATATCAAATTCAGAAAGTGGTTCCCCAAATATCAATCTTATTTGAAAACCAAAATATTTGGAAACCTAAAAATAAAATTTTCCCCCAATAACCAAGTATCGTTACTCTAGAACAATAAAAGAGAAAACGAAAAAACTTGTAATTGTACTCTGTTAAGTGGTAAACATCGCTTTCCTAAAAAATCAACCGATTTCAAAAAGCAGTTCTATCTATATCATCTGGAAACCTAATGTGTGACTGGCGAATATCATATACATTCCGACTATGTCCCGACAAGAGGCGAAATAAAATGTCAAAATAGTGAAGGTTATGATTAGAAAATTCACAGATGAAAAGATTATTGTTTTACTTAAGATCTCGCAAAAAACATCTCTCGTAAATAAACACATTATATCAATTAACTTATTCGAGATAGCGACCGTAAAACTTGCGTAGCTTCCTTCTTCCGCATGACGTATTCTGATATAAGAATGTATGACGGAATGATTAACGTCAGAAGGGTGAATTAAGAAATGGTTGTCAGATATATTGAGGATTCTTTTATACTGTAAAATGTTACATTTCTTTGCTAGTAGCTATGTTTTTGTTCCCTTATTAGAGTTTCAAAAATAAAGTAAACCCGCAACATGTTCATATACTGTAACTGATGTACAGCCTCATCAGTGCTTGTTTTTGTTATGTCGTTTTACTCAAGCGCAAGGAAGACTAGAGTAGTCTTTTACGATTTTATTTTCTTTGCGTACCTAGTTATATCCAGCAAATGCTGATGTTGAACACCAAGTAAATGAGGCTTATAAGTACATTTTGAATGTTTTGGAAGAAGATTATAAACGAGAAAAGCAATTGAAATCGTATGTGATATGTCACAGTTGACTTTGAATGAGAATTAATTTTCAGTTAAACAATATTACCGAGTAGATGAGGAGTAACATTTACACGCTCAATATGTGCAACATAGTGGTCATCCCGTTGGTAACTCAACTGTGCGATTTATTTTATTATTGTATGCGTGCATTAAAGACTTATAAACGCGCATGTTTGTGTGAATGCACCACCCAAAAGGTGCCTGTTCATTTCAGGATATCTGGGTCATTTGTTTTACGTCGATATCTGTCCTTGAAGGTCTATTTTCACAAAGGTTTCGATTGTTCTTTACTGCTGTGGTCCGTTGTACTCTTTTATGTTTTTTTAGTTAATCATATTTTCCATTTATGCATTTCACTGACGCAAGCATGTTGACATATGTGAATTTTAGTAAGAATAATGGAAAGCCAGCTGTTAGGTTAATTCTACACATGTATTCGATGTAAGATACAGATAACTGTTAAAGTTTTAACAACTTCAACAATGATGTTTCATTCCCGTAACATCTTTTGACAACCGCTGCCATCTTTTTACAGAAATCTTAGTGTAAACAATTATCCATGCTGAAATTCAAGACACTTAACTTCCGTAAGTTGACAACCAGATGTATTATAGTTTTATGTATTATTTGGTTGCATAATGATTGAGGTTTCCTCTGAATCACCCTTCATTCATACTTTGCATATGTAACTGATATATAACATAGCGTTTAGCTGGTTGATACAGGTCCCTTATTGGCGCAAAAAAAAAACCATAAAGAAACTGATGTTCAAATTTGATTTTAAAAAAAGGTCAAAATGAAAAATAACTTGAAAAATTCATAAAAAAAACAAAAGACCAAACGATATGTAACAGTGGTCACAACATAGAAGACTAAAGACTCAGCAAAAAAGAAAACCACATACCCCACAAAAAATCAAGTAGATTATCCTTATGCGCTTGCGGAATCAATCTTGTTGCTATTCCAAGCACTAGTCTGGTGATAAGTCTAATTAACTACGTCAAATATGGAAAGAGAGGGCAGGATTTTATTACCGACAATTGGAACAGATCCATCGTCATCTACGAATGAAATATTCTATAACTGACAACCAATTCGTGAAGAAAATTTACGAAGAAATGGTTTCAACTTCACCGCTTATAATTCTTTGTTTGATAACTTCCTGGTAAGAGGCGACCATCAATTCTGGAAATCCTGATAGAGAATACAAATACTTCTTCAATGCGTGAACTTTACTCCTTATACATGCGCGGCTAGAATATAGAAATGAAACGTTCATAATTAGGAAATAAAAAGCATCTCTCTTGTTTTCAACTGACCATCAATGTCAATTTCTATATACGATGTATAAGTTAAGATATGGGGCAAATTAAGCTGTATCCGTTGTATCTTTCATCCAAAGTTCAATGGGTCAGATTCACAAAACTTTAAAAATCTAGTGAGATGACATCATTTGTATAACAGAAAACAAAGTTAAAGAATAATGCAAGCTTCTTTTCTTTCGTGATTAGAAGCTCATGTATAAAGTCAGCCTCAAGTGAATAAAAGAATAAGTGGACAAGGAGAGAAGACACATTGGTTTCCATTAAATGCTGATTATCTGAGACAAGATACTTGTATCTATGTTGGCTATTGTTTTAGATGAAACAACACACACTAGTTGGAGCCTTTGGATAACACATATAGCAGAAACTTGTGATTGACAATGTATGTGTCATTTACAATGTATACTAAGTACTATGTTACCAGCTATAAAGAAAACAGTCGAAATAATATATGGATGGATAACTAGCACATGTGCAATCACGAGGTTTAAACTTGAAGTTGTCAATATTGTCGAAATTAAATTTACTAAGCCATGGCTAACAAAAATGAACAGCAGACAACTAAAGGTACACAAAACACAACACAGAAAACTAAAAACTGCAACACGTGATAACTCGTAATTTCGAATACTAAGCACAAAGAAAAGTAAGACACCGTTAACAGGGAATTGCAAAGCGATGACGTTTCAAACAAGTTTCAGACACGTTGTCATTTACAATTGGTTATACGAAATCTGTAGATAATAGGGGCGATATACCATAATCTTGAAAACATAAAATGAAAACACTTCTTAAATATACTAATGGATTTTGTCGCGGAATATGACAAACAGTGGCCAAAATGTGGAAGAGAGAAAACCCTTTCCAGATGATTAGTGCTGTAAATTGCATAATTCCATGACAAATAAATTGCCACAGTAGACAAAAGACTGTCGTTTTGTTTGTGAAATCACACTATTTACATAAACTGCTTGATGTAAGAATATGGGTATAAATAATTCACATTGAAACCAAAAGAATTCTACAACGACATTTAACAATGATCAAATATGACATAATCATTGACAAATTGTATGTTCGTTTTAAAGTTCAACCAACGATGAAATATTGAATCCTGTTTTTCTTTAAAGGATGATAAACTTAAAAAGTAGAATAACAAAAATACCGAATTCCAAGGAAGATACAAAAATGATTTATGTACAAGTATTTAAAAAAAAAGGTGAAATGACACCTTCAACTGTAATAAACTTCAACCAGTTGGAAATAAAAATGCTACATTGATATTGAGAGGTGAAAAGGGTACGACAGATGACAGAATCCTCTGTTCAAATCAAATTTGAGAAAGACTTGTCAATAGTAATTTAATTCTCATGAATAGTAAATTGTAAAAGTACTTTGCAATTCATAACCGATCTGTCATTCAACAAGAATCAGTTATATACATTATAACAATACTAGATTTCCAAAAAAAAAAACCATTTATAAAACATAACAATGTGCTAAGCTGTAATAGGTGTAAATTACAATCCTCTATTAACCATATATATCTTATATATTATATATATAGAAAGAATTAAAGCTGAACGTGTTGTAGCACTAACATTAAAGGTATTTCTGTTTTCCTGTAACTTAAAATAGTACATACATGTAATTGTAACCATGGTGATACAAAGATAAACTAATAGAAAAAAATATGTTGTAATTCAACCAGTTCAAAATACTATCACTATAAGTGTTTTATATTATTCAATCATATCAGATGCAACTGGACCATAAAATAGGAACACTAAATCATTTTTTTTCTATAAAATGGAGTAGTCAGACCATTGATGTCCAAAAATCAGAACAACACATCGTACTGTCGTAAGTTAAACATTTACTTATTCACTTATTTCAATATATGTGTTTTGACCCCAAAAAAACCCACATAGTAGTAATCAAAACAAAATGATGTCTTTATATTCAAAAATATTTACTTGATATAGAAAAGTATAGAACTTCTAACCACAATATAAGAAAACCGATTTTCTTCTACATTGAAAACTTATTTTCAAGATATTTGCTTGACCTCAAATACAACATTCCTGAGGGGTTCATTTTGAATTCAGCATTCCTGATGAAGGTAAATAAAAAAAGGACTTTGGACGCTTGACAACAAAATCATGTTGTTTTCAGTTTTGACTGACAAATAGTAATGTGGTCATCTATGACTCTTCGTTGTTATAGTAAGACCTTCGTCACAGTTCGACTAGTATTACCAAAGTTTATAGGGTATTCATACGATCGGAATGTGATGTTATAAATATCTGTGTAATACTCGGAGAGAACCGCATTCCACCGAGATTAAAGAACCATTGAAACGGTAATTTGAGGCATTGAAAGGTGGCCTATTTGTAAAATGTCGTAACATATTGAAAATATCCTCTGTTATAGTGGCTACTTTCGCAATGCTGAATCTACTTATTGATGGATGTTTTTATTGGTCACTGTTATAAATATGTATGTAAATAAAATTAAACGTCATATATATGTAGATAAATATAAACAAACACAATCAATCAATAACAAAATATCTATACCAATTACAAATCATGTCTATCTATAGAGAGACTTGGTTTATACGGCAAGACGCGTTAGCTTAACAACAAACAATAATTCCAAAAAGGCATATAAAGAGGTCAACATATGTATTTATTAGTATGTCATTCTCTAAACAGCACTAAATTTAGACTACAATAATCATAATAAAAGACAACCACCAGCGAGGTTCTTGGTGGAGTCATTCGATTCATTTTGGACAAACAAACATCCCTATTTTAATCTTGATCAGAAAAATAACCACACGGTGTTCGAATCAAAAATACAATGACAAATGAAATACTTATACATGACATTATTTTTCAAATATTTTGTGTTACCAAAAGTATCTAATGGTCTGCTAATAACGAAAAATGACATTCTCCCTTTATTTCGGCCGCCGTGTTTTTATATAAATTTCTCACAACACCATGATGTTAGAATGAGAGTTTACTCCGTTGCATTTAAATAATTATGATCAGTCTTAGAATTATTTTAGTGTTATATCCAACATTGCCATGAGAAAGTGCGAGTCGTTTTTGTTTTTTTGTTGCACTTCAGTGTTTCTGATGTTTCGTTGTTTTCTCTTATAATTTGAGTGTAACCTCAGTTTTAGTTTGTAACCCAGATTTGTTTTCTTTCAATCGATTTATGACTTTCGAACAGCAGTATACTACTGCCTTCATTTAGACCGCTCTTATCTAGCCTAATAACAATTAAAAAAAGATCATAGTGAACATAGTCTGTCTAGTTTATTTGAAAGCATTAAATGTTGTAAAATTATGTTTGTTTGATCCATATGTCATAGTTTCTGTATGTTTTCGTTCCCTTTTTCAAAAAGAATAATTCAAATGAAAAAACATAATAATGCGTCTACTTTCATAATCCTTCTTTCATTACATGAGGACGAGAAAATCAACAATCGATAATTAAAAGTTTTTTTGAGAAAATGTTACAATGCTTTTTGATTTTAAATAAACGTAATATATCACAGCTAATGCTTAGGCAATCTGTAAGTCCACATGTCGTATTAGTAAAAAGTTATAATAATACGTGTATATAGATATAACGTTGAAAAATCAATTTGATATTATCTAACATTATCCTATTCTAAACTTCATTTATAGGTATTTATTCAGTCTGTGTTTTATTCTTACTTAATATCTTATTGCTTTCCGATGACCTGTTGTTTTAAAAGTTTTTGTCCATAAGTTTTGACGGATACCATATCTCCTTAATTCTATATCAACTAATGAGGTTAACAAAAATTATTAAAGAGGTCAAAGGATTTGTTTGTGTATAGCCCTAGGCCTGGTGCAATATGAATTTTGCCATTTATTCATAAATATGATACACATTTGAAGTATATATATGACGGTACCGTAGATTTTCATTCTCAAGAACACTTACACTGTAAACTAACCTTTATGGAAGGCAAACTATGCGGATACGCGATACTGCACGTAAAATTAGACATGTTGATGACATATTTAAAGAAATAACACAATCAGTTTCTACACATTGCTCACAACAATGTGTGAAATATTTTGATCCTGTGAAGATGTATTTAATTTCAAAAGCCACATAACTGTATAGACGGTGTTAACTATTATAATTTCAGACGTGATGGCACGCATACAGAATCCCTAGTTTATACCATCTTGAAAAAACATGTCAGTTAATTTTATGTGTGAAGACAATTAAGTTTTTAAACAAAAAATTTGAAACAAATAACCCAAATGTTTTGCTACATTTACAAATTTAATGATTTCTGACATTTACACATGAAGGCAGTCACGCTTTCTGTTCGCTTGCTTGTTTTGTTCTTAATCAAGTATTTCTTAGAAATAAATGAATCAACAGGACTATTGGCATCAACCAGTATCTTGAGACAGTAATTTGTGCAGAAAGTATTGTTTTAAGATGTTCGCAACTCACTTTTTTGACGTCTTGTCAGATACTTGGAATCCTCTATTTTATCCATGCAGTGCAAATAACAAATGTTCCTGCTAATCTCTACTTTTCTTTACATAATTTTATAACATATAAAAAAAATTATATAATCCTAACTACTTTGTCATAGTTTTTGAAAAAAAAAAAGAAGTTATATATTTGAAAAAAACTAGAGAAAATCAGTTTCGGCTAAATTTTCAATGGCTCTCGAAAACAAGAACAAGGATCCTTTATTTAATCAAATAGTAAATTTCTTTATTCAAAGATTATCAACTAATAAAAGTCTTTTAAAAAGGTTATCATTTGAAACAAAGTAGCCAACATCCTTAATTCGAAGAGTTCCATCGTCAGAATAACTTCTTTTTCTAATAATAAAATTTAATATGCAAATTATTTACATAAAATGTATTCTCAAAGGAAGATGAACCAAGTAACAAGATTTTGTTTCGGAAAACAGTAAATAATTTGGCACACAAATCTCAGGGGTTGAAATGGTAAAAACATTGGTCACCTGGTTTTATCAAACGAGGCAGTTACATCTATGTTGGAATGGCATATTTGTCGTTGATGGATTCATAAGTACGCTTTCGCACCCGATCGGAACGGAGACATTCAAATATCTCCTTCAGGGAGATTGCTAATTTATATGTATGTGACTGTCATTTAAGTTAGAGGTTTAGCTAGCTATAAAACCAGCTTAATAATCCATTTTCAACATAGAAAAATGCCTGCATCAAATCAGGAGTATGACAATTTTTATCCATTCATTTGATGTGTTTGAGCTTTTGATTTTGCCACTTGATTGTAAGCTTTCCGTTTAGAATTTTCCTTGGAGTTAAGTTTTTTTTTGTGATTTTACCCATTTTTATACACGATAAAAAAATCATTTTTGGCTTCTTAGCAGCCTCATCTCGTGTTGCGTCAAGCAGATTCTCCGGTTACCATATCTCCTTAATTCTATATCAACTAATGAGGTTAACAAAAATTATTAAAGAGGTCAAAGGATTTGATTGTGTATAGCCCTAGGCCTGGTGCAGTATGCATTTTGCCATTTATTCATAAATATGATACACATTTGAAGTATATCTATGACGGTACCGTAGATTTTCATTCTCAAGAACACTTACACTGTAAACTAACCTTTATGGAAGGCAAACTATGCGGATACGCGATACTGCACGTAAAATTAGACATGTTGATGACATATTTAAAGAAATAACACAATCAGTTTCTACACATTGCTCACAACAATGTGTGAAATATTTTGATCCTGTGAAGATGTATTTAATTTCAAAAGCCACATAACTGTATAGACGGTGTTAACTATTATAATTTCAGACGTGCTGGCACGCATACAGAATCCCTAGTTTATACCATCTTGAAGAAACATGTCAGTTAATTTTATGTGTGAAGACAATTAAGTTTTTAAAAAAAAATTTGAAACAAATAACCCAAATGTTTTGCTACATTTACAAATTTAATGATTTCTGACATTTACACATGAAGGCAGTCACGCTTTCTGTTCGCTTGCTTGTTTTGTTCTTAATCAAGTATTTCTTAGAAATAAATGAATCAATAGGACTATTGGCATCAACCAGTATCTTGAGACAGTAATTTGTGCAGAAAGTATTGTTTTAAGATGTTCGCAACTCACTTTTTTGACGTCTTGTCAGATACTTGGAATCCTCTATTTTATCCATGCAGTGCAAATAACAAATGTTCCTGCTAATCTCTACTTTTCTTTACATAATTTTATAACATATAAAAAAATTTATATAATCCTAACTACTTTGTCATAGTTTTTGAAAAAAAAAAGAAGTTATATATTTGAAAAAAACTAGAGAAAATCAGTTTCGGCTAAATTTTCAATGGCTCTCGAAAACAAGAACAAGGATCCTTTATTTAATCAAATAGTAAATTTCTTTATTCAAAGATTATCAACTAATAAAAGTCTTTTAAAAAGGTTATCATTTGAAACAAAGTAGCCAACATCCTTAATTCGAAGAGTTCCATCGTCAGAATAACTTCTTTTTCTAATAATAAAATTTAATATGCAAATTATTTACATAAAATGTATTCTCAAAGGAAGATGAACCAAGTAACAAGATTTTGTTTCGGAAAACAGTAAATAATTTGGCACACAAATCTCAGGGGTTGAAATGGTAAAAACATTGGTCACCTGGTTTTATCAAACGAGGCAGTTACATCTATGTTGGAGTGGCATATTTGTCGTTGATGGATTCATAAGTACGCTTTCGCACCCGATCGGAACGGAGACATTCAAATATCTCCTTCAGGGAGATTGCTAATTTATATGTATGTGACTGTCATTTAAGTTAGAGGTTTAGCTAGCTATAAAACCAGCTTAATAATCCATTTTCAACATAGGAAAATGCCTGCATCAAATCAGGAGTATGACAATTTTTATCCATTCATTTGATGTGTTTGAGCTTTTGATTTTGCCACTTGATTGTAAGCTTTCCGTTTTGAATTTTCCTTGGAGTTAAGTTTTTTTTGGTGATTTTACCCATTTTTATACACGATAAAAAAATCATTTTTGGCTTCTTAGCAGCCTCATCTCGTGTTGCGTCAAGCAGATTCTCCGTTGTGCTTACTGGAGATTTTTCAATGTTCTTTGTTTTTGACTGTTGTGTGCTGTTTGTAGTGTCACCCTGATCATGACTCAGTTTTGTTGTCAAATACTTCGAGATACCTGGTCTTCTGTCAAAATTTCTAAGATTTTTAGGTTTTTCCTTTTGCTGTTGGTAATTTTCTTTTCCGGCGGACATACTTTCCTGAGTACCAAGGTTCAAATGAGAAAGTTCCATGTCACTCTCTGAACTACTTCTACCCTTGGTATTCAGGAGAGGATTTGTCGAGCTTTTGGAATCGACATCACTATCCTGGAATGATGCATCGTTATCTTCAGTTTGTTCATTGGTCTGTGTACCATTTTCACTTGCATGGAAAACGTCTGGATTGCAGACACCCTCCATGTTGGTCATACATATATTGTCTTCCTCAACAAAGTGTTTGCTATGTGCCCTTTATTTAGCAATTACTACATTTCATATTTGGGAGGCTTATAGATGCTTGGCCAAAATGGCTGATAGTAGCCCAATAATGGCCTATTTTCAACGACTTTGACAGATGCGGATTGAAAGGTTTGCATATGGCTATACGTTCACCTGTTCTGCAGTTTGTTAAAAGATTGTCAGTTCTGAGTGATTATCTCACATTTGCTACTTGAGGTTTCAAGAGTTCTTAAGATCTGCTGACAGAGGACCATTTTTGACTCGTACCTTCATAGCATTTGGTTCTTCATTCATGGTTAACTTTGGGTTACTGAAGTTCAGGGTTATTGATTTTCATTGTCGAAATATATTCTCCAGATGCCTCGAACTCTCTGTAACCCAATTAAAGCTCTAACTGGTACCTGCTCTTCTATTGCTCGATATACCTCTATATTTATTAGCAATGGTCGTTGACCTAAATGATTCATATCATTTTCACCAAAAACGTGTGCTTCGAGAAGAAATATTGGTTTAACATTACCAATCTTGCAGTCATCATTTTTGTTTTTGTATTTATTTTCATCTCTAGCTGCTTCGGCACAAGAGGTGGCCATTTTGTTTTCTTCGTTTGGATTTTGTTTGTCTTTACACATCGATAAGTACTAAGTTATTTGTCAGTTTTTGAATGTTGTAGTCTCAAAAGAACTATAAACATATATTGCATACAGTCTTCAACAATTCATAGCATACTATTAGCTGCAATCTTTCAAAAAAATCACTTTTTTGCGGAACTATGAAACACTTATCACCTTGGTTCAAAGGCCATAACTCGACTCGTCGAGGAGGTAAAATATCAACAACTTCACAACATACATACGTACCCTTATTTTCTATAGTTTCCTTCATCAAGGTCGGTTCACTGAGTGGAACCTATGTTTGTTCCTATTGTATTTATTGTTGATTGAAAAAAACAATTATTAATGGGCACAAGCAAAATGTAACTCGCAATATGAAATACCAAACAGTCTCAAATAACAGTTAATTAGATCAAATAACAAACAATTCTTATCAGTGGCTAAAAAATTGTGAAGTGTATTGGTATGTAGACAAAGAGAGACAAGCCATACTGATAATAAGATACAAGATACAAAGTCAGGTTAATGTACTTCTGAGGATTGATTTAATTTGCTAGGACATCTATCTTATTCCAAACATCAACAATGTGTTGAATTATCTTGTTTGTTAAGACTTAAATATTCACATAAAGTAAAATGAAGTTTAATTTTTAAATCTATAATTATTTGGCAATCGGGTATAAACGGATATCAAAAAGTTTAATATAAACCTTTTTTTTGGTAGCAAAAAACGATTCACCAGCCAAGTATTCAGCCCTTATGTGTTGAAATCAATTATTATTGTATGTAATAACTTTAATTTCACTGTTTACAAAATAATGATGAATTACATAGAATTTTCTTAACAAAAAATATATCACCTTAGTTAAGCAGATCAAAACCTTTTGGAATTTTGAAATCTCAATGCTAGTCAATGTCATATTTTATCAACAATAAGAAAATACCGTTTTATTTTTGCTGAGTTTTTTTTATATAATTTTTAATCAAGCACGTATGACGAAGAAATGGTTGATCCTGGTATCTTTGAAGAATTTAATTACAACAACTGGGTCGATGCAATTTTGGTGGATGTTTTCATCCCGACTGAGTGGCCAGAATTTCTGTATTGACATGAGTTATCATTGCTTTGGTCAGGCATTTGCATTTTACCAAACTGAGAATTTTACGAAATCGTGAGAGTTTTCTACCAAAGGAAAAGATTACCCTAGCTGTATTTGTCAAAAATGTTTCGAAATTTTTAGCCATTGATGTTCTACCACTTCGTAATATTAAAATATCCGTTTAACGTTTTTGATTTTAGTTGGGTCTTTTAACACAAAACGCTCATTTGGAATAAACATGTTTAATCCTGGTATCAATATATGAACAGTTTATTCGATACGTATACATCAAGCGCTACCGAATTATAATTTTTACCGGATTTGTAATAATATTAGCAACACGACGAGTGCCACATGTGGAGCAGGATCTGCTTATCCTTCCGGATCACTGGAAAGAACCCCCAGGTTTTGGTGTGGTTCGTGTTGCTTAGTGTTTAGTTTTCTATGTTTTGTCTTCTGTACAAGTATTTGTCTGTTTGTCTTTTTACTTTTAGCCAAGGCATTGTCAGTTTATGTCCAATCAATGAATTTGACTGTCCCTTTGGTATTTTTCGTCTCTCTTTCGGGGGCAAACAATTTAAAACGTTTGACATTTCGACAAGCCTTGCTTGACAATTAATATTTTATTATTTGATATTATTTTTAGAAAAAGTTTTTTTACCTGACCGAAATAGTTTCGGTAGTCTAATATTCATCGTTCCGGTTGTTTGAAGTTCATTTATTTCAGAAAAACAAATTCTTTATCGCATTGTGTAATAAACCAAATGCAATTACATTTAAATACTTATTTAAGAGAGAACTTCGTTTCACCAACTGTAAACACCTTAACCGGAAATAAGTTATTTATTTCGTACATACACATTTTGTTGCTATAAAACAGTAAATTCACGATGAAAGTTATAGTCTAACGTGAAAATACATTTCCCAATATTGCAACACTTGTTAGCACAGTTCAATGTTTTTTTACATGCAATTTTGTTACGTCAGGACATAACAATTAATAACATGGATTTTAAATTCATTTCTTTGAAATATGTTGACTCAGACGCGTAATATTTTCCTGTTACTTCAGCAGGATGCTGAAAACATTGCATTTTAATATAATCGTATCGACAGTTGCATCGGACAAAGGTTCTTGAAACATTGTACATGACATTGTAATTGATTTAAACAAAATCAAATCAAATGCCAAGCTGGATAAACATATTTATTTTGGAAGAATATGTATAAACACTAGTATAAACAAAAAGATCTCTGAAACTGGCAAAAGACCTTTGTAACATTTTGTTGTCCATTAATCTGATTCACACCGCCAATAGAGAAGTTAGTTCAACAGATAGTATTAAGTCCTACTGCTATTGCTGCTAATATTAGTGCTCATAATCGTGAAAGATATTTCATGGAACACTTGGCAGAACCAGTACTATAAAATAATGTTTAATGGACAATAATGTAACAGTGAAGGAATATCATGATTTTCATCTTTGAATGATGTTCCAAAGAAACACAGAACAGACAAATGATTTGTTGATTTTTTTTTGTGAGTGTCGAGCAAGAAATGCTGAGTTAACAAAGAATATGCTCACTACATTAGTAAAAGCAGCTTATTCAATGTGATTCACACAAAAAAAAGCGATGTTGTTGGAATATCGGTATTCTACTGTTGTCTTTTTTTAACAGCGATGAGAGCTATAATTTGTCATAGGAAAATAAGGTTCTGAGCAACCTCCGTGTTTAGAATATTAGTAGATGAACACGAGTATTCATACACCTTTATGGTGATTAATTCTATTTTTATCAACAACAACACAGACTTCTATCAAGTAAATTTTGATACAAATTTATTTTTGAAATAAAGAACGGTAAGAAGTAAGCATTTTCTTTAAATTAACATTACGCTATGACGATAATGTCACACTTAAAATTCAGGGTTTGATTACTGTGTTGATTGCATTATTCTCATTGAAATAAAGGATATATAGATATAGTTGAATTTGCATCGTATTTTTAATAACCACTTGATCTTGACGACGACAGTCGGTTTACTTTAACGATACACATTTTGTTTAAATTTCGCATTGTGAACTCTCCATTTCTGTCTAAACATTTCAGAAGCGCCTGCACAATAGAGAAATTACATCCAATAAGATCAAAATCATAAGGGCCTGTGTTTCCTAATGCATTTCGTTAATAAAGGGTTTCGACGTACGAAATGCAATCGAATGAAGGTTTTAAAATAGTAAGATTGAAGTCATATGTATGAAAGTTTTAGGTATGCCATCATAGCTATTAGTTCTTATAATTGAAAAAAGAATGAATAAGATTGCACATTATTAAAATCAATTCATAATTGAATGGAAAACATGAACTATTGACGTGCCATATCGCATAAAACAATGTTCTGTTATATTTCCGTGATGTTAAAGTCAATTCCCCCGACATATATTCCCCCGACATATTTTCCGTATGCAAGGTGACCTCAGTGTGACCCATCTCGTAAAAATCCGGTGACCACAATACGCATGGATGTCCTTAAAATAAACTATTATCTGAATTTACATGTTAAACACGTGCTCAATTTCCATGCTTTTTGTTTATTTTTCGTCAACTGTTGACAAACAGGTGACAATCGTTAAACTTCGGCTTCAAAACACGAACTTTAATTACCTGCCATATTTTCACAACAACACTGACCGATTGAAAAAAAAATTGACAATTATACGAAATTTACACGAAAAAAATGAAAAATTCGAGCACAGAAGACTAAGTTAATGATGTTTGTATGCATTGGTTCAAGAATTGGAAGAACATTATTTTTCACCGGTCACTCGTTTCTTATGACTTTAACCATCTTACGGAAATAAGTTATCATTTAGATAATAATTATCTGTCAAACTAACTAAAACTATTAAACATGCAACTGGCCTCCATTAACATTGACGACAAAAGCATGAAAAGGAATGACCTTAGTTAGCTTTTTTTGATTCAAAAGAAGTACATGTATGACTTATAATGTGCTAAATGAATGATCGATACATTGTATTACGGTATGTTATATTATGTTGTATTGCTTAGTGTCATGAAATAATGCGAATTTGGCATAACGCTATGGCTAACTCTCAAAAATATACAAGAATATAAATACGCTCATATTTCAATTTCTAACATGTTTTAAAGTTACAAGTATGACATACGGAAATCATTTCATTATGTATAATTTTGAAATTTTAGAAATGATTTATGACTTCACCTTTTTTCGCTTTATTCTATTTTTTGCCATGGCTTTGTCAGGTAATTTAAGACTTATGAGTTTGAAAGTCTAAGTAGTGTCTTTTACCTCATTTTCACCATTTTGATTTCTGTTTCCTGATAAATTTTAAAGCAATTGTTGCAGTTCATTTTGTTTGATAATCTAAATATTAAACGAAGGCCTACGATATCGATATATGAAAAGAAAACATATTTCTTCCAATAAATGGTTGAGGAGAATTATCACATTCAATTGTTTAAAGATATCACCGCGTTTATGTATGATTTGTGGAACATATATCCGAGTTCTAATATTGCATTCGGATATAATATGTAAATGCCCGCGTCACACTGTCCCGATATTTACACCGATGGCGACACGATTATGGAAATTTTCAAATTCGGGACTGATCGTATCCAAATCGGGCTATTCGTAGTGCCATCTTTAACCATCTTTAACCATCGGCCACTTTTTCGAGCCTTCGGGAACAACTTCGGCAAGGCTTCTTAATTTTTTAACATGTTAAAAACTCACCGATGGTGCGTCCGATGTTGAGGGTTCGTATTGAGTTCGTATCACCATCCTCACCATCGTAATGTCACCGGGAATGCATCTTTAAACATCGTATTGCATTCGTGTTTGCATCGTTTCCATCGGGAAATTTTGACATTACGATGTCTACACGAATAAATCACGAAGCTACCCGAAGGTCGTACAATGGCAACATGACTTCTTGAAGACCTCGTAATCCCGTCGTATTGCCATCGAATAAAAGTACGAAGGCGACAAGATGGAACAAGATGGAACTACGACGGCAATAAATCCAGCTAAATGTAACTTAGTTTTAGGGCTAAAATACATTTAAAGTGCCATGCGCGATATGCACTGGTCAGTCTAATACGACAGTTAAGGAAGACGTTCACAAAACATTGAGCTCATATCATATGATTCTATGAGAACAAGAAAGGCGACAGCGTTGTTTCTATTAATTCAATACACGAGCAGCTATTACAGGCTCAGGATTTACTTTTACAAGTTAAATATTATTTTCGTCAATTTTTCATATCAAGTAACATAATGAAAATCATAAACGCCCCTCGTACACCAAAACTGCAGATACACGTATATATAGAGAAACCAACTTTTTCTTTATTATTCTGATTGTTAATGTATCGTCTGAGTTGTTGTCACACAAATGTTAACTCCATAACCATTTTGTTTTCTATACTAGTATGTCATATTTTGCCTCATTTGATGCTTTCCCAACATCCTTCCTTTTGTCTATATTATTATGATATTCTCCTGGAAAGAGCTCTTTTTGAATAAAAGGAATCAACGCACCATAAATTCCCTTTAAGATAGATCAGTAAACATGGGCATAATTATGGGTGATTATTCAGACTAGTGCACACATTTTACAGTTCAAACAAGACAATGCTAAGCATGGCATCCCCTCGTATGTAACATATTGGGGACACATATGGACACTATATTTGTATATGACACATGCAGAAAATGGTAAATTGAATTTGCATATTTGATACACAAACTATTTTAGAAATCAACCAAAACATTCAGTAACTGGAAATACTTTTAATATTGTCTTTAGAACCAGCAGGTAAAAAATTGATTAACCAATTACCTGTGTATTATGCTATTTCAAGGAGAAGAAAACAAGTCCATCTGCATGACCTTGAACGTTGTCAGATCATTACAAGGAGGAACAATATACCAAATATGGTTAAAATCTTTTGAAGCATATTAGTTTTAAAGTGTCCACAAGGGAGATATTGCCTTGTAGTACAACAGCCACTGTGACCTTGACATTTGAACTTTAAAGTTAATAGCTAAGCTGTACACGACGTCTTTAAGACATTGTATGGCCATCGCGCCATCATCGTAATCCATCGTGTAGCCTTCGTAATCCATCGTGTAGCCTTCGTGATCCATAGTGTAGGCTTCGACTGAGATATGAAGCTTAAATACCCGTCTTCGGTTACCTTCGTATGTCCATCTTTTACTATCGTATATAATTTCGGCACCATCGTATAGACTTCGTTATTCATCGTACTTGAATCGGTCACTTTTTGGTATTTTAACGAGATCGGGACCAACTTCGTACGAACTTACAATTTTCGCATTCGGGTGTCCATCGTATATAAAAATTGGGACAGTGTGAAGCGGGCATAAATAATGACACCTTATACAAATTTATTTTAAATCGAAAGACAAAAACGCCATATTATAAATCCTCACTTTGTAATTGACTGAACAACATATAATCTTGTTGATTATTTCAATGAAACAGAAATATAGCTTTTCTTATTACATAATGTGGAAATTATAATGTCCAAAGCAGTTTAAAAATTGATTATTTCTGAACATTTTTTATGAAACAATAATCATAAAATCTATGTCATGGTATGACAATGAATACACGCATCAAAGATACCAGGATTGAAATTTTATATATTTGCAGCAGACGAGCGTTTCGTCTACAAAAGACTCATCAGTGACGCTCGAATCGAAATAAGTTTAAAGGCCAAACTAAGTACGAAGTTGAAGAGCATTGAAATTTATTTTTGGAGCAATAGTTACTGCTTTTGCCTTCATTTGTACTTTTTTCAGTTCAGCAATCTGGTAATTTTATTGAAAAAGTACGGTTTGTAATATTAAATTACTTATCAAGTACAACTTGCTTTTTTTGGCCTGTATATTTCTACAATAACAAAGTTTAAAGCTGGTTCTTGACAAAAACTTTTGCACTATAATAGATTATTTGCAGAAAATGAAGTATATAGAAAGCTTAGACATTATTTGGTTTCGGATGATTTAGTTAAACAAAATGAATTTGTCTAATAACTGACTAAAGAAATATGGATTTTTGCCATGGTCTAAATTATTGCTAGTAGTGTCTCAAAACTCAATGTCTTGCAAAAACCAATTATTATTAAAAATATTGAAAATGGGGAAAATTATCAAAAAGGTTGGAGGAAACTTTACAAGACAAAATTGTTTTAATGAATTTAAAGTATAACCATTGTTTTAAGTCATTTATCACATTTTTTGTACTGAATTATGGAACTTGGTAGCTTTTAAATTGCAATTCTGAATCATTCCTCAATATAATATATAGGCAACAGTATTCTACCGATGTTCAAATCTCGTTAATTCATAAGAAGACACATCAAGGTAAAACAAACGAATACTAAAAGATCGTATGAGCTTCACAAGGAGCGATGTGTAGACATGGTTAGCCTATTTACTGATATGCCCAAATCACCTACCATGCAAACACTCTGTCAACATGTGTTAATCGTAGAAACAGGATATGATAAATCGTTTATGCTAGACCATATACGCAATATAGTTAACGCAGATATTATAATAACTTTTTTTTTATTATAGACTACCCATACGTATTTTTGACAAACATGGTTAAATCTAATATTTGATATTTGATATTAAAAGTCAGGATGTGAATGGGTGTCATGAAGTGAAACTTCAGAGAACTCAACAAAAACTGGTTGAATATTATGGTGCGACACCTAATCCAAATATTCTATAAATGTTCTGTTTAGAGTAAAAACATTAGCAGTACATTTTGCTTCAAATATGTTGATTAATAAAAACAAACACGTTTTTCTTAGGTTCCAACATTTATTCTTTTCAGTAGACGTGCAACTTTACACGCAACAAAACACTTCAGACTTTATTTTTTGCGTAAAAATGCCATTTAATCATTGAATGGTATTGTATTAATAATTCATTTTCTGTGGGCATGGATTTAATGGTTTCGTTTGATTAATTGTGTAAAATATTAACGAGATGGAGGAATGCCATAAAGGCCTGCTTAGTTTGTTTCCAAAGCCTATCATGATGTAATATGTCCTTGCAATATACGACTACCACACAATGAATAACATTACAATAAGGTAATCCCTGTAGATAGAGGAGTTCTAGAAAGTCCTTGAAAGAAAACACGTATCACTACTTTTACATTGACGAACAAAACGGTTTAGCATGTAGTATTTTAGGTTTGGGAATTTTTTCAGATGCTCGAGTTCCTTTGGTTTTGATTCCCCTGCGATACATAGAATACTATAATAGCTCATTAAAGGTCATTGCAAAAATTTAAGCAGATTTCTTTTCTCCTTTTATCCGACATTTTATAAAAATCAAATATCCTGTCAATATTTGTAGCTTATTTGTTGCTTTACGTATGCACTTCTGATTTAAAGTATCGATTTTAAATTCCAGATTTTTTAACATATTCAAATTATACATCCTTAAACCATCGTTCATGAATAACGAAAATCAGAAAGTATAACAAAAACTCCAGACACTCTTCAAAACGACGCATAAATACAAAATGCAATATCGAAAATGTGTTTTTTTTTGCGTCAAATTCATCTACAACTTAAAAATGATTCGCGTATATTCTTCTTCATTCTGTTGATACATGTCTGTATAATGAGTTTGGTGTTCCGTTTTACGAACATGAAATATATAGATGATTTGAATGGACTTATATGGAAAGATGACATCATTAATCAAGGAACCGGCTTTAAACTGTAATGTTACACAATAATGATAACCAAGAAGACACGTTACCTGTGAGTTGAGATACTGATACGTTATGATGGTCAACCATTTTGTTAAGGTTAGCTTTGGCGTTTTTGTGTATGTTGGTTTTTGTTTTGTTGTAGTTCAGAGATTCTGTTTTTCATAGTTTTCCACTAACAGTTGAGGTTCCAGGTTTTGGTTTGTGACCTAGACTTGTTTTCATTTAATCGATTTATGTTTTTTGAATAGAGGTATACTACTGTTGCCTTTATTTACGTAAAGAACACACTCCTGTTTATGCAGTCCATTTAGTGTGAACAAGCAGTAGTAAAACGTATTAATTGAGATATGTAAACGTCAAATGATGTGGCAGATGTTATAAAAGAGACAGTTGACAATAGAAAAGTTGAAATCATCACGTTGTCAAAGATTCTAGTTTGAAGGAGCTCCTCTATGTCAGTATTGAAAACATCCAAATATGAACAATGCCTTGTAGCTTCGTTAATATCGGTACTAATAACAAAATATTTGGTGTATATGAGATGCACTCAGTGAAACATAGGTTTTTGAGCGACATGACGTCATCAATATCTGCAAGTGAAATTTGTCTTTATGTAACATCACCACCTTGTTGACACTTTTAAAATCAAAGAAAACATATATTTCCTAGGACTAGAGATACACCAGGGTATTACCCCCTTAAAAATCAAGAAAACTCTTATAATTGTGAAATGAATACTCTTCATGGATGTTGAAGGATTATTGGAAAAATGGATCGGAACTATGAAATTAACTAAAAAAAAGACATTTATGACCACCATACAAAACAGCATGTTCATAAAACTACTATAAGTTATCTGCCTTTAAAACCAGAAAGGGAAAAATGGGAAACATTATGTGTACTGACCTTCAAATCAATGCAGTTTCGAATACAAATTGTCAAACTGAATTTGTGAGATCATTTTAATTAAAGCACCCAAAACTTATGAAAATATGCATGGAAATATGCATGGTCAGAAAAACTATAACCGGGTTTTGAGTCTATACGTTTTGAAGTGCGGGATAAGAAGACGATTTGTAGTCATGCAGACTAACAACTATTTTTCAGATGGCTGCCGCCACGAATATACCCATATTAATGAAAATGATAGAGAATTATTTGTAACTGCATTAACCATAACTGAATAATGTTTTATAAAAGGACTTGTTTCCCATGATATCAGCAATGTAAACCCGTTATACAATGTAGTTAATTTTAGAAAAACGGGGCTTGTGATATCTGTCCGAATAATGTACAATTTAAAAGATAACAAATAAAGATAATTTTCAATATCCCTTTTCCAAGAACAAGAGAAAGGAGTACTCATTGATAAAATACATAGTTTGTCGACCTATTACTAATTTTGTTTTATACTTTTTCATTAAGTCACAAGTGGATATGATAAGAAAATATTTCCTCATACCAAAAAACATATTTTCCTTAGTAAACTTATAGAAACAAATTAAACCGGGTAGAAAGAATGCGGATATGTTAATATCACTGCGAGCTATTACATTAAACAGGTAGGCCATGAATAACTTTTAATGGTCATTTTTTAAAGATTTTAATTGATCGAATGGTGTTAATTAGAAGGGAAAATAACAGAAAAAAAGGAAAAATAAACCCTATTATTTTTTATAAAATTTGGACGTTTTGTTTCATGAAATCTTCAGAATTGTATACTTTTAGGTGATCCAAATATAGTAGTTACCTCAATTCTACGTTGTTCTGTGTTAACAGGGTTTTCTTATATGTCACTGGAAAAAAAAATAACTTTAGAAAATACTTTTCGAACTTTTTCATCGAATTTGGTGCATTGCAAGTGGTATGAAAAATTTCAATTGTTTTTCTTTTTGTTTTTATCGAGAAAGCCTTAAAGGGGCACTTGCTGCCAAATTCATGTTCACCGATAAGACTCAAATTCTCATATTTAATTTATAACAATGTAAAACCTTTTTCCAAACTTTCAAAAATATAAAATATACAATTTACAGAAAATGGTCTCAATAAGATGTAGTTTCGTTTCGTGTGAATTTTAGCACTGACGCCATGCGATGTAAATATAAACATAGATATAAATAGATTTTTTGTGCTGTTTCAGAAATTAAAATGTGTCGTAATTTTTGTGCCTTTTCACCACTTCCTATGTGACGTCATTTTTATGATTTTTTGCGTTGAGGCCTGGACCTAGTCGGGTGTGTCTATTTTTATGTGTTGTCTTTGTATTATGTATTCGGGTTTTGTTTTCTGTAATTAGTTAATACTTCAGTTTCATTATGTTTATCTTTTATATTCATTTGATAAAATTTTCTGTTTGCAATATCATAAATTGATCTAAATAATGAGGATGTTCTTATCCAAAGCAGAAAAGCATAGCCGTATTTGACACAACCTTTTTCAACTTTTAATCTTCAGTGCTGTACAACTTTAAACTTTTTTTTTATTTCGATCTTTTATATTTAGGCGTCACTGGTGAGTCTTGTGTGGACGGGGCGCGTTTTTGGGGTATTGAATTTTAAACCTGATGCCTTTTGTTATCTATTAATCATGTGTTTCTTTGTCTAATACGTTCTACTCTTCATTTGTATTGTAGTCCTGTAATATTATGTTGTCATTTCAATGTTATGTTTAACATTGCCATTAAAGTACGAGGTTTGGCATGCCTCAAAACCAGATTCAACCCACCATTTTTATCTTTAAAAATGTCCTGTACCAAGTCCGGAAAATGGCCATTGTGTTTTCTGTGTGTGTAACATGTTAACGTTGTGTTTCCGTTGTGTCGTTTGTTTTCTCTTATATTTGAGTGTGAATTCACATTACTATAAGACGTGTCATGGTACTTTTCTATCCCAAATTCAGGTATTTGGTTTTGATGTTAAATTTGTTATTCTCATCGGATTTTGTCTAATGCTTAGTCCGTTTCTCTGTGTGTTACATTTTAGTTTTTAGTGTCGTTGTTCTCCTCTTATATTTAATGCGTGTCCCTCGGTTTTAGTTTGTTACCCCAATTTTGTTTTTTGTCCATAGATTTACGAGTTTTGAACAGCGGTATACTACTGTTGCCTTTATTTAAGCAACTCGTGCAATTTTATTTTATATGTCTGTTTAATTTTGTGTTATAAAGATTAAAAATTCCTGTTTATCGTCGTTTTTATCTTTAAAAGAATGATTTTGTGAGAATCGAATCAGTTAATCAATTATTTATCTTTATTTCACTTTAAATGTTGGCATTCTTTTCCGTTAAATATCCGTACACGGACAATGCATGCGTTATTATATCTCTTTCTACGGGGTTAAATTGGACTTCACATGAATACAGATTTAATGAGGTCAAATTATTCACTTGCAAGTGAATAATTCATTAACAAAATTTATTTTAGTTTAATTTGACAAAATTGAACAATTTTAGCTGATAAAAGCAAATTTTTATTTCACTATTTCACTTTCATGAATGATTGAACAAACAAAATCATACTTTTGATTTTTTTTTTATATATATCTTGTAGCTAGTGCCCCTTTAATATGAACGTTTATGAAACCTAGTGATATTCAAATTATCTAAAAAAGGGACTTAAAACCATGAAAACATATTCAGTTATTTATTACAAGTTTACAATTGAAATCATAGTCAGTGTGTGTTATATATTTTATTGATGATGATGGGTAGCTTTACCTTTTAAACACCCTGCGGCAGTTTAAGTATTAAATTCAGAATGGAAACGGAGAATATGTCAATAAGACAACAACCCAACCGAAGACCACCAATGGGTCTTAAATGCATGTGCAGAACGAGAAACATACTTGTTAACCCTGTATTTAACTAGACTGACTTTCTAAGCCGGATAATTAAAGTTTGTTCACAAGGTATCAGTCCGCAGGAAGACATGTCATCCTATCCGATCACATTATTTGAACATTCTTTGCTCTTTCTCCTTAATGCCGAGTTTTAATATTTTAACTCGAAGCAAAAAAGGGGGACAGAAGTCAAGCAGTAAACTACAGTCTATTTCGTTAACTACAATATGTTGTAAAGTCATGGAACACATGATATAGGCACATCATGAAACATTTTAAAGAACATCACGTCCTATCCGACTTCAAACACGGATTCAGACGTAAGTGATCATGTGAAACCCAACTCATTAACACCATAGAAACAGTTGCAAGAGGAATGGACCATCGATGTCAAAAATAAATGCTTATCCTTAATTCTCGAAAGCGTTCGATACAGTTCTCCACCAAAAACTTCTAAAGATAATGTTATACTATTGGATACTACTATGATACTACATTCTACAATGGATTTCGACATGGCCCAATCAGCGACACCAGAGGGTATGTCTAGATAGAGAAGCCAGTGAGATCAAACTTGTCTGATCAGGAGATCAACAGGGTACAGTACTGGGACCAATTTGTTTCTTAAAATACATCAATATCGATACCCTGCAGTCAAATTATCAGAAGATCTCTGTTGGGATATACACATCAATAAAGTCATCACAAAATCAAACCGAGTATTAGGATTCCAAAGACGTATTATCTTGAAGTGTTCACAATACATCAAAGCGCAAGCCTATACATTGCTAGTCCGCCCACATCCTAAATACGAGTCTGCAGTATGGGAGACGTAACGGAAACATCACATTAACTCCCAACAAATGACCCAATTTGAAAGAAAACCTGCCAGATTTGCGATATCAACATACAGTCGAGAACCAGTGATAGTTACAAACATCATGAACACCCTAGAATGGCAAACTTTAGAATCTAGACGGAAATCCAGTATGCTGGGCATGTTTTACAAAGCAACAAATGGACAGGCGGCTGTCAACATACCATCATACGTGAGAAGAACATCTACCTTAACAAGACAATACGATTAAAAAAAAAATACTCAGATCAGTACCTCCACAGATGCCTACAATTACAGCTACTATTATATACCACGCACCATCACCGACTGGAATAGTCTGCTTGTTCAAGCCTCCAATCTACATCCCTGGTATGCTTCAAGGAGCAACTTGGGAAACTGCAGCTGTAAACAGAAACAACCTGATTTTATCCAATTCTAATTGTAAATATTGAGCACGCAGGTTGACGTTTGAACAGCAGTATCTACATTATGATTTCCCACTGCAGACCAATAGTATATATGTAGATGTACATGTAGAGCAGCAGTTTAAAAGCATATTCTGGACGAAAACATGTTAATGTTGTAGTCATGATATGAACAGCGTATAAACATACCGAACTAAGAAAGTGTTAATCTTCTAAAATAGAAAGTTTCATCCCTTTCCTATGGTTTTTAACATAAACTATAAATGTACGATTCTGCATAACGATTAAATAAGATATCGACAAATATTCTATTTTAGGCAATGTTAAATTTTTAAAAATAGAGTATATCTTTCTCTAGTCTACAACTGATTTCCCATTCTTTGATTAGATAATCAATTAAGGTATTTTCATTGCTGTAATAATTGTACCTGAAATTCACAGTTTTCTTTTTTATTTATTTAAATAGTTGCGGACATTAGAATTTCATCCGGTCGTTATCGGATTACTTTGACTAAATTCATGTGTTCTTGACTTCCGCAATTTAAGAGTCGGTTAAATCACTATAACATAACAATAATAAATTATTACATCATGACGTCATCCATACTTGTCCAGTTCATGTATTTCTGTATATGTTGATATGCGTGTGTGTTTAATCTCTTCAATCCAATTTTTTTTTAATGAATATAAAAAAAATCGATTATAGCATACTGTGCATAAAAATAACACGATTTCCTTCCTGTAACAAGTGAAATGATTACTTTTTTCTCCGTATTGTTTTTCTTATCGATAACTGAGCTACTGACATACTTGTTGTCACTATCTCTTCAATGCAGCTATACACTGATACGTTTTATTCAAATTGGCTAATGTAGCGGACTTTAAAAAAATATGATTCATGCTAATCAAAGTTAAGCTATACAAATAGCTGTACATTTACATGTAAGTCTAAGGGAATGCAACCCGAGTACAAATCTCAGTAACAGAAAATAATACCATAGCTATTTATGGCATATTTTTTACAAATAAACCATGGTTTTGTCATATATGAAATTTGTAAAGAAAAAGAAAAAGAAATCATGCAAGACGATATAACATTGGAAATTATAACTAGGGTGTTTGAAATCCTCGATTTTTGGTTATTGAGATGTACTATACTTGGATGTATTCTCTCATATGCTTAATTGTACAGCTATAGGTTTAAAACAAATGGAAATACACTACTGATATCTCGATCTTAACGAGGTTGCTTTAATAGGTTCTTAGGCAAACAAATTCTCAGACCGTTTACATTAAATTGCGTCTGGTTACTTTAAATGAAGCTTTAATTAAAGGACTGACGTTGAGATGCACTCCATCGCTTTTAAAATTTATCGGAAGAAATTACAATTTTCACTAGAATATAAACTACTACAGGTCATCGTATTTCATTTTTTAAAGCGACATGGGTTTTGCACATTGTTACAGTTTAACAAAACCAATATCGTATACTGCATGACTAAATATGGAACAACTAAGAAGAGAAAACTAATATAATATTCTAAACAAGGAAGTCAATATTTCAACCCAGCCGTCTCCTCGCATATTTATATGTAACTAATTTTAAAATGGATGAAAACCTATACATATATTCTACATTTTAAACATTTCTCTGAAAGAACCATTACAGTGCATTGCATGTAACCATACAGGATAGAAAACCCGAATAACAAGGCGTTTACTTTCCAGAATTAGTAGAAAACTTTAGCTTATAAAAGTAAATTGAAATGAATACAAACAATAATCGATACGGGTAAAACGGGAAAAAGCTGACAAAAAATCTTTGGACTCTTTTTTTAATTCAGTAATGAAGATAGTTGATATTCGAATACAACATTTTAAAGATCATTTTACTCCAAAAACTATAAAAACCCTATTTCGCGTATCAAAAATAAACTAACAGAACTAGCCAAGGAATTTGTTTTTGTCCCGGCTGATAAAGCTGCTAATAATATCATTATTGTTTGACGTAAATTTTATATAGAGGTTCTGCAAAAGGAAATCACAAATTCACCAACATTCCAACTGACTTCATTTTCAGAAAACGACATCTGTAACAAACTTTTGGCTACTTCTTTACAAGCAGAACCAAACACAATGAAAGTCCCAACTATGTACTGGCTTCCGAAGCTGCACAAAAAACCGTACAAATATAGATTTATTTCATCTTCTAGCCATTGTTCAACTACTAAATTGTCTGTTTTACTTACTAGTACACTTGGTACAATAAAAAACCTGATAATAAATTGTTCAAATAAGGCCTTTGAAAATAGTGGAATTAATTACTTTTGGAGTGTCAAAAACTCGTTGAAAGTACTTGATGAATTGCATGCATATATTGGTGATTTTGAATCTGTTCAAAGTTTTGATTTTTCTACCCTATATACCACTTTGCCTCATATTCTTATTAAGAAAAAATTCACATCCCTAATGAACTGGGCATTTAAAAAGTCGGAATGCGAGTACATATGTTCAAACTCTTTTAGATCATTTTTTAGTAGCAATAAACAAAAGAACTATGTCAATTGGACATGCTTTGATACTATTTATGCGCTTGAATTTTTACTTGATAACATTTTTGTTCGCTTTGGAGATTCCGTATATCGTCAAGTTATTGGAATTCCAATGGGGACTAACTGTGCACCACTTATTGCGGACATGTTTTTGTATTGTTATGAGTTACAATTTATAACTAAAATTAGCAAAGACCCATCAAAACAACATTTGATACAAAAATTTAACAATACTTTTAGATATTTGGATGATATATTGGCTCTCAATAATGACGACTTCAGAATGTATACTAAAGAAATTTATCCTGTAGAACTTACTTTAAATAAAGCTAATGATAACAATGACCAATGCCCTTTCCTCGATCTTGATATCTATATCATAAACGGGAAGCTTAATACAAAAATGTATGATAAAAGAGATGATTTTTCATTTCCTATTGTTAATTATCCATTTTTAGATGGTGACGTTCCCTTGTCACCATCTTATGGTGTTTATATATCTCAACTTGTACGATTCGCTCGTGTATGTAACAACGTAATAGATTTTAGCGAGAGAAATTTATGTATTACTGAAAAATTATTACACCAGGGTTTTCGATATCACAAACTGGTCAAAACATTTACTTAATTTTATCACCGGTATAAGGAAATAATTCGTAAATATAACTCAACATGCAGACATCTTATACGTTCAGGTATTTCACATCCAAAATTTTATGGATATATTCTTTATAAAGCACAAAAATGTCAGTATTTTCCTCAGAAACTAACAAAACCTTTAAATAGACTTATTAAAAGGGGATATAGTTACGATACTGTTGTCAGGTCATTAAAGATTGCATATTTTGGCTTTAACATTTATTCACTGATAGGGTCTTTGCATCGGAACTAAACGCATTTATTTCTAAAAAAAACAGTTGTTGGCATGACACGGGTTATGTTCTTCTCATATATTTATGATAGTATGATACTAAACCCCTTACGGGAGGGATTGTACCTGATATTCATATGACGAAGACATAATCTTTCAATCAGTTTAATTGAGGTCTGGAGCTGGCATGTCAGTTAACTGCTAGTAGTCTGTTGTTATTTATGTATTATTGTCATTTTATTTATTTTCTTTTGTTACATCTTTTGACATCGGACTCGGACTTCTCTTGAACTGAATTTTAATGTGCGTATTGTTATTCTTTTACTTTTCTACATTGGCTAGAGGTATAGGGGGAGGGTTGAGATCTCATAAACATGTTTAACCCCGCCGCAATTTTGCGCCTGTCCCAAGTCAGGAGCCTCTGGCCTTTGTTATCCTTGTATGATTTTAAATTTTAGTTTCTTGTGTATAATTCGGAGTTTAGTATGACGTCCATTATCACCGTACTATTATGCATATTTTAGGGGCCAGCTGAAGGACACCTACGGGTGCGTGAATTCTCGCTACATTGAAGACCCATTGGTTGCCTTCGGCTGTTGTTTGCTCTATGGTCGGGTGGTTGTCGCTTTGACATATTCACCATTTCCTTTCTCAATTTTATAAGTTATAACTATTGAGCTGATGATACTCACGCGTACTGTCAGTGTATACTGTTTGTTTTAAATATGAAAATTGACCAACCAGAATTAAGATCCTTGCCAGTCGTCTGCACAGCCTCGCTTTCTACCTGTTTCTGAGCCTTTTACAAAAAAACATTGATATTTCGAGACAATGTATGGTTATTCTATATATATAAAGCGCGAGGCTTTGCCGAGCTTTTTAAATAGTTAAAATTTAACTGATTGAAATCCTTCTTTTTCAAAGATTTGAAGAAAATTGTGTACGTCATCAGGAATGGTCGCCTTTTTTCATGACGTCATAATGGGAAAATTCAGAATAAACAAAGAAAATTTAACGTCACAATAAAATTTCGACCAATCATTTGCTGAGAACAAATTTTTCACTAGAGAATAGAAATATTTTTCTCACACCGGTCAGGAAATGTGAAAATATCATTAAAAGTAAAGAAAATAATTTAACAGTTTTTAAATAATAATAAGGAATTTGGTATGATTGTCAATGAGACAAATATCCACTAGTCTAAGAGTTCAAATGATAAAGACAAAAGCAATTTTAAAATATACATTACCGTACGGCATTCAAACTGATTTAATTTGAAAACGAGTGCATGAACCCCTATTTTTTAAAACGACATTTTGTGTCATTTTGCAAGGAGATAATGTGGACCAAATTTTATAAAACTGTAAATAGTGCATTTTTAAAAATTTTGATATACAGCAAAAAATGACGTTTTTTTTCTCAATTCGTGACCATTTGACAAATATGAGTTATTGCCGAATAATAAAATGCATTATTTTTTAAGATACTTATAAAAAACAGAATTTACAAATTATTTAACAAAAAACAATTTGTGTTAATCTTTTAAAACAAAAAAGTTATTACTTTCTTTGGAAAGGAAAAATACGGCCACAAATCCGAATTTTAAGCAAATATATAAAATGTTAACCTCATTTAACTGAAAAAATAGCACATGAAGGTATTTATTTTATTACAAGTCATATTTAATTTAATCAGGCAAAAATTAGCCTATATAGAAATTTTCATCGAACTGTAAATACAGGATCAAAACTGTATCGCATGCCCTTAAATGCACCGACATGAAACATGTGAAACAATCAAAACGAGAATTCTAATGACTTCATTTATACAATACAATTTATGTTCATTTAATTTCGGTTCTGTATTATCACTTTGGTAACATTAAGTGTATTGATAAACATTTTGTGCTTTAATAAAATTTCAATTTCAATTTCAACATGTTTACATATTCAAGATCAATTTCCTATGGATTATACTTTTTTTTAAATTTACTTACTGATAAAAGAATATGTAATTGGTTATTAGCTCAATACAATTTTAATATTTCGAACATTTCTATTTAGATAACAAAATTTTATGAGTAAATTAAAGTTGATCAAATGCTCATTGCAGTTTTAACAAAAATCGAAACAAGAGCCTATTACAGCCAACAAAGCATTATTGCGGTGCCATCGTGTATAAAGTCATAATTGTGAAACAGCACACAAATCAAAATGGCTACTATCCAGAAATCACTCTTACCATATGAATAATTATCGATCTCAGAAAATTAACATGGCAAATATCTTGAATGTTAACATTTTTTGGACTATGGATTATGGTTCTATTGGTATGAAAAGTGTGGTAAGCATAGGAATGTTTGAACACAAAACAAAATTCACAATGACTGAATGACAGGCTTTATACATGAGGATCCCGTGATAATACCCTTTTGACTCTTATATCGGTACTGTTTCGATTTTTCAGTTGAAGCATAACAATTTACAAATAATTTTTTAAGTGGTTGAATAAAAATTTTCTCCTGTTTAGTTGGTTAAACAAATAGTTCCTATGTTTAGTTTGTTCATCAAATATTTCATCTATTTAATTGGTTTATAATTATTTAGTAATGTATGTTTGTTTAATGGCCGTGTTGTATGTCTTGTGTCAGTAACAATGGATGCCATTACAGACATCCTCGGACCAATATTACAGACCTTGGACACACAACAGGGCTTTAGTTTTCTACATGCAGACCAACGGTATTCTGATACTTTCCAGGGTTGCATTAGTCTCTTGAATTGGGAAAAAAACTAGTTTAAGTCCTGAAATGGTCAGGTAAAATTGAGAATGGAAATGGGGAATGTGTCAAAGAGACAACAACCCTACCATAGAAAAGGGAACACCCGGAGGCGTCCTTCAGCTGGCCCCTAAACAAATATATACTAGTTCAGTGATAATGAACGTCATACTAATTTCCAAATTGTACACAAGAAACTAAAATTAAAATAGGTAGGCTGTTCTAGAGTATCAGTTTATTTCCGATCTATGAGCTTGACTTTCCCCTCTGATATCTCTCGCCCCTCTTATGCAAAAGATTAATCTAAATATTTTCTTATCAAATTTAGATGACTATGCGGTACGGGATTTGCTCATTGCTGAAGGCCGTACGGTGACCTATAGTTGTTAATTTCTGTGTCATTTTGGTCTTTGTGGAAAGTTATCTCATTGGCAATCATACCACATCTTTTTTTTATACACAAGACTTATCAGTTGGCTCGTAACGAAACATTTTGAAGGCGCAATATTACTTATTGGGAAATCCATATTCTATTCATGTACTCAATACTAGTACTTCATTTAGATATATATGCAGTCTGTTTAGGACATTTTCGAGGCGATTTGATTTGATTTGAGATGATGATCCACATTGAAACGTGTTTTTATGATTAATTGTTTGTATTTGTTCTATGGTTTTCAACTCGTGGAACCTTACAATGTTTTGAAATAATTGAAGGTTCGACCACCAGAACCTAGTTTAAAACCCCGCTTTTCAATCTTCCGTTTCCCCCAACTTTTATTATCACCTTGGAATTAATAACATTTATTGTAAGCCATTTCTTATCGTGACGCTCCTTGTTTTTTGCTTGTTTTTATTTTAAGAAATAAGAAGATTCTAATCAACTGTATCCAAATCATCTGTATACACAGATTGCTAATATTGAAGATAATTAAGTTTTGCTACTTTTATAACCTTGCGTTCGTAAAAACTGTGATAATCGAAACACATCTATATTGCACACAGCATGAATTTATTATTATCATTTATATAATAATTTATATGCGAATATACTTCATATAATTACAGATAATCACTAGGACTATTAATAATTAAAATATACATAATATAATATCTTATTTACCAGATTTAAAAGTACCATCATAAAGATTGATTAAATGGTGAAGGAAATTCATGTAAAACAGAATTGAATGGGATTATCGACCTGCGAATCGAGGATATGATAATGGGCTGTCAGTATTCACAAACAGAAATCAAGTCGAGGCCGACAATAACTGAGGATGTAGAGGTAATGGCGGATGGTTCTATACCCGAGCCGCCTCCACCAGCTCCTACCGATCCAAGACTACCATTAGATGCTAGACAAGTATTTAAATTGAAAAAGTCTTGGAAAGGAATTAAAAGATGCATCGAATCAACCGGAGTAGAGATGTTTATCAGGTTAGTCTAATTATGTATACATTTTTTTTTATCAACTCTTGTATTTTAGGCACGTTCCCCCCTTATACAATAAATAGTTAACATATTTTGTTATAATAAGTTATGAAACGGTGCAATACATTTCTTAATCTTTTAATTAAATAATTAAATTAGTATTACAGTCGTTAGTTGTATAATATGTATACGTATTTTTAGTTGTACTTTGAAGGAAATATGAATTTTATTATATTAGTCAGATTTATATCTTACACACATCTAAAGTGTATAACTCACCAACACATGTATAGGAAAACACTTGGTTTACATATTTTCTATTGTTAAATTCGCACCCTTCTCATAAAATGACAACATAACTAAACTATACGTACGTACGTGTGTATTTTTTCATCACTTCCCTCATCATATTAAATTATCATTACTGAACAAACCATTTTCACATTGTTTATGAGGATAATTGTATATTTGTATTTGCAATGGTTTAAAAAGTGTTAGCATTCAGTCAATTAAGCTGACGACATCAACAGAACATAGATGTGTTAAATTATTGATCAAGTGATGTGACACTTTAACACACTGGAAAATAAGCTAGTTTCACACCAAATAAACAGAAATTGATCTTAGAAAAAACAACCATATAATCAATTTAAGTATCCTAAAGAAAATCGATTAATGTAATCGCTTTGCTTTTTATACTTAACATTGCATCGCAGGTATTACTCTCCTGATTTTATTTTTATTTTAATATCAGAATCTTGTTGCGTTATTTTTATTGTATAAAGCAAATCCTATGAATAGAAATCAATCGATGACCGTATGTTGACTCCCTTAATGTCTTTTCTGGGTTAATTGTGTTCTTTGTTTGGTGCTTTATTAAAGCATTTCCCACATTCATACGTAATACGGACAGAAATAGACTTAATTTTTAGGGACATACGTGATTAGAAAGAGATATGACAGAGGCATAGATATAGCCGGGGAACAACAAACGATAAAAATATGAAATGACTTATTTATTTTTATAGTAGTCAATAAGTTTTTTTTACATAAGATCTAAAGACATAGAAACCTAACTATATTGTAAGTTTTAAATTGTCAGGGTTATTGCAAGTTGTGAAACAGTTCAACAAATATTACAGAAAATTGGACAAATAACATCATTATACCTAAACAAATGAGCCTTCCTTAAGGATGATGTTAAACAAAACTGCACATACATCTCTTAACAAAAGCTTATTGTACGTTTAATCCAATTTATTTTCGTAATTGAGGAAGGTCTCTATACCTGGTCTCTGGTTTTCAGCATGAAGTTTGAAGCGATACATAGTTCATACTGTATTTTTAGCAAATATAGAGACCTTCCTCAATTATTAAAAGAAAGAGGATTAAATGTACTATAAACTTGTTACGAGATGTACGTGCAGTTATACAGTGCACTTTTTCAACCTCCTGCTTCCCGGACAGTTGGTTTAAATGTAAACGGGAATCCACAGTTTGCATCCTGGGCAACTGAGGAAATTTTAAACAGGAAATATTTGGAATAAACAAGAATTAAATTTTAAAAAAAGCACAAAAAGAAAGAGACCTATGACAATTTACTAGTTTTAAGAACAATAGATTACACATGGATGAACTGTGGGTAATGTTGACTTAATCACTTGCTTAAGCGAGGGCAACTATGCTGGATATATATGACCAGACGTTTCGTTTGTATCATTAGCAACACGGAACCACGAAAGATATATTGCAAGGGACCGTAAAGAAATACAAAGCGTATGACTTTCACTGAACTAAGCAACACATTTCATGTTTCGTTCTGAACGGACGTGCATGACCCTTTATTTAGGCATTCCTCACATTGTCAAATGGAATGTGTCGATTTCTATACCACAGTCATCGAGTACTAGCAATTATATAGTAGTTTTCGGTGTGCGGTTTTCCAAGCTTGTTACAAAATTGAGGTTACTATGACCAACCTTCAAACATCAATAACTTTGATTAAATAGTACGCCTATGTTCAGATCCGGTATACAAAATGTAATACTGGAATCATCTTACTCAATACAAGTTTTGTTATTAGGGGTAAAAGTCATCCTGCAATAGAAATCATTCTGAGCCACGTTTTACGATTCACAGATTTGAATTATGTTTTAGATATTAGATTCTGAGTGACCACAACGTTTAGGTCCATTTCACACTAAAATTAAATGTAAGTCTTGTCTCAAAGTTATGGTCCATCTCATAACCTTTTAATCGTAGATTATGCATGAAAACATCACATAGTCAAAGTTCAAACCTCTTTATATAGTTCAGCGGCTACAAGCATATTTCAGACGAATTGTGCACATCCTGTTACAAGCATGAAATTTGGCATAGACCTTTCTCAACTATTACTCTTTTATTTCAGATAGGGAGGCATTTGAAAAAAAATGTCTCACTTCCGGTAAAATCCAAAATGGCGGACGTCATACTTAAATCAGGCAAATATCGAAGGCTAGCGTGTAAAAATGTGTTATTATCATGCTACTATCATAATATTCGGTATATACCTTTGTTTTTACTACTTTTGGATAAATTAGATAGATAAGATGTCTTCAGAAACCCCACTTCCGGTTAAAATCCAACATGGCGGACATTGTACTTAAATGAGCTTATTTTTTTAGGGAGGGTAATTGAAATGTGTTTTAACGTATTGCTACTATCGTTACATTGTGAAGGATTCTTTCTTTGGTGCTTCTGATGGCTAGAATGTATAAGACATATGCCTTAAAAACCCTTACTTCCGGTTATAACCAAAATGGCAGACATAGAAATATCATTTTTTTATTCAAATTTTCAACTTTTTTCAAAATGTAAAGAAAACGATTTTATTTTGTGCTGGTCATTAAACTTTTGGCTTAAAGTTATCCCCAAAACCACTTATTCTAGCATGTTGTAAATGTTTAGATATAAAGTTAACACTTCCGGTAAAAAATAAATTTCAAAGATGAGTCCTCAATCTATTTCTTCGATGTAGAGTTTTGGATAGATTGATTAAAACAAAATAGAATCACCATAATACTAAAAAATATTTGAACTTACTACTATTTGGCCAGGAATACATTTTTATTCACAGTCACCATGACATGCACACATCGCAGTGCACGGGATACCCGATTTTCAACATTAAAAATAACCGCGGTATCCTTTCTTACATCCACAATGTACAAGATTCTTACAAAATGATGAGGTCTCAAAAAGAGTTTTTAAAAAGCTATCCTCTTTGTCTTCGCCTTGAATGGGTAGCATAAGAGCCAATCCCAAGCTCGTCTCCCTAAACACCTACCTAAGTATATTGCATGATTTACATGCAGGAAAAGACATGACCAAGTTGAGGGATAGCATCAAAAAGCCTTCCCTTTTGCGCAAATAGTTATTTTCTTGCTTCGTTAACAATGTTATACCCATCCGTTAAGTTTGTGCGATCTTACAGTAAAACCCCGGTTATTTAGTCTGATTAATCATCATTCTTTATGTTAAAGTCACATCTTCAAATGCAATCAATGTTTCCCACATAGTCTTTTTTCCCTTTCAAACAAAGAGAGAACCATATCACAACAGGTAAAGGCATGGATAACAATACGTGCATGTGTCAGATCACTCATTGCCTAGCGCATTTGAAAGGCCATTGATAGATATTAATCCAAAGTCTTTTCCGCTCCCAAACACAATCCATAGTTCGTCTACCCCTATTTGACAGAATAGCGAAACAGTAGTGACAGCATCATCATTAACGACTGTTCGAATCATGACTCGTTTAAGTTCGTGTTTGACTGCATCAGACACATGCACCATGATTTTAGTGTCTGCCTCTAAATGTGAACTTGGTGCTGAACTTGAAATAAATCACGTGGTTGATTGGATAGAATATCCTGACCATTTGTTGCTATAACGACCATACGCATCCAAGACTTCATCCACTCGTATTTCAGTTTCAAGGTATTTTATTAAGGCAAGGACATAATACCCAATCAGCATACTCGTTAGGCCGCAATTCACAATCGGAGAGCTGATTTCCAACATTTACAAAGACTGTGGTATTGTTTCTCACATCGTTAAATTCCAAAAACACATATTTTCTTGCCTTGTTAACCAAATCTGTTTCTTTTTTCGATCTTACAACAAAACCACGTATCGTTTTCAATGACATTAAACTTATCAAATCCATATTGTGATGTTGACTGGTCAATCATCATTCTAAATGCTATAGGCACATCTTCAAAATCCATTTATGTCACCAACGCAGTTTCTTTTCCAGCAAACGTGTTATCTTTTAATGCCTAGTGCATTTGAAAGGTCATTGATTGATATATATCTTATACTTGTTCCCTTCCAAATGCAAACCAAAGTTTGTCTGCCCCTATGTCACGGAATAGCGAAACAGCAATGACATCAGTATCTGTTTGAGTCGTGACTCATTTAAGTCTGTGTTTCACCGCATCAGACACATCGATATTGATTCTAGTGTCAGCCTCTTCGTGTAAACATGGTGCTAAACTTTAAACATCATCAAGTGTTGGATAACACTGAACATCCTGAGCATTTGTTGCTTCAACTACCTTGTACTCAAAATTGTATTGAGCAAGCTGCTGTGAAGGAAAACTTAAAAGTTCTTTCTTACTGTCGTCATCTCTCAGAAAACTTTGCCAATTTTGAGGATGTTTTTAATCCTGGATTCGTCTGTGTATTCCCTTTCCCCTAAATGTTGCTCTTGCTTCTTTTAGCAGCTTTAAAACTACCAGTATTGCTTATGTTCGCATCCGACACTACATCCACTGTTTTTACAGTTTAAAAGTGTTTCCGAACGAGTATGATGATTGGGAATTATGTCCTTACCTTTATAAAATACCTTGAAACTGTAACAAGAGTGGATGAAGTCTTTGATGAGTATGGTAGCTGTAGCAACAAATGCTCAGGATATTCTATCTTACCCACCACGTGATGTATTTTAAGTGTAGCACCATGTTCACATAAAGAGACTGACACTTAAATCATGGTGCATGTGTCTGATGCAGTGAAACACGAACTTAAACGAGTCATGATTAACAGTCACTGATGATGCTGTCAATACTATTTCGCTATTCCGTGACATAGGGGCAGACAAACTATGGATTGTGTTTGGGGATGCAAAAATCTTTGGATTAATATCTATCAATGGCCTTTCAAATGCACTAGGCAATGAGTGATCACACACACTTATTTCTGACCCATACCTTTACCGGTTGTGATACGGTTCTCTCTTTGCTTTAAAAGGAAAAAAAAGACTGTGTGGGAGACATTGATGGTATTTGAGGATGTGACTTTAACATAAAGAATGATGATTGATCAGCCTTAATCACCGGGGTTTTACTGTAAGATCGCACAAACTTATCAGATGGAGCTAACATGATTAACGAAGCAAGAAAGTCAATTTTTGCACAAAATGGAAAGCTCATTATAAGTGAGGCTATTCCCACGACTTGGCCTAGTCTTTTCAAGCATGTAAAACGTGCAATATTCTTATGCAGGTGTTTGGTGAGACGAGCTTGGGAATGACTTTTATGCTACCCATTCAAGGCGAAGACAAAGAGGATAGCTTTTTAAAAACTCTTTTTGAGACCTCATCATTTTGTAAGAATCTTGTACATTGTGGATGTAAGAAAGGATACCGCGGTTATTTTTAATGTTGAAAATCGGGTATCCCGTGCACTGCGATGTGTGCATGTCATGGTGACTGTGAATAAAAATGTATTCTTGGCCAAATAGGAGTAATTTTAAATATTTTTTAATACTATAGTGATTTTGTTTTGTTTTAATCAATCCATCCATAACTCTATATCGAAGAAATAGATTGAGGACTCATCTTTGAAATTTACGTCATATTTTTACCGGAAGTGTCAACTTTATATGTAAACATTTACAACATGCTAGAATAAGTGGTTTTGGGGATAACTTTAAGCCAAAAGTTTAATGACCAGCACAAAATAAAATTATTTTCTTTACATTTTGAAAAAAGTTGAAAATTTGAATAAGAAAATGATATTTCTATGTCTGCCATTTTGGTTATAACCGGAAGTAAGGATTTTTAAGACATATGTCTTATACATTCTAGCCATCAGAAGCACCAAAGAAAGGTTCCTACACAATGTATTGATAGTAGAAATATGTGAAAACACATTTCAATTACCCTCTCTAAAAAATGAGCTTATCTAAGTACAATGTCCGCCATGTTGGATTTTAACCGGAAGTGGGGTTTCTGAAGACATCTTATCTATTTAATTTATCCAAAAGTAGTAAAAAACAAAGGTCTGTACCAAATATTATGATAGTAGCATGATAATAACACATTTTTACACGCTAGCCTTCGATATTGGGCTGATTTAAGTATGACGTCCGCCATTTTGGATTTTACCGGAAATGAGACATTTTTTTCAAATGCCTCCCTATCTGAAATAAAAGAGTAATAGTTGAGGAAGGTCTATGCCAAATTTCATGCTTGTAACAGGATGTGCACAATTTTTCACAAAGCCGCCGGACTAATATGAATAATTTCCCATATGGTCTCGCAGCATTGCGTGCGCCTCTTGTGAGTAAGGGAGGTCATGGGTTCGGTGTCCTTAACAGTTAAACAAACGAGTGGTATTCTTTTTTCTCTCTCAGTCAAGCAAGTGGCTGTTAAGAATTTGTTGAAAGACCAGTCAGAATAAAATATCTGGCTTTGATGACTGTTTTCTCATGGATTTTAACGCCGGGTCTATCCATTAAAATATCAACTTCATATGTCCTTTGAGTGTGCAACGAGGAATTCAAGAGCACATGACATGTCACCAAAATATGTATGTTATAGTTGCTACTGATCGTCAATCATTCGTCTATCATTGTCGTAACAACTATCATATGTGTACAATGATATATTCATGCGAGTCTGGTTTTTGTAGCGAACCATAATGCATTTACAGCATCGAAGCAAGGAAGTATAGAATCTTTATAATACATGCACTCTTATTGCCAACATCAAATGTACAGGTGAATAAACTTACAGAAACTGACAAATGCTACACTAATGAAATCAGAAATATCAGTAAAAAGTATCAGCTTTACATCCACTCTGTTACCTTTGATAATTAACATTTTTTCGGAATTGTTATTTTGTTTCGATTTTCGGTATATATAATATATGTGTTAAGATACATATATTTAAAATATGCTATATCATTTTTGTTAGTTCGGAGAGTTCTGTATCGATTTAACATTAAAATGTTGCTTTAATACACTACTTTGATATGCACCAAAGTTTAAGTGCATATTTGAAGTGTTTGAAGTCCATTTTATATCTATTAATGAACAAGATTGGGAAAGATGTGCAAGTAGGTTGCTAATATGGATACCATTGGAATAATTCGTTATCGTATCAAAACGTACTTCATCAGTTAAAACTACCAGTACTCATACATCATTGGCTTTCAAATATTTAGCTTTGAGCTATTCGGATTACTAAGGTAAATTGAAAAGAATTGCTTCGGTCGGTGGATTGAAACCTCTGCTTGTTGACTGTATCATCAGTCAAGTATGGATTTGGCTATTGTTGTGTGTCGCGTGTTTCGTCTAAAAGTCTTTCTTAATTGTAAATTATTTGGCTTTGCTCGTTTCTGATGAAGATAAATCTGGTAATCAGTTTGGACGCTTGAAATTATTTAAGATTAGTTATTGTTTTTGAAGATTATATTATCCTTTTTTTAAAGAAATAATACTTGGTGTGAAATAAAGTTACATTACAAAGTTTTATTCCAGAACATGGTAGGTTTCAAGTGAAAAAAAACCAATTAAACGTTTTAGGGAAAAATCATTTTCATTTTATCATTGGGAGACACACGTTTATTAACTTTATTTACAAACGCATTTTTATCGTAATAATAGGTACACAGTAACAGTAATATCAATATAATTGTAATAAGCTTTCTGATATTCCCCTCATAGCAAAAAGCATTTAATTACAGTATAAAAACCTTTTATTCAATCAAATGATATACGATTTAATTATGACAAGAACTATATGTTGCAGCATCTGTTAGATATTTCAATATGCTTCCGGATATTCTGGTTCTGTTATAAAAGTGAAATCAAATGCTGTCTCGCGTACCATCTGTAAATAATGTTTATCTGGTTTAATAGTAAATATTTCATGTACGATAAACCTTAACAGACTTTGATAAGCCAAGCGCAAGTGCTTCTTTTCAAAATTAACATCTTAGCCAATGTCTGTTCTATGCTCAATAAAAAAATATCATGTAAACTATTTTCTACCCTATTACATAAATATTTGATTAAAACAGAATTTTATTTATAAGAAATCAATTGATTGCCAAGGCTATGCAATTAACCTTTCATCTACTTGAGTCTTTGGCTAAGTATACAATCGAAGTGCATGTCTAAAATCCATAACACGTTTAATTTTCATTTCTAAGAAATCAACACAGCAATTTAGTGTAAAAACACATGAAATGTCATAACATTAGTGTAGTAGAATAAGTATTCCTAAGTCAAACAACAGGTATAAAAGATTCCAGATCAATTGTAAATAATTAATTAGACTATAAGACTATAAAAAAATTGCGATTTTCATAGGAAATATAGCCCCCTCCCCCCTAAAAAAACCCCACAAAAATCAAAAAAAATCACAAGCAACGAGACAGATGTACGGACATACAAACAAACCCATAACAATGCACAATGTTGACTTATTTGTTTCTGTCGTTAAAATTATACCTCTTTGCGTCAATGTGATTCCCGTCGTTTAATGCTAATATAAAAAAGAAGATGTGGTATTATTGCCAATGAGACAACTATCCACAAAAAAACAAAAATGACACAAACATAAACATCTATAATAGGTAACCGTACGGCCTTCACACTATGTATACCAAATTAATAAAATCAAAAATGGCTTCAAATGGACGAAAACATATGAACCACATAGAGAAGTAATGTAAAGAAGCATATCTACGACCAATTCACGCCTTCATATTGCTGTTATCTCCTTATGAATAGATAAATAAATACATCAAGAGCGATACAAAATTGAAAGCCATAATTGGTGACAATCGTCTGTTGGAAAATCTATCCATTAAATTCAACGAAGACTTTATCGATCACAAGAATTCATATCTCTACAAGAGGCGAAGATACATTTGTACATGTATCAGGGGCACATTCAAACTCATAAGTCAAAAATAAACTGTAATCGCCAATGCTAAAAAAAAAAAGAACAACAGACATACAACAGTATACAAAACCCAACATAGAAAACCAAAGAAGAAGCAACGATTCTAAACGAACCTCGTGAAAAACTAGGATGTTAAAATTTCAATAAGTTAGGTTCATGACATACATGTACAAATCTTTCAAATATGCGAATTACATTTCTTCTAAATTCTTTAATAGATAAAAGAAAACCCGTTCATGTATTTCTTCAATGGTTAATTGTTAGTTCCAAAGCAAATAATCATGGGAATATTCAACAGCAAATAGAAAAGAAAAAAAATTCCTAGTTTAATTTAAATAAACCATTAATGGAGAGTATAGAACAGAAAGATTTTCTTAAAAGCCTTAATTAATGAAGACAATCAATAAGACAGTATGATGCATCAGTTTATTATAGATTTATCTTTACGTCATTACTCGTTTGAATTTTTAATAAGATTTACACAGAACTGGTACATTATATTTTGTTATGTTGACCTTCAAAGATGAAAAGATGTCTAAAAAGTAAAATTACAAAAATACCGAACTCCAAGGTAAATTCAAACCGGAAAGTCAAAATCAAAGGCCCAATCACGTCAAACGAATTGAAAACAACTGTCACCTTTCATACTTGGTACAGGCATTGTCTAAGTTATTAAGATAGAATTATCATGTATTGAAGTTTAGTGTGATGTCATTTATCAATGAACTAGTACACAATTGTATTTAGGGGCCAGCTTAGGACCCACTCCGGGTGCGGGATTTTCACGCTGCGTTGAAGACCCATTTGTGGCCTTCAACTGTTGCCTGCACTTTGGTCGGGTTGTTGTCTCTTTGACATATAATTGTAATTTTAAATATCTCATTATATAAAAAAGAAGATGTGGTATGATTGCCAATGAGCCAACTATCCACAAAATATGGTTATTATGCTTGGTTTTCTATTTGAAACCGATCACCATTTACAACTTGTACGTTGCTTTAACTGTTGTCCTTTTGAACTCGTTGACAGTTTTCAGTAACTACCAATTTTAGCACAATTTAATCGATTAGGGAATTGTAAACGTGCTAAATGTGATTTCACAATATAGTTTTTCAGCAAATGATTTATTGCTACATTGTGGCTGTTTTATATTTCATTTAATCTGTGAAAATATTGGCACTTCACACCTTCCGTTACGACTAGCATAATTAATCAAACTTTAAATGCATGTAGACTATGATGTTATAGGAGACAAAATGTACATGCAAAGATTGATTAACGTATTGAAGCAGGTTTATTTGTACAATTTCGAAATTAGTATGGCGTTCATTATCACTGCACTAGTATATATTTGTTTAGGGGCCAGCTGAAGGACGGCTCCGGGTGCGGGCATTTCTCGCTACATTGAAGACCTTTTGCTGCTGGTTTTTTTTATGGTCGGGTTGTTGTCTCTTTGACACATTCCCCATTTCCCATTTTCAATTTTATTAATTTCAAGTGGCTAAATTGATATCCCCGAGGGTATCACCAGCCCAGTAGTCAGTACTTCGGTACTGGCATGAAAATACAGATTTTTGTGTTATTAAAATTTGCTGTTACAAAATATTAGAAATTATTATAAATTACGCAATGTATCTCCCGAATGCAAAGCTCTGATTCCTTTTACGGATTTGGCTATATCTTTTGGACCTTTTGGATAAAAGCTCTTCATCTTTTATATAAGCTTTGGATTTCAAATAGTTTGGCCACGAGCATCCCTGAAGAGACATGTATTGTCGAAATACGCATCTGGTGCAGGAAAACGGTACCGTTAATGTTTATATGCATATTCAGAAATATTAACATTGAACAAATTTGGAATTAAGTTTTTGTATGTGTCGTTTACAAAAAAATGAAATAACAAAAATACTTAACTCCAAGAAAAATTTAAAACGAAAAGTCCTTATATATTACACGTAAAATATTCGTATGATACAGTGTTTAATCAAATGGCAAAATCAAAAGCTTTAAGAATTGGTAAACAAATGTCATATTTTCCTGACTTGGTACAGGAATTTCCTTATTGAGAAAGATGTGGATGGAACTTGATTTTATAGCTAGCGACGTATTTGATGGGGATGGGAGTTGGCAAAGTTTAACTTAAGGTACTTATCGCCTCCCATAAAGAGCTTCCTTAAAGTGAAGAAGAATGGCATTAATAAAATGTGTTTCTCGGTTCAAACACCCGAGTTCGACCAGTCCACACGACTGAATTTATCATGACATATTTTTGCAAAACAGATGAAAGTATGCGGATATGATTATCAAGAGTAAACCCAAAACAAGAGAAATCAATGGTACTAACTGTTGCTGCAATTATACGTTGAAATATGAGGATGTTCTTAAATGAACTGTCCTTGGCAGTTTAATGTTTTGGTTTGGGCGTTCCTAATCGAGGTAAAGCTCTAAGGACGAATGCATTTAAAAAAAAAGATTTATACTTATTCAGTGACATATCCAAGACTACTAACGTTCATTTGAAGCGGCAGTAAATCTATATAAAAATAATTATATATAAATATTTAATTATGATTGAGTCACTTTGTTCGATTTTAGTAATCAGTTTGATAGAAAATGATTGAAAAAACCATCTCATTATACTAGCCGTATATACAAATTCAGTTTGTTTGTACATGACCATAAAAAAAATGCGTTGAACTTGTACACTGTAAATTTAGATTAATTACTATAATCAAAACTATTCTCTCGTGCTATAAATGTTACAAAGTATGTCTTTCGTGGTTTAAAACGGTACCAGGATAACGTTAATTATTTTCAATAAAATTTAATTAAAGTACTTCAAAGTAAACCAAATGATAAAACATAAACAATCTTGGTTAACCAATTTCAGGGAGAAAAGATGATTCTAAACATTTGTCGCTTCGACTGTTGATTATTAACATCTGTCGCTTCGAAAAAATTGTAATAGATTTTATTTTTTAAATTAGATATTATCCAATGCTATAACATACATGTTTTTATATTACGTACTTTGGCCTATAATTGTCGTTTACTTATCACACATTTTAACTTTGATGGAGAGTTTTCTCATTCGCACTCATACCACATCTTCTTATTCCAATATAGTGTACTAACATAATAAAAATACAGTTACTTATCACACGCTGTTTATTATTGCCTTCAAATTGTTCAGCATATCTTAAATATTCTTTGAGTGCAGGTTGTATAAAGCACCCTCAAGACTATTTGATATGCAAAAGAAACATGAAAAAATCCAAGCTAAAGGTGTGGCCTCTATCTTAAAACTTGTTGCGCTTTCTTTTCAAAACCCACTGTAAGGTTGATGCGACAGTCGTACGATTGTTTTTCTTAAAGTGGTTTATGTTGGTACCCACGACAATGTGTTTATTGCACGACAGTCGTACGATTGTGGTAAGACACTATCACGACAGCCACAAGACAGTGACACAACAAAAAATCGTAGGGCAAGAAGGTGCATGTCCAATTTTCGTCACGCGACACACGACAGCGTCACGATGCTCAAAATATCGACGACGATCACAGATGACCTGCGATTTGAACAAACTTCTTGTTGAGGCGCTGCATAGATATGTTGTGGGTTCATTGTGACCAGGGCTTAAGTTTTCCGAATGATAAATCAAATTGGGTAATTGTTTGTTTGAATATAATATCTACTGAGAGTTTTTTTCCGTTAACGTGGATAACCTACAGTCTTCAAATCTAGACAATTTATGAAATTTATAAGTATGTTTTTATCACCAATGAGGGCGTTCTCGTGTCAAAATGTCTTTCAAAATGCAATTTATAAAAGGGGATTACTGTGCATGTTGGATTCAAAACATTACACATAACATATCAATTTCACCATAACATATGATATATAACACTATACATGTATAAAAAAATCCACGAAGTCAAAATTGAAAGTTGAGACATTTCAATTAGACAATCGATTCATACAGCATAGAATATAGATGCTTTTTTTGTGACTACAACAGATTAATCAATTTCAATAAAAAATTGACAACAAAATTCATTTTTATTATTGATTATCCAGATCACGCTCAGACATATTGAACAGCTCAAGATAGAATGTTAGTTAGATAAAAAGATCATAAAATACCTTCCAATTGGGGAAAATCCTGCCAATTATTATTTTTTAATTTGATATCGCTAAAAATCTAGATGTGAGTAAAAAAATCACGATAATTGCGTTCGTCGAACTGAGATAAAAAAATATTTATATAATGGTATGATTATATTAAACAAATAAGTTAACTAAGCATAATGTTTTCATGGTATACAAACATCTTAAATAATAACCTTATCAGCACCGTATTTTATAATTAAATTGGCAGCTGTTCGTGAATTTCGGGTGCAGCATCACTGACAAAATTTGAGTATACAAAGCGGGAGGAAAACATAAATCAAGAGAATAATAAATATGTAAATAGATACCAAGATATATATCTGAAACCGTTCGACCAACTGATATTAGTTTCAAAAGTTGGTAGTGTTTGCTGTTATGACTTGGTATACTTCGGTTAATTACTGGTAATAAAGTTCACATTTAAAGATTTTTCACTCATAAGAACTAGTTTTTGGGGCTATTCATATTTTGCTGTTCAGTGTGAGCCAAGGTTCCGTGTTGAAGACCGTACTTTGACCTTCAATGTTTACAAATGGTGAGTTGAATGGAGAGTTGTCTCATTGGCACTCGTACCATATCCTCTTATATCTAGTTAACAATGGTGTAATTCTCAATACTTATTTTTGCAGTGCATAACCATGGTGTAAAGTGATTTTCAGTTACAGTACAGAAGTAGTATGAATCAAAATGAAAGTATAATTTTCTAATTATCAGCAGGACACCTGTAATCGACACTTTTTTACGTCATAATTGTTCGACAAACAGCATATAGATTGTTAGCAACAGGCTTTGTTGATCAACCACTTCACTTATAACTTGCGTATCTATATATGAAGTATTCATAATAGACTGGAAATATTGACCGATCTGCCTCTGTCTAAAACATACGATTATTATGTTTACATTAAGTTAATGGTTATGATATTTTATATGATAATTGTTGATAAAACTGATAGATATTAATAATTTAATACCCATTCTTGACTTTCTAATCAAGATTGTCATGTTTCTCTAATGCTAAATGCAATATTTGCAATATAATGCAATAAATGAAGTTTCCCTCTTGTTTGCAAAACATTACACTATAGCATCAAAGATTACCAAAGAACATAATGTTTGGTATTATCTTTGAACTTGACGTAGGCCTTCAACGATCGATACAGTTTGTTCCGACATGCATCTACTTAATATATCCATGATAGCTACCGATGACATCATACGTCGTTTTAAAGCAGTTTTTATTACTAGCAATTGAATGACTGCCATTGACAACATGTCTGACATTAATGTTGGTTCCAGTTCAGACAGGAAATTTACGCACGCAACTAATTTCCTTTTGTGGAAAATGAGAACAAGAATCGTTATTATCAAGGAAATATGGTATTCGTCGAACACGCGAGTAATACGCTATAAAATAACTTTACAACGTGTACTTTTGTGTCAAGAGATAAGGCAGTTTTAGAGAAGTGAGACAATTTATATAAAACGCTTTGGGTAATTGGTATCCATTTCTTCTATACTAAAAAATGTTTACATTTATATATAATTATATTTCTTTTTAATACGTATGTAAAAAATACAATAAGGCAACAAGTAGATGTATAGACCACAATTCAAAACATATACAATGGAGTCAAACCTTAAAAGATTTAACAGGTGCTATTAGTGGAAAAATAACTTCTTTCTTTGAATTGACAATGATTGCAAATATTCTTGCCGAATGTCGAGGTTCTCTCCAGAACTCCGGTTTTATCAACTCAATTTTTTTTTCCGTCATGGAATATCAAAAGTAGCAAAAAGGGCAAAAAACCCACAAACGAGCAAACACAACTTCTTTCTCTTCAAAAACAAACACTTTTACATTGGAATTTTGATGAGGTTTCTGCTGCTTAATTTATACTTTTCTTGCGTAATGTGTGGTGGACTGTTGGTCTGTTAAATCATGGAAGTATAATATAAATATTTTGTTGGTCTGTTAAATCATGGAAGTATAATATAAATATTTTGTTGGTGTGTTAAATCATGGAAGTATAATATAAATATTTTGTTGGTCTGTTAAATCATGGAAGTATAATATAAATATTTTGTTGGTCTGTTTGATCATGGAAGTATGAATATTTGGTCATTTGTCTATACTTCTGTTTGTTTCCCGTCTGGAATATTTAAATGGCTCGTTTGGTATATACATTCTTACCTTTTAAGTATGTAAAGCTGCTTTCAAAACCCTGAGTGATATCAATGGTTTTTAAATAGCAATATGTTATAACAGAAACGGTACCAATTTTTCTACACCAGGTGTGCATTTCGACAATCAATGTCTCTTCAGTGAAACTCGGGACCAAATGTTAATTTCTGTGTATTTTAATGTTTTAATGATGATTTATTGGATTTTGATAATACGATGATTTGATGATATCTCTCTTATATATATCATAAGTCAAGATAAGAAATCTTGATACTATGCCAGTTTTTTTCATTAAAGCTGTCTAGCAATGAACACTTTACGATTTTTAACTTTTATATATACTTCTGATTTAAAATGACTTTAAATGTTCTAACGAACATTCACTATGCACTAAATGTGCACTTAAAGCAACTGACTCATTTCAAGATTATCGTTTAAAATGAAAAATTTAAAGTTAATGCTGATAAAAGTAAAACTATGCTTTTTTATCTAGATATTTTGTATTGAATGACATAGAGGTAGGAAAAGTAAATTTTTAGATATATAATTTGCCAGAAATTTGAATTTTAAGAGAGCTAAACAGTGAATAGTCAGAATAGCTACTGAGGTGTGAATATTCGGCAGAAAGCACGACATCACAACCAAAGACATAGCTCGAATGTTTTGTTTATAAAAGGATAATACCTTTTTTACTGTTTGGGTGTGAAGTATGGGGTTAAAGTTATAACGAAAGAGTAAAATTAACATTTTTGTTCATTGCTGTTTCATTTAAAATCATTAACACAATCTCATATGATATATGGTGAACTTGGTACTAGATAATGAAACGAAAGGTTGAATGACACGATTCTGGACTATTCATATTTTTTCCGCCCAAGAGCAATCCCCGTTTAGATATTGTTATGATAATTTTGACACTTCATTAATGGTTATTATCTGGTATCTACATAGAGTATAACTGTTAAAATATTGATAAATAGCATGAATAACAATGGTTGTATCAAAAAGGTACAGTGCAACAACCTCATAATTATGTTTAGAATATTGTTTGTATATATTATATTACATTAAATGTAAAGTGAATTGTTTAGAACCAGCTGATGCAAATTGAACTTTTATATGAAATAGTTCAGATCGCATTTGATCTTCAAGTAATAAGACAACAAACCCATAATTGCATTCTAAATGGCATAAACGACACTTATTTTATAATACAAAGCAAGCGTTTATTAAGCAGTGGTTTCAATCCAATACACCATCAGAAATCATGACTTTTGGAACAGTAAAATTCGAACTTTACTCAATCACTCAATGCTTTTAAACCCCGATAAAGTTACAAAAAGAAGCATTCAATTCTTAAATTCAAAATGAGTATAATACGTTTTTTGTCCATATTGTTTTTATAATTTGAAAACCAATTATATTATGTCATAATTATATTAGCCTTTATAGACTTCTACAAATGTTCGCTGATTCAAATTCGTCATAATGACGTATACCCTACACCTCTTCTTATATTACCGCTTTAAAAAGTTGGGGGTATACTATTTTACGTTTTTTTCGTTGCATTTTTCTCAGGAACTACACTACAAGGATTTCTGAAATTTGATATCAGGGTATATTAAGATCAGCTTTACCATGTGATGCGTTTTCAGATATATCACTCAACAATTTCTTGTTTTATGGAACACTTATATCTTTTTACACATGATAGCCAAGTAAAAAAAAATCGTCAATTTTTCTCAGGAACTACACTACAAGGATTTTTGAATTTGTTGTCAGGGTTTATATTAGTCGGTTATACAGTGTGATGCGTTTTGAGATTCATCACTCAACAACTTTTTGTTTACCGAACACTTGCATATTTTTACACTATTAAGATAACCCACTTGCGGCGGGTCTATCATCACTGAGCAGTAGCTCACAGTTTCAATTGTTATTTGTATAATGATAGGGATTTTTAAATGCTTCATTTCAGTCACACATTCTAAGATAAATTTAAAAAAAGAGAAAGAAACGCCGTAGTTAATGAAGACAGTTGATTTGATCATACACTTCCTTAGAAACGCATCACCAGTTTCCAAAACGCAGATGGTGATTGATTATCTGTGTTCTTTGAAGTAAAGTGATGAAAGGGAAGAAGTAATATATTTATTCATTGATTAATTATTCCTGTCAAAATATTTATTAATTTATAGTTATCTTGCGTTAACTTAGAAACCACTGCTTTGGAATAACTCTTTTTTTTTTTTACCTCTCTTATAAATCAAATTGTTATGTATTTCAAAGCATATGTTAGTAAATCTGTAAAACTGCGACATTTGAGAAAAAGATAACAATTAAGAGAGTGAAACCAATGATTAGCTATAGTATAAATCATAAACACATAAACTCATGGATTATTAAAGGATGACAATAAAGGAAACAAACAAAAAAGTTGTAGATGTTGTTTTATGTGTTAGTTTTTATTCTGTGGTTATCATGTCGAAATGTACTATTGCATTGTTTATTTGTGTAATTTTCTGTCCTGAATGAACTGTATTCCTGTCATGTAATGTTGTCCTTTAAGTGTTTTATTAAACATTTCCATAAAAACGCGAGGTTTGGCTAGCCACAAAACCAGGTTCAACCAACCATTTGTCTTAAAATGTCCTGTACCAAGTAGGGACATGGCAGTTGTTATCTTATAGTTTGTTTCTTTGAGTGTTGCATTATCGTTTGTTTTTTGTTCACTTCGGTTTTCTGTTGTTTCGTTGTTGTAAATTATAGTTGACGTGTTTTCCTTGGTTTTAGTTTGAAACTCGGATTTGTTTTTATCTCAATCGCTTTATGACTTTCGGACTGTCGAACAGCGGTATAGCACTGTTGCCTTTATTTATACAGAATACACTTAATCATATTTATATCTTTTGATCTAATACTTTTTTCAATTTATTTTTCAGGATGTTTAGGACAAATTCAGACTCAAAAGGCATTTTCAAACAATTCAAAGATTTAAAAAATGATGACGAACTGCGTGTGAGTGAAACATTAGAACAACATGCTACAGCAGTTATGAATATTATAGACGATGCAATAATGAATATAGAAAATGTAGACTATGTATTTGAACTATTAAATTCTAATGGAAGAAGACACAGTTCGTATGAAGGATTTTCTCCGCCGTTCTTCTGGGTAAGAATTTGGTTCATTTCATGAATACTTCCATCACGTACATGTTATAGTCATCAAGCTCTTCTGTTATCCATTAACCAATACATTGTGATGAACTAACACATCTTATAATTATAATAAATCTTCTTTTAAAAATACAGCTGCACACATAACCAATTGATGAAAATGCAAGTAGTTAACCGTTAACAGCAGATTAGCAATTTGTTGACGAACAACAAAAAAACCAACTAAACAACGTCAAATAAAATTGAAATTCATTGTCTGACGATTGGTATTCTTTTTTTTTTACCGCATATACCAAAGCGGGGCATGTTGATAATGATAATGTTATGATGTTGTTAATTTTAGGCTTCATGTTCTTACGACTACTTAATTGCAGTTTGGAAAGCAAATATTTACACCAAATATTAGAATCCTAAGAGGTTCAGATTTATAGCTAACATTCCTTCCTAAATTGAGAGTAGATGCAATAACAATGTTTAATGATGATGCTACTGCAGTATGTTGATAGTTCGACTGCTGCTTTATGTCTACATTCTATTGTCAGATCTTCATTGCTACATTTGTACACTCTCCTTGTTTATTGATTTTCTCTAAGATTCAAACATTTCTCGTCATCAAAATTAAATCAACGTATGCTCACAGTATTCTTTGTCAATCATTGGCTGATCAGGAGAAATCAATGTCTATTCCCTGGTTTCAATTATTTATTTTTGATTTTTGAAAGAATGTATTGAACGACTGGCGAAACCAAAGTGGATTAGAATACAATCCCTAGCTTTATGCTATGGAATGTTGGTTTTATTTGGAATGACTTGGAAACAATAAACAGAGAGGTAGTACCTGATCAACTTATATTGCTGTCGTGATGCCCATGAAAAGTAAAAAAGTTATGAGACACATTCGGAGACTTGATTTAGAGGATGGGGATTGTATTGATTGAATAATGTCAAACGCCACTTTCAGCAGTGTTAGTTATGCCATAGCGATTAGTTTTAATTAAGTGAATGAAGCCGTAGTGCCAAAAGATAACGGCCGAACTTCATCAGGAAAACTGGTAGTACTAACCAATGAAGAATAGAGTCTTAACACAACTGCCACATTTGGGCTCGAACTAACCACTGAAGTGGTGACAAGCTAGTGCTACAGTAATTTAAATACTTGGACGACTATGCAACTGAGGCTCAAGCTTGTAGTAAAGTAAACCAAATACAGCATACTTATGGTTAATCATAATCAAAATATCCATGATAGTCGATGACTTCGAATTTATTGAAACCCATTACTTTTTTCTTCATTTCATATGTAGATGGTTTGGATGCGTTTTGTTATTTTTGCAATGTGATTATGGACTTTCCGAATTGATTTTGAGTTCAGTATTTTTGTGATTTTACTTTTTGGTAGACATTTTGGAAATCGTATTCCAAATTGAATATTACTTCTTTATTTCTAATGGTAATGTTGTTTATAGATTTTATACATTAAGATACGACCTTTATAAACGTATTTGGTCATTGATTGTACATACAAAATGGAAACAGGAATTGCAAAACTACCTAACAGTTTAACAGACCAAATCGGCTACCATAACATTAGTAATGTATCAGAGGAAGTAAAATGTTTCTTGCGTTTGTTGCCGTGTGAACTAACTAGTCCGTAGATATACGACTTACTGTGCCAATCTAGAACAACATAGGATCCATTTGTATGTTGCATAATCGTTTTCTTGGTTTCATATGCATAAACTAGTTGAATGTTAAAAACAAAATCATCGTTACCTATTGCATAACGTTTTCCAGGGGCATAATCTTGTCATAATACTAAGGACATCTTTACATCGTTTCCCAGGGGCACAATCTATACAGAACCTTCACACTTACGAAAAGAAACAAAATATTTTTGCAGAGTTCTTGAATTTCATTTCCAGATATATTGATAATGTCCTGTCACTGTCACTTACCCACATATGCATGAGTGGTTACATTTCACATGAACTTGCGATTCAGGATAATAACACGAGTAGAAGGTCGGCTTCATACAGTTCATATATTAATAATTAAATTAGATGTATGTTTCATTATAATACGTTATTCTGATTGGCTAATTGCACATCACATGTTATTCCGTAAGCAATTGTATTAGACAATAACATTTATCATTCATGATTACACGAGGTCCCACAATAAAGTGCACAGGTAAATTAAATTAAACTTCATAAAAATCGTGTTTTTATAATCCTAGCTTAAAAATGTAGTTATAAGTATTGAATGCTTCTTTTTGCGTACATTTTTAGAATGAAGCGCTTCCGCGCTTCATACAAAATATACTTCGGTCAACGCTTTTACACCCCAATAAATTTACAAAAAGAAGCATTCAATTCTTAAATGTTTCCTTTATATTGATATCCTAGGGGACAACTCTCCACTAGTATTGGCATCGACCGTTTATACTCAGCAGCTGTGAGCATACCGGTGGTATCATATGCCTTATTGTGTTATTAGACTGAGTTTAAATTCATATGGTGTGTTGCATTTGTAGTAGGATACCCTATCTTGTCGATCTCACTGAATTCCATGGAACCTTTAAATTGATATCTGTTTCTTACTTTGGTTTATTCTTCCGAAATGTTTTACCAGATTTGAACAGCTTATAACTATTTTCGCCTTAGTATGAAGGAAGTGCCGTGACACTAAAAAAAAAACTTACCATCCTAATCCTGGTTTTGACATTAATAAAAAAAAAATTTTCTTAGATAAGTAAAATTAATATAAATGATTATGATCGAAAAGACATATAATGACTAAATGTTATTAGTTCCATTAATATTATCAGATCAGTATTAACTGTACAGAACATATCAACATAACCTGTATAAATAACTTCCTTTTTGTAAAAAAAACATTAACCCATTGGCAATAAAATTCACTCTTTAGAATTAATTACTTATAAATTGTCATTTTCATGTCTAAGTATCTTTTCAACGTGTGCTCCTTATTAAATTAGGTCCTTTTTTGTTTAATACAATATCACAAAACATAATAATTATTCACTAGAGTTGGATGGTAGGTACATTTATATTTCACTGCTCTTACAATGTAACAACCTTTTACTGAAACATTGAGGACAATGTTCTACTATTTGATCAGTTTGTAGAGGTGAATTGGGCTAAAAGTTTAAGCAACTGGTAATGAGATAGCCTTTCAAACTAGCAAATAATACACCTTCGTACCTTATAAACATATTATTGCTCATTCTTGTTATAATATTGAACCTGTCGAAATAGATTTATTCTCAGTCATACATTTTTCTCCAGTTGTCAAATTTTCAAATTTGTAAACTCTTATCGTCGAGCTAATATGACTGTCACTCTCAGCAAATTAGGGATGCTTTACCAATTCTCAACAAATACTCTCTAGCGTGAATATTTCCAATAATGCTTGACAGATATTATAAGAGAAATGCGTAGTCTAGCTGCCAATCAGCATTTTAATATCCCACAAGAGCAAAAATTCTGGATGAACACTAAATCGATAACTCAATTAAGAGATGTCATTACGTGAACTAACTAGACCAGTACACAGTTTAAAGATGTGTGTAAGTTAGGCCGGAGTTCTTAAAATCCGTTATGATAATGATTTGCATTTGTCATTTAATAATTATATTGAGTTGTAATGTAATAATAAGAAACTTTTCATGGGTGCTTTTTTTGAGAGATGATCATCGAAGTTCAATCGGTCTTCGCTCTTTGTCTATTTTGTTTTAAACCGTACAACTGCATGCAGCGAAATAAACACATTCAAATAAAAGACATCATCTAAAAAAGTGTACCCTTATGAGATGACACAACAATTGAACCGATAATATTGCAGTTTCTTTTCGTTTTTAAATGTGTTTTAAAATGGGAAAACCAAAGATAGATTACTTCCGGGGGATCTTTATCGCGAAAGATTGGAAGAAAAAAAACCATAATTATGTAATAAAATCAATTAAAATGAATGAACTTGCATCTATCTGTTTTAACATTGATTTCTAATATTTATTTAGAATAAAAATAAGATATATGAACTTTAGAATCATGAACAATGTTAAGAAAGCGACTGTTTGAAGAACTACATTCTCGACTTGCAATCCCATATCAGTTGTTTCCACCAAGTCGTAGTAAATCAAAGTAAAAAGGAAGTAAAAGCTACATTTGATGAGAACTATAATAGTGTGCCTCGAGGCTATTGCAGACGCATAAATTTAGTCGTAAGTGTACAAAATCAGATGAATATATTTCAGATAACAGTAAACAATTGTTATACATTGAGATAAAGAGAAAGATATGACATGCTTAATTTCATATGAAAAGAAATTCCAATCGACTAATACTGGTTGTTTCCGTTTAAACAGATTAAGGTTTGAATGTCAGAGTCTGTAAATTTAAAATGACAAATAAATGGAAAAAGCACAAAGCACAAATGTTTTTTTTATTCTAAAAATAAAAAAAAAAAATCTATAAAAAAAATGTATGGATTGTCATTACCTGATTCTCTTTATATCTGTTTTCTCGTAAATTCAAGTACAAAGATACAAATAAACCTACATAATATACAAAGAAACATACATAATATACAATTTACATACAATGCAAGGTAGAGACATACAGTGATTACCCATGAGCTTTTATCTATTCAAAGACCTTGTCGATAAATATTCTTTCTCAACTTCAAAAATAAAGCATGATGATCTTCAAGTGAAGATTCTAGGTGCTGACGTTGTTTACAATCTTATATACGTGTTATTATGTTCTTTTACTTGCCTCTGTGAATTAATTGCTTATACCATTTAGATCATTTTGGTAGTATCTGTTTGGAGTAGCTGGTGACCTATACATCTTATCATTGTGCTATTGTGCTATGGTAATTTGAGGTGTTATTGTCTTTTAATTTATGTTTCTGTGCTTTGTCTCTATTCCATTTGGTATGTCTTTGTTAGCAATTTTCTATAGTGAATAAAATTATAACACAATGTTGACTGGTACAACACTATTTTTGAAAAGTTTTCCTAATATGTCTGTGTGTTCTGTTTTATACTCATTTGTTGTGTTTGAGCTTTTAAATTCACATTTGACAAAGGACTTTTCGTTATGAATTTTCCTAGGAGTTCAGTATATTTGTTATTTTACTTTTCATTATTTTAATCAAGGTTTACATGTTTTTTTGTTATTCATAACGTCAGGGTTTTTTTAAATTTGGTTTGTGATGTTAACAAGATGTTACTTAAGGCAATAAAATGAAACTCTTCGCCAAACGCATACCAACTTTAAAAGTTTATAGTGATAAATGATTTTATATTCAAGAATGTCTTATTTTAATGTTGGAGAGAAGTATAGTAATTGTTGAAATCGTTCTCAGTGTATTTTTTTCAATTTGCCAAATTGATCTTTTTTCAGATAATATATAATTCTAAAATATGTGTGTTCCGTCGTGCTGCACAAACACGTAATCGTGCACCTGAAAGGGTTCTAAAACCTAAAACATATTTATTTGTGAGAAATTTATGGGATATTTATTGCAACTTTCTTACGGGTGACATTCAACCTTTTAATATCTGTGATACTATTCAGGAAAACAATGTTGAAGATGATAGCATACTTCAGGAAAGTGAAGATAGTGAAAATGACGAATCTGACGATGATATTTAATTGTGATATATTCTTTTGTATGTATTTATTTTCAGAGTGCAATTATTTGTATAAATTGAAGTTTTATTTTTTTTCTTATTATTTATATTTGAAATTGTCCTAGTACAACACATGTAAAATATGGTCAATAAGCTTTTTCTCACTTTCAAAAAGCATGATGGATGTGTCCACTTCTTGAGCAAAAGTGTCCACATTTGTCTTTCTTCAATGAAGTAATATACACAAATATGAAAAAAGTATTGAATAAAAGTACATTGTCATGGTTACAAATCAAAATGATTAATTGAAACGAACTTACATGTAAAGATATGGAAACATTAAAAATTGTAAACACACTTTATATTTTGACCTTCATTATACATTCTTTACCTAATGACATTTCAAGTGATTGTAACAAAAGTAAAACAAGGCTAGGCATCTGCAAGTCATCAGCTTCTTGTTGTCAAATGTATGGTCATAAATTCATTGATAAAGAGAAACCATACAGTGACTTTTCTCATCACCAGACTGATCAGAAAGCGGTGTACTTCGGGCTTTAAGTTAAAAACATAACCCTTATAACAAAGATAACGGACTGTGTATTTGTCTGCATGCATAGTAAATCTCGAGAAAAACAACTCATTAAAACATTTTTCATAAGTCAGCCGTTTATATCTTAATAAGTTCTATCATTTTTATGAGTAAAATAATCTACCACTTGTTATATGCAACCATCCTGAGTATCTCAAAGGCTTTATCTATATAGAACTTACTTTATTCTTTGATCGATTTGTTTGACAAGTAGAACATTTGTAGTCATGGGAAGATGCATTACAGATAATTGTACTAAATTGATGAACCTCGAATAAGCCATTCTAATCAATACTCATAAGGCGTATAAAATGCAAAAGATGACTATAAAAACACTAAATCGAAGATAAAATATGTCTTTTACATGGCTGAATATGCCTATTTAATAAATTCATTTTGACCAAACCGGATTCTTTTTTGGTTTACTTAGAAATATCAAAAAACGATCTATTATGATATTGATGTTGAAATATGTAAAACATAATCAATTGTTATACTTGCATGCAATTTTATAACCCCCCCAAAAAAAAAGAAGGCAAAGTTCCTGTAATTTTTATATTTACACTTGCTTCTCTTTAATCCTTAATGAAAAATGAAAACAGAAAAAAAACATGATGGGATATACTTTTAAAATCAACTTTGACCTATAAAAAAATAACAACAATTTAACCTCAGCCTTACAATAGAGTAATCAAATTATAGGCCATAGTCATCTCAATAAAATGGTGTTTTTTTCTGGAAAATATTTTTTTAACTAATATTCTTCCGTGGCCAATATTAGTTCTTAAACATTTAATGTTGTCATACTTTAAAGAAACTAGACCCTTATTTGTGAATTTATTTTTGAAATGAGTGGAATACGTGATTTCTTACATATACATTTTTCATTTATTTCACATTGACAATGTGTATTGTAATCAGTTGTAGAACAATTGTCAATTAAAGAAGAGAAATTTATAAATGATTCCTAGTTAATCGATTTTTGTATTGGTAATTGATATTTTTTCAATCGAAGTTTCTAAAGTCTTGTGCATATCTAATTGACACTTGTTCCCAGCCATCTTATAAAACAATTGATCATAACGAACTATTGAGTTTATTTTAGGCTTCAACTCTTACAATGAGAAGTGATTAAACTGCACTTTTGTCCGTGCGTAATTAGCGCGAGTCTATGAGTCTTTTGAACGTAGGCTTAAACAGTTGTTTTATTTACTTTCCTGTGGGGTCTTTTCTGAAAACAATATACTTGGCCTATTTTGATATTTAAAAAAAGTGAATATTAATTATAATATTGTTGTTGATGGGTTTACAGCATTTTAAAAGGAGGCCGCACATTTGAATGACAAACATTATCAATTCCAGTTTTCTGGTTTCAATACCATGTAAAAGAGGGGCGAAAGATACCAGGGGGGACAGTCAAACTCGCAGATAGAAAATAAACTGGGAACGCCATGGCAAACTATATAATCGGTGAAACGGCTATTCCATAACGGTCAACGAACTCGTGACGGCGTCCTTAAAACTTACGAAGGAATGGTTTCAACTTCACCATTAAGAACTCTTGGTTCAAAAGCTTCCTTGTGAGCAGCAACCCTTTATCAAGGAAATCATTTCCGGTTTGGCTGACCCAAATTATCAATTGACATAAGCTCAAACACATCAAACGAATGGCTAATAACTGTCATATTCCTGGCTTAGTACAAACATTTTCTTATATAGAAAATGATGGATAAGACCTTGTTTTAAAGCCAGAAAACCTCTCACCTGTATGACAGTCGCATAACATTCCATTATATTGACAATGATGTGTGAACAAAACAAACAGACATAATAGGTTTAAATGTTGAAAATTAGGGATACAGCAGTCAACATTGTGTTATTATCTTACTTACTATGAAAACAAACAACATTTACCATGGCACATAATATATATTTTTAATGAAGTTTAATAATTTAACTCATTATCTCTTTTCATCTTTTTCAGTTTATTGAGAAGCCGTTTTTAGATGCTGTAAAAATTACGCTAAGTGACAGATATACAGACAATATGGATGGCATCTACAAAATTACTATCAAGTTTATACTGGAAAATTTAACAAAAGGAGCAGAATCAGCGAATGGAATTTCCTGACAAATTATATTCACTCGGTTACCAGAATAAATGTATTCGGATATACAAGTCTTTCCTTGACGTCCGTTTCAGACAGTGCATATTGCCATAGAATCTTATAGATCACACAGGAATGCTTGAATCTAATCTTTATCGGTGTTGGTGGCGCTGCTGTTATTTTAATGTGATAATTGTAACAAACCAATGTTGATGCCTTAATATCAACGGTAATGTTGTATCTATTGCAATACTTGAAAATCAAAGATTTTAGAAACAAATCTTTAAAATGTGTAAATTGTTATGTTTTAATTTAACAACAGAATGAATTCCTAATATTGATCGAAAACTTAAAAGCATTTATCTTATTAGTAGATGAATATTTAATGTGTAAATTAAGAAAAGGCAATGTTTTAATTTTTTATTCATTATTTATTAACTATCAATTTAATTATCTTATACACAAATATATTGGATAATTGCCAAGCTATTACATCCATCCATGACATATTAAATCTGTTCACGGACTTAACCATTCAGGAAGTTGATAACACTAATTACGAATGCTATCGGTCAAAATGTGGTTGAATTTCGACTTTTATATTTGTTTTTATTAATGCTTGATCATGTATAGAAAGGTCGCTGAATAAACACACAAAATTATTGGAAAAATTTCAATTAATATGATAAAAGTATTGAGAGGGTTTACCAATATCTCGCCTTTCCAAAGTTATGCAATAATATGTTAAGCAATAAGATTTTAGAAAATATTTCACGGAAGTTTAAATCAAACATTACATGAAATTAAAAAATATTTTATATATATTCTGGAATCATAATCACCCCTTAAAATAGTATGTGAACCGTGAAATTTTGACATGAAATGTCGTGGCACTGGAACACATAATTCAAAATCAGAGCCGACCAGTTTTCCCTCCTACTTCAAATTGCTGCGTGTTGCGCGTAGAAGCAGCACATAACATTTTTAAGTCATTTGTTTGGCCTTGTCGGAGATAAACCCAAGACCTCGTACAGGCGAACATGCTTTGAAGAGACTAACAAGTACGATAAAACTAAGACTATACAGCTACGACCAGACTTTTTCTAGTAATAGGCAGGTGTCTTAACAATCTTAAAAATAAAGGCATGTGGTTTGATGTCAATGAGACTATCCAATTCAAATTAAGTAGCTGTATGTAATTATAGACAACCATGTAACCTTTAAGTTGTATATCATCATATTTTTGGTTTCTAATCTTTTAACGGACTGAAAGCAGAGTCATATTTGTACGTTTTGATTTAGATTGCCATTGTATAATTTAATCTGTCATTCATTATTTCATTCATTTATTCATTCATTAATTGAACGTCATCCTAAAATGGTGTCCGTTATAAGGACACGTGACCGATGCAGCTCATACATTCATTGGTTTAAAATTTAGTAGTTTTACTGCTTTATGGTGTATTATTCATAAAAAATGAAAAGCCTCATTGATCTTTCTGTGTAAGGATAATGCAAAGATGAAAATTTGATACCGATTTAAACTTTAATGAATCAAATCGATCTTTTCTTTAGCGCGTCTGCAATCAATTTTTCAACTTAGCCTTTTAAAAATTTGCTTTGCTTAATTAGCAAGTTTCAACTGAAATTGATATTATATAAAAGTAAGCTGGATCTATTCAATGTTTTGTTTTGAAATACAGCTTGATCACCGGAACGTTGGACGATAGATCTTGTATGTATATCCATCTTAACATTGTTAATCTAAACAGTTTCATTAAAATGTTGTTTTTATCCTTCGTGAGCTACGAGCGAAAGATAATGAAAGAATCCACATAAGTAAATTATAACTTATCTTCATTTCTACTAGTTATGATGATATGGGATAAGAATTATGCATTGTAATAGTTTAAAATTTATTGTTATTTAAATGACTGTTACACGCATGAAAGATTAAACAGTATGTGAACATCAATTCAAAGAGGGTAGATAATTTTATTGAAACCATTGTAAATAATATGCTATAGTACACATTTGGCCTGGGAATATTGTCCTGTTTTAAACTTGATTTTTTTTAAAGCATATGTAATGTTTCTTTCACTTTAAATACTAATTTTAAGAATTATAATGTCATTTTATATGGAATTAAGATAAGTTCATTGGTTTTTAAAAGTATGCTATTTTTAGTTTTAGTTCAAAAGATTTAGCAATAAGCGAAAGAACAAATTCTATAATGCATGACTTGAATGAAACAATGGGAGGCAAATGTTCACGAAAAAACAAGAACAATAACCACCGTTACACAAATGATCATACAGCCATAATGATCTTTAACGGTCGAAATCTATGGTTGCTGTTTAAATTATGAAATTTGGCATTATTTTGGCATTATTTGCTAGATAATAATTATTTCTGTGTGATAAATGCAAAGAAACAACAACATTATTATATTATTCAGTTATATGATTTTCTCTTATTTAAAAATCTCATTATAAGTTCCGTTTGGTTATCGTTATAACGTAATTGATGTCATGTTCGTGTCATATTATTATATTTTACAAAGATAATATGAAGATGAACGTATATATACAACGTATTTATATTTAAATGAATACTACTTATTTGTGTTGCTATTGGTTAAAATTGTGAACTCCTGTATGTTTGAATAATGTACTTGAACTATAATAGAATAAAATGTACATTAGTGTATTATTGTTGTTCTAACAAACAATATCAGCTCTTATTTATAAGCAAATATAAGCAAAATTTAAGGTTTCATTTGATGTGTGTATATCATGTTTGGTTTGGTTTTAAGTGTGTCATTTGTTTTAATTATTGACATATTTATTTTTGGGAAAGACGTACTGTTTGATTTTTTTTATTGTTTGCACAGGTCTTTTTTTTATTTAACCTAAATATATATATTTTCAATTTGTAGATTCAAAACAAAATTTGGATGATTTCAGTGAAACATTGAACAGCTGTATTCATATGTATATGACTTATTCCATATATTGGAACTTGTTAAAATACTTTCATAAAGCATCACCACACACAACAATATCTTTCCATATTCGACAATGGTTAAAATAAAAAATAAAACCCCCTTTATAAATTTCAAATGGTAAAGGAGACAAGAATCGATAAGAAATTTATCAGGTTTTTTTCTGACTTCATGGCATGTCACATATCTGTGATAAAAGTCTTCGAGATCAAGTGCTCCAATGATTCAGAAAAATCCGGCTGTAATTGCTCCGTCTTTTAGATGACCAACTTCATAGTGATAGTGTCAAAATAATAATGGTGCTGTTATATGGTAGCTTCGTTATTGTTTTCTTAACGAATGTTTTCAAATTTGTTTATACTGACCACTGTTTGCAGTACTCAATACGGATTTTGATCAACTGTCTTAGCTTTGAAGTTGCCTACTCTCGTCGAATGTTACTATTTTTTATTTGTTTACTTCTCGTGAAGCAGACTTAAATATTTTCGGTGTTCGAAAACTCTTTCAAAAATAACTGATTTTGTCTATCTTGATCCGTATGAACCAAAGACATATATAATTTTGAAAGCAACGTATTCCTTATTGATACAAGTCTGTCCCATTACTATCAGCTTCAATTGTTGTGCAATATTGTTCCTGGTTGGTCATAGACATTGACATGCTGTTACTACAAGGTGTGACAAATTCAAAGTTTGTATTTTTGTACAAGATTTCCAGCTTCAGGGGTACAGATCTTTGAAATTCTGCAATGTCATGAACAAGGAAAAAGAATCATAGCTTGGCTACAACTGCTTAATATCCTTGGTAATATGTGACATTGATATAGTTTCCCCTAGTATTCTTCAATAGGTAATATGATAAAAAAGGAAGAAGCAAAACATTATATAAAAAAGAATGCACCAGATGCGAGATTGAAGATCAGTAATTGTAAACCTACACAAGAATTAAACGAATTTGGGCATTTATTGTCCGCTTAAAGAATATTGATGGATCACGCAAACGGTCATCATACCTGACTGTTATTGCTACACAGAAGAATTTGACAATCAATAACCAATACATACTAAAAACTAACGGGGGATTTATGGGTCTAAATCGTAAAGAAAATATTTAACCGTTATCAACAACAAGAGTGATGTAAATAACTGTTACTAGATGAAAAAAAATTGACCTAAAGTAACAAAAAAACAAAAGAATAATTCAACATCCTAAATTTGATTTGTGGTAGATAAACCCACTTACTCTAATGTAATGCAATTTGCTATGTCTAATGATAATGTATACATTAGTGCAACATTCGATAATTGGTGATGTAACCAAGCTTTTTATGTTGTATATCACATTCGATATCAGTGATTACATAAATGCACCAAAAGACTTGCCAGACCATCCATTTAAACTCGAAGAAGTATTGATGAACTGTTGAAAAATTATTAATATTTACATATCGTCGTTAATGCTGTGTAAACAAGTGCACATTTTTTAAATAATAAGTTTAATTGTTAAATTAAAAAAAAAATACGCTCATAAGAACATGAATCGCTAACACTTTAATAGTAGAGTAGATCTTTATTGCTGGTCACATTTGATGTATTATGTTGATGGAAGTAGGAAGTACAAGTAGGTAGATGGACATTATGAACATATGCCTCGTCGGATTTATCATTCAGTTGTACCTCAGATTAACTTCTCTGAGTGTCAGATTGTACATTAAAAAAGTATAAGGCAAAAATGGCCAATCTCAATGTAATAAAAAAATACAATATGAAGTAACGGCTGTACAGGAACACAAATAAACGTAAGAATGACAAAGCAGTGGAAATCTTGTTTTAGATCAGTAATGTAATTACATTTTACCCGATAACGTATACAGAATCTATATATAGTCATATATAAACATAAATCCTATCATGCCTTACTAGTAAAAAGACCATACAAATAATTCAATTACGTTCAGTAATCACATCGAAAAATCAGTAACGAATGATAAGAACCTCAAGGGTTACAATTTGAGAGGTCACATGTAGCAAAAAAACCCAAAAAACTTCCAACTTTTTTATCAGCTTTCTGCTATTAAAAAAAAAGAGACGAATAAAATGTAATAAGAATATAGCTGGTTGTATCAATAGTAAGGTCACTATAAGCATCCACACTCGCATGTTCACTGTAATTCTATCGTTCAAACTAAATATAAATACTAGTACTTATATACGAAAATATGGTATGATTGTCAATTGAGCAACTCTATATGTGTGACTAATTGAAATAGAAGTTAACAACTATCATAAGTCACCGGCAGTGAGTAAAAACCATACAGCAAAGTAAGCTTTAAAATGTCCTTTAATGACAAATGTTAAACAATTCAAATTAAAAAAAAATAAAGGCTTTTCAAAACAATAAACAAAAAAGAAATATGATAAAAAGGCACGAAAAGGCTATTGTCTTGCCTAAACAAATAAAAGGTATGAGGCATTCGTCCATTTATGTGACGCACAGTTTGTGGTGATCAGTGCTGTCGTTAATTCATGTGAGCTATCCATTGTTATAATGAGGTTCATGTATGAATGTACTTTTATTGTATTCATTTATATATTTCTCTGTACTGAGTATTCTTGCGTTTGTTTGTCCTGTATTCATGTCACATAGTATTGTCATTTAAAAAAAAATATAAACGGGAAGTTTCTATGGATGCTGGCCTTTGTTTCTGGTTGAAGTTCAGTGTTTCCGTGGTTTTCCTCTTACAACTGTTTTAGTTTGTTACCCGGGTTTAATTTCTCTTCATCGATTTTTGAATTTCAAACAATGTTAAACAAATGTTGTCTTTATTTACGTTTATGATATGTCTATAACTATACGGGTGCCTTTTCACGAGTTCAATCCGGATTTTAGTGGGTTTCATATATCTAATAATTTATGGAGTGTCTTGTGGGCCTGTTGGTCTTTCCGCCATTTTTGCTCAAGCGGCCTCTTTTCTTTAACTTCAGGTTTTTTATTGCTTCATTTGTATGATTTTTTTTATTTTGTTTGTAAGTTATTTACATTATTTATAAACAAAGTATCTGCAGTGGGGAGAAAAAGAAACTTGATTAAAAAAACAGGAAGGATAAGCAGTTCAAGCTTCTCTAGCGGTACTCGTTTGTTGCTCATTCGTCAAAGAAATATTTTACGTTTTGGATGTAAAAATGGATTGTGGCTACGATAAAAAAAAAAGCACAACTAAATATGAGCAACTCATGCCAAAAACGAATAATGAGTATTTATAGAGACTAGATGAGCAATGCATTTTTTTAGTTTTGTTGAGCTTGAAATGTAAAAAAAATAGTTTCTTTTGTTTATACGCAATCCAGACTTTTCATTGTCGAATGGACCCAGAGGTTGACTTCAGAATATAAACATAGTATCATTGACATTACTTCTCGGCAATTGAACCGGTCCTAAATGTGAAGTAGGAAATAACTTCTGAGAACATTTTAAAGCACTGACAGAGTTCTTTTGAATCTGTGGATAATTTTAAGACCCATCCGGAGGGAACTGGGACATGAGCTCCGATGTTTCGTGTAGGGAATGTAATATCCATATGCAGAATACACTCTTCTGATCATTACAGACCTTATCTATGAGATTTATTGTTAACTTGATCTCCTCCTGAATGTACATGAAATATTTGCAAAAGATATTAAAAAATACAACAATTCATTTATCGATATTATTGTTTAAGTATGTGATAAATTAGGTGAGCATTATTACAATTATATACATTTTATACTTCAAAAAGATTTTATCATGATGCAGTCATTCAAATTATTGATCAAAGTCTTCATCAATATAAAAATACACCATGAAGTGATAATTAACATACATATCTATATATCATAATCAAATTAGGAAAACCATAACAAATTTAGCTTTCTTAAAACCTTTCTTCTCGAGAATTTTCCCAGCGGAGTCAAAACTGAATTATGGATTGAAATGCAGCTCCATAACTTACAGTAAAAAGTCAATGTCTTGTAATGATATATCACGTATATATAGATACAACACAATATTTCAAATCATGTATGATTCAATTATGATATTCCTGTATTTCTTTAAGGTTTCGAGCTTTTCTAATACATTTTCTTTTTTAAAGTTGTAAAGTAGACGATACAATTGTGTGCGGCAAAAACAAATGCATATTGACTAATACCATACATCACTATATATAAAGTGTTTATAATTTATTGCTTACATCACATCCAACGGATATAAATTATCTGTACATTTACCTCAATTATTTACACAATTTAAATAAGGCATTTCTGTAACATCTCCTTTATGCATAATCTGAGGCTTTTTTCCCTGAAAACCCCTTGAGCAGATTAGAACCATTAGCTTTCTGCTGTTTTTACCAAACACCTATCGTTTTCTTTCACATCTATTTCCTGGCCATTGTCTAGTTTAATTTGCAAATACGTTTCATCCGTGTATCCTTCTACAAGGCTGTCTAGAACAAAATCGATGGTTATAGTATATACAGTTGCCATGTAGTCTGTATATCTATCTCCCAACGTTATCTTTACTGCCTCAAGGAATGGGATTTTTATTTTCTGTAAAAGAAAAAAAATGATCAGGTTTGTTTGTTAAGTAGACTATACAACTGATATATGATTTTTAATTTAATAAACATTTGTCAAAATGATGTAAATAAAAAAAAAATATATACGTGTTTTGGAAATTTAATTACAATATACATGCTTCCTAAATCATTAAATATACAATTCATGGAGATCTAATTAAGCGAAAAAGGTTCCAACTGTTAAACAAAATAATCACGGCAAATAACAAATTTTAAATTAAAGGATAAAATAAAAACAAATCCTTAGTTAAGTTAGAGTTATCTTTCTTTGTTTACTTTCATGTTTAATAGAAATACAATATTTTCTGTCGTGAAATAAGTTTTGCCATAAGTTCAAATGAGCATACAGAACACATCTATCCAGATAAATCATCACAAAACGATATAAAAGAATTAAAAGTATATTAAGAATTAAAGAATGATTAACATGAAACTAAACAAAAACCGGGAATACACTTATGTACTGCAGAAGGGTAGACCGTTCTCCCTCTATGGGGGACATCATAGGAATCGATATTTGAAAGTTAGAATCAGTCGCATTCGATCTGACGTAAAAGAGGAAAGAGGACGGGAATAATACTACGAAAAGTAGAACGTGGTCATCTATGAAACATATATGTCATAACAGTCAAAACAAATCGAAATATTGACCGTGATGACCTCAACCTTAGCATTGAGAATCATTTGTTCATTACATACCTTGTTAGCATGAGCCTTCTATCAGTGAGGTCATCCCAGACAATTAGAAGCAGAATATTGTTTCATCTTTAAAATATACAGTCAATGTAAGTGTATTCTTCAAGATGTTCATTGGTTTAAGTGCGATCTAAGTTGGACAATGTTTTAATGAATTACAGTGGGGGATGGGGGACCCAGTTATAATCTAGGTCTGTTTCGAAATCCTATATTTCATAACGAGAAAATGTTAACAGATGCACCTGTTATCCTTGGAATCAAAACCTGAGTGGATGATTCTCTCGGATACACTCATTTTCAGGATTTTAATTTTTTATTGCGAGTTGTAGTTGATGCTATACTATTTGTCGTGTATGTATTGTTTTCTTTTTTGTTTTAAGTGTAGCCTTCGGTGCTGATACATGTTAAATAAAATCTAGTGTCTTTGTTAGTGTCCATCGACATCTGTTCATCACTTTTCATTTCTAGAAGGTTAAAACGTTGAAAAGACCGAGTAGGGAACTTCATAATTCTTATAAATAATAAAACAAATTAAACATAATCAGTAAAGACGACAAACGATAGAAACATTGATGAATTTAATCACTCCAAAACACGAGGGAAAAAAACTTAATTTACGAAAGTTTGATGGTTACAAACTGTCAACGGACTGAGTTAATGGTCTATTACTCATCGACATACAGACAGTAATCTGTAATTTAATGAAAGATATTGTATTTGGCATTCTTTCTCTAGGAAATGATTAATATGTATCATATTAAGTTGTTTTAAAAGTGCTCTTGTCATGTCTTGATGAAAATTATACCATTAATTTCCGTCCCTTTCATTTTACGTAAATTTTATAAAAGACAGTATTTAAGATAAGAATGAATCTCTCAAGATCCCTCAGTGTTAAAAGGTGATAACATACATTTAGTCTTGACTTTGCTGGGTTATTTCTTTAAATAATGATATAAATGATTTTTTTAGATACTCAATAATTCATGCAAAATCAATATGAAAACGAAGACATTAAATATAAAAAAAAAGAAGATATGGTATGATTGCCAATGATACAACTCTCCATAAAAGACCAAAATGACAAAGAAAACTAACAAATAAAGGTCACCGTACGCCTAGATTCCAATAATGACCTTGAGTATAAAATTCCTTTTCCACTAGAATCAAAACCCAAATAAAGAATTCCCTGTCATTCATATATGCATACTTCCCTTTGGATTCCATGATTACTTACGTGGCTGCACATATAACTTATATTGTGATACTAGAATATTATCATCGTAATCTACATTTTTTCATGAAGTCATCACAATAAAAACTTCAATATTGACTCAGTCAATGTAGAACAGTCAGAAGCAGCAATAATATTTCTTTTTATTTTGTCCCTGATATGAATGAAATGAAAATTTGTTTTAAAGTTCGATCACATGGGTCAATCAGTTAAGTCGAAAGATGAAACTTAAATGTTAATAGTATGTGTTTTGTACTTGTGTGTTGCACTTATTGGTACCAGGTATGCAAACAAAACAGAAAGAATATATTTTTTGCAATCGCTTTTCTTAAAATGAACTTCAAGATTTAAATTATTTATTTTAAAACCGGTTTTTCTCTAAAGTGAGTATTGATCAATATTTTCGAAGGGTTAAATATTTCTTGCCATGGCTTTGTTTGAACTTATTTGTTTGCTTTTTGGTCTTTAATGTTTGTCTCTAATATTTTATTAACTGTGCATTTGCAATCAGATATCGCAGATCAAATTTATTTGTTCATTAATATATATTGTGTATTAATTAACGTTTTTTGATTGAGTTAAGTCTGACAATTGATAATTTATCGTGTGTTTTTTTATGTTGTGATGTTATGCTATTGTTTCAGGAAAAAGGGAGAAGGTTTTGATCCATTAAAACGTTTCATCCCGCTGCAAATGTTTGCACCTGTCCTAAGTCAGGAATCTGATGTACAGTAGTTGTCGTTTCTTTATGTAAAATATACGTGTTTCTCGTTTCTCGTTTTTTTTTATATAGATTAGACCGTTGGTTTTTCCGTTTGAATGGTTTTACACCAATAATTTTGGGGCCCTTTGTAGCTTGTTGTTCGGTGTGAGCCAAGGCTCCGTGTTGAAGGCCGTACATTGACCAATAATGGTTTACTTATTTTTAAATTGTTATTTGGATGGAGAGTTGTCTCATTGGCACTCACACCACATCTTCCTATATCTATTGAAAGATTAGATTCAGAGTAAATAATGAATATGAAATTTGAAAATTGTCCAATCATAATTTAGAATTGCCTGGAGTGAAACACATGTACATGTTTAAGTTTTTTTGCCATACAGAAATGAGTTGCCAAAGGTTGGTTATAAAATAGTTGCAGTTGAACGATTTGATTAATAATAGCTATGAGGCCAGATTGGTAAAAAATGGTTAATTGTCAAAATTTCTCCTATTACTATTTCAAGGTTGCTCAAGTTGATAAAATGCATTCCAAATATGTAAAATGAATAAAACATTTGACGACTTCACTCTAGAATGATGTGTTCATGAATTTCAGTGATAATTGAACAGCCTACATTGTTATCGCTATTGTAGTGCTTAGGTACTGTAAAACATCTAAATCAGTGTCACATGTAAACATTTTTTTCACAGACAGTAATAACGTTATCCAAATTACAAGTAACATGTGTGATTGTGTCATTGAGAGCAGCTGCAATCGTTATCAAGACGTTTCAAAAAGGGAACAGCGTGCATCTACTAAAATTATTTAGTATGTATATGTTACTTGTACGAAACAAAATGAAATTCTTTATGATTATCAATCTTCCAAGCAAGTACAAATCGGATTTCCAATATCTGTCAGTAGAAATTATAATACTGATTGAGACTAATTTAAATTCAGGTTGATGTTGGAATTTCACTATGTACTATGAGGATTTTTGAAACCACTGAATTCAAATTTATACTGTTACATGCATTAATACTAACACATTGTAGGTGTTAGCGAAGTTGTTAATCCGAATGGGTGTATATAATTTACACTAAGATATTATTGACAATAAATAGTGATAGTTTTCAATTATATAGGAGAGCGTCTTTGAGTGATTTGACCATGATATTTTGAAGCATAATAAATGCAGAGTATCCAATTTCCTTTAATGACATCTCGATGTAAATACAGCGAACAGTACCGCAATAATTACTAAGTTCTAATATTGACCATGAAAACCCAGATGATGTCCCAAATAACAATTTAACACAGCTTGATATGTGACAAGTTGGATAGAGTTGCTGTCTAATATACAACACGATTATATTACTCGAAGTAAACAAAAAATGAAATGAATGAAACATTTAGCAATGTTTTTGACAAGTGTTTGATGATAATATACGACTTATTACACAAGTAATTCCTTATGGTTTAGTCCTGTCAGTTCTTTTGAGATATTACATAATAATACCGGCGCTACAAAACAACTAGTGTTTCTGAAATAAATGAATATTGATTTTATCAACAGCTATAACATCAATTTATCACGTCGTATAGGGATATTTTTCAAACGTGTAAAACAGACAACACGTCGCGATGTAAGATTTTTAAGAGAATTCTAAGACAGCTATATTAACAGTGCTGAATTCAATAATAAAATCAATCCCTTGTAACTCAAACTAAAGCATCTTCAAAATCTTTCTATCACTATGTATACACAACATAAAGATTACATATTGATTATTAAGTATACTCAGAATGAGCATCTGACGAAAGAAGGCAAGACCACAGATTAACAGATTCAGACATTTTAGTGAACACCCAGGTAATTTGGTTTGTATATTTTTGTTTAGACTACAAGTACGCTTATGACATTTATGCCAAACAGATTTCCGTATAAAAAGGGAATATTGCTTTTCTCATAGAAAAATCAACATAATAAAACATTAGATGAAGGTTATTTCTGATTACACCATACAATTATATTTATTTTGGTGGTTATTCAACGTTCTGCACCTCAGTGCACGTACACATATTTATTCCATAGATTGAAACACATTTTACATTTTACAAAAACCTTTAGAATTTGACTTTTTTTTATTAAGATTGTCTCACACAGTAATGTGTCTGAATCATTATAAGAAAAAAGTAAAATCACAAAAATACTGGACTCTTAGGACAATTTTGAACGAAAAGTTAAGTGGTAAATTAGGTCTTGACATATTTTAGAGTCATATATATTTGAATTATTAATAAATATGTTTCGTAAAATTTAAATGGGAAATATATTGCAGTATTTCAAAATTTAAACTATTTAATTGTGACACAATCAAATATATATTTCAAAGCTTTCCCATACTTAATTGTTTTAATTCTCAATTTTCTGCTCTCTAGAACTTATAAGAGCTCGTTGGATTGCAAATAAAGAAATATACCGCAAAGATGACTGGTAACTTGATATTTGTTAATTAGTTGATAGTCACAAACTAAAGGAATGTAATAAAAAAAATACTTTGTCTTGAGATATCTATCCGGACAATACACCTGATCTCATGACATTCTAGGTCATGTAATCCCAAATGTCAAATAATCATCTTTGTCATTTTTCGTGTTCTCATTAGTACTAATTGATTTTTGTTCCATATCTTTTTATATTGAATCAAGGAAAAATATGCGACCTACTGATTGAATATATGTTGGCTGTGTTTAGAGATTGTTAAAAAAAACAGAGGATAGCATTTCATTTTTTTTTTCAATTTTCACGTCTTCGTTTGCGAAAAAGTCATCTTTGTCTTTTACCTTTCCCTTTGTTTAAAGAGTACGTATCAATGCGATTAGTCCTTTCAAGGCTTATTCCATAACTTGCACAACGTAGCTGCACGTCCAGTGTACATCACACACTTCCCTTATATCAAAATATATATTGGTGTAAGAAAATGCCTGTTCCAAGTCAGAAGTATGTTAGTTGTTATCCATTCTTTTGATGTGTTGGAGCTTTTGATTTTGCCATTTGATTCGAGACTTTCTGTTTTGAATTTTCCTAAAAGTTCAGTTTATTTGTGTTTAACTTTTTGAGAATTCGTTTAGTGAATTAATTTTCATAAAATATGCAGGTTTTCATTGCCTGAACACGAAACAGTTTATAAATTTGGTGTGTCCGAAGTATTTAAACTTAGTCAGGAACGCTTAAAGCATATAAATGGAAAGTCTAGAATGTATAAGAAGATATATAACCAAAAAATGACATAAAATAAATAGCCCTAAGCAAAATTTAAAAATAAAGCACTTCCTGGGAAATTCTAAATGGAAAGTCTGTAATCAAAAGGTAAACTCAAAACCTCAAACTCATCAAACGAATAGTTAACAACTTTTATATTCCTGACTCGGTACAGACATTTTCTTAACATATAGAAATCCACCTTCGATAAACTTTGTCATGCGACTTTCTTCCTGAATTTCCTAACAATTTTAACTTTATCAGCTTTGATAGAATTAAGGATAGTTTTCATAAATCATGTCACTAACCACTGAGTTTGTGATGACCTTTGACAGATAAGTCGTCAAAAATTGTAACCATCATCGAGAATAAAATTGAGAAAAGAAATGGGAAATGTGTCAAAGCGACAACAACCTGACCAAAGGGCAGACAACAGTCGAAGGCCACCAATGGGTCTTCAATGTAGCGAGAATTCCCGCACCCGTAGGTGTCCTTCAGCTGGCCCCTCAAAAATATGTATACTTGTACAGTGATAATGGACGTCATACTAAACTCCATATTATACACAAGAAACTAAAATTAAAAATCATACAAGACTAAAAAAAAGCCAGAGGCTCCTGACTGGTTTTACATGTTTATGAGATCTCAACCCTCCCCTAAACCTCTAGCCAATGAAGTAAAGTAAACGCATAACAATACGCACATTAAAATTCAGTTCAAGAGAAGTCCGAGTCCGAGGTCAAAAGATGTAACAAAGAAAATAAATAAAATGACAAAAAATACATAAATAACAACAGACTACTAGTAATTAACTGACATGCCAGCTCCAGACCTCAATTATACTGATTGAAAGATTATGTCTTCATCATATGAATAATAAGCACATAATCCCTCCCGTTAGGGGTTAAGTATCATACTATCATAAAATGTATGAGAAGAACATAACCCGTGTCATGACGACAACTGGTTTTTAAAAAATAAATGTGTTTTGTTCCGATGCAAAGACCCTATAAGTGAATCAATATTTAAGCCAAATAAAGGCAACAGTAGTATACCGCTGTTCAAAACTCGTAAATCAATGGACAAAAAACAAAATTGGGGTAACAAATTAAAACTGAGGGAACCGCATTAAATATAAGAGGAGAACAACATCACAACATTAAAATGTAACACAGACAGAAACGGGCTAAGCATTTAATTTAGACAAAATCCGATGAGAATAACAAATTTAACATCAAAATCAAATACATGAATTTGGGATAGAAAAGTATCGTCTTATAGTAATGTAAATTCACACTCAAATGTTAGAGAAAAACAAACGACACAACGGAAACACAACGTTTAATTGTTACACACACAGAAAATGACTATGGTATAACAATGGCAATTTTTCTGACTTGGTACAGGACATTTTTAAAAATACAAATGATGGGTTGAACCTGGTTTTGTGGCATGCCAAACCTCGCACTTCAATGGCAATGTTTAATATAACAATGAAAGGACAACATAGTATTACAGGACTACAATACAAATAAATAGGAGAACGTATTAGACAAAGAAACACATGATTTATAGATAACAAAAGGCATCAGGTTTAAAATTCAATACGCATCAAATACGACTCGTCCACACAAGAATCACCAGTGACGCCCAGATATAAAAGATCGAAAGTGAAAAAAGTACAAAGTTATACAGCACTGAAGATCAAAAGTTGAAAAAGGTTATGTCAAATACAGCTATGTTTTTCTGCTTGGAAAATATGCAATCTTTAATGACCGGACAACACTATCGTAACTATATCCCTTCTGAATAAGCATGTTTAAAGGTTTTGTAAGCTTTTGAGGTGAATACGGACATGTTTGGGCTTTGTAAAAAATATTACCATAAAAAATTGGATGTGAAATACCTGAACGTATAAGATGTCTGCATGTTGAGTTGTATTTACGAATTATTTACGAGAAAACAATGAAAAGCTTTAAATTTTCTTTCTTTAGGACTAAAAGGATATAATTGTATCTTAAAATATCGAAGCAATAAAAATGGCAAGAGTATATATTTGATACCCTTCAATTAGTTGACAAATAATCAATATAGATCTACATCGTTGAAAACAAATGTTTACATTTTTATGCCAAAAAACAGTAATAGTTTTCATTCCAGTATTAGTATTTTAGCTTAGTTCTATACTCACAAAGAAACATTAAGAAAACATCAAGATGAGATGATGTGATCAGACGTTGCATATAACTGTCTTGTTCCCTCTGACAAGGGCAGATAATATTAATCAATCTTTTCATCAATACTAACTTATTATCTTAAAATGATTTCTATATAAACCAACTCAAAAGAACACAAATTGATTCTTTTGATAAAATCGTGATTGGTTAAATCATTTGTACATTACAGCTCAATGCTAGGTTCATGGTCAACTCGTATTGCCAAATCGTATTGCTGGTAAAATGTTGATTCTATATACCATCCTTTTTTTCTAAATATTAAGGACGTTTATATTTACACTTTGTCGTGTCAGGTCGATTTTTTTAGACAACTTAATGATATGCAATGATGTTTTTCTGTGAAAGGTTTGAAATTCTGCATCCTTATAAAAAACGCTAATCCGTGCATGTGCGTCAATGTAAAGATTTAAAGATATGTTAGTCAGCAATTTCCATTTTCATCAACACTGTGGTCAGTTATGCTATTTTTTTTTCTTTTTCACAGCATTATGTTTTGAACAAAGATTGCTCTTACATCCGATTAATGTCGGAGAGAATGTTGATATCCTCTATACTTTCTATTTATGGATAGACGAACCTCTCCGATTTCTAGAGGGAAGTAGTAAATCTGGTCCTTCAGACATACTTGAACCCCCAAATGTAATGTTTTACGACACAGTTTCCTCTAATTACTTATACAATCTCATATATTCTGAAGTTCAAAGTAAAAAAATACCCCTATGAATATACAAATTTGAAACTTGAGATTCATACGAACACAGGCATTACATGTGAACAAGTAACACTTTTAATGTTCTTAGAAAACAAATGATAAAAGTTGTGCATTAAACTCAGTCAATGACAATAATAGATTCGGTTGAGTATAAGTAGAAAGTTTCTATATCCCTCAAAACTAAACTAAAATTAACTAGCTCTTACAACTGTCCTTCAATTATAACGGTGAATTATGTCAGTTTGACAGGCAAGTTCTCAGTATTTTAGCTATGTCAATGACTATTTCAATAGGTTGGATGAAAACGTTTGACGGGTCAGAATCAAAACTGTATCCCCACTTTTAAGAGTGGGGGCATAATACCATTTACCCATTAATTTTACTCCCGTGTTGATGGTTTGTTCTTAGAATGAATTACATACTTACATTACACTTACTACATAAATGGTCAATACACCGAAAGAAAAAGATTTTTATATTTTGCAAATACCACAAGTACATACCTTAAAATTTTCTTTTTGAAATTCTGAAAATCGTTGATGTGAATTCCCTGTCCTGTGCGCCAGATCCTTTATATAATCAAAATTATCAATGTTCGTAATTGTTTCGTCTAAAGTGGACATAACAAATGTTGCGTGTTTTTCTAATTCTTCATTTTCTCTCATCTCGTCCTCAGTTTCTAGCTCCTTGAAATCTTTGAAAATTTGTATCAAATAGCTATTGTTTTTGAACAATCTGAAATAAATAAAAGAATGAAAAAATAAAAAAAACTACAGTCAAAAATTATAAAACAATAAGAATTTCGGGTTGTTTTATACGATTTATCCACGGTATAATATTATTGCAGACTTAAAAACAGAAACTTAGAACAAAACATATGCTCATTTGACGATAAGGCGGATCTTTGGTTGGTCCAACATGTATAGTACTCTACTATGGTGTTTTTGTTTTAAAGCTGGTTAGAAATGGTATGGAACTTTAAAAGAACATTCATTTCTGTTTCACACAAACATGGGAGAATGTTAGATAGTTTATAATTCGAACAGCCTACGTTAAAACGCTCTGATTTTTTTATCCAAACTGACCCAATTATATATATGCATCGAATTCGATGATATGTTTTTTTTAAAGTAAGCTATACAAACATTGTAAAAAGACAGTTGCTCATACAGACCGTCTAGCCTGCTGATAGAAATGTACGAAAAAGATAGGTTTTGCAGCATATTTACCACAAAGCCTTATTTTATACTAAATGTATGTACTTGACATCTGCTAAAATGTAAAAATCTATAATAATCATAGCATATTGGTTGCATGCAACATATGGTTGACAATAGCAGCTGTAATAAACATATAACATCCTTGGTATTTCTACTTCAAACCCTGACAGATATTGAAAGATACATCATCTGTGAGACATATTAATAATCTTTTCCGTTTAAACGTCAAAAGTGTCATTCGAATATATACATATGTCTTGCCATCGCTCTTTTAGGTACAGATTAAATTTTATCTTTCTAAAAAATGGGATGCTTCTTTATGGAGTAGAATCTAAGCGTTTGCATCTTTCGCACGAAGTGCTTCACTCATATTCTAAAATACGACTTTAAAAAAAAAAACTATTTCAAATGCTTATACCAGAAAATTACCACTTCATCAGGATTTTCGTTTATGCTGTTTTAAATATTCGTACGCAATGTTTTAACATTGATATAGACAGCACGTAAAGTCATTTATTGTTGTCTTATTCAGATAATTAACATTTCATCGCTTGTCTTTAAAATGATGAAACCTTTATAAAACATAAGTAAAAAATATAATTACTACTCTTTGAATAAGTTAATTTAACGACTTAAAGCATGGAAACATGCGTAGTGATTTACAAGAGAGGCGAAAGATATAATCATACTTAAAAATCGAAAACAAACTAACAATGACATTGCAAAAGACGAAAAGCGTAAAAGGTAAACAGTATATGTATACAAAAGAGGGACAAAGGATACCAATGCGACAGTCAAACTCATAAATCCAAAATAAACCGACAACGCCATAGCTAAACATGAAAAAGACAAACAGACAAACAATAGTACACATGACATAACATAGAAAACAAAAGAATAAACAACACGTACCCCACCAAAAACTAGGGGTGATCTCGGAAGTGTAAGCAGATTCTGCTCCACGTGTGGCACCCGTCGTGTTGCTTATGTGATAAAAAATCCGGTAAATAGTATAATTCGGTAAGTAACATTCATGAAAGGGAAGGGAATTGTAGTTTCGACGTTAGGAGCATATCCGTTATCATTTGTGAAACAATAATTCCGTAACGGTCAACCAACTCGTAATGGCGTCCGTAAAATTTACGAAGGGATGATTTTAACTTCACCATTTGGAACTCTTGGTTTAATAGCTTCCTTGTAAGCAGCAACCCTCTAACAACATAAAAAACTAAAGACAGAGAATCACGACCCCCAACAAAAATATCTGGTCCGACCTCGGGTGTTTCAAACGGTGAATCAGATCTTGTTGCCTTGTGGCATATGCCATGTCAATATGTTGATAATGCTATTACGAACCCGGTGATTACTCAGTAGTTTATATTCTAGGAAAAGATAACTGGTTTGTGATAACGACAATGGGAACATATTAGTCGCATCTGTGAATTAGCAATTCTATCACGGTCAACAAACGTGATGGCGTTCATAAATATTCGAATGTATGATTCCAGCTTCCCAACATCGAACGCTTGGTTAAATGTCTTCCTTGAAATCACATATCGTGGAAATAATGATCGGAAATTCAATCTCCGGAAAATTTAAAGTTTGGATCAGTTCAAACATCTCTTTGGAAATGCTATAAAAATATGTCATAGAACTGTTCCTCTTTTTTGTTAAACAAAGCTAGGGTACATCAGGTACAAATCTATTCATACTGAAAATATGTGTATTCATCTTGTAAAATAACACAGGTGTATGTTACGTTTATCAGCAATATAGGAAATTCAAATTTTGTAATGTAAAAACAAACTAACTTGGTGCAAAACATGTCGTTGTATTATAAAGCACAAATACCAAAATGCATAGAACGAAATATACAGTGTAGTAACTTAATCTTGTGTGCGGGCATAAGCCATGCCAGAATGGACAAATCTGACTTCTTATTGGTAAGAGATATTGTAAAATGAAAACAATAAGGCAAAAAAAGGATAATAGCACAATACATGTACATATGTCATCTATGACACTTCAGAAAATCATGTACTTATCATTGTCTAAATAATGCGCATTTTCTGGTTATAATATTTGAAGTTGCAAGAAACAGTCTGCATGTAAACCATATTATATACATTTAAGCATTTACTCGCGCAGGCAATGAAAACAACACAGTCATGTTAATGAAGCGAAACCTACTTCTCAGAAGAAATGACTGTATTGCACTTTCACCGTGTATGCAGTTTAATATCACTGTGGGAAGAAAGTGGTGTTGTTTGATTTTGATTAGAAAACCTAGAATACCCTAAGAGCGAGAAGAAGGCGGACAAGGGACTGGTTGATAATTATGATACAGTGAAGTAAATTCAACACTCTTTAAGAACTAGAAGTAAAATCCTAGTAGCTATGCTGATTTTATTTACAACCCCTGGGTCGATACCTGGGCCTGCTTGTAGTGGTTTCATTTGCCGAGGGTATCACAAGCATATGAATTATATAAATGATATGGTAATAATTTATATATAAATTTACTGGTTACAAAAAAACATGTCATTTTTTAGATTTTTAGACAATGGAATAGATTTCAATAGCTGTATTTGGCAAAACTTTTTATGATTTTGTTGGTCCACGGTGATATTCAACTTTGTACCTAATTTGGCCTTTTATAACTGTTTTTTATTCGAGCGTTACTGGCCAGTCTTTTGTGGACGAAACGCGCACCTTGCGTTCAATCCTGGTATCTATGATGAGTTTATTTGATAGTGATAACGACGTTTTACAAACAAATGTATTGAATTTGTTTTAATTGTGTTTGGTTTCATCGATATAGAACTTTTTATCCATTTCGGATTGTTAATTTATAGCCAATTATATCATTAAATGTATAGAATTAAGTTCCTTTCAAATTAGATTCATTTGTGCCATATATACATAGTAAATTGTTATCAAAGAACTATTTCCTGCTTTCAAAAAAGTGTATTGCATCATTTGAAAGGATCTGTATTGGACTATTCAAGTATAAAATGCATACCATAAATTAAATTTCGTTCCTGTGTTTTGTTCATTGGTTTCTTCTATTACAAAATTCAATTATGAGTAAAGCTATACTAATTGTTTTTATTGTTAATTCACGACCAATTTACGTAATAAAAATTAGTTCAATGCAGGGCTTACCAATCCCGTATCTATTAAAAATGTTCCAGTTACACAATACACCATTTAAGATGCTATCTCAAGAAACATTATGCCGGTTATATTTATTTATTCAAAATTGCGGTTATTCCACAATAGTATTATGTAATGATTTCACTTTGAGAATAATCTCATCCTGTGTTCAAATTCATAAACGATTAAATGCCATGTTATTTAAGTGAGCATGTCACACAAGAGAAAAGAAACAAAGGTAACTTTAGAAAGTTGAGGCAATCGTCAAAGGCAATGACAGTACAACAAACGAGAAACACAAAAGGATTTCTTACCCTCTTCTTTCTTCTGTTTAAGCAGTAATTACTCTTCAAATAGGGAACAATGTTTATTTTCCTGATCTAAAACTCATCTTTAAAAATTCTTTTTGCAAAGGTTTAGAAAACATGTAGACATTGCGCAATAACATGTTCGTCTGCTAGTCAGTATAAACCCAAGATGCATTTCAATGAAACTTCTCAAAATAAATCCACGGTTAGACGATGTCAATGATATGTAATTTCAGTCTGACATCACAAAACAGACATTTTTTTTAGCAGTAAGAACTTTCATTGTTTCCCAGGACGTACTTAAAGGATGAACTTACTAGGTGAAATTTTAAAAAAATCAAGAATTCAAGATTGATACTTTTTGTCGAAAAAAGTATAAGTAAAGGCTAAAAGTAAGCTAGTAATATTGATAAATTATGGAGCTCCTTTCGAGATATTTGAGATTCAAAAAAGGGCGGGTAAAGGCTAAATAGATTTTACCTAACAATCACTTTGAATTTATAGTGATCTCAATTCGAAAGAAAGAAATCTAGAACCTGCCATTTTTTTGGTAAATGATCTCTCATAATTTATAAGTCTTAAATGAAAAGAAAATGGGTGTTATGGGCATACTATTTTATACTGTATAGAAGGGAAAAACAAGGAGTCCGCTCTTCTGGCACATGTTCAAGAACCTCAACTAAATACTTCATTAAGGTCTTGTTATTGATCATAACTGTCCTTAAAATCACAGGTTCTACTTGTTCTTCTAATCAGACATCCCCATCTTGTAAATAATATTGCGTTAACACAATTACCTATAGTTTAATTAAATTCCTACAGTCTAAGAACATTTTGTTTAGTCATTTTAAGATCCCTTTGGGTCCTTTTTATGTATTAATAAAAGCTAGACATAATTACTTCTAAAAAAGAAAAGGTTAATCAGAAAATTCTTCGAACGCTGTAAGCGCTTGAATTTTATCTACATTTAATATCTGGTACATTGTAAAGGAAATTATATTGCACTAAAACATAACATAATGCAAACTCCATATAAGGAAAAACATATGTAACAGCTATTTTCAAATCTGTGTTATTGCTTTTTTCTAAGCACCATGTAGGGACAGTTTATTGAACAGATTTAACGACGGCGGAAGGAAGTAATTACGTCTTTATGGTTAGAATACGACATGCGCTATGAGTTCTATGAATGGATTGATTTCTTGTGATCCAAAATAAGATGTCGTTAATACGGATATGTCATAAACAATGTTCCCTGTGGCATTAAAGAGAAGCATTTAAAGGATCACTTTGATTTCTGGCACTGAAGGCGATGTTATAACTTATGAGACTGATGTTCCATTACAGATCTTACATTATTGTTCTTTCCATGACAAATTGGTGATTTTATATATAAGGTTGTTTTTGTTGTCCATATGGCAGTCATAAGGGGCATTTAACCATTATCCACAATGGTCATGATATTATTCTGCAGATCGAGGGGATTCATACAAATCAGAAACTGTAAGCCGGTTCATTGAGTTAACATTTAATAGATTATAATTTTAGATAAACATCATTATGTAAGACTAAAGTAGATGTATGATTGTCAATAGGACGATTACTAAACCGAAACCCAGTGCCCAGTATTTAAACAAATGCGAGAAGCCGTAAAAAGTTCAACAACGTATTTTACTAAATTTTAGATTATGGCATTGTTTCCAAATTTCAAAGTCCTGATCAAGACAAATGGTCGGACTCAAATCGTGTTGTGTTTATTTTAAAAAATTATGTGTAAAAGTAAATGCATGATCGTTTAATGGATCACAACAAGTAATTTTAAAAACAATTAGAAATGTTTGAAATAAATTTCGATAGCGCTGAAAGAATTAAGATAATGTCAGGATCATTATAGGGAAGAAAACGCTATTTTTTACATTTATTTGGTCAGCTAGTTTGATTAACACAGCTATTCCAAGGACATAAATCAACAATTGATAGTCCCAAATACCACAGCCAGATTGACGAACACGGCAATCTCAAGGATAAAATCATCGACAATGCAAAATACCAAAAACACAACCAGCTTGATGAACACAGGTTTCATTAGGGCAAGTCATCAACAATGGAAAGTACAAAATACCACAGATAGTTTGATGAACACTACTATCACAAGGACAAAATCATCAATCCCACTGTCAGCTTGATGAGTACAGCCTTCACTAAGAAAAAAAACAACTTTGAATTAGCTTTTATTTACTCACTTGTTAAATAGCAGTTGTCATTAAATAGTTCGTTATTATGTATGCTATATAAAAAAGATGTAGTATATATAAAAAAAGAAGATGTGGTATGATTGCCAATGAGGCAACTGTCCACAAGAGACCAAAATTACTCAGACATTAACAACTATAGGTCACCGTACGGCCTTCAACAATGATCAAATAGTCAGATATAAAAGGCTGAGTAAAAGAGTTTGTTTATGTTGCACTTCAGTATTACTTATGTTTCTTGTTTTCCTCTCATAGTTGATGTTTTCCCCTCGGTTTTAACCTGGATTACTTTTTTCTCAACCGATCTGTGACTTTTGAACACAGGTAAACTACTGTTTCCTTCATTTGTTGGGTTTTTTTTTTGGGGTGTTTCGTGCATATCTGATTGGACAAACCCTTTCCATCTGATTATTACAGTTTAATTATATACTGACATGCCATACATGTAAAACTGTCCCTATTATCATCTATTCTTAGATATACAAATTGTTTTTTTTTTTTTTTTATTAATTATTACTTTTTAATGATATAAACTTTGTTATTCATCAATAAAAGCGACGAACCTTTATGTGTTGAAAATGAAAAAAGTATATATAAATATTTGTCTAACAATTAAATAATGAAAATAAAATGCACAGTAATTTACCACAAGAATCCTGCTTACGAATCGTACGTCTGGCGAACCAATTAATACGCCTGGTATTTTTAATGAGTTTTGCCAGAAGCAAAATAATCGCATGATAAGTATATCAGTGCCAATGACACTTGTTTCTGGAGAAATCATTCACCAGTTACTATCGAGATCAAATAAATGTACCAAAAATCCAAAATATAATTTTGACATTTTGAATTTTGTTCAGATACATTAATTTTCTATTCAAATGAAATGAATATCACTCGCTAGGTAAAAAAATCCACACATTTTATGCGAGTTATCTTAGTATTATTAATAGTTGCAATACTTTTACTACATCATTAGTGCATTTTGACAATTCATATGTCTTTCTGATGCTCGAAGCCAAACGTAGATAAGCTAATCAGTAAGTAGTACACTGACTCTAAGGAGTGTAAATAAATTAACATCGTGTGAGTGTTATAATGATATAACTCCCATTTTTAAAATCTTTGAAAATTGAATATGAGGTTTCAAAGGGCAATATTTGACTGAGATATAGAAATTGATGAAGTTTGTTAATTTGAAGCGAAATATTTACTCAATTCGTTTAAGAGTGATCAACAATCTTAAATAATAAAAAAAAAAAAAGCTGTCTTTTTCTTGAAATAGACTGTGAGACATAACTTAGAGTTGATTTCTTTAATTTTTGTGTTCTTGATACACAATATTTTTATTTTAATAAGTATCGTTATTCGATGCAGAATTCTACAAAACATAACTTTATAATTTTATATGAAATTGACTTCATCAGCAACATTTATAGTCGAATTTCATTTTTTCAATTTTGTATCAAAATGCCTTCATAATCAACATGTAGATAAGAAATTAATAATTACACTTTTGTAGCAAAATGTTTCCCGCAGCAACATAACTACAATAATAAACTTGTTTTAAGGAAAGCAATGCTAGCACTGCATGCAATAATCCTATATCTGTCAGTCATCAAATTGCCAAATATGATAGTACAAGGATAAAGGCTGTGGATTTTCTATAACATTTCCATATGTTTAGCATTGAATGAACAGAAGGGTACATAATCCTTAATATATGATAACGACTCTGTTGATTGTCTATAATACCAGCTGTCTTAATTTGTAAAAAGGTGTTTGGTTTATAGTGTCTTGATAGTCAGATGTTTGACTGGATCTTTGTTGTTTTATAGTATGTATTTTGTGTATAAATTCTTCATATTGAAATCAATATGTGACCCTTTAAATACAAATTTATGAAAATTTATAAACTTCTAGTACTAGTACTAATTGACAAAAAAACAAAAAAACTACCATGTAATAATATAGAATTGTGACGTAACAAGTCAGTAATATGAAATGTTTTATACCCTAATTGATACTTGGTAGATCGTTGATGTTACATGAAATGGGGCGTAGATTAATTTACCTCTATCCGCACGTGTGTTGAATAATGAATCTAAAATACATCTACGTAGGATTCGATTTTCAATTTCATGTTCAATTCAGCTAGAGACAGCAGCGGTCAGATGATCAACTAACTGAACATGTCGAAAGTTCATATTTAGAGACATTCAATGACTGAATTTTAGTATCTGTTGTTTTATTTTTATGATGTCTTCGTTTTGGTAGACGCGCTTTCAATTGATTGATTGTCAAATCCCTTTCCAGCACGATGAACTTTTTCGATTTTCAAGTTTGTTGATTTATTTCGTTGTAGCTAGTGCCTAAAGTTTCGACTAAGGTAGCTTGTGCAATATGAGACAATATTATTGATATAAATATTATATGTCTCCAGTAAAATATGAATGATAGTGAGGTTTTAATCTTTTGCCGATCAAATTAATAGTTGGAATACTCTCAAAATCACCCATCAACATGTTAAATTGCGTGTCGAACATAGACCACGGATATCGTTATTTCTTTGCATTTTTGTTCATTTGGGAATTCGGTATTGATGTCGGATCTTTGGTTTTTCCTTTTAAATTGATTTACAACTTCCGGATGAATTAGACGTTCACACACAGTTTGACACAGAACGTTTTGAAAAAAAAAACATATTTATTTATTAATATAAAATGTGTTATTGGGTCACTGATCTCTTTTCATACAGTTCCTGTATATGTTTATATATGTGGAATAAATATTTAAAGTCCTAATGATTATTTTTATTATTAATTCATTTCACTAGTTTATAAAACAGGAACTTGAATCTCAAGGTGTATAGATACCTCGTTTCCTTCATATATTATTTAGTTTGAAAATCCATATACCTTTAATATTTGTACACTGATAAGGCCACACCAATTTGATTCCTTGTTCGACGGACCCGCCCGCACCTATTTTTTTCAAAACATTTTTTTTTAATTTTTATTATATTCCCGCTTCCCGCATCCGGAAATGAAATTGATGTCCATTTCCCGCACCGTTTTTTTTGTAAATATTATATAAAGATCTCAACATTTGTTTTGTAAAATCACAGTCTAGCGATAATATAACGATTTTAAAATCACAGTCTAGCGATAATATAACGATTTTAAACCTATCAGCACCCCACAACACTGTAAATATCTGCGAGAATATTTGTTTCAGCATGAAACCAATTTATTTCAAGCGGTAGTGCTCCGATATAAATAAAAATACCAGTACAGAACTAAACGTTGGTTTCTTTCCCCCTAACTTATATTCCCTATACAAAAAATGTTCGTTGTTTAAATAAAGTACAAAGAACTTCTGAAGGATTTGCTTTCAACTGCAATTATAATGTATGGTGACAGTCATACCCGCTGCAGGTTTGTGCACCTGTCCTGGTTGATTCAGATACCTGTCGTTCAGCAGTTATCGTTTGTTGATGTGTTTCATTGGTATTTTCCCGTTTGGAAATACAATTTAGATCGTTGGTTTTCCTGTTCGAATCGTGTACAATACTAAGTTGTGGTCCCTTAAAGCTTGCTGGTTGGTCTTGATCAAAGCACTGTGTAAAAGGCCGTACTTTGACCTATGTTTGTAATTATCAGGTTGGGACCAACCCTCCCTCAGACAAGGGCCTTGAAGGGGTCATTTTACCATGTTTACTGTTCAGTCTGTTGTAGAAAAGAAAATAGAAATACTATGAATTTGTACAGTGCTACTATACAAAACATTTGACAACTTAAAATTTTTTACTCAAAAAAGAAGAAATACATTATATTTTAAACAACTTTTATAAAAGAGGGATGGGTCCACTTCTTTGAATAATATTAAACTGTTAAAGTAAATGTGTTACCATGGTTAAAGTCCAGGAATATTACAAATTCTTGGACATGTTTTGACCATTTAATACCAAATAGTATAGTTCTTTGGGAAAATATATGCCCTTTTGTACTTAAAGTGTTTTTTACAAAAAAAATATATTACAACTTTAATATTTTGACCCCTCATAAAAGGGATATTCATAACATTAAGGGGTTGTTCTGAACCTGATTATGACTTGGATGGAGAATTGTCTCATTGGCAGACCAGATTTAATTATTCAATTATTTCTTGTTGAACATGGAAAAAATACTTCATAAATTAAAGAAATGTCAAGGTACAAGTGATAAATCAAGTTTTAATATAGTAAAAACCTACTATTTTATGTTTACAAAAAAAATTATAATCGCTCGCCTTTACTTTTTAAGCTTCGCCTCAAAAATTTGCAAAATAAATATTTTTTTATTAAAATTTTCAAATCGCTCGCTCGCCCCAATTTTTGGAGTCCAAAAATCCGTAGAACAAGTAATTAAATTGGTGTGGCCTAAAGACATTTAATATGTTTCTTTTCTCATCTTTTATGCCGTTTATTCCTGGCATTATCTTCAAACGGGACTAATTATTGAATTCAATACAAACGCATCATACATTTTATCTTTTTTATGGTTGAACAATAGCGCATTGTGTATAAGTTGCTATATTATCGAGCCATATAGATAAATCTCGTAACCTCTGTTCTTGATATCTTTGCTTGACATGGTTCATTTGTCAATCGTCCACAATGTATTGCTTTGAAGACGTTTTTTTCTTCAGTCTAACCGCAACTTTTTTCCATCTCGGTTTATCACATTTTCATCAGGGCCACAGGCAATTATGATATCTATTTGTACAATCCTAACAACGGTAAAAATTTAGAAATTTCGATTAGACTACCTGATTCGGTGACTTGGGAGTACCTTGCTGAGTCAAGTTTATGAATAAAATTCGATTTGCATGATTAAGATTACCCATTATAAACCTAGAATATAAATACGATGTGTCAAATTATATTACTCGGTGAGGTCTCTTTTGTGGCAATCGTAAATATTAAGTGTCGATTTTCGCTGTACCTCCTCATAATTATATTGGAGCAATTTTTGTGTAAGTAGCACCCTCCTGTTCATGAAGTCCGTATAGTGTGAAATTACACGAGCGTAACGTATTTACTGAGATATGTAAACGCAATGAAAGTAACGGAGGGTATGTTACTGTTGAGAAATGGGAAGTTATTAATTGAAAAGTTACAATCATTACGTTTGTAATTGATTTTAGTTTTAACTCTTCCATATGAGCTAATATCGAAAAAAATATCTGCCGGTTCACACGAATATATGAGATTAAAGCACTTATGGAAATGAAGGTTATTGAGTGAAAAAAAACATCATCATTATCTGAAAGTAAATTTAAGAATATGCATTTTTCTTGTCTTTGTGAAGGTTCTGTATGAAATATTTTCTTATAAATAAAGAAACAAGTCGGCTTTTAGTGGTGCAAATTCCAAACTATAAGACAAATTGAAAGAGTAGGTATTGCTTTGTTTCATAAAAAGAATGGCAAACGTAGGTCTTAGGGAGGGATAAATCCTACTTTGTGAAGGATCACTCTGATTCAAACCAAAAAAATTATCTGAAATTGAGATTATCAAGATACTTGATTTCTTGATTGACAACATATTTGTAACGTTAGGAGGATGATTTTTTGGAACAAATGGTGCCCCTCTTCTTGCCGACTTGTTTCTTTATTATTATTATGAGGCTGACTTCATACAGGAACTTCTTAGGGAGAAAAATTAGAAGTTAGCAATATCCTTTAACTCTGCTTTCTGCTATATAGATGATGTTCTTTCACTAAATAATTCAAATTTGGTGAGTATATGGAAAGCATCTATCCCATAGAGATAATGGATACAACAGACACAGTTAAATCGGCCTCATATCTTGTCTTACATCTAAAAATTGACAATGTGCGTCGGTTGAAAACTTAACTTTACGACAAAAGAGATGATTTTAGCTTTCCAGTTGTGAACTTTCGATTCCTAAGTAGCAACATTCCAGCAGCACCTGTATACGGTGTATATATCTTTCAATTGATACGATGTTCCCGTGCCTTCATTTTTTATCATAATTTTCTTGATAGAGGGTTGCTGATCACCAGGAAGCTATTAAACCTAGAGTTCTGAATAATGAAGTTGAAATCATTACTTATTTTTCGTAAATTTTAGTTTGTTGGTTAACCGTTATGGAATAACCGTTCCACAAATGATATCGGATATGTTCTTTACGTGGTAACTACAATTCCCTTCCCTTTCATGAATGTGGCCTACCGAATTAAGACTATTTACTGGATTTGTAAGAAATTATTAAACGTAAAATTGAGAAAGGAAATGGTGAATATGTCAAAGCGACAACCACCCGACCATAGAGCAGACAACAGCCGAAGGCAACCAATGGGTCTTCAATGTAGCGAGAATTCCCGCACCCGTAGGTGTCCTTCAGCTGGCCCCTATAAATATGCATAATAGTACAGTGATAATGGACGTCATCCTAAACTCCGAATTATACACAAGAAACTAAAATTTAAAATCATACAAGACTAACAAAGGCCAGAGGCTCCTGACTTGGGACAGGCGCAAAATTGCGTGTTGTTTTCCAATTTTTTAGCACACAAGTAACACGATGGGTGCCACATGTGGAGCAGGATTTGCTTACCCTTCCGGAGCACCAGAGATCACCCCTAGTTTATGGTGGAGTTCGTGTTGTTTATTCTTTAGTTTTCTATGTTGTATCATGTATACTATTGTTTTTCTGTTTTTCTGTTTGTCTTTTTCATTTTTAGCCAAGGCGTTGTCAGTTTGTTTTTTATTTATTAGTTTTTATAAGTTTGACTGTCCCTCTGGTATCTTTTGTCCCTATTTTATTATCCATCAGAATACCGACCGTGGTGGAAAATGTTATCCATAGTCATCAAACATGTATGAAGTTTCTCTCATATGAACGATTTGTTCCAATAGGAATGCCGATTGTCTGTTGAACAATACAATCACGTCCTCTAAACTAAAAAGTTAACTTGTTTGTGTTAGATCATTCCTGTTGGGGAATTTAAACTCAACATATGCAGATCACACCTGATTTTTATCAACTTGTTATTGGTTAAAATCTATAGCTGTGGTAGTTCGAGGTCCTCTAATAAAGATGCTACTATGCCTGGGTCTCGAGAATACTCATGCTTGATGAATCTGGCTGCTGTCCTTTTGACCATTTCTGGTTGTTGTATGTATTTTTGGATATGTTGATCCCAGACACTACTAGTATACATATTTTAGTGTTGGTCCTGCCGCTTTATATTCGCATTTACCAGGATTCCGTCGTATAAAGCCTAAAGTTTAGTTTTACTTTTCGGTGATATTTCCGATGTGGTCATTCCATGATAAAGTGTTTGACAGCTCCACTCTTAGGTACAAATATATGGATTGTTTCTGACTGTTCCAAGGATTTGTCGGGTAGATTAATTATTAATAGTCGTCCAGTTGTTATACGCTGTTCAAAACAGTTGGTTGATTTAAATATCATTTGCCATTTATTAGACCAGTTAATCACGGTGGTCAGATACTGCTGGAGTTGAAGACAGTGGTTCATTAATTGTACAGCTACGAATATTAGGCAATTATCTGTAAATCATTTAATTGATGACTTAATGTCAATACCTGTGTCGTTGATATACAAGAGGAGCATAAACGATCCCAACACTGCGCTCTGTGTTACACCATATTGTCCCCTTTTAAAATTGTTATACGATGATGACTGATGTACCCATATTTTGACTATTTTATTAATTGTGACTGTTTATTTAACGCATCATGTAAATATAACGGAATTTGATGAGACTGTTATTAAAGTGAGAGGGTTAGCGCTATAGAACCAGGTTTAATCCACCATTTTCTACATTTGAAAATGCCTGTACCAAGTCAGGAATATGACAGTTCTTGTCCATTCGTTTTTTGATGCGTTTTGTTATTTGATTTTGCCATGTGATTATGGACTTTCCTAATTGATTTTCCTCTGAGTTCAGTATTTTTGTGATTTTACTTTTTACATTTACAGATGCTGACTCGTTCCCGTCTTCTAACACCTTCTGATGTTCAGTTGGAAACCAAGAATGTAACCACCCAGTAATGTTTTCGTTGCGTCCATAGTGATCTAGCTTAAGGAGGTGTCTGTTGTGGGGTACGGTGTCATAGGCTTCACTGAGGTCAAGTAATACGTCCTTTTGTTGCTTGTTTCTTTAACTCTTATCATGAGCTGTGTTTCATGTGATCTCTTTTGCCAAAAGCCGTGTTGGTAGTCTGCAGGGATATTATAACATTCTAGATGGTCTATGATGTGCTCAATTACGTTACACGGTACTGATGTTAGTGATACCCGTTTATAATTCACTGGTTTCGATAAATCTCCTTTCTTGAAAAGTGTTGTTATATAAACAGTTGTCTAATTGTGAGAGGCTTGTGTTTAGGCAATATGATCTTTCAAATATATATTTTAAATAAGGTGAAATTTCATCTGATTTTTTTTTAGAGTATTGGATGTGTTCAATCTTATCGGTGGTACTACGCCATGTTTGAAGCCATGCCTTCCTTTGTAAAAACAGACTGGAATTGGTTGTGCAGTGCTTCTGCTTTAGATGTATTGTCAAACTACATAGCGGAGATATGTCTATGTTTGCACCTCAGCTGCCCTTAGACTAGGTATCACCGCTAACGGCTTCTTTAAATACGATTTCCTTCATAGTATGGTTTATTTCAACAGAAAGCTTCATGTGTTTAGTTAAAGTATTGCATTCTTCCATTGTCTAGTTTGAATCCAGAAAAGTCTGCGTCGAATTGTTTCAGGCACATATTCATTATTCACTAATCTATATTTAATCTGAAGTTTGCCTCTTTCGAATATAGATTACTTTGAAGGATTTTAATTTTAGTTTCCTGTTATTGATTTCTTTCGTTTCATGCTTACACTGTTTCAGTATATTTATGGTTTCCATTTCTCTTTTAAGAACGTCTTTTAAAAAACATGAAAATGTAGGTCACTTCGTCTCAATCTGATATATTTGTATTTATAAGTTCAATGACCCGAGTCCCAATTTTTCAAAGGAAACATTGTAGCTATCAGTATGTTTAACTATCAAAATATTTTCAAGTTTATCTTGCATTGACCGAGATATTTTTGGAGAAAAGAATGCAACTTTATGACTCAAAATTCCCTACAAAAAAAAAATATTTTCTACTTTTCCTAAATTCCATCCGGAAAAAAATGTTGCAATCACAGAAATCTTCAGAAGATTCCATCGTGAAGGTTATATGGTGGTTTCCCTTCATCAATTTACGATATTTTTTCGTGCAGCTTATTTCCTGGAAATCGTTTTGACAGAATAATTCATTGAAATTGTCTGGATGAGTAGTGGCTAAGACAGACCTTAATTTGTTATTGATATGAACCCCACAATGACTTCAACAAATTACAAAATGTAGCTAGCAAACCTTATCTTCCTGAAAAATGCTTATGCAGAATGAAGAATAATCAGATAATAGTCCAAATTACCCAAATAGTATACATACTGAGATTTATAATGGAAGAACTTATAAAACTACATGACATATAAAGAAATAAAACTATTAAGAAATAGATTGTGCCTATCCCAAGTAATTCAATTGAAAAATCAATAAATGAACAATCCAATTTCTTTTGCGACATAGCAAATCAATCGCAAGTATTAACAATATTCTAAAAAAGCTTCAAGTGAATTTTGTCTGTATTAAAGCATGGAGGAACTGATTTGTTCGTTTTCCGCTGGCCAATGCAAATGTCGTAATTCCACAAAAAATTAAATGTGTTTTATTCTGTAAAAATGGTTCCTCTCAGATTCACAGGTTATCTCGATGGAAGATATCGACTTCTTAAACTATTAACATGATAACCTAGCGCTATATAATCAAATTGTGGTTTAGCAATCTTATCATGAAGGATAAAGCTTTTAGGTAATTTACCGACATTTATATATATATCGACCGATTCATTATCACAATTTCTCAGTTGATTATAAAAATTAAGAAAATTTCAATTTCGTAATTAAGAAATGCGTTTTCATTTTTCGCACTTAACTCAGTATTTTGCTACCTTAAATCATATGCGAGAAAGAGGCTGATCACTTGGTTTGTGGTCGTCTATATCCTGATCAGCAGGATTGATGGTCTGTAACTGTCAGCCACTATGTTATTATACTTTAAATCAATATATTCTCTCAATTACTCTTAATTTGGGTTCATTAAATACGTGAGCTTTTCTGTCATGGAATGCGAAGAGAGAAGAACTGTTATATTTTTAACATATATATACAGAGTTACAAAATGTGTTGACTAAAATGACCAACATGGTTATAAATGTTGATTTCGAAAAAGGACAATTCATATTTTGTATAAAAAAGATCAACTCGTTCGGTTTTATGCTGACAAAACATTTGTTATGTATGGTGGGTGCGTTGTTAAACATTCATTCGTCATTCCAATTGGAAACAACTGTGCCCCTATTTCAGTTGTTCCTCAATATGGTGCGGTTAAGGTCTTCTCAGTAATAGTTAAAAGAAGCTAGTTACGTTATCAGTCCGCTGAATGGATGATGTTTTCTTACTGAATAGTTGAAAAGTTTGGTGACTTTATTGATCCTCATATATCTCATTCGAATTAACTTTGAACGACAGATATAGTAGATTGAGGAAGATTTATTTCATAAATTGAAAGACAACCGGAAATTACCAGTGGGTCTCAGTTGAAAAGTAATAAACTTAACTACAAAAGAACACGATATTCCCGCCGTAAATTGTCCTTTGAATTTATAGAAGCATCCCAGTAGCGCATGATTTCCAAAATCATACGATTAGATCATGATTGTGTTTTTTATTTAACTGCTTGCTACTTGCAAAGAAGCTATTAAATCAAGGATTCTGAATAATAAAACTGAAATGATCTCATAATGATCAAACATTTCACTGACATGAAAATAACAAGATGTCAAATGATTGCCATTGAGACAACTATCCACCCGAATCACAAAACGTATGTTTAAGCAACTATGATTCCTCGTGCGGCCTACAACAACGACTAATATCGTCTTCTGTTTTAAATACGACCTCGTATATATGCTAATTATGTTGCAGACTTAAAATATACTCTTTCATCATTTCGTTTTTATTACATTGTCGTCTGCTGATAACTTGATGTCATAATCAACACTACAACTATGTGAGCTGCAACTGTCTATCCCTCTGAGCACCTGATCAAGTTCACCTCTGGCTTTTGATGACATAGATATTACTTCCACTTGAATTTTCTATAGAATGTTTTAAGAATAGTTGTTTTGTCTTTCCGCTTTGTTTTGAGTAATGTCTGTCTTTTTTCAGCTTTGATTTTATTCGATTCGTTTGTATCTGATTATCACGTTCCCAAAAATTAACCGATTAAGTAATCGCGAAATGCGTCTGATCTTCAAGTTCCAGCAAATGTCAAACATTGCTTATGAGGTCATCTGTTATGGTATTATCTGATAATACGTACTAACAACGTGAAGTATTTTCGATTTTCACCTGAAATCACCTCAAGTTTTTGCATGACTTCACTTTGCTTAATTCACATTGCGATAAGACGTATCACGGTACTTATCTATTCCAAATTCATGTATTTGGTTTTGATGTTGAATTTGTTGTTCTCGTGGGATTTTGTCTGATGCTCGGTCTGTTTCTGTGTGTGTTACATTTTAGTGTTATGTCGTTGTTCTCCTCTTGTGTTTGGTGCGTTTCCCTCGGTTTTGGTTTGTTGTCCCTATTTTGTCTTTTGTCCATGGATTTGTGAGTTTTGAACAGCGGTATACTACTGTTGCCTTTATTTAAATCTTGTGTTTGTATTTTCGTCGTTTTTCGTTTATTGCGATGACGTCTTTAGTGTATCTTCGACTTAGAAGAGTTCGAATAACCCTTTGATCACCTATCTTTTAACCATTAATTTCAAATAAAAATAAAATATGCATTTGAAATTTATATCAAAATGGGGGAAAAGATACGAGCACGAAGGGCTTATAAAAAAAGTTATTCCGAGATAGTTTCTATGTATAAGGCATTATCTTACAATGTCCACTTCAAAAGCCATAAAATTAGCAACAACAAAAATCAATAGCACATCATTCTGTACATTTTTCGACGCGCACTTGTGTAGATTGTGGACATCAAAAGAAACTTGAAGATAACAAAATACCACGAAACAGGTTACAAATGTTCCTTTTTTTTTTCTTCTTCTGGAAGACAGTTGCGCAACATCAATCCCACCTTTAATTACATACCACTATCTAATTATAAGAAAGTTATACAATACAATTCTTATGATATAAAAGCTGGATTACTAAACCAGTTGAACTGTATGATTATAGATTAAAAAAAATGACATGATATGTCAATACATGTATTTTTCGCATTTGACTGTATGCTGTGATTATCAATTGCATTTTTCACATAACTATATTATGATCAAATAAAAAAAAAGGATATAATGATTCGGAATATTTTTCTTTATTTGCTGCACCAGTAGTCCCACATAATGTTTAGATATTATGTCAATTTGAAAGCAATTTGAAGACAGTAAATTAATGTATAATAGGACTACATATAATTTACCCAACAGTACGTGGTGTGAAAAAAACCCGACTAACATACAAATCAATACCAGATAGGCTGATTCACAGAAATGACACGTTTCTTTGGGTTTGTTTTTTCGTTATAGTTACAATAATCGGTTCTTTTTTTCTCTGTTATGCTATCAAACATTATAGTTGAAGTTGTAGGTATATATATCATGTATATCAAAAGTCTAGTATGTCCTCGCTATTAATTGCAATCGTGTTAATTGATTTTTACAAAAATGCATAACAAATTTGTTTCATAATAATAACAAAAACCTTGTGAAAAGGTTATTGATTGGTTTCTTTAGCAGATTTTAAAATTGTTTAAATATTTAACATTTCAAGTTCTTTTCTTTTTCTTCTTTTTTTATATATGTAAACGTTGACATTTCCCTACATATTTATCACTTTTAAAATGTTTCGTATAATAAATTATAATAATTTCATATTTCCAATTTGAAGTTTGAACATGAACAATGTATTTGGATCAACTTTTCAAAATGAGTTTAATATTTGTATTTGTTTTACTGGGAAACTGCGTACAAAAAATAGTGTTATGTTGTTTCACAACCACTTCACTTTATTTCTATGAAAAATAAATAAGAACTGAGAAGATTTATGTAGCTTTTTAATAGTTTTCAATTGGTTTACACTAAGAGAAGAGCAGATTCTCCATTTTGTGTTTAAATGTCGGACATAAATGATTACATCTCCAGTTGCCACCCAGTGTTAACCTACAGATAATTACAAATACAAAGTATGGCCCTTTGAAAACGCTCTTATCAAACCTATAAAACTTAATCAATTTTTATCAAAAAGAAGAATATTAATTGGTATTTCCTTGAAAAACATATTTGCTTATTGATAATTCTTTCAAAACACGCATATAACGCTAGGTCAAATTTAAATGCTTTTGATGTAATAAATAATAAGGTTTCTGCACACTGTTAAGTTTTTAGCATTTTAAATAAAGGCTATTTAGAACTCGAGGAATGCAAATGCAAAGTTTGCTACAACTATAGTTTCTTGATTGTTCGAATGTGTACCGTCAGTCAGTAACTTGACGTGCTAAGAAACTCACGTCCCAAAAGCCTCGTGCAAAGTTGACCTTAGATGATTTGGCTATTTTTTTTTTCATTTAGTTTTTGTGTTTCGGTTCTTGTAATACTTGACTTGGAGCTTTCCTGATGAAGGTTAATCCAGAAAGAAAGAAAAACACGCTTCGGACGCATAAAATATTTATGAAGTATTCGGAAGAGTTGATAATTATTACAGACAAAGGCAAATATATGCACAGAACGTATTTTAATTGTAGTATATACACACATGTTTCTTAGCTAAAGAAACACAGGGTTCGCATCATAAATAGTGAGAGCTAAGGAAACACAGGGTTCACATCATAAATAGTGAGAGCTAAGGGAACACAGGGTTCACATCATATATAGTGAGGTAAATTGATTCCTGTTATCATAAAAATACAAATAAAAAGTAACACCACAAAAATACTGAACTCTGAGTAAAAATCAAAGCGGAAAGTTCCATATCAAATGGCAAAATCAAAAGCTCAAACACGTCAAACGAATTGTCATATTCCTGACTTGGTACAGGTATTTTCTTGTGTAGAAAATGGTGGATTGAACCTGGTTTTATAGCTAGCTAAACCTCTTACTTGTATGACATTATATTGACAACGATACGTTAACAAAACAAAAATGACATAATAGGTAAAAATGACAAACAAATATGTAACAAAGAAGCACAAATAGCAAAGACCAAGCATAATAGCAAACATACCGCGACTGAAATGGGTTGTTCGTTTTATATCAGAGCCACGCCAACTTAGAACTCAAAATATGAAATGACTCTTGTTATGAAAGTGAGACTGTCACGTTCTGTAGGAAGCAAATCATGATAACAGATCATAACATATTGTCAGTAGTGTTCTGTTGTCACATGATTATGTTTTGCTGTTTTGTGCCTAGTTTAGGGGGAAATGATGTTGACTAGAAATGTACGACAGTCTGTTATTATCTTATTTGTATTGTCTTTTCATAAGTGACACGCATAAAAATAGGAAATAGCAATTTGTTTCTAGTAGAGGGTCGGTCGAGCTGCACAGAGATATTTAAACCAATCATACACAGTTTTAAGTCCCTCTACATTCAACATATATTTTTATCGTTAATTTCATCGGTTTTAAAACCGTTAAGCCTCTAACAGTAAATAATAATTCCAATAATTTCTCAGATAAACTATTCCTTTGATGAAAAATTGAAAATTATTGCGTGTGATTTTGTAATTTGATTTTCAATGGGTAATTTGTACTTTAAAGAATATTTATGTTGTGTAGAAAGGCGAAAACACCAGCAGTGGGCAGTCAGTCTACCCCGTGTAACCAATTGAAAAGAAACGTGTTTATTTGTTGGAATAACATTACAACTCCATTTTATTCTTGCAAGAAAGAAGCTTTTGCATATAGAATTGTAAACTTATCTTGACATCTCTTTGTTTGCAACTATTAAAATACAATATACACCCAATTATCAATCGTGCCATTCTTTGTAAAAGTTACCCACATATCTTGCTTAACAGTTAAACTATACAGTCTCTATATTAAGATGCTCAACAGATACCAAAAAGATTATGTTTTTAAATGTTGCAGTACGTACTACTGTTGTAATTATAATATGTTAGGAGTCTGGTTGTAAGTTTCTGAAATCTGAGTGGCGTAAGTCCCGCTTTTGTATGATAGTATAAATAACAGTACATTTTAGTTTGTTTCTGATTTAATGGCTAAAACACGAACTGTGTGCTTATAAACGAAGCTCGAGAAACGAAAACACTTCTATGTAAATTTGTTTTACATTACACAGTTGTCAAGTAATATGTATAAGTACAAAGGAGCAACATAATTCAATAAGGGGCTAGTTCATGTTTGTTAATATTTTATAGAATTTTGTTTTTATATCGTTTCATAATAATACATTTTGGCACGTTTTTCTTTTTTTGATTTTCTAAGCAAAACTGAGTTTATTTAAAAATAAGCTTCAATAATACAGTTTGCTACATATTCCCCATAACAAAGGATGTTCTCATCAAATAAACAAATACAATTACTAACTAGATACTTGTATGCTGAAATTGGAATTAGTCTCCTGATATCATCTATCTCCTGTGTCTTTTCTTGTAATGTTATTTTTGTCAAATCATGCATCTTTTTTTTTTTTTTATCTTAAATTGCTTAAAATTCGTTTTTCAGGACGCCGTAGCAATGGAATTCAATATGAAATAAATCACACTTGTAAGCTATATTTTTATATCTACATGTATACTGATTTTGGACAATAGTTTTGTATTTATGTAGAGATCGACCAACTCTATACAAAATAATTAATATACGTTCACAGTACAATGTATAAAAGCTTTATATATAAGTGAAAATGACACGTGAGGCTATCTACTTTAAATGTGTGTAATCAAACAGACTTTAAACAGATCTGCGCAACAGCTGCAAACACTAATGAATAATGAATTGATTTTAAACACATCAATGGTAAAATATATTCCTCTTCTTATCGAGTTATAATTACTTCGTGTCGTTCTAGGTTTATCCTTTGAATGCTCACATTGTTTTCAATTTTCAATGCAAACATTTTAATAATAGTTGAATATTTTTGTAAGACTTAAATATGAAGTTGATTATTCGTCATACCAAGGAGGTTATATTAAAATATAATATAACCTGCTTTGTCATACTCATAACAAGTGTTATATATATAAACAAAATTACAACATCATATCTAGATACAGTTTAGTTTCATATTGAATTTTGTGAAGAATTCAGTAAAACATAAATAAAGACATCGCGGATTAAACATTTTTGTTGTTGTCGAATAACATGTATTTCAGGAACAGCAATTGTGCGTGTATTTATTTAAGAATTGAATGCTTCTTTTTGTAAATTTATTGGGGTGTAAAAGCGTTGACCGAAGTACATTTTGTATGAAGCGCGGAAGCGCTTCCATTCTAAAAATGTACGCACGGTCAACGCTTTTACAACCCTATAAAGTTACAAAAAGAAGCATTCAATACTTATAATTACATTTCTTTAGCTAGGATCATGAAAACATGATTTTTGTCAAGTTTAATTTAATTCACCTGTGCACTTTATTGTGGGACCTCGTGTCATCATGCATGATAAATATTATTGTCTGATGCAATTGTTTACGGAATAACATGTGATGTGCAGTTAGCCAATCAGAATAACGTATTATAATGAAACATACATCTAATGTAATTATTTATACATACTAGTGTTTTATGCACAGAGTATTTTAGTATGGTTAACAAAAAGTTCATTATTGGATATCAAATCAATTTATTTAACGAAAAAGTACCATTAAATAATAAATAAACTTGGGGGAAAAGTTTTAATTCTGTGTACAAACGGAAGACTAGAACATTTTTTTCCCAGTGAAAAATTTGAGTATTATTCTTTTTAACGTTAAATTCCTATGATTTTGGATTCATTAATAAAGTTACTAGATTTAGTGTATTGGTTTTTTAAGGCATTTAGAAGAGAGACAGATTCATATCAGCCTAGAAAAATATACAATATACAAATAAGAATGGGTGGTATGATTTCAAATCAGACAGCAATCAACCAGTCAAGTTCAAACGCCTAAGATATAAGCAATTAAATAGATCACGTACGGTCTTTAACAATGAGGAAAAATCATAAATTCTTTCAGGTTCCTGACTTCGGACAGTCAAATAAAGAATGTGGCGTTGTTAAACATGTATGTTAGCACTCAACCCTCTATTAATCTGATGACCATTTCAACATTAGAACAAATTTCAATAAATAAGTTCTAAAGTCGGAACACAGTAAATTGGTTAATGAAATCCAATGTTCAGTTGACATTTAACTTAAAAACAAAGGAACGATTTTTTCATGTGGACTTCAAAAAGGAGGTTCCTTATTTTTCAGGTTTGGTGGAAGTAAAAATTTACATAAAAAATAAACCGGAAATTTGAGAAATTGCACAATAGAATAAGTACTCAAATGCAGTACTTTTATTCTGGTTAGCCGAACAAATAGCAACTGCCAATATTGAAAACGTCTTCTTTCCTAACTATGACTTTTGTTATAAGTTGATTAAAGCTCAATTCGGCTTAAAATTTATCCGCTTCGCCTGTCAGAGGACAAAGACCCTGGATTTCAATCGGAGAACATGCAATCTTAAAATGTCTATAGAAACTGATCGGTGATGTATATTATGTAATGTGTTGGTCATCAATACCATTTGTTATAACATTAAGTATTTGTTAACCGAGAAAGAAATACACTCCAAACTATGATATTATATAACAAACCAATCTACTAAAAATGCAAAAACTGCTGTCATTATGTCATTGTCAGTTGTGACATAACTTATCTATAGATATGAAGAAACTGTCTGAAACTGTCTATACTCATCTATAGATAGATATATAAACAGTTTTGTAATCTTCAGAGAGTTGAATTTTGTTATAAGTTTCCCTATCACATATTTTGTGTCTGAATATTAATAAGGAATTGAAGTGAAAATATTAAAACTTTTACATCATTTCCTGTATATTAATTCAAACTAACACAAGTTATTTGATACAATCAGAAATAACTCTAAGCTAGTCGTTACTCTGTTTCACATCTTTGTGGTGAAATAAGTACCATGCCCTTATACAAGTCATGAGCCAAGCAGAGTCCGGTGTGTACCGATTTCATTCTTTTGTACACATGAGGCAAACAATTCTCGGAAAATATTAAACGTGCATATATCGAGTCAATTCCATTCCTATGAAATCTGGAGGATCTAACGTTGGCAAAAAAAATTCTCATTTGTATAATTGTCTTTTGTTTGTTATTGGAAAATTATGAAAAACTAATGTTATAAATATTAAAGTTAAATAAAAAGGTATAAAAGGATTCGGGCTGATTTTGTTTGCATGCAAATACAAACACTATAAAATATAAAATAAACACGTTAAGAACCGTAATCAAGTTTCATTCAGTTCCCTTTGAAGAGTAGGTAACTTTGCCTAACTGATTTTTAATATCAAACAGATACTGGAATAAAGAAAATGTACTTTTATGGTTTACTTTTTAAAATTGTTATTTGGATGGAGAGTTGTCTCATTGGCACTCACACCACATCTTCCTATATCTATTTACCTGTAACAATATGCCCTCCTAGAACACTTTAAGTCTTTTAATTATATAACTTACACATATTATGATTATGCTTAAATAGTATTCGTCAGTAAATAGCTGTTGAAAGCTTTTTGTACTTCCTTCTTTGTAAATCACTATTGCCTTCGAAATGTGGTCCTCAGTATTAATATTCACATCAAATTGAGTTTTCTTTTTGTGACATGAAGTTTTCATGCACTATTAAAGAGAGTGACTTTTTGACTGTGTGGGATGTATTCACTCTAGTTCGTAGTACAGTAGCGTCCTTTCGAAATTGGAAGTCAAAACCTAGGTGTGATGTGTGTGTGGAGGTTGCCAAATCTTCTTCACATAAAAGAATCCTTTACAAGAATATGACAGTTCTTGTCCATTCGTTTTGATGCGTTTTGTTTTTTGATTTTGCCATGTGATTATGGACTTTCCAAATTGATTTTCCTCTGAGTTCAGTATTTTTGTGATTTTACTCTTTACGTCACAGTTCACATTTGGAACCTCTTTGTGGTCCACATTTAAGCCATATCGATTCCTTTTAAAAAAAAATCTATTTTACTTCAATGTACTTTTACTATATGTAATATATATGTCCCGTCTGTAAACCAAGGACATGAACGATATATCAAATTTGACCTTCTACAGGAAAGGGAATTTCATATTGGAAAACGAATTAGTTGAGGTTTAGAGCTTTGATAAATTATTCACTGTCAAGCTTTCTTCGTAATTTCATTTTTATGAAACATTCTCAGTTATTTAACTTAAAGCACCAGCCAATAAGATCACTCATTATCGGATAAAATATTTTATGGTAACTTTATGCAAAATCGGTCCAAAATATCGAAGACTTAAACAAATATTAGAACAGTACTCTTGAATATGCATTTTATATTCTGCATCCAATAAATGCTCAATTACAAATATTTGCTCTTTTGACAAGTGTTTTTTCAATCGTTCAGGGAACCTGTTATCGTATATTGTAACAAAGCAGTGTCAATCAGTAAACATTAGTATTTCTATACTGATTTCCGTGTTTGTTTTTGATGTACTTTTTGTTATTCGACAAAAAATTAAAACTAAAACAACTTAATTTCACACTTAAAATAACACTATGCCTGATCAAGCCTGGAAACGATTGTCTTTAGCTATAGGTAAATGTATATATCAATGTATTTTTAATTTAGGGCATTCGGTGTTGACGTCAAGTCCTCGGCAGTGTTTGTTTTCACTCGTGATGAATTAGATCTTTTAATTTTGTTAATACAGTGTCTAGTGGACTGTCCTTATCATATTTTTCAAACCTGTGAACGAGGTAGTCGGAGCTTGGCATACAGTATAAATGCATGTCTATTGCTAAACACTATATTTAATGCATTCGTTTTTTTTTTTATTTGAGATAATGTTCCATTGGTATAATCTACATTTCCTTTCAATTTCTGAAACGTGTCTCTTATTTTTAACGAGGCGAGCTGCTGTGTTGGTTACATTTTAAAAGCCATCTTGCACGATATGATTCAATGAATATCTGATACTTCTTGGATATGACGAAATAAAACCAGAAGAACCATATGACTTCAGTATCCTACCAGATTGTGTTAACATAATCATACCCTTGTTGTCTTATTTAAATGTACGTCAATAATTACGTAGTAATCAAATCTATAGCAAACAGATGGTAAAATATCTACAGACAGAATCTATCCCAAGGACAATAATATACGTGATGTCGATCCTGTAAAGTTTACTAAGCACGACACATATATTATATAGCGTATTCCTAACATTGCTCAACGAATTAACAAGGACTTTTATAAAGAAATAGCATACTTTTTAGTTATATTTTATTCCTAACGTTTATCAACGAATGAACAAAGACTGTTAGAAAACAAGTAACATATATTTTAGTTATATTTGTGTTAATAAATTAAATGCCATACACATGAATTGAAGGCTCTTGATTTCAGTTTCAATCTTGGTACTTTTCAGGTCATTACCATTTGTCAATGAAACCAATAAAAATTGACGACACAGTTAGAATCAAATATCAGTCTCAAGTTATTTCCAACATGGACGTTTTATCTAGACAATACATCTATGGTTTCAGATATCGGTGACAACAACAACGAAATAACCTTTGACAATGCTAACATTTTATTATCCAAATTCATGTTTACTCTTTTCATTTGATTCGTAAAAGATTAAAAACTATTTGATGAATTAGTATTGTTGTATATATCAGTATCTATGTCCACCAGCAAATTTCCTAAGTTCGTTTACGTATACATATCACAAAATCTCTTGTTTAATTTACTGTGCGCAGACGACAAATGTCAAGGTCAATTGATTAACTGATTGATTGTTGGTTGCTTTACTTCCAGTGTCAAATATTTCATGCATGTTCAGGCCAATTATCATCCAACGTTGGGGGGAAAACACATGAAAAACTAACGATTACACTGATGGTTTTGTATGATGGAAAATAGTTTACTTTAGAAAGAAATCAATATTTTTGCATCTTTTGTGCTACTCGAGGTCAAAATATTTGAAAATACAAAACTAATTAATAAAGTGCTGACATTTGAAATAAAAAAATATAGCAATAGCCGAGTTCACCTTATCTGACACAAGCAATAATTATTGATAACCTGAGCGCGCAAAGAAATGGTCTTGTCTGCACTGTTATGAAAATGATTCTACATGTATGTTTTGGTGTGTTATGGAAATATTACATCCTGTCGAATAGCACTATGAATTACATATTCCTGAATGTGAATTACATTAACATCATATTTGTGTGGACGGGAGGTTGGTTCATTCAAAGAATACACTTCCATTGAGTTGATTTGGTGAGTAAAAGGAAATGGATGAACATTTCAACATTTTCTTTCGTAAAGACGTCATGTTATGTACTTGCTGATAACTTACAATGCCATACGACACATACACACATGTTTCGTTTGGTAAATATAATTGGATCTAAAACTGGTAGACTTAATTGTCACTTCACGCGATAATTAAATTACGTTTCTGATGTGGTACTATGTAGTATTACCTGCTGTTAATCTTTCTTTAATTAATATTCTTCTTGCCACATTTTCCCCGACATTGATAATTTGTATGTAATTTGATGTGCTTTTATTGTAAAGTTTATCCTATAAGTATTAAGCTTTTTGATACGTAGTAACACAAGAAACGAAGATTTTTAATACGTTGTAACACAAGAAACTACATCTCTTTGCATACAAAGTTTTCTTTCATTTCAAATTATTCTATTTAAAATGATTTTCTAAAAAATAATCTAAACATAATTGAGATACATGTAACTGATCTTTCTAGCAGCATTAGCGGATTGAAATTTCATTTAAACAGTCGAAAAATTAATCATAAGATGTTTAATGTTTATGTAAAGTGTCCAGGAAAAAAAAAAGACTATGATGGATTTTTTTTTTACATTTCAGAAAGATGAACAACTGTATATGCTGTGTCTGAAACATTAAATTTGCCATATTTTATTTCCTTGGCATACATGATCATACCACATCTTTTTTATATGAAAGTACGTTTAACATTTCTAACTGATCTTCGAATAATGGAAGAGGTAGGTCAAAAGCCATTTGTTGTTTCTAAGCTATTGCAAAAAACGTAAGTATTCTGGTTATTGAACCCCTTTCTTTTATAAACAAATAGAATGGTATATTTTTTATACTTTCGTGCAGAAATTTGACTTTCGATGTTATTGCGATGTCATAAATATATGGAAGTGTCATATTTGACCCAAAATAACCATTTTAATTATACTTCTCGAAGGCTCTAGTTAGTTATTATATATGGTATGATTGCAAATATGACAACTATCCTACGTGATAGATCAAATGAGAGATGTTAGCAACTGTATATATATAGATTACCCTACAGCCATCAACAATAATCAAAACATATACCGCAAGCTGTTACAGGCCCTGACATGACAAAATGTAATTCAATTAAACGAGAAAACAAACGGCCTGGTTTATATACATAACAACAAACGAAAGACAATAATGATACACAGCAACAAACGGCAACAGGCCCAGAAACCGTCCATACACAAAGAGATGTTTATCCAACATTGACATCTTTGATCGATTGTTTTAAAGATTGCTTTATGTCGCATCAGTGCAAAGCATTTTTGAATAATACATCTTTATTCAACTAAATATCTATTGTTACAGTCTTGACCGATATCCAAATCTTGAAGGAAGGATTCTTACAATAATGCTGTTTTGGTAGATTTTGAAGTTTTGTGTTAAATGCAAAGACTTTCTTGTCCGCACCTTTCTGAGAGGCTGAGCATTTATGGACATCTGAAGAACTTTATTGAAATATAAAAAGTTTATATCCAGCTCCTACAGCGGTTGTCAGTTGTTTTATTCCCAAATTATTTGTAAATTGAACAACATGTTTCATTTGTACACTTGCATTCATATATTTTATTATCATAAATAAATAAATTAAAAAAAATTGGAAGAATCTTTGATCTTTTTTTTTAACAACCTCAGAAAACTAGTTTAGAAAAAGCAATGATTTGCAGTAACATTAAAATAAAACAAATAGAAGAGAGCAAGTTCTTTAGCTAGAACCAGTTTTTTTTTAACGGATTCGAGTTTCATATGAGGTGTTTTCAATGTGGGCAATTCGTCTTTTTTTCTATGTATAAGTCTTTTCTCTCTTTCTATCGACGATAGGAAACCACATACTATGGTTTGCTTTGAGGCTATCTTACAATGTTTATTTATGCGAGTTTTAAGTAGTCCATTATTTCATACCATCGTAATACAAGGTTTAGCAAATAACTGTCAAAATCAGGTTCAACAATAAAAGCTTTTCTTTGGTATGAGTGCTGAATTTGCCTTTTCCTTTGTAAAGACTTTTTAGATTGTTAATATTGATTCTTTAATCACTTAATTTTTTACAGGCATCAAATAAAAGCTCTTTCCGATCTATTTCCTAACAATTTTACTACAAAATAACATCTTGTCTGGAAAGGGTTAGATTCTCAAATATTATTTCACTTTCTAATTAACGCGAAATCAATTTCCGATGTGAAGATTAACTTCTCTAATTTAAAGATAAATAAAGTGTTAAAGATGGACATCGTACAATATTCAAAGTAAAAGCTGACAAAGAAATTGCACTTTTCTTTCATAAAAATAAAGTACTCGTATTCAATTATTTAGAAACGGGGAATGTGTCCAGTAATAGATGGAAATTCTTTAAGTTATTCCGAACATAGGGATTTTAATCTAGGATTGAATCGTGCAGAAGTTTGGCTGGAGATACAAAAGAAAGAATATCAATCGATATCGAGATATCAGAAAAACTTAATTTCATTGTTTACTTAATAATAAAATAAAAGACTGGCCAAGTTTTAGTTAAAACAATCAATGGTTTTGTGAATACTTTTGATATCAATGTTTTTAAATTTCTCTTTAGGACTTATTTTCTCGTTTATATTTAACATGTTATTAACAACTTTACCCTGTACAGTTATCCGATATTTTTTTCAATTAGTTTAATGCTCAGAAGATACTAAAGGAACATAAATATGATTAGATGTCTTTAAACTAGGAGATTGAATAATTGATTGTGATCCCTCGTGTAATTCAAAATTACCATTATATATATTATACTTTTAATTAAAATGATTAGATAAAATGGATTAAAATTATTATCGCTTTTTTCTTGCATATTCAATTTATGGTGAATGGTATCCATCTCCTCTTAGCATTGTTGCATACAGGTAGCAGATGTCAGATCGTTTAGTTGCTGTAGCACCTGCAGCTGTCTACGTATGTTTTTATAGAATTATAAAGCAATAAAAATCTATTGTAAACAGAGTTAATAACGGTTAATTTCCTTCATTCTCCGATAAATGGTGTTTTTCAAGTCAATAGAGATGGTAAAATAAAGTCATGAATGTATATGAGCAAAACCCATACCGCATTCTAGGCAATAAACAGTCCCAAAAACAGCATGATTACTCTGTTTGAGTTAACAATTCCATACATTATTTTAAAATGAAACGTCTAAGTAAGTAGGTTTAGGAAAATGTGGTATGAGTGCAAATGATACAACTCTCCCTCCAAGTCACAATATATAAAGTAAACCATTATAGGTCAAGGTACCTAGGCTCACAAAAAACAGCAAGCTATAAAGGGCCCCAAAAATTACTAGTGTAAAACCATTCAAACGGGAAAACCAACGTGTTCCTTTTTATAAAATTGAGAATGGAAATGGGGAATATATCAATGAGACAACAACGCTATATCAAAGCCTGAGCAAATAACAGCCCCGGGTCACCATGTATTGTATTTACCTTCCCCACTATTAGATATTTAATAACCATACAAGTTACAGACAAATAGCTTAACACATGAGTGCTGGAGTATTTTAGAGAGCAATTACTAAGTTTTCTAATTTGATCAAGGGCACTGTAACAACTCCTTCAAACCACATTGAGAAGCTGCAATCATTTTTCATCTAGACGGATAAGATTATTGAATACTCAGTGTAATATAATAAAATATAAACATTTGGATACCAAACGTCAAATTCATGGAGAGCAATTCAAACTTTACTTTAATTTGTGATCTATGCTATTGTATAAAACCATTAACAGGTACAAGTTATTGGGTTATTATTGGCTTTCTATGGTGTACGAAAAGAAATATACCACATCGAATCAACCCCACAGATTGTGAACTATTACTCCGTGTAAAAAGCTCAATATATTGTATTTAAGATATATGGATACGCAAAATCTATGATAGGACGAATACAATGACATACTCTTGCCCCCATTTTTTGTTTTGTTTCTATACTGCAAAGACTATCCGTCAGTATAGATAGTAAAAGTAGACCAGTTTTAAAAGACGTTAAAAATAGCTGACAAATGCTTAGTTAAAAAAAATCATTATCTTTATAATCAGCTTTATGGAATGTCTTTTATATCGAAGAGAAAATAATATTCTGAATGTATTCACATATTCTACATTTGTACGTGTGATCGACTAAGCATTTTCTGCTTCAAGACTTCTCTTCGTTTGATGTATTTCGTGTTTTATCTACAGATACGCGAATTGAACAGTTACTGTAACGTTTTATAAGCTTTAATGAGGCTATGATGAGAAATATCATAAACAAATTATCTTATCAGTTCACTACACTTACATCATTTTTTATTACTTCAAGTTCAGGAGCTTCATAAATGCTAACTTGGTAACCTTATGAAAATACACTGATAAGAAAACTGAATTAACAGATTGGGACATGCCGTTAATCGACAAAAAGGACAAAACAAAACACAAACACAAAAAAAAAAAAAAAAAAATAAAAGTAAACGGGAAAAACGCAATCTATAACATTTAAACGATCACTTAATTAGAAAATGATTTAGAGAAGAGTAGATTTTGCAGTTTCTGTCCTACATATGTTTGCTGTTACGGTATATTGGGTCCTGTACGATTATTGTCAAGGAGATAATAAAGTAATTGGAGTCTATTACATCTAATGAGAATAACAAAATTGATAATTTTGCTATTATGTTAACTAATCATCGTATTTTCGATATAACACGACGGTATTTTTTTTGTTGTCTAATAGTTATTCTTCAATGGGGCATTACCTGTCAAATGTAGTTCACCGATTTGATTAAATGTCTTATAATTTCTTTTCAACATACTAAAACGTGTATCCAAATTACAGAAACTTCAAAGAAATAGTTCCCAATGTCTGGACTTGTTATAATGTATCACCATTGCATGTGTATTTTAAGCATAGTCTTTATACCATCTAAATATCATTGAGATGACCAATGAAGACTGCCGATGGTAATTACGTACGATAATATGACACGATATAAACAAAAATATATGAATAAACAAACAACCACGTGCAATAGAATAATAACATAAAATCTCGTTTTCTCTGTATAATAAATGTTTTTAAAGGTAAAACATAGTTTGACAACGTTATGGTTCTTCTTCGTATTTCAATCTAAGTATACCACAGCAGCTTAGTCCTTACAGGTTTAACTCGTCAATATATGACAATGAGTATGTCCTTTTCGTGACTGTACGATAACTTCTTCTAAAATATCTATAAGTGGCTTAATCATTGGTAAATATATAACAAAACTTAACAGAATCATTTATCACGTGCATGCACCAAAATCAGGAACCTTGACAGTACTGTATTAATTTTGTCTTTTGTTTTTGCATCAGAAGAATTGACCTTTAGTCAATGGCATTTCTTTGAATGTTTCTTTTTAATGAAGTCATAAAATTGATAGATTTTGAACGATGTAAATCTTGAAGTATTACTGTCTATGATTGTTAGAGACTGTATGTTGCCCTATATATGGTTGTTTGTTGTTTTGCTGTTGTGTTGCTGTCTCACTAAAATTTAGCCAACATGTTATTTTATTCTTATTATGACGGTGACATTAACAGAATGCTATTCAACCTTTTCATTGGTGTTAATATACAAATCATAAGATATAGTGTGATTGGCAATAACACATCTTCTTACATACGAAGAGACGAATGTGTGAACAATTACAGTTCCATATTTCGTATAAAGACTTAAATAATATACATGGATAGTAATAAAAGCAATATGCTGTCACATGCTCATTTTGATTATCAAACAAAACTGAAGTGTAATATTGTCACAATTGTACGTTTATGGGATGCAAAGCAAGATCGTATTGATCAGGGGTATTTAAGACTATAGGAGGACCTTGGATATTTATTTAGCAATCATCCACATAGCAAATATTGACCATTCTCATCAACTGCAAAAACCCTGTATACCTGGTTCATTGTAATTTTAAATGTATAGTATAATTGAATGGCAATAATTACTCATTTTCGCTGATGATCGACACAAGTGCTAGAGTAAATATCTGTGTAAATATGCAATTCATCTACATGCAGATTTAAAAGCATAATTTGATCTTTCATCAATTCTACTTAATATGAATGAAATCTTTCGTATAAACCTCCATTGACCTAAAACTTTGCAAGATGTAACTTCACCACCTATAGGAGGTTGATGGATGTTACGGTGTTATTCTGCTTCACCACCTAAAGGAGGTTAAGTGATGTAGTGGTAAAATCATTATAGTTGTAAAGCTAATTATATAGCAATTACGCTAAATATATAGATGATGCTATAAAGATTTTTTCTGGAATGTGAAAACATTTAAGGTTTCAGGGTAATCTTCAAAAGAATACCTATAATAGTTTTCGTTTAGAAATGTTTTATCAATCTCATTCACCCTATTCTATTTATAGCGATAATATAATTGTAATCTTTTTTATTCATATCACGTAGTATAAAACAATATATCGATTAAAATTACACTGAATCATAGAATTACCAACAAAGTTAAACTCGGTTACATCTCTCTTGCTCAGTTCCATTGGATCCGTTTTAAATCCAAGAAATTTATTCTGTTGTTTTTACAACACTGAACAAGAAGAAAAAAATAACACTTTAGCCAAGAAAATATATTACAGTACTATTTGAAAAAAAGCTTGAAACTTACCTAATAAACATTTCCACCCCTGTTTCTTCTATGTTTCGCTTTATTCCTTTCCACGACTGCTTTAATTTAAACACTTGTCTTGCATTTAAGGGTAAACGGGGGTCAACATTAGGGACCCCATTGCCTTCGTTCAGCACATCCAAATGAACTGGCGATCCTTGTTCACTAGTGTCCGGTTTCGTTTGACGACAACCCATTTTATTTTTTACTAAAACATGTAGATCTTCCTAATCATTTCAAACTCAACAAACTTTTCAGAAAAAAACAATATTCCACGCCATACAATATTTGATATTATTATGGATTTCAAATTTTTTTCTTTCCTTTTTTAAAGTGTTTTATGTAAATATAATTTAACTCAAATTCCTCGAGACGATATGTGTCATTTAATGAAATGTCCAATTAATTTCAGAAATAATCTATAAACACTATAAACGTTATGAAAATGCTTGTTACAGTTAAAGCGTTTTTGTCACACTAAACTCCACAACCTTACTGGTGTAATCCGTCGATCAATAGAACTGAATGATAACCAAGTGTGTGTGTGATTCGGTGGCTGAAAATTGCTTTTGTTCCCGTAGTTAAACTATTTCGGTAGATAAATCAACAAATTATTTTATGCCTAGTGCGTTAGTAGATATTTATTTAACTAATAAAATAACCAGATCAATTAACGTACAAACTTTATTCGTTTGTGAGTGAAACAATCAAAGATTTTTCAGCTTTCAAAGTTTAACTTCTACAATAAATTGTATCTTTGAAGTCACATTAGTAATATAATCATCAATCCATATTTTATTGTCCAGAACAATAATTCAACTTTAGAAATAGTTCGTATACCGATCGGTCTTTATCGCATTATAATGTGTAATCAAATTAGGCTAAAGAATATTTGCATTTATAACATATAATTCAGCTGCTGAAACCTTTAGTGCTTGATCATCCAATTGATGTTCTACATAATGTTGAACTGCAGAGAGAAAAAAATAGTAAACTGTCAGATTCTCATAAGATAGAAGAGTTTTGTTATTATTATCTTAGTTTTGTAATCAAATTGAAACACAGTTCGTAACAGATGTGGGTTAATAAACAGTCAACATGTTTATTAAATGTATTTTTTATTTTTATTTTATTAATAACCCTGATTTTTTTTATAGGAATACACAGGTGCTATTTTATATTTGATTCAGAACAGAAATTCTGACAATCAATCAACAAGGTCAAACTGTAAATCAGAATAAGTGTTCCATGAAAACGTTTTCAGGAGAATTTCATAATATAGATTATTCCAAAAAATAAAAAGTTTGATCTTTAAAGACATATGGTTTGAAGATGCTGGCATTTGGAGCGAGATTATGCAAATATTTACGGGTGTTAATAAACAGGTTTCATTAAAGCGATTCCATAAATCAAATTTGGTAGTGTGAATAAATATGGTTCGTCATACAATGTCACACATTCGGAGGTGTAAAAAAAAACACGTTTTTTTTTGCTTTGGTTTAAACCACGAAAGAGATAAAGATTGGTCAACTAAATGGTTAATGTAATTTAATCATGATACTTAGACTCAAAATCAGAATTTTCTCAAATGGCGAGATACAGGATCCCAACTTTTCCTAAAACATAATTATGTTACCATCAGAACAGACGTATGAAGTACAACCCGATTCAAAGTATAGCGGCAAGTGCAAAAAGCACGTTTATTTTTATTTGAACTTATCTACTGTTTAAAAAAACCGTTTAGAAAATCTACCTTGTTTTTATTGGGCCCATTTTTGAATGTCACGGAAGTTTGGGATATGTTATCTAAATAAATAATAACTAACAATCATAAGCTGCAACAATTGCGGGGACGGGACTACTATTTTTCACTAGAACTGAAACTCTGTACTCTAAGGTTGGCTGGGAATCTTTATTCAAAAGAAGGAGAAAGAAATATAATATGAATAAAAAAAACATGCACATGCGTACCTTTGTAATCGTGTCCCTCTACTTTTACAAATTCCAACTAACTGTCCGTTTTGTAACGTTCAAGATAGTACGTTCCATTTTGCAGACTTTCTCTTGCTACTGAATCTATTATTTCTTCCACAATATGAGAAAAAAATAAGGTTCCTCTAAAAATTTACTATATATACATATATGGGGCCGTTTATAGCTGACTATGTGGGATGGGCTTTGCTCATTGTTGAAGGCCGTACGGTGACCTGTTAATTTCTATGTCATTTTGGTCTCTTGTGGAGATTTATTTCATTGGCAATCATACCACATCTCCTTTTTTATATGTATGGTTTTATGTCTATTACTTTTAGGTTAAGTGTTTTGTATCCCGTAAAGATCTTTTAATTTATGCAAATTGCAACTGATTTTACATTTTGTTCTACTGTTGTGATTTGATTAACACCACTGGTCCAGTTAAAGAGAGGATTTGGGCGCTTACAAACATGTTCAATCGGGCCACGTGATTTATTTTCCTGTCCACAGCCAGGCTCATATATATAGGTCGTCATTGGTTCATATCTGTCATATGTGTTCTATTATAAATTAGGCAATTTGATCTCAACCAAATGTTTCACACAAAAAGCATAAGCAACTGGGAGTTTGTACTTTTAGTAACATTATGCAAGCAATATCTGTATATAAAAACAAATTTCCACTCACATATGGTCGTTTGCGGTATGATGTTTTTGAAGACGTTAATATTTCTAAATGAAAAAGTTCGGAGTCAAAGTTACTAGCATCTTCCACATTTGAAGAAAGTTAATAGTACCAACCGACTATACTTACCTTGTTGTCTTCCTCTGCCTTTTATTACCACAAAATTAAACTTACTGTCAGTATTATTATTTCTTTACTCCAATAACTGTTTTACTTACCACTTATTATAAAACTTAAAGTGTATTAACACAGATATCATTGTTTAAGTTACCCATAAACCGTTTTAATAAGGCTATTAACCAATAATAACAATAGTACATTTGTGATATTTTAGGCGTTCTTAACTTCACTATTCTTTTCGTCAACTTCTTGGTTTTAGAGATCTTTAAACAGATTCTAAACATGTTTTTCGAGTATCAAAATTATTTTTTACGTTTCACGAAATTCGGTATTTTATGGAGGTGTATAAAAGAAAATGATAAGTCGCGCAAAGTTCACAGATGTTTAAATAGATATTTTTTCCGAATCAATAATAAATAATCAATTATTTATCAAAAATATAGTTCAATAAAAATTCTAGAGATACCATATCATTCTTTCTCGTTTCGCCAAGATAAATACAAAAATGTTTAATATGTAGATATTGTTTATTTGAAGCACAAGCAGTGTTAAGATATGGCATGTTAATTTAAAGCCGATTTTCTTCAATCTAACAGAGAATAAAAATTAGCCATTAGTAATTATAAACGTATCATGCCAATTCTGGTGCACCAGCTACGTGTTTCTGGAATAAAACTCACCAGGTTTTACAGATCAAAAGTTTAAGAAAAGCAAATGCATAATGCATTCGTAGGCATTAAAACTTAAGGGCTTAGACAAAACTGAAGGCCAGATTTGTCTGAAAGAGTTGCAGTCTCGCTTTTAGTACAATTCGTGATAGAATCCTTGATCTTAAATAATATTTTTGATATGAATAACATCAAGCCGAATACAAAACACTGCTAACTTGAGACATGGTACCCACGGGAACTGACAGTCCTTCAACGGCACGGAACCAGTAGTTGTATGTAAATATTTCAACAAGTACTGTCGGGATAGTAATTGAAGCCAAATAGATAATAATAATAAAAAAACGATTCTAAGCATCAAACCAAAAAGTTTACAGCAAAAAACAGCTCCATGAACTATGCCTGGATAACAAGTTATGGACTGTCTATGATAGATGTTGGCATTATAACTTGTTATGTGTTAAGGGTTTTGCCCGTTGTTGCAAGAAATGACATATTTTCACCTTTCTGCATGTTTTTAATAAAACTGTGAATGCTTTTTTTTAATTCCACTGTAACTAATAAAAATTTTAAATCAAAGAATATCAATTAGTCTCCATACATTTCACGCGTCCAACGCGTTATTTACTTAATCAAGAATACTCAAAGTCGAATATTTGAATATGTAAAATCACAACACAAATTTCTGTCTCCTTTAAACAAAAACTAACAAAAATGCTCAACTGATAAAAGCAAAAGACAACTGACTATATTTTCTATTATACAATTATAAAAGATTCTGAAAATCTTTTGTAGCAGACACGAATTAAGAGTGACACTGAAAAAGCCCATTTTCGCTCCATTACTTTAAAATAACTATAACAAAATTGTTTATAAATACAAAGTTAATGAAAGCAATGTTTGTAATGGAAATCCCTTGAAAAATAAGATAGTTGAAATTTACATTTTCCCTGGACAGAGACCTTGTACAAAAATGTGATCAGTTCAGACTTATTTTGGTATAAAAAGTTCATTTCATTTGGACTGTTTGTTTCTGAAAACGCGGAAATACAATCACAATGTGCAATTTTTAAACATGATAATTTTGTTTGTTATATAACTATATAATCTTCTCTCGACTGTTTTATTTTTTAACTGTTTTCCTGCATTTTGGTAAAGCAAATATAATTCCTGAAACCTGCCTTTTTCAACAAATATACGTTTTGTTTGACATTTTGTATGAATAAAAGGAGTTGTTGCGATAACATATAACACATAGAAATTGCTGTGCCTTCTTCGTTACCTTGAATAGATGTTTTTTTTAAACAAAATATAGATCATGCATCCAGTCTGAAATCTCGAATTCAAAACTTGAGCGACCATAACTAAGGCCGTGTTCACACCAAACGCCGTGTAGAGTAAACATGTTTACAATTAGTTTAGTGTAGTGTACACTGGTTTCACATTACATTTGTTCACATCTATACACCTTGTTTAGCTACCTGTACATAAGATTTGTTCCCACTTGTAAACTATATGTCATTTAAATGTTCATTACGTAGAACTGAATTCAAAATTTTTGGAAATTTTTTCTAGCGGTAAGGGAACAACCATTTGACTTCAAAAGGGGGTGGGGGATGGGAATGGAAATATTCCGATCCCCAATTTGATAAAAAAAAAATGTTCATACAGATGATAGAAAAAAATATTCTGAATCAAGAGTTTCCCCATACATTATATGCGCATCTGGTGCAAGAAAATTGGTACCGTTAATTTTATAATAGTGTTAAATATTGAAAAAAAAGTATTTGATCACCAGCGTCGGAAAAAAAGGAATAAAAACGTACGCGCGAAAAAAAATCTGACTCAGATAAAAAAAAATTAACTATCCCCCTTTTTTTAAGTTAAGTGGTTATTACTTTATGAAAGCCATTTTTATAATTTGCAGTAGTTTGAATATACTAGAGATGTCTCGATAACGCATTAGAAAACGTTAGCTGCAACAGCGTGCTTACAGCCGAAAAAAAGGATTGCGATATAAGGGATCACTACATTTTTATTTTTTCTGTTCGTTTCAAATGGTATTTCTTTTCCAAGAAGTATTTGGTAAAGGAATAGGGTAACGTTTTTTTTTATTTATTTTACGTGTTATTTAACGGAACTGAGATACTAGACAAACATATCATTTACCTCACACTTTTTTTTAGTCCTGCATTTATGCGTGAATCATTTTTTGAGTAAAGACCAGTGGCGAATATTTCTGTGTACGTCAAGTCGATTCGGGAAGACCTTTTCAAATGAATTAGGCAGCAGCTATTTACTTCATTTTTTGTGGAGGGGGAGGGGGCGTGAGCTATTGATTTTTTTCAGGACAAATTTTGGTGACAAGTCGAAATCAATTTTAGCATTATATATAGTGGCAGCTGAGGGTGAAACAAACAAAATTTTTTTCAGGGCCAAAAACTGGAATTTTTTTTGGTTTCCAAAACAAAATCCATAGCTCACCACCCCAACCCCCTAGCCTTTATGTTTTATACTCGACTATAATAGCCCCACCCCATCCAGAAAATCAATTGGTAGCTGTCTTATGGGTTCGGCAATTATGCTGCTTTGAGTCTTGATTAGGGGTTAATAAAGTACGTTAATTTTTTTTAACCAAAAAAATCTGTAAAATTTAGACAACTAATAATTCTGAATTATCAAAAATATAAATTTTACTCAAAAAAAGTTTCCTCCTTAAATATATACACGATAAAACTAATGTCCTAAATGCCTAGTTTTGTGTACACTTAACCTACACAAGGCCTACATTGACTATCGACTGTGTGTAGGTACAACATGATTTAAACTACATGTAAACATTGAGTTTTATCAATGGGAACGCAATTGTGTTTAGTTTACGTGTGAGTAACACTAACACAACACCGGATTTAGGTCAATGTGAACACGGCCTAAGTGTGATGTAAAAATTGAGTTGTTTTGATTAATGAGACAGTCACTACACAAAACAAAAACAAAACAGACATATTAACAACTGGAAGACAACATACGGTTTTCAAACAAAATAAAGAAATTTCTGTATAATAAACCAAGCTCACTTATATCAAATCAATGTAGCTGGATAAGATTTTTTAAATCAAATCTAATAGAAATGTTCGAAGACCTAAGTGTGCCATTGGTTGAGTAAGCTACAATACAACAGATGAAAGGGTTCTGACTTGGATAGGACAGTGTATTAATGATAATGATGAACGTGTTTTGTTTTAACTTCGAGATTGTATCGCAAGAATATGGTTTTATAAAGACACCTTGGGAACAGATAAAGCAATATAGCAAATTCATGAAACGTGAAATCAAATTATGAAAAATTATAATTGATCATTGCAGTTTATTGGAATTTATGTAAACAACAACAGACCACACTGCCCTAGTAACATTCAACTGTGTTATCTATACGAACAATTTCAATACAAATACACTTTTTAACAGAAAACAATAACAAAATTGATTCTATTATTTTAAAATGAAAATAAAAATATGAACGAAACATTTCATACAGTGATTAGTAGAGGTCGGTCATTTACACACGTATCAACCGTATCGTATACGTTGACGTATCCGCATCCGCAGATATATCGAAAAATATTATGTGATCCCGAGCTTATTAATAGGACCATGCTTCATTAAAAAAACCTAATTGGAATCTCTTCGAAACAATCAAACATACACTTTCAACATTTATGAAAGTGGTGATTTGTAAAAATAAAAAGGGGGTTCTATCGACTATTTAACATGCCGTTAGAAAGGAGCCAATGTAGGGCAGGTACACGAATATCGTACACAATCATTAATAATCTAGTTAAAAAAATATTTCAAGATCTTACAATGGATAAACACAAAAAAAAATCAATTGCACTACTTATATACATTTAGGGAACTTTGTATATTGTTCATTTGCGACGTTATAATAAGAGGTATTAGAAACAAGAGTTGTCTTCAGATGTCATATAAATACATGTACATTTAATAAAACAGTACTGAGTATCACTCTATTTGTCAAATAACAATTTGGTTCAACGTGAGCACAAGTTCATACACCGTGAAACAAACGATTCTACCGTATTCACTCCTATCATGTCTGTAAACTGATCCAACTATTATCCGGAATATCTTTAAAAGTTGGGTTACCTATTTCACAAAAATTCGAAATTTCCTTCTGGTTTTCTAAATTTCTGCATTAGAAATTAATCAGTCGCCCACTTGCATTATTGAAAGTATATAAAATTAAATTTTCGGGATCACATACGTTTTTTTGGTATATCTGCAGATGCGGATACGTCAAAGTATGTGATACGGTTGATACGTCTTTAAATGACCGACCTCTAGTAAAAGATATACGTGTTTGCGAAGATAATGTGCTCTAGCTTTCTCTCACAACTTCTCATATCCTTACATGAGAATTGCTAACTTCAAGTTCACTTTTTCAGTTTTCTCTCTCAGAAGTATGTTCTAACAGCATTGAACTGGCATATAAGGTCACCTTTGTTTTTGATCGGTATTTTCTTGTCCATAAAACACACGTTCATGTATCGGAGTTGAGTTCCATGTGAAACCAATGAACTGTGTCTCGGATGCATGCAATTCTGGTAATACATTCGTAGTGCGGGAGATAAATATCACCGCACGAAAATGAGTTATTAATGCTTTCTTTTTTTAGTAAGCATGTAAATTATTCTTAACTTACATTTAACTTATTATTTTAGAAAAGAAATCTCTAAACTTTTAATCTTTAGCTTCTTACACAGAGGTATATCATTTCATTGATCAAAGAAATATATACCATTTATCAATATCCCGCTGCTATCATCAAACATTTTTATATTTCCCAACACCAGACATTACATACAGGTTATACGTCGATATCAGATAATAAATAGCACCGATTACCCAGAGAGTGATACACTTGCCTTATATTTCACAGGAGAGACTTCTTGACCTATCATGTTATTATGCAAGAAAATTATCTGTAATTATACCAAAAAACATCGATTTTCTTTTCATATAGAAGTTTAATCTGAAAGGGAATATATAATTGTATAATTTCACAAGATTTGTTAATCGATGGAATGCAATGATAGATACATTTCAAGTACAGTACTATTCAGGCTCTTCACTCATGCAATAGTGTTAATAAAACACGTTTGACTTCTCTATGCATTTTACTAGTTTCCAGTATTCTAATCTTAAAGACAGATATAAGGACAGAGTGACAGTATCAATTTAACATCGTTGGCAAATAAGAATCATAAGAAGCGTCAAATCATACTTCTTTGTTGAAATCCTCTTTTTGTAAAAAAAAAAAGAACTGACATACTTCCGAGTCCTTAAAAATGAGCATAACATGAACAAATCATATTATCCTTTCACAAATATATGATACAGAGGAGTATAAGAGTGAACAACGACACCAAGCGATTACTTAGTTTGATTTCTGTAGGATGAAGCATGTGGTTCCAAAGAAAATAAATCGCAGACAGTAAAAAATGTTAGGCCATTTGAAAAACTCATCAAGATGTTAAACTGATAATTTGTTTCGCCAATTGCAAGTTTCGTCTACTTATATGGCGCCCGAATACAAACATCTAGAAAGCCAAATGAAATACGAACATGGTCATTGATTAGACGGCTGAAACATACAACTGATCAGCAAGAACGTACTTTTATATGATATACTAATGAAACTTCACTTAAGCGTTTTGCATTAAGTTACCCCGTAAGACCATTTATAGGTCAGCTGGCTAGACAATTTATTCTCATAGTATAATCTGTCGAATGGTTCATCGAAATAATCTCATTTATTTACTTTTCTTATTATCTTAAACACGTACTAAGTTTTATTCTGAAATCCATATGGATAAGACTTAATGTCAGAGCTTGTCATTGTAGAAATACTACCTCATACAATTATAGAATCATATCCCGAAAGCTTTTAGCTTAGTTAATTTATAGCTAAAATAAGTCAAACTAAAATGCAATATGTGTTAATAAATTGAACAACTGGGAATCCGTCTACAAATGCTTTTATATTTTTTGAAAAATTAAATAAAAGAGGGACGAAAGATACCAAAGGGACAGTCAAACATTAAATAAAAGATACAATAAAATCAATAGATATTTCGGATAATGAATATCTTTCGTCTTCAAAAGTTGCACTATGTTAAATAGCGACTTGTTCCAAAACACACACACACACGCGCGCGCGCGCAAATATATACATTCAGTCTCGTTCTCTCTGTCTCTTGAAATATATATATACATGTTTGCACGAAGTGTCTATACGGAAACGCAATCCAGAAATGTAATTTCTGTTTAGTAGATAGTTAAAACGACAGATTTTCTTTGAAATTTTACTAATCGTTTCAAGATTTTGACGTCATTTTATAATACATGTATTATACAGAACATCTCCAACTCATTTGCTATTTGCGAATTTGAATGGTTTACAAATTCTACATTTCATTTCATTCACGAAAATTTGAGAGAGACCGCAAACATCCATAACTACCCAAGATCTTCCCTGAGATATACGGCCTGGTTTTCCATAGACCCCTTGAGCCTTAACGATTTGCTAGTGAGGACTGATTATCTTCTAAACCAGGCTCTTTGGCAACATACTCTTGCAAGACATGATGGACTAATTCAACGGTGTCTGACATGCAAACAACTGCTTCATACAAAGACTTTCAAGACTACAAACAGTTTGTATTTTCTTCAGTGTAAATGAGGAGATATGGTATGATTGTCAATGAGACAACTATCCACCAAAGTTCAACGGAAGTGGATTTGAAAGATTCAAGGACACCGTGAGTCCTTCAACAGTGAGAAAAATACCGTATGTATCTTAGTATCTTAAATCCGGCCACAAATCAGTGACCACTGCTCGAATGTATGTAAAAGGTCCAATATAACATCATACAAAGGTAATATGCCATATATGTGGCCCCACAGTATCTTCGCTATTTCAAATCTCTGTTCGACGTCCCTTTTCAATATTTTTTGTGGTGTTCACAACAGCACAGAACACATTTGTAGGTCTTAATCAATTTGTATTTGTTCAAATAATAGCTTGTTCTGGTATAGACATTTACGTTATTGGTACACCACGATTGTTGCATAAATAACAAATCACATGCAAAGATATATGTGAAATATTGTGCAATCACACAGTCTGGGAGACATGATTTATTTTATTAGTCGTAATTGGCTTTGGTTTAGCTTTCTGTTGTTTCGAGTACTCTTAGATGGTATCATATTTGTTTTTCGTTTAATGTTTTGTACATAAATCAGGTAGTTTATTTTTCGCTGGATTTGTTTTACATCTTGTAAATGGTATGGCATATTATAGCTAACTGTATAGTATGGTGTTTGTCCTGTGTTTCAAGGCCGTTTTTTGGATCTATGTTTGCTATCATTTACGTCATTTGGTTTCATTGGCAATCACACTAGTTATCTCTGACCCATTTTTTGAAAATACATATTTTTGTTGAATTAATTTTTTTTGATGGTGATCAACAATGACTTTTATGGAAGTCACCTTTAAGTTTTTACAATTTGTCAAACCAATACATAACGAAAACGAATTAGAATTAGCATTTAAGGTATGGTGTCCAAAGTTAATAAAACAGGACAATGAGCGAGACATAAGGACTGCCACTGAAGCGAGAATGTCACGCTCATCCCTACAGGTTAATAAGACCATACAACGACTGTTTGATGTCGGTGGCATGATCCAAAGAAAATTTAAATTTCCAACATAATTAATTACCCTCTCTTATGACTTGGTCACTTGCCATGACATAATTAAAGAGTGTTATTAAAATACAGGGAGTGTCTTTTTCCATTAAGGAGGTATCCGATAACACGATGCTTAAATAATAATAATGTCCTGTCCTTTGAACATTTATTGGTGCTTTCATCGGCGAAAATGGTTATTTTTTCTGTCAATAAGGAATAATTTGTTTTTCTCAATCAAAGCGAGATAATCAGAATCTTGAGCAAGATCAGGCAGCATTAAAATTTATTGGCACAAATTATCTTAACATTATTACAAGATGACGAAAATAAACTTTTGCTAGGCAAAACTGACTCCATTTTCAGAAAACGAAATCTGTAACAAACATAAACTTTTAGCCACCGCTTTACAAGCAGAGCCAAATACAATGAAAGTCCCAACTATGTATTGGCTTCCGAAGTTACATTAAACCCCTTACAAATATAGATTTATTTCGTCTTCAAGCCATTGTTCAACTACTAAATTGTCTATTATTCTTACCAGCACACTTGGTACAATTAAAAACCTTATAATAAATTGTTCAAATAAGGCCTTCGAAAATAGTGGAATAAATTACTTTTGGAGTGTCAAGAACTCGTTGGAAGTACTTGATAAATCGCATGCTTATATTGGTGATTTTGAATCTGATCAAAGTTTTGATTTGTCTACCCTGTATACCACATTGCCTCACATTCTCATTAAGAAAAAAATCACACACCTAATTAAATGGGCATTAACAAATCAGAATGTGAATATATATGTTCAAACTATTTTAGGTCATTTTTTAGTAGCAGTAAACAAAAAACTATGTTAATTGGACATGTTTTGATACTATATATGCCCTTGAATTTTTACTAGATAACATTTTTGTTCGCTTTGGGGATTCCGTATATCGTCAGATTATCGGAATTCCAATGGGGACGAACTGCGCACCACTTATTGCGGACCTCTTTTTGTATTGTTATGAGTTACAATTTATGACAAAAATAAGCAAAGACCCATCAAAACAACATCTGATAAACAAATTTAATAATACTTTTAGATATTTGGATGATATTTTGGCTCTCAATAATGACGACTTCAGTATGTATATTTATGAAATTTATCCTGGTGAACTTACTTTAAATAAAGCTAATACTAACAATGACCACTGCCCTTTCCTCGATCTTGATATCCATATCACTAACGGAAAGCTGAATACTAAAATTTATGATAAAAGGGATGATTTTTCATTTCCTATCGTTAATTATCCGTTTTTAGATGGTGACGTTCCCTTGTCACCATCTTACGGTGTTTATATATCTCAACTTGCACGATTCGCTCGTGTATGTAACAATGTTTTAGATTTTAACGAGAGAAATTTATGTATTACTGAAAAATTATTACACCAGGGTTTTCGATATCACAAACTAGTCAAAACATTTACTAAATTTTATCATCGGTATAAAGACATCATTCGTAAATATAGCTCAACATGCAGACTTCTTATACGTTCAGATATTTCACATCCAATTTTTTATGGAAATATTCTTTATAAAGCACAAAGGTGTCAGTATTCACCTCATAAACTTACAAAACCTTTGAATAGACTTATTAAGAAGGGATAATTATAATTACGATACTGTTGTCAAGTCATTAAAGATTGCATATTTTGGCGTTAATATTGAGTCACCGATAAGGTCTTTGCGTCGGAACTAAACACATTTATTCTAAAACAGTTGTTGGCATGACACGGGTAATGTTCTTCTCATATATGTTATGATGGTATGATACTAAACCCCTTAAGGGAAGGATTGTGCCTGATGTTCATATGATGAAATCATAATCTTTCAGTCAGTTTAATTGAAGTCTGGAGCTGGCATGTCAGTTAACTGCTAGTAGTCTGTTGTTATTTATGTATTATTGTCATTTTGTTTATTTTCTTTGGTTACATCTTCTGACATCAGACTCGGACTTCTCTTGAACTGAATTTTAATGTGCGTATTGTTATGCTTTTACTTTTCTACATTGGTTAGAGGTATAGGGGGAGGGTTGAGATCTCACAAACATGTTTAACCCCGCCGCATTTTTGCGCCTGTCCCAAGTCAGGAGCCTCTGGCCTTTGTTAGTCTTGTATTATTTAAATTTTAGTTTCTTGTGTACAATTTGGAAATTAGTATGGCGTTCATTATCACTGAACTAGTATATATTTATTTAGGGGCCAGCTGAAGGACGCCTCCGGGTGCGGGAATTTCTCGCTACATTGAAGACCTGTTGGTGACCTTCTGCTGTTGTTTTTTTATTTGGTCGGGTTGTTGTCTCTTTGACACATTCCCCATTTCCATTCTCAATTTTATGTTTCATTTTATAGTTTACAGTTTAATCCTTACGTGCTTGATTGTAGATCATACTAAAACACCTCTGACGTTACTAAAACATGAACATGATCAATCTATTTCAGCACAAGACAAGTACAGGCGCGGAGATGACAACTTTACTTAATTTCCAACATTTTCAAAAACTCCAACATTAATATTTTTTTATGAATGAGTTTTGGAAATTTTAACGGTTTACGTGTATTTTGATTGCGCTCACTTTGGCGTTTGCTTCAACGTATTTTTTTTAAGTTTCCTTCAATTAATCATACTCATATATTATATGTTGAATAAGAAAATTAAATCTCCTGAAAAAAATCAACAGTTACTGTAAAATTGAATGGGAAAAAGGGTTGTCATACTAATAATCGAACTTATATGTAAGTTAGTAACAGACTACCTACTAAACATTGAACACACCAATGTCGAAATTAGTGATGAACACCTCGGATAAATCGGCAACAGATGCGTATTTATTATACATGTATGGCAAAACATGTGAACTGTTTTTACAGATTATTGTACAATTTTCAATAGCAAATATTGAACTTTTACCATAATTACAAAACAGTACATTCATTTGTCCTTAACCATGGCATACTTTTGTTTTAATTGGAAATGCGGTATTAAGTGAGACTTGAGTTGAATGACATAACTTTTGGGTAACTTGTACGAAGGCTTTTAGAATGTCTAATTTCTCAATATGTTCGTTAGAAATTAAGTGTTTTTTTTACTTCATAAGGACTTCATGTATAGAGACAGCTGCGAAATTTGTTCAGGGCAGAAAGAATAAAAAACTAACCCTGATAAATATTATAAATATACATGTAATACCATGGTAGAGCCGTTTCTGCAGGCTTCTTAGGTGTGGTTAAAAGACCCATTTTGTTTAAGGTTAAATGGTGCTATTAAATTAAATATTGAAAATTTTTAAAGTTGCAGATTGAGAAGATGACGCAAATATGGTTAATGCAATGTGTAACTAAAGATTATCAATGACGGATAATTGTTTGAAGAAAAAAACAAAACAATGCTTGCAATTACATTTGTAACCCTTTGCAAATTACTCTGATATGCTTTTTTAATGCAGTTAATTTCCAGGATTAATAATTTTGAATACTAAAACTGCATATGGTTTTATTTTAAAGCGTATTTTTAACTCGGTGGTAAGTTTTTCAGTACTTAAGATCAGTTACGGGTTTTTTTCACTGATAATTGCAAAATTATGTTGAAATTGAACAAAGGTACATGTAAATAGATCATTTTACCAATACCAAATAATGTTTTCATTTATCTTTTCGTTTTCCATAAATCAATCTTAGAAATACAATAAAATGTTCTATAAATTGTATTTCTAGAATCATTATAACAACGTTTCAGTTGTATCGTTATCTCTGTTCACTTTAATAGTGTTTACTGTCCCTTGTATACATTACGATAAACTGTCTGCGAGAGTTAGCTTTGACCGTGTAAATGTTTTTTAAAATACAAAGAGGCGGAAGATTCAAAGGGGACTTTTAAAACGCCCAAAGTCGGCAGAAATTGGACATGCCAAGCCATAATAAAGGAGAGACGACGAAGTTTTAATTTCACATTACACTAAATAAAAGACCGAAAGACTGAGCAGCATGAACAGCCCCAAACACTGGGGTGATCTCAGGACAGAAAAGGAAGCAGATATTGCTCCACGTGCGTCACCTGTTGTAACTGTTTACAAAAAAATAAAATTGAGAAAGGAAATGGGGAATGGGGAATGTTTCAAAGCGACAACAACCCGACAATAGAGCAGTCAACAGCCGAAGGCCACCAATGGGTCTTCAATGTAGCGAGAATTCCAGCACCCGTAGGTGTCCTTCAGATGGCCCCAACAAATATGTATACAAGTACAGTGATAATGGACGTCATACTAAACTCCGAATTATACACAAGAAACAAAAATTAAAAATCATACAAGACTAACACAGGCCCGAGACTCCTGACTTGGGACAGGCGCAAAATTGCGGCGGGGTTAAACATGTTTATGAGATCTCAACCCTCTCCCTACACCTATAGCCATGTAGAAAAGTAAACGCATAACAATACGCACATTAAAATTTCAGTTCAAGAGAAGTCCGAGTCTGATGTCAAATGATGTAACAAAAGAAAATAAATAAAATGACAATAATACAAAAATAACAACAGACTAAGCCTAGTTTTAGATTGTTATCTTTTGAATTATTGTGTTTGTCCTATATTTTTGTGAATTTGAATTCCCTTAAGGACAATGATGTAAACAATTAAAAATAATCGTACGGCCTTGAAATGAGCCGAGCATATTGTATAGGTTATAAAAAAAACTTCTGGTATGCAACTCGAAATGGAAAATTAAGACCTGATTTGAGTTTAATATCCCAACGAAAATTGAACGAAAAACAGTTTTGAGAGATGGTAAACAACGAAAACCTCGGGCCTAATGAATCCTGGCTTGGGACAAAACAATATGGAGGGCGTAAGCATGTTTTTGGGCACTACACACTCTTGAAGATGTATATATTTTAATTTGTATATAATAAAATAAGGGGATGTATAACAGTGTTGCTAATGAGACAACTATACACCACAGACCAATTGACGTAGATGTAAGTGACTATTATTTGTTCATATGGCTGTTTCCCTGAGATTAATGAGTATTGCCTTTTATTTAATTTGTTTTAATTAAACGCAGTAAGATAAATTAGTCGGGTTTATATTTGCAGATTAACAAGGGTAGTGGCTACATTTGTATATTTATTTCCAATTAAAATAAAGTTCATTCAGAGTATTGATTCAAGGGATACAGAATATAAGAACAATATCGAACATTATTTAAAACCTATTTAAAAAAAAATTGATACAGGGATCCCTATGATGCGTTTGTAATTAGTAGGAAACGCAGAGAAAAAAATATAAAAGTTTTAAGAAACAACTGTAGTAACCAAAACATAAAGATAAGTTCTAAACACGAGTTATGTTTTCATATTAGAACTCATTGGTCTAAACGTTTCAAAAAAACTAGAACGTCGAGATTTGACACAGTTGTACATAGTCATTTGTCTTTCAGATTGTGATTTATTTTTAAAAGAAAGTACAAGCGAACTTATATTAATCAATTATGCTAAATCTACAAATTGAATGTCAGAAACATTTAAAAACAAGAATGTGTCCAAAGTACACGGATGCCCCAATTGCATTATCATTTTCCACGTTCAATGGACTGTGAAATTGGGTAAAAAAAATAATTTGGCATGTGCACTAAGTTTAAAGTCGATTGAACTTTTATCAAAAACTACCTTGACCAGAAACTTGCCTAAATCTCACACTTTCATTTTCTTTGTTCAATGGACCGTGGAATTTGGGTCAAAAGTCTAATTTATAGAATTAAAAAGATCATAATATCATAAGGAACATGTGTACTAAGTTTCCAATTGGTTGGACTTCAGCTTCATCAAAAACTACCTTGATCAAGAGCTTTAACCTGAAACGGGAAGAACGGACGGACGGACGAACGAACAAACGGACGGACGCACAGACCAGACAAACATAATGCCCTCTACTATTGTAGGTGGGGCATAAAGAAAATACTGCATTCTCCCATTGTACTTGATGCAACTTCATAGCGGACAAATTGTTTGGATATCCTCAATATATTTATATATTATTTTATTTGTTTGGGGGAGGGAGGAGGGATATTGGTGTAGTAAATAAGTTTAAATATTTTTTTCTCTCAAAAAACAATAAAGTTTTCCATATCTATAACTTAATCAATAATAGTGTTTAAATGTGCCATTTAGATGTAAATTACATCCGGCAGATTTCTGACACATTTGCCCACTGTTTTTTTCATGAAATAAAGTATAAATGTGAAGTTATTTTGTACATTTCAACATTCATGTATTTATTTTTGATGTTTCTGTTATGGTTTCGTTTGGATAATGTGTTTTTTCTTATCGTTTGATGTCGTAAGAATTATAAAATTGTCTTTCTATAATATCATTGTCTTGTAAATTATTGAGACGAGTATTGTGAAAATAATTGTATGAAATTCGAGATTACATGTCAGTTACGTACAGTGGAGATCACTTATAACCTCTCATCAAATCTCCCAGAATCTGTCAGGAGAAATGTTCTAGTACAGTATGTAGAACTGTAATCCTGACAACTTTTAGACAGTTCAAGCGAGAACAGTTCTAACCTAGAACTGATTTGGTCAGTTATACCTAGAACTGATTTAGACAGTTCTAGGTAGCACTCCACAGTGAAGTCTGTAGTTTCGTGGATTTTTCAAATATAGGAGCTAGTGTGCAATAAAATTCATTTTTGAATAGCTGAATATAAAAATAGCCTTCATAGCCACCCATTTATTATTTGATCATTAGGAAGATTTATGAAAACAGTTTCTTAAAAGGTATCATTCAAAGGCATTGAAATTCTAGTGTGATCCAAATTTTTGGGGGATATGTGACGTGTTTATCCCCTTTCGCAATATTTTATGGTAAATAAATGCAGAATGTTGCCATGGGTACACAGAAAAGGAATTATTTTTCACCCTTTTAACTTTTGAAAATCAAATCAATGGAAGATACTGATTAAATACATATGCACATGTACAACACAAACAGTTTGGTTAATGTATTAGAAATCCAGGAACAGTCAGGATTATAGTTCGTCAAAATTATCTCCCCATTACGCCAGTTCATTTTCACAATCGCAGAAATGGAAGCCATTGTAGGGATGACGCGCTACCAATTTTGCTCTTGGAAACCGATAAATTTATCCACATTGCACCATTACGATCCTTATATGTCAGTTGTATTCTAAAAAATGACAAATGCATCAACTAGCTTATGAGCATCAGTTAATGATCTTGTCTGCATTGAATCAACTTAAAACTATTGTCTGACCGGTTGTCAGGCGGAATGTTAAAAAAATCATAAATACATTTTGTATTTAAAATAAATCTAATTAAATATTTCGTGGAAGGGCAGACTAGAATTTTTAAGGTATGAAGACTTTAAACCTTATTTGTCACACACAAACAATCATAATTTTTCGAAGATATGCATTTTCATCATCCAACTTGAAAGACTGTCGTCAGGTACTTTCAGTAAAAAAAAGCTATTCGAACACACCTTCTCTGTTTTAGTAACTCATTAGATAGGTATTACACTTGACCAATATATTTCATCTATTAGTACTGTGACTGTTTTGTGTTGTAAAATCAACCTGTAGCTTTGTATATAAAAATGATAGAATTTAAAGCGAGACGATGTATGAAATATTCTTGCTTTGTACGATATCAAGACAAAATATTCAACTCAAACACACCCTAACATAAAAAGTTGCACTCGATTTTCTCTTTTCGAAACTATTGTTACCCACTTTGGGGATTTCTTTCTTGAGTCACATAATGGAAGGGCAGACAAAAAAATATACTGAACTAATAGATTAATATGTTTTCCGTCCATGGTAATTTTTTTTTAAATCGGAGGTTATGCCTTTTCTTCATCCAACTTGAAATATACCCATGTTGTCGACTTGATATCTAATTGTTCTGCTTAACTATGAACTAAATAAATTGAAAACTAATACAAATGATGTTTTAACATGAAACACCTCGCAAAAGAAAATTGTAATTTTGTTTGTTTATATTAACTTTTAAAATGTTTGTCACTATAGTAAACAATACATTAAACATTTATCGCCTTCTCTTACACAGAGCTTCGTTTCTTTTGTTCTATTTCAACCTGGTTTCCGACTGACTTTGTACTAGATAAATTGAAAATTTATGCAAATGGTGTTTTTAAAATTTAACACTTCGTCATTGAGAAGAAAATTGTCATTTTATTTGTTTCTATTAACTTTAAAAAAATTTGTCACTATAGTAAACATTACAGTTAGCATTTATCGCCTTCTCTAACAAAGAGCTTCCGATCGATTCTTTTGTTCTATTTCAACCGGGTTTCCACCTGGGAATAGGAGATGATACAAAATGTTGTGGCTCATTTTTAATTTTATTTGCTAACTGTGGAGCGCTACCCTATCTAGAACTGATCCTGACAGTCTACCCTAGAAAAGATTTAGACTGTTCTACGACAAGAACAGTTCTACGGCTAGAAAAGTTCTACGACTAGAACATTTCTACGGATAGAACATTTCTACGACTTGAACATATCTTCGATTAGAAATGATTTGGTCAGTTGTACGACAAGCACATTTCTACGGCGAGAAAAGTTCTACAACTAGAACCGTCCCTCAACTAGAACAATTCTACGAATAGAAATGATTTGTTCAGTTGTACGAATAGAATTGATTTAGTCAGTTCTATCCATAGAACAGTTGTCTGAAATATAAATAATTCAAAAGAATATAATATTTATTTAAAAATTCTCATAAGAGCACTGTTTTAACATTTCTCGTTATAGAAAATGTCCTAATTGCAGTGTCGTCATTTAGAACTGTTTTACAATCCCGACAGTTTTAGACAGTTTTGATGACAGTTCTACGGTTAGAACTGGTTTGATCAGTTCTGCATATAACTGATTCTGACAGTTCTACTTAAAACAGTTCTAGGGTTTAGGACAGTTTAGACAAGTTCTATGACACGTCTCCCCGTGTTAAATGTTTTTGAGTGTATTTGTGCTGGACAGCCAACAAGAAGAAATACAACAAGAGGCTGTCACAACGACAGCAAACCGGATTAATTAGCTTTTATTTGTGTCATGGCAATATCACAAGAACCATTACTGATGATTGTTGAAAGTGAAAATAGTCAATATCAAATTTGACCTCTATTTTATCAGTATCAACATATTAAAATTTGAAAAGCTTAGATTGAATGGTTCGTGAGTAAATGCCACAAAGTGAATGGAAACACCATTTTACGATCTTTCAAGAACCATAACTCCTGAACGGTAAAGGTCAAAATCGTCATTATTGAACTTGACCTCCATTTAGTCATCAGTAACAATATATCAAAATTTGGGAAGCTTTGGCCGAACAGTTCATGCGTAAAAGCACGGACACGACTGGAAACGCCATTTTACGATCTTTCAAGAACCATAACTCCTGAACGGTAAAAGTCCAAATCATCATTATTGAACTTGATCTCTATTTTGTCATCGGTAACAACATATTAAAATTTGGGAAGCTTTGGTAGAACGGTTCATGCGTAAATGCACGGACACTACTGGAAACGGCATTTTTCAATCTTTCAAGAACCATAACTCCTGAACGGTAAAAGTCAAAATCGCCATTATTGAACTTGACCTTCATTTAGTTGTAAGTAACAACATATTAAAATTTTAAAAGCTTTGGACGGTTGAACGGTTCATGAGTTAATGCACGGACAACATTTGATTGCAGCCCGACCGCCCGACCGTAAGCCCGCCCGCCGAGCATCCCCAAATCAATAACCGACATTTTTGTCACAAAAATCCGGTTAAAAAGCGTTATAGATAATATTCGTAACACCTGGTATAAACAACCAAGTTAAGGAATGTACAACAATAGCACATAAAAATGTCAGATCAGACCATACATGTGTCCTTCTAGAACAAGATGTATGTAAAACACAAACAAGAACAAAGAAAAAAAGCAGGTATGGCAGATGAACAAGGTAGATTGGAACAACTGGAAAGAGCAGTTAGAAAAAAAAATGTTTGAAAGGCATCAACCCATCCAGCAATGACGAAGATGAAGTATATCAATTTCTTAAAGAAACAATCGACAGAACATTGTCAGAGGTTATAAAATGGAGGGAGGTAAAACGCCCTGGTGGAACATAGAAGTCAGTCAAGCTAAAAAGGTTCTCAACCAAAGAAAAAAGCAGTACGGTACTAGAAAAGAAACATCACTCAAACTAAGGTAGCGCTCGAAAATGCAGAAGAATAGATTTGAGCTCCATAAAGAAAAGGCAATGGAGGAACAGAACTCTAAGCTTATCCAAAGATTCACCTCATCAAGAATCTCAGAGAAATATGGACAACCTATCAAAAAATGGAAAAAAAGAAGGACCTCAACTCAAAACTCCTTCTGATTGCAGAATTAAAATGTGCCAGCCTTTTCAGAAGAGGAAACATGCACTATTTTGCAAGACACTTTCTTTAAAGGCGGATACTTGAGGACAGATGAATACGTAAATCCATTCTAAACAGTCATGGTTCTCCCCCGTCAAAACTATCACCCCTATTACGCCGGTTTATTTTTACAATCGTAGAAATGAAACCCATTGTAGGGATGACACGCTCTCAATTTAGCTCTTGAAACCCAATAAATTTATCCACATAGCACCATTACAATCCTTATATGTCAGTTGTATTTTAAAAGACAAATGTATCTACTAGCTAATGAGTATCAGTTAATGTTCTTATCTGCCTTGAGTCAACTTTCCAGGTACAACAAACCAAAATCACCAAACGAAAAGGGATATAATGAATATGGAATAAGCGTTGAAAGAGCCAGTAAAATACGAAATGCATTTATTATATCAGCTAGTTATTTCGACCTATCAGGCTGGGATTGGACTACCAAACAGATAAAGATGCACACCCAATGTGCAACAAATCATAACAGCTGCTGATATATTGGATGATAATTGGACGGCACTACTTGTAAATAAACCAACCAGAGGACCCAATTTTCTTGATCTTGTTGAAACAAATCATCCTGAAAGCTTCATGAGAGTTGAAACCTTACCTGGGCTCTCCGACCATGAAATCGTTTTCACAGAAGTTAATGTAAACCACAGGAAGTCCATTAAAACCCCAAGGATTATACCATTATATAGAAAAGCTATCTGGGTGAATATGAAACTATATCTGAACAAAATATCACCATAATGAATGTACAAAAGGCAGGAGTAAATAAATTATAGACACACTTCTAAACCAAACATGACGAGAGCATACATGTAGGAAAAATGTGCCGAAAAAGACAGCTAGGAAAAAAGGAAGGTAGTCCATGGATCACATCTGACACGTCCGGAAAATTTAAACAAATCTTGGAAATCAACCTAACAGAAAATGGTGAGTACAAACTACTTAATAACCTTAGTCTAAATAAGACAGCTTGGCCACACAATATAGCACCAAGAGTATTAAAGGAACTTGCAGTACACGTAGCACCAATCATGACAACAATATTCTGCTGCTCATATCAGACAAGCGAAATACCTAGTACTAGTTATTGGAAATCAGCAAACGTCTGCCTAGTGTATAAGAAAGGGAAGATAAACGATCCGATAAATTATACTGAGGCTAGTCTCTCTCACTTGCATAGCATTTAAACTAATGGAGCACATCATAACTAGCCATATCATGTCCCATGCAGATACACACAACATCATTTTTCCACTACAACATGGGTTTCAAAGGGGATTATCATGTGAATCACAACTGATTGAATTTATTGATGATATTACTAGAAACTTAGATCTAGGGAAACACACAGTTGTCTCATAATGGAGTTTTCTAACGCATTTGATAAGGTTAGTCATAGACTTCTCATTCACAAACTGAAGCATTATGGAAAAACCGGTAAAACAAATCAGTAGATAGAATACAGTCAGTATTTGTAGAGGTTGAAACATCGACCTCCATACCTGTAGAGTCCGGCGTACCACAAGGATCCGTTCTATAACCTAGCCTATTTTTGTTGTATATAAACGACAAGCCCAAGGGGATTTAATCAAACGAACGACTGTTTGCTGATGACACTATGACTTATCTCACAATCTCATCCAATGCAGATGCCACAAACTTACAAAAGGACCTTGACCAACTGGCTGTATGGGAAACAACATGGCTTATGAAATTCCATCCAGACAAATGTATAAATGTACTCACCATCACCAAGAAACGAACTCCATTAAAGTACAATTACACACTACATGGCCATAACCTTGAACTTGTAACGTCAGCAAAATACCTTGGTGGACTATTTAATCAGATCTTAAATCGGGGAAACACATAAGCCCCATCTGCTCCAAAGCCAAAAGCACAATTAGGTTCTTAAAGAATGAATGTTAACATCTCAAACAACTCAATTAAAGAAAAAGCATATATGTTACTCGTCAGGCCTACTTTAGAATATGCCAGTGCAGTATGAGACCAATGCCTGCAAAACGACATCCACAGCTTGGACATTGGGCAAAGACGGCAGCAAGGTATGTTACTAACAGATATCACAACACCTTATCTGTTATTAGCATGCTTGAACATCTTGAATGGCCTACCCTACTAGGACGAAGGAAACATAGCCGCTTAATAATGATGTATAAGCAACAGAACAACTTTGTCAAAGTCGATACATCCAGTAAGCTGATATCGAATGAACGCCCTTCCAGAAATAACATCGAAAACGCACTTAGAATATGTAAAACAACTGTACGGAAGGAGCCGTTCAATCCAAGAACAATCAGAGAGTGGAACACCTTACCCAACTCTACTGTCTCCTGAATCTTTAAAGGCTCAGCTTCGTCATTAGATTTAAATGACATGTTTTTAAATTACACCTGTATATATATTTAATTGCACCAATTCTTTTTGTTTATTAAATTTCAAAAATATTGCATCCGCTCACTTTAAAATTTGGCAGAATAGTCAACCAGTTGACGATGGTCGCTTACCCGAAGAAGAAGAACTGAAAACGTTGTCTGATCGGTTTTCAAGTGGAATTCTCGAAAATTCATAAACATTTAAAAAAATCTTATTTATAAATATTTCGTCAAAGGGTAGACTTAAAATTTTCAGTGGCTGAAGACTATTAACCAAAAGTATCACACACACAGAAAGAAATTTTCTCGAAAATATGCATTTTTAAGATCCAACTTAAAGGGCCACTAGCTACGAGATATATGAAAACCTAATATATATTATGTGTATTATTTTTTTTGGCTCAACCAGTAATGCAATACAAATAGTGAAATAATAATTCCTTTTCAGTAGCCAATAAGGTTCGATTTTGTCAAAATAAGCCAAAAAACATTGGTTATGTATTATTCACTTGAAAGTGAACAATTCGACCTCATTGAATCCGTATTCATGTGAACTTTAATTTAACCCCTTAGCTTGAGATGGATAACACGTGAATTGTTTGTGTAAAGTTATTTAAAGGAAGAGAATGTCAACATTGAAAGTTAAACAAATGAAAATCATTTGATTGACTGATTCGATCCACAAAAAAACATTCTGATACAGGTAAAAACGATGCTAAACATTTATTTTTTCTGTAATATGAAATTAAATATCTCTTAGTACTATGATTTTTTGATGTTATAAAGTCAACCCGTAGCCTTGATATATAAAAATGATAGAATTTGAAGCGAGATGAGGTATCAAATACTCTTGCTTTATACGTTTTCAAAACAAAATATTCAACTCGAGCACGCCCTAACATAAAAAGGTGCTCTCGACGTTCTCTTTTCGATACAGTTGTTACACATTTTTTGGAGTTTTTTTCTTGAGTCACATAATCGAAGGGTAGACAGAAAATAGCCGAACTAAAAGTTTCATATGTTCTCTGTCCCTGGTAAAAGAAAAAAAAAATCGGAGGTCATGCATTTTCTACATCCAACTTAATAGATACCCATGTCATCTAACTGTTAAGCTTAACTATGTAATTGATAAATTGAAAACGTATGCAAATGGTGGTTTTAAAATAAAATAATTCGTAATTGAGCAGAAAATAGTCATCTTATTTGTTACTATTATTTTTTAAATTGTCGTTACTATAGTAAACATTACAGTATGCATGTATCGCCTTCTCTAACAAAGAGTTTCGATTCTTTTGTTCTATTCTAACCGGATTTCCGCCTGTATAAAGAAACAATAGAAGAGTATAAAAACATATGCAATATGGAAGACAAAATCAAAGCAAAGAAACAAATTGCATTATGAAATTACATCTGATGAAGTAGAAAATGCCATCTTTGCACTTGAAATAGGCAAATCACCAGGAGCACCAACTAAGAACAGGATATTCCACCCTTAACTACTGCAAACAACGCACTTGGCAAAACACCACTGAATTATTCAGCAGTGGAACTAGGGAAACACCACAACATTACCCTACAGATTGCTCCAACTGCGAATTTTACGTAGAAGCTATATACCACCAAATTACAAAGGAAATAGGTATACGTAATATAAACACAGCATCCTACTAGCAAGATCAGACCTAGACAGCACAATAGTGTCGAGGTGTCTGATGGATGTTTGAACCACAATCATAATCTTAAAAAAAAATCACAAATCTATAAAAAGAAAAGATATAGAAACTAAAAATTTTGTAACGGTGCTTGTATTTCTTGTATTTGATGATAAAACCTTGACATTTTAGGAGAGAAGAGACAGATACTGATTCTAGCAACTTTTAGAATTAAGTTCTATTTGGTCTTTGAATTCCTTTCGCCGTCTGTACTTACTGTGATCGTTTTCTTTGATTTTACATAGAATCTGTACAGAATCATATAAGTATTTCTTTATATTACTACAGTTCCCTTTTCTGGACAGCAAAATCTAACTTTTCTACCTGGATATCGAACTATTTCATCTAATTGTCGCTTACGATAAGAGTAATTATATTGTAACGATTTTTAAAAACTTATAAATTGATACTTATGTACTAAGTGATTCTTAATACATGGTTCTGTATCATATGCAAGATAGTATATCATGTAGATATTAATTTCGTAAAAATACTTGTTTACATTTACAAAGAATATTACATATTGAAGATTGTGATTTCTTGAAATTTTACCACAATCTATGACGAGTGGTGTTTCTGGTTTTGAATGTTCTTTGTTTGTATTACTGTCTACAATTTATAGCCTTGATACAGTTCCTCAGACATAACATTTTATTATTTTGTTTTAGATACATTGGAATAATAGGTGTTGGTACAGATCAATGAGACACCAACCGAAAAGCATGCAGAGAAACTCAAGCTAGGGTGATCTGGTAGGGGTGATCCGGCTCAGATCACCACTGGAAAAACAAAGTAGCTGGGATGTCATATATGCAGGTTTCTTCATATATATTTCCTGGCAAGAATTTCTGATTATTATTCAATGTCGGTATTTTCATAATCAATAAAATACTAACTCTATATAATCGTCAAATACTACTTCTAAATATCCATGCACGTTACCGGTAAACAGGTAGTAAGACATGTAAGAGGTGAGTTAAAAAGCCACTGTCACCTTACCAAGCATAGGTGGGGGTAGAGGCGCCAGACGTTCAATGTTTCCCTACCGAACAGAGGTAGTATAATAGAGGAGACAATCTTTTGAATTCTCCTTACCAAACAAAAACAGTAGAAGAAGGGTCAATAGTTTAATGTCTCCTTACCGAACCAAAAAAGTAGGAGAGGGGTCAAACTTTAATTGTCTCATTACCAAACAAAAATACATTGTAGTAATAGAAAATTAAAACTTGCAATGTTTCTATCAGAACAAAGGTAGTAATAGAGGAACCAAACTATTAGTGTCTTCTTTGCGAACCAAAATGGAAGAAGGGGAGTCAAACTTTTAATATCTCCTAACAGAAAAAAGGTTTAAATGTTTCCTTACCGAACAAAATTAGCAAAAGTGTTGTCAAACTTTTAATGTGACCTTACCGAACAAAATTAGTAATAGAGTTGTCAAACTTTCCTTACCTTACAAACATCTCCATTCCAGTATCTTCCATGTTACGTCTTATACCTTTCCACGATTGTTTTAGTTTGAACACTTGTCTGTCATCCAAAGGCAATCGTTTATCAGTTTCGCACACTGGTCCATTATTGTCATCCTGTTTGGTTTGCTGGGTTGGAACCTTATGTTTTGACTGACTACACCCCATTTTTCGAACAAATTGTCTTTGAGTTTAAATGTTCCTTGATTGTTTGCTATATATATAGAGAGAGAACCGGTAATATTGAATAGTGGTCGGAGTTCTATCAGGAAGTCTGATTTTTCTCTCTCCAACGACTCTTATATTTTAATTGAGTTCGATTATCATTAATTATCCGTTTGTTTATCAGTTGCTCTGGTATGGTATGACGATGATCAAGTTGATAAGGTTTAAATAGCTTCGCCGTTTCGTTGTGTTATTTCGATATATGATTTTCAGTAGGTTTATTATTTGCTTCTAGAATCATTAATGGTCTACCTGAACAAATTCATACTCTGCGTTAACATTTGAAGGCAATAAATCTCGCATAAAGGTTTTAAATTATTGAATTTTTATGTATAATTCATCTATTTAAGGATTAATAACAAGAATATCAATTAATACATGTACATCGATATGTTATTTTCTTTGATATCCATCAGTTTACTACTAATAAGAAGCCATTTTTACTAGCGTGTGACATTAAAATGCCACAACTCCGTCCGAAGTATGTCATTTTATATCCGAAATCTTGTAGTCAATGCATGCAAAGTACTACAGCTTTTAACGGTTGGTCAATGTTATATTCGAAAAAAACAAGTATTTTTACGGTTGATTCGTGTTATTTAGAATTGGACAAGCTGTTTACGGTTGATACATGTGATTTTGGTTAATCACAAGGCTTCATGGTTGATCCGTGTAATTTTAATTTAAAAGAATAAGTAGCAGATCATAAGTGTGCAGTATCATCAAATAATCGTGAAAGGTAAATATATTGAAAAATAATTGTTATTGCTAATTTGCGAATTGGATTTTCCATATAATTATACACCATATACACATAAACTTATATATGGCGCACACTAGGGAGAACATTTAGAATACGATCATATAGCAAACAATTATGCTATTCCAACGTATGGTCTGGCTTCCTTTGCAAATTTACTGACAAAACAACTTATATATAATGGCATTATCTATTAAGATAACACCTTACAAAGTTGTGAATGATTTCAAAAATAATTACGGAATAACTGAAACCGAATAAATCAAAAACCAAATAAAATGACTGCAAACATTAACGAGGTTGGACAGCTGCACAAAGGACAATTCAATTCAGTTTTATTTTCAGCGCCCAACTCTTTCACATTTATTCTTTCTTTGTGAGACGTTTGCAGCATAGAATTGTGTCGTTCTTTGAAAAAAATGTCGTTATATCTGTTGCAGTCGTCACAATTCCCCTTTTATAATAACAAAACATATGAAAACAGACTATTTAGAGAGGGTATTTTCCTAGTGACTCACAGTGCCTCTAATTAATGTTTTATATAATTTCTATTGTGAGCAAACTTGCAAAAGATCCGAAAAATCACATTTAGTTATAGATATTAAGACAATACTTTTTTCTTAAAACAATTATCTTAGGATTTTTTTAAATATTCAATATTCTACTCAAATCGTTCAATTCAAATCATTAAACTAGCTTAAAATTAACCAAACATAGAACGCATTGATTGCAAGTGCACACAAAGATAAAAGGAATCATACCAAATCTAGTCAAAACAGCAGACCCCACCAACATTCGTCTCCTCCCCCTTCATAACACAATCAAAGGAGTGGCACACAAAAAGCCAACAATTGGTTTAGTTGCATATGTATAGAATTGGTAACATTTTTACTTTAATATAATTTTTTATATATTTCAATATTACAAAATTAACAGCTAGTTGCTGTGCACGATTTCTTCCTTACCTAAACTTATTTTAGAATACTAAATATGCAATAAACACAACAAAATAATGACATAGGTGACGAATATTGCATTTATTTCTCATTAAAATGTCTTCTTGCGTAAGACGTGAATAGCAATTTGAATTCAGAGTGAAACATTATTAATTACTTGTATGAAAAATATATAGTCATTCAAAGTTGAATACGTGCGAGCCATCGATTTGTTCAATTTATATTGAAATCTGGTCGTTTTTTCACATCTATTGGAACATTATTATGAAGGAGGAGCAAATCAAAAACTTACTTCAAAAATGCATCGCAATAAAAATGTACAAAATAACATGAGTTAAAGCTGAAAAATGGACAACAACTCCTGTCTTTGAAATTTCTGTTTGTATTGACAAAAATAACGGCCTCCAACGTATATTAGAAAAGGTCCATAAAGCTGGGGGAAAAAACACGCCTGACTGTATCAATCAACAGAAAGACTGGAAATAACTGGCAATTGCATTTGTTGAAACCATGTTTTTAAAATTGCTAGCTTAACCTCTCACTTGTATGACAGTGGATAGTTCCGCTACATTGAGAAAATAATGTAAGCAACCCATGTAGACACAATTGATTAACGTGACAATGTTTGAGATTTAGAAGCCAATATTGTGAAAACTTACATCATTACAGAAGCCCATTTATGACCTCTCAAAAACATATATTTGAATTCAGTCATGAATTTAAATCTTTATCGCGATATTATAGATTAAATTCGATATAACGAATCTCTGGAACTACTTATTACATTTATGTAATTCGTTATTTTACATATCATCATCGATATACTACGCAACGGAGTTTAAAAAAATCCAAACAAACACAATTAAAAAGCAAAGACGCAAACAAAAAATATTTTGGAGTGGATAGTACAATATAGTCAAGCATAATGCCACATACATACTTTCGCGTAAAAATGCAAATCAAGCAATGTATAAATACAAGTATGAAATACAATTAAATTTAATGCTTCCAAATCGCACCTTTGGATCCACCCGCATTATGAACACATAATGTCATAAACCCGAACTCGACCTACGACAAACACCCACGTTTATTAGTTTTGGGTTAATTAGACATATTTTTGATAATGCGACAAAATCCTGCCAAATGATCTGACCAGTGACAATTATGTGAGACTGTTACATTGTAAAAATCATTCGAAAGGGACGGAAGACATCATATTGATGCACAGAATTTTGTGAGGAAATGACAGCAAAGAAGTTCAGAGTTAAGCCTTGTGATCTAACAGTTACTGCGATTTAGTTTGACTCAATCACAACAGATATACAAAAGAAGGCGTTTAAGAAACAACTAGTAAAAAATCAATTTCTTCATTGTTTTCAAAGTAAATAACAGAGCATAAGCAAAGGTCGTGCGGTCAATTGATGAACACAGAGGTGATTAATTTTTTTTTATCTTTCCTAGCATCCCTGCCGATTCTTAGAACACACTCGGTTTGTATGTTATAAAATGAGAATAGTAGATCTACTTCCTGATAATTTTATCGATCAAGAAAACTAATCTTGATGATTATTAAGGAAATACACCCAAATAGGTCAATTTAATAGCGATCTTCTACCAATTAAGTGGAGATCTATAGCAATTTTAGATTGGTAATGATCTGTACAGCAATGGTCAGTTCTGGATAACGTCAATTACACAACTTCTTTGTCGTAAATCATTTAGCATAAATGCAATCATTCAGCAGGATAAAAAGTAAACTATGTCTTCATATATTATAATGCGTTGTTATTATACTGTTCACAAGTTATAGACGAATAATATTGAATTAGTTATAATAATAAAACCATTGCATCAAAGTATAGTTATATCTATTAAGGTTTAATAATAAGGCTGCATTATATGTACCCGTTCCTAGTCAGGAAAATGCAAGTCAGTGACTATTTTTAGTTGCTGCCTGTTATATTTGTTTGTATTTTGTCATACATTAGGCCATTGGTTTTTTTTTTCTTTTCGTTGTCTCCTTTTTTTGTCATATATGGAATTTTGTACTTGACGATATGGGGTTTTCTCGTTACAGAGACAAAAAATCCACTCCACTAAGACTCTGTCGGATAATTGTCTTATTTACAATCATACCCGATTTCTTATTTTTATATATTTCAAGAACAGCGCATTTAAACTACGAGCGTATAGCATTGTATTCATATCACGAAAAAAATATGTATCATATTATGCTGTTACAATCCTTCATTTTAAAGGATTCTATTAAAAATACTTAGGATTATGATTAAAAGAAAAACACTCTATCAAAATATAGTATTCTAGAATGATCCAAAACTCTTGTTAGTATATGACATGTGTCTCTAATATCTGTTCCAAACAAAATTTATGATAATATCAGAGAATAATTATCTGAAATGTTCGTTTTATCATAGACATAGGAAGATGTGGTATTATTGCCAATGAGACAACTCTTCATCCAAATAACAATTTATAAAAGTAAACCATTATAGGTCAAAGTACGGTCTTTAACACGGAGCCTTGGCTCACACCAAACAGCAAGATAAAAAGGGCCCCAAAAATTAGTAATGCAAAACCATTCAAACATGAAAACCCACGGTGTCTAATCTTTATAAAAACGAGAATTGAGAAACACGTATAAACTACATAAACAGATGACAACTACTGTACATATTCAGATACCCTAACACAAATAAACTGTAATTTTAGCATTCTACAGACATATATATGTACAATGCACAATAGTACGAAATCAAAAGTTCAATGTTTCTTCTTTTTAAATCTGTTTTTTTTGTTTTTGTTTTTGTTATTATTTTTCAATTTTGATGTAAACATAAAAATCGTTTTGATGGTCTAATATAATCTGTCGATCTGGAACTCTTATTATTTACAAGTGTACTTGTAGTGGTAGTTAACGTCCGTTTTGTATGATATTTTGGTTAGTTGTTTGTTTGTTTATTTATCGTATACATTGTCTTTTGTTTATGTAATTAATGTAACACTGCCACATATGAAATGATCAGTAGGTTAAGATTATAAGGAAAAGCGTACAACTCATTCTGGAGTTATTGTCACTGAAAAATAAAAATTGATAAAAATAAGCAGTGTTTGATTACATCTTAGAAACGATTAAAGCTGGAGATAAACGAAAGGCGAAAGATACCAGAGGCACAGTCAAACTCATAGATCGAAAATAAACTGACAACGCAATCCTAAACAATAAAAAAGACAAAGAAATAAATAAAGTACAAGGACATAACATAGAACCCTAAAGACTTAGCAACATACACGAACCCTACCAAAAAAAGGGGTGCTCCGGAAGAGTAAGCCACATTGGTAGGTCATATTCCAGGTGTACAGGGGAGTGGATTGTAGTTATGACATAAGACACGTATCCGATATCATCTGTGAAACGGTTATTTCATAACGGTCAATTTCTAGATGAAATTCAAGATATGAGGCAGATCTAACTGCAATCTTGTGTATCCTTTATCTCTAGTTTGATGGGATAGATGCGTTCAAAGTAATCACCAAGTTTTGAATTATTTATATAGCGGAAATTAAATTTAAAGGATATCACTAACTTCTTATATTTCTTTCTTAGAAGTCCTGTATGTAGTCAGCCTCAAAATAATAAAAAAAACAAGTCGACAAGAAGAGGAGCACAATTGGTTCCCATTGGAATGCCGACAGTGTGTTGAAAGTCACGTTCTCCAAACGTTACAAATATGTTGTCAATCAAGAAATAAAGCATCTTGATAATGTCAGTTTAGGAGAATTTTTTTTGTTTGAATCAGAATGATTCTTTACAAAGTAGGATTTATTCCTATTCAAGACACTTGTATCTACGTTCGCCGTTTTTTTTTTAATGAAACAAAGCAATACAAACTCTTTCAATTTGTCATTGTTTGGAATCGGGAATACTTGTTTAAAGTGTAGAAAAGTCAAATATTTAAATACTATTTTGCAAGATGAGAGAGTCTTAGATTGTATGAACTCTAAAAGATCTTTGACATTTTTTATTATCCAATAATATACCGTTGTTTGTAAGGACACTTATGTATTTTTTATGTAGTTTAGATATCCAATACAGTGATGGGAGATCCAGTTCTTCATCTTTGGTTGAAATTCACAAGGAACATATAACAGAAGTATGATTATCCAGGATTTCCTCTTTGGCAAGTGTCGTGAGGATATAGTCCAAGTGAATTGTTTATACCTTTTTCCTTTATCAAGCAGTTTATGTTATATATTTTCCACATACAAACGATGTTGTTTTGGGCTTCATCTGCAGTGATAACAACATATGTGTCATGGAGGGAGGACAAGTGTTTTGCAACATACACGTATCGGTCTTTAAAGAATGACGTAGCATGGGTATTGATAAACCCATTTAGTTTCTTAATTCTGATTTTATCAATGATCTAGCAGCCTTAATCCATTCGGAAAGAGTATCTTCTGTCTGAAGTTTAGCCCATTGCCTAGCATAATTGTTGACTGAGTCAATCAGTATTTTGAAATTTTATTGCCAATTGATGTGTTTAGGCTCATAATATTTCGCAGGGAAGTGTTATTGGCAATGTTTAGTTCTCAGGTAATAACATGGCTAGCCAGATTATATGTAAATTTGGAACTAGAACAGGTGCTTTCAGGAGGTTTAAACTTGAAGTCGTCAATATTGAGATCCTGCAAAACGTGTTAGTAATTAAAAATTTGAGTTGCAATTGGTTTGGTATACAAGAATATTGGTACAGACTGATCTGAATAAAGAGGTATTTTCGATTGAACTAATTAAGGATGGAGGATTTTGCATAAGTTGACCACATCAAGACCTTTGATGGCAAAGAAAAGTTTACGAAAAGATCTTTTCTCTTTTTCATATTTTCAAATGCGAAATGATTTGAAAAATCTGTGACTTGCAATATCCGAAATGATAACTGAAAGTTTGTTTTGGTTTGAATGAGAGTTTGTAACAGTGATCAGAGAATAAAGATTTGATAGGGGCGATAGATAAAGTCTCGTGCGAATGTGATGAATACCTAACGATCGCGAACTATCGGAAGAACTAGATAGAATACCTATACTATCAATGTTGACATAAAACCATATAGTGTCGCAGTCTTTTTGTCTGCGTAGAAGCGTTGCAAGGTGAGGATTATAAGTCTTGTGGTATATATATTTTTCGATAATGCAAATTGTAAAATAAAGAAAAGATTTTTAATTGGGTCTTTACAAACCTAAACAAACGTATGTTAGTCTCTTAATTTAAAATATTAACATATAATTGTAACAAACAGTCCATATTTTAAAATATCGATATGCGTAGATGCTGATAAAGTGTTTCTTTTGTTTGTTGCACAATATTTCCTACAATTATTAAATACAAATTCAATAGAAAAAAACACGCATTAATACAATAATATTTAGAAGATAGCCTGTATGACTAAAAGTCAAATTACAACAATAATTGGATTTCATTTATAAACGACCAGCTGAGTTAAACATTAAAACACCGCCTTGTAATAAGTGGTGTATTTTCAGGTGACGCTAAAGTCATTCTGGATTCTTTGAAGGGTACTTTTAAATATTTAGAATTTTCCCGTGAAAAGTCAAGCGGCCGAAGTTCTGTGTAATTTGCATTCCAAAGATTGATCACTATATCACGGACCAGTACATCAGAGTAGATCTCACCAATAGCTTCTAGTACTAGAAAACCATCATATCCAAGCACAGAAGTGGTGAAAGAAACTATATTGGATGGCTCCGGTACTACGTCACTCATAGACAAATATCGCATGATGTACCTGTTAAAAATAGAAAAGTGAAGCAGACTTTAAAATAAATAAATATGGATAAAATCTTCAAACGACCGTATTGAGCGTATGATTGTATTGTATAAGTAATAATTAAAAAAAATAGATGCATCTTTAGACAGCGAAAATATTGACCCTTGACAACAAAGATTTCCGATCTTCTTCTGATACTTCTATAATTGGGATTTTGCATGGTTTTTTTCCAAACCAAGTATAGTCTAGAGCTAATTACTATAATATATGATGTTTATATATAAAAATAGTTTTTTCGATTATTTTGTGTTCATTGAAAGTTGAATATTTAATTCAGAAACAAAAATGTAAATCATTGAATTGTTAATTTACTTGCCTTTCTCTGAAACTTCGTCTTAATGCTTTAAACAAAAATGTAAAAGCACTGGCAAATGAAACAAGACATAACATAAACAACCAGATCCACAACAGGAGACAAACATGCTCATAAAACTCGTTAATTGGCAAGGAACACTGTGCTGAGTAAATAGAAAGATGCTGTGCTCGTCTGATATATATCAAACACTGAATTTGTCGAGGAAACGCTGGCGATGAAACTGTTTTCGAATAATTATTTTGTAACAAGTTTTCAACGATGTGCTGCATATAACTTCTTGTGTCTGGTGATGACAATGACAAATCCAGCAATATTAATTGAACGAAAGCAATGATAAAAATCAACACTTTGCTTACTCCTAAAAGTATCGACAACACTCCAAATCGATTATACTTAAATGCACGTGAACGAAGATATTGATCTAAAAATTGTGAAATATCTTCTGCTGGCTTCGTCCCATCGCCTTTCAGTTGACTTTTGATAGAACCCATAATACGGGAAAACCTTATTCCAAATAAATCATCACAAACTTTTACAAAAATGTAAGGTATTCTGAACAAAATGGCCTGTAATACTAATATAACGGGAACCCATTGATAAAGTGAGCGTGACATATCTTCGAACCTTCTGTTTTCATTTTGTATGAGGGGAAGAGTTTTCACGTCTCTGTTGTGAAATGGAATTACGTCATGCTGCAATAATAGTTGTCTTGATAACCAACATGTATTATCAAAATACTTATTCAATTGTGCAGCAGATGTTTCTGGTGTAACGCAAACTGCATTTGGACCAATATACTGTCGAAGCCAAGTAACGATAGACAGCAGAAGAAACAGTCCACATGTCAAACTTGTATTTAATCTATCACTCCAACTCGCATGACTCAATGAAGGTTTGCTATATCCTCGCATATCCATTTTGATATTTCTGAAATGGAGTTTAAAATTTAAAGTTAAAAGCTATCCGCATATATCAAAATGAAAGTAGACGCCACCATACGGCTGTCCTGTAAGACATGCGTTCAGTTTGTAATTCAACCAACCAAATGGGTAGGTTCATTGAGGGCTTAAAACTTTCCCCCTCTTTTAGACAAAAATACTAAAAACGTTCAGATTGATATATCTAACACTACTAACTACTAAAATATTATGGTGTGACCCATATTTTTACATAATTTGTGTTTATTGTTTCTAATTTATATGATACTTTTTAGCATAACTAATTTTGTCCGCCATCTGTGCCCGAAAACAAAGTTCTATGATTTTAAATGTATATAAACAAATTTATTCTATCATCTCATAGTATCTTCATAGTTATCAAAGGTGCCAAGCTTATATGATTGTAGATTATTAAAGATACTGTTTTGCCATTTTATACGGCAGATGTTCGTTTGGTCTACAAAACACTGTAGGATTTTTAAACGTTTTATTTAGTATAATTTTGCTGTTTTCCCTGTCTGCAATATCTTCAGACAGTAGAATCGTTATTACACTTTCTCATTTATAACAAAAGCAAAAAGATCACATGTTAAGGAATCTGACCATTAGGTGTATGCTGTTTTTTATAACATCCTTTCTTTTTCTTGTTTCACAATTAAGGAAATACATCTGTCACGATGCATGAACTTTATTGTCCGTTTGACTTCTATTATCTTGAAAAAAATATTATATATGTATATGTTTTATTTACCGTATTACTAATTTTATTCATTTGAACTAATGGATAATTTTAATAATATTAACGCCAGACGCGCGTTTCGTCTAAAAAAGACTCATCAGTGACGCTCGAATGAAAAAAATGTTAAAAGGCCAAATAAAGTACGAAGTTGAAGAGCATTGATGACTTAAGATTCCTAAAAGTTTTGCCAAATACAGCTAAGGTAATATATTCCTGGGGTAGAAAAGCTTTAGTATTTCAAAAATTAAAAACTTTGTTAACACTTTTAAATTTATAATTATGAACATACCAATGATAACTCAAGTCAACACATAAGTGTTGACTACTCGGCTGGTGATACCCTCGGGGAAATAAATCTCCACTAGCAGAGGCATCTACCCAGTGGTTGCATGTATACTCATCATAGATACCAGGATTGATATTTAATATTAACGCCAGACGCGCGTGTTGTCTCGAATCAATACATGTTGAAATGCCGAATAAAGAACGAAGTTGAAGAGCATTGAGAACCAAAAATTCCTAAAATGTTTTGCCAAATTTTAAAATTTTATTAACAGTTAATTTAGTTTGTTTACATTATTTCATGGGTATACCCTGTTTGAAATAAAACCCAAACAACGCCATAAAAAGAAATCAATTTAAAAAAAAATATATAAAGAACTAACACTATTATTAAGAATGGCCTCTTTATGATGTTATTTTAAACTTAAACTCATCGTTTCTTGGAACTGTCGATGATTAATACCTGGATTTTAAATCATACAATACGGTGACTCAATTGATAAAAGTCTTTATATAAAGTTTTTAATTAACTAAATTCTTGGTATCTTAAGTTAATAATAGACGGTAAAAAACAGATAGTTTACGTAATAAAATGTAAATACAATGTGTTTTGTTGTTATTCACGATGATACTATTCTAAAATAGTTTCACTTCTCCTTCTTGATTTTGCTTATAAGGGTTTTTTGTTTACAAGAAGGCTATGTTAATTAAGATGTCCAATTGGTAAGGATGAAGTCATGTGAAGAAAAGGTTTAACAGAAATCATGTATCAAAAATGATCTGTTTAATAAGATTGAGAATTGAAATCGGGAATGTGTCAAAAAGACAACAACCGGACCATAGAAAAGACAACATTAGAAGGTCAACAACAGGTCTTCAATGTAGCGAGAAATTCCCGCATCCAGTTTAATTTCATTTGTACTCAAAATGAGCCCTCTTTTTTCCATCGTGTTATCACTAAATGCGACATACCTTTCTTAAATAAGGAAACTGTCGGATGTTCATTTTAAAACAAAACAAGAATGTGTCCCAAGTAAACGGATGCCCCATTCGCACTATCATTGTCTGTATTCAGTGGACTGTGAAATTGGGACAAAAACTCTAATTTGTCATTAAAATTAGAAAGATCATATCATAGGGAACATGTGTTCTAAGTTTCATCAAAAACTTCATCAAAAACTACCTTGACCAACACTTTAATCAGAAGCGGAACGAAAGGACGGACGAACGAACAAACAGACCCACAGACCAGAAAACATAATGCCCTCTACGATTGTAGGTGGGCATACAAAAGTATTTTGTAGCACCGGATTTCAGCCACTCGATTGGTAAGGCGCGTGCTGCGCAAACTTTATTTTAATTATTGTTAGCTTACGGCTTGAAACAAACAAAGACTTGCTCGTTCAGATCGAGAACAAGTGAATCAGTTAATTCATTAGATAGAAGTGGCAGATCAAATGATGATTTAGACGGCGTAAGACCTATACTGGAAAATATATTGTTGTTTGGCCCATAGCTACGTTCGGAACAGGTATACATCGTTATCAAAGGTACCAGGCTTATAATGTGTACCTCAGACGCGCGTTTTGTCTTCACAAGACTCACCAGTGACGCTCAAATAACAATAGTTGAGGACTCACAACGATACAATTTTCTTATAGCAAGCAAACAAAAATATAATGCAAGGCAACTAATCTTGCATGTGTATTTGTGAATAATTTAATTTTGGATGTAACGCGTCTCTTGATTGGTTGGCTTTATTTTGTTATGAGCCCATGGACATAATTCAGTCATGTCACCGTGACGTTATCGACGTTTTTTCATGGCTTTCTACGGTTTAAAATGGAATTTAGAATTAAATTATAAGAAATGACTGAAATATGTTTTCTGTCTATTCGAAATAACATAACAAATGTGGTGCACACTGTTAAATAACCCGCTACGCGCGTTATTCAGTGTGCACAAATTTCTTTATGTTACTTCATCATAGACAGAAAAACTATTACAGTCATTCCTTAAATATCAATTGCAGTACACATGTTGTCTTTTTAAGTTACAATCAAATAACACTCTCATTACTGTTGTATATGAATTATAAAGGTGTCATATGAAGCTTATAATATTAATGTTTCAAACATATAATTTAACAAATCAACTAGAACTGTTATCACGATCAACCAGAACTTTGTGATGAAATTCTTAGTGCTGCTTTGTCTTTACTTCACTATGTTGTGTCTTTTGTACTTTTATTTGTCTGTTCGTCTTTTTCATTTTTAGCCATAGCGCTGTTAGTTTATTTTCGATCTATGAGTTTGGATGTCCCTCTGTTATCCTTCATCCCTCTTTTCAGCTTCTTTGTTCAAAAGGTCAATATGCGCTGGTAAATCGTCAATGTAATACCAACAGGTTAAATAATATATAGTGCTCTTGTATATTTGCATGTGTTCCTTAAACAATTTTCAAGGTTTTTATTCTCAAAATATGCTATCTTATATGTATCTTGACCTTAAAAGTCTTATAGTAATTATTTGAATAAACTATTTGTTTTTGTCCCGGCCGATAAAGCTGCTAATAATATTATTATTGTTTGACGTAAATTTTACATCGAGGTTCTGAAAAAGGAAATCACCTATTCACCAACATTCCAACTGACTCCATTTTCAGAAAACGAAATCTGTAACAAACATAAACTTTTAGCCTCCGCTTTACAAGCAGAGCCAAATACAATGAAAGTTCCAACTATGTATTGGCTTCCGAAGCTACACAAAACCCCTTACAAATATAGATTTATTTCGTCTTCAAGTCATTGTTCAACTACTAAATTGTCTATTATTCTTACCAGCACACTTGGTACAATTAAAAACCTTATAATAAATTGTTCAAATAAGGCCTTCGAAAATAGTGGAATAAATTACTTTTGGAGTGTCAAGAACTCGTTGGAAGTCCTTGATAAATTGCATGCTTATATTGGTGATTTTGAATCTGTTCAAAGTTTTGATTTTTCTACCCTGTATACCACATTGCCTCACATTCTCATTAAGAAAAAATTCACACACCTAATTAAATGGGCATTCAAAAAATCAGAATGTGAATATATATGTTCAAATTCTTTTAGGTCATTTTTTAGTAGCAATAAACAAAAAAACTATGTTAATTGGACATGCTTTGATACTATATATGCCCTTGAATTTTTACTAGATAACATTTTTGTTCGCTTTGGGGATTCCGTATATCGTCAGATTATCGGAATTCCAATGGGGACTAACTGTGCACCACTTATTGCGGACCTCTTTTTGTATTGTTACGAGTTACAATTTATGACAAAAATAAGCAAAGACCTATCAAAACAACATCTGATAAACAAATTTAATAATACTTTTAGATATTTGGATGATATTTTGGCTCTCAATAATGACGACTTCAGTATGTATATTAATGAAATTTATCCTGGTGAACTCACTTTAAATAAAGCTAATACTAACAATGACCACTGCCCTTTCCTCGATCTTGATATCTATATCACTAACGGAAAGCTGAATACTAAAATTTATGATAAAAGGGATGATTTTTCATTTCCTATCGTTAATTATCCGTTTTTAGATGGTGACGTTCCCTTGTCACCATCTTACGGTGTTTATATATCTCAACTTGTACGATTCGCTCGTGTATGTAACAATGTTTTAGATTTTAACGAGAGAAATTTATGTATTACTGAAAAATTATTACACCAGGGTTTTCGATATCACAAACTAGTCAAAACATTTACTAAATTTTATCATCGGTATAAAGACATCATTCGTAAATATAGCTCAACATGCAGAATTTTTATACGTTCAGGTATTTCACATCCAATTTTTTATGGAAATATTCTTTATAAAGCACAAAGGTGTCAGTATTCACCTCATAAACTTACAAAACCTTTGAATAGACTTATTAAGAAGGGATATAATTACGATACTGTTGTCAAGTCATTAAAGATTGCATATTTTGGCGTTAATATTGAGTCACTGATAAGGTCTTTGCGTCGGAACTAAACACATTTATTCTAAAAACAGTTGTTGGCATGACACGGGTTATGTTCTTCTCATATATGTTATGATGGTATGATACTAAACCCCTTACGGGAAGGATTGTGCCTGATGTTCATATGATGAAATCATAATCTTTCAGTCAGTTTAATTGAAGTCTGGAGCTGGCATGTCAGTTAACTGCTAGTAGTCTGTTGTTATTTATGTATTATTGTCATTTTGTTTATTTTCTTTTGTTACATCTTCTGACATTAGACTCGGACTTCTCTTGAACTGAATTTTAATGTGCGTATTGTTATGCTTTTACTTTTCTACACTGGTTAGAGGTATAGGGGGAGGGTTGAGATCTCACAAACATGTTTAACCCCGCCGCATTTTTGCGCCTGTCCCAAGTCAGGAGCCTCTGGCCTTTGTTAGTCTTGTATTATTTAAATTTTAGTTTCTTGTGTACAATTTGGAAATTAGTATGGCGTTCATTATCACTGAACTAGTATATATTTGTTTAGGGGCCAGCTGAAGGACGCCTCCGGGTGCGGGAATTTCTCGCTACATTGAAGACCTGTTGGTGACCTTCTGCTGTTGTGTTCTTGAAATAAAACGAAATCGGAAAGTGCACGATAATGTGATACAAAGGGTAATAAGTCAACATAGGAAAAAATCTAAATAAAATCAGATTTAAACATACTTTTGGGAAGATTTAAATACTCAAAAAAACTTCAAAACACTATTTGAAAAAAAGACCTCATTTATAATGTATTGTAAAACGTCTTATTTTCTACTCCTTATTTCATCGTTTCTTTGAATTGTTGACGAATAATAGATACCGGGAATTTAATTCATACAATACGGGATATCAAATGACAAAAAAACTATTTTTAGAGTTTAAAACTGATTAGATTATTGGTATTCCTTATGCATGGAAGCCTTTAATATTCGTGTCAATTCATATTGTATTTATTTCTGTTACGTAATAAAATATCAAGGCAATGTTTCTTTTTTTACAATTAACGAAACATACAAAAGTAGACGTTAATACGATGTAAAGTATCTAAGCAATTCCTATCTTGATTTTTCTGATAGTGGTTTTCTACTTACATGAAATCTATGGTATTAAGGAGTCTTAATGTTAAGATTAAAGTTATTTCTTTTGAAGTTTTGCGGATGCTTTAATGATTTAGTTGATCAGGAATTATTTATCAAAGGGGACAATGGTTATGTTAATTTGTAGCAAAGACCCATTTATTTTTCTTTTGATTTCACTGAAGGAGACATGTGTTTTTGAATAAACAATATGTAGGGTGTCACTCGTTGAACAAGAAGTGCTTTTTATTCCGAAGCGTTTCCTAGGTATACATAGTATTAGCTGTATTTGACAAAACCGGGAGCTTTTGTGTCTTCAATGCTCTTCGACTTTTGTACTTAATTTGACCTTTTAAACATTTTTTATTCGATCGTCACTGATGAGTCTTTTGTAAGCGAAGCAGGCAAATAGCATGCACAAACTGCAATCTTTTAATCTTGTATCTATGATGAGTTTATTTCATGCATATTAAGTTCGATCTAATTCGGGAGTTAGTTAATTAGGTATTTACATGAACTACAAAGTCTACCAGAATTACGAAGAGCCAATCAAGTTTTCTCTTATTTTCCTTCTTAAAGAAATTGCAAACAAACTTCTTCGCTATTGACACATTTTGATTTCCATGCACATGTTTTTTCTGGAATACAAACAAATACTGATCACTTTACACGTGTATCTGATTTACAATGGTGTCAAATGTAGCTACAAATCGAATCTTGAATTATATCCTATTTCTATCTTATTTTGGGAAATCTTTTTAGAAATTCAAATGTGACGTCACTTTGTGCGTTAATGGCTTTGGCTTACTCGGCTGCTGGGTTAGGTTGTTTTATGTAATGTATCCGTTTTAATTCTGTAGTTAGTCACCACTTCGGATTTATCATGTATATCTATAATATAGTAATTTTTACACTGTACCAAGTCAGGAAAATGGCCATTGTTATATTATAGTTCGATTTTATGTGAGTTACATTAAAATGTTGTTTTTCTGTTGTATCGTAGTTATCCTCTTATATTTAATGCGTTTCCTTCAGTTTTAGTTTGTAACCCGGACCTTTTTTTTTCTCAATCGATTAATGAATTTCGAACAGCGTTATAGTACTGTTGCCTTTATTTATAAAGACAAAAATTCACCTATCTGAATAAATCAACAAATCAGACAATTGACGATGTTCAAAATGTTTACCGTCTAAAAGTTCATTTAACAATAACATGCATCATAAAAGATTTTCTAGCGTGTTAAAAAAAGGATGTTGCATGGGTGTATGTGTTCCTTGAACAATTTTCATTGCTTGTTTATGCATGATATGCATTCTCATTTGGGTATTAATAAATTAATCAAGATTATACAAAAGATATTCAACTAAAAAAATCAATGTAATCGTTGGAATCGATGTAATAAATACAAGTATTGTACATGAAGTTAAATATAATTGTTGTTCAACGTATGAATTAATATGTGAGAGATTTCATCAAAGCAGTTAAGCAATAATTTAGCTTACCGAATTAGAAGTCAACGCTTCCAATGTAAGATATGTGCAAAATAGTGAAGCAAGCTTAGTTTATTATTGTATAAGATTAGGTCGTAAACGTTTATATGCAAAGTTATTACCAGGAATAATAAATATAGATCTTAAAATAAGAACCAGTCATTTAGTTTATGGGTTTTAAAAAAGTACCTGTTTTTTTTACATTGAGATTTAAACCTTTAACAAAACATTTGGATTTTAAAGTTTACCAACAAGTTAGCATTTGCAAAAACTAGTTATTACTAGGAAAAGTTAAATGAGATTTGTTTTAATTTAGAAATTTCGACAATTGAAAATAGGCGAACGATATCTAACATAAAGTTTTATATTAAACCTGCATGTATAGAAACAAAACAATTCTAAACTAAACAAATGTATGTTAATGGCTGAGGAAGTGATAATTTTAAAAGTATACGACGCAAGAAAAAATCTTTTATGACGTTCTTATTACGCTTTGTAAACAGCTTAGTACATAATTTAAGCTAACTGAATATATTGACTGCTGTATCCCTATTTTGAAAATTTTACCTATTATGTCTGTTATGTTCATATACGTCGCTGTAAATATAATGGAATTTGATGCCACTGTCATACAAGTGGGAAGGTTAGCGGTACAAAAAAACAGGTTCAGTCGACCACTTTCTACATTTGAAAATGCCTGTACAAAGTTAAAAATATGACAGGTGTTTGATGTGTTTTATCTATTGATTTGCCATTTGATTAGAGACTTTCCGTTTTGAGTGTTCCTCAGAGTTCAGTAGTTTTGTGATTTTACTTTTTGGTTATCAAAAAACATATATTTATCTTGCTTTTAGTTTTTAGATTTATCAAATATGAAAAAGTAATGTACAGACTCCACGTAGGGGAAAAGAAAACTATCAAAAACTTTTTGTGGTATTTTCATACGCTTCTACCTATTAAATACTGTATTTGTTCTATTAGAATCAGAAAAATGCCTCCATGTCATGCTCTATACTCATTTTAACATTGGTAGACATTATACTTGACGATATTTTACACCTCGCTATAATGCTCAGTGCATATTATTCACATATATAATGCATATCCATGTTGAATTGAACAAAGAGCATGACATGAAGGATTTTTTTAATTTAATATGGTGATACGAACGTATAATTATCCTCTGTTTTGATTTCTAACATCCTCCGGTCAATGAAAAGTGAAAAAAATTCAGGAAAAATGAATTAAGACTTGGTGATAAAAATGAATATGAAATTAACTTTAAAATTTATCATTAACATTAGATGTCGCAAAAGCGGGTTAACTTCGCAGGTGTAAAATTTTGCGATTTTTATTTTATAAGATATACGAAATAGTTTGGCGGTTATTATTTCGGCGGATTCAAAACCTTTGCATGTGATCTTTTGAATTGCGGAATTTACTTTGGCGATTTCGTTCTATCCGCAAAAATAAGCGAAAATGACTCGCTATACGGTACATATGAGCATTATTTTTAGTATAAATAAGAAGATGTGGTAATATTACCAATGCAACGACTGATTACAAGATACCAAATGAAACAGGAAATAAATGTTGTTAATTTTCGACTCTGTTTAACCATTTGTCGTGTGTGTCTCCTGTTTCTCTCAACTTGTAAGAATTCCTGTTGACTTTCATTGCCTGTCAATGTGAAAACATTGATACGCGTTCTTTTGTGTGCCAAACTTAAAAGTCGATGGGAAACCGTCAAAATCATTGCAAAAACGAAAACGACGAAAAGACAAACAACAATCTCCTAATCACTACATACACTCTAGACTTACCAATACAAATCTCACCTTAAACCGGAGGAGAAATGACATGCTCCACATATAGTGTTTAAATTTTTCCTTTGGACGAAGCTAACACAACATATCTTCCTCCGACTACAAGAATGACTGAGACATAGATAAAGGTTGCTGGGACCTCCTCTAATTTTACAACAGTAAACATGCTGAAATACGTCCTTTCGGCTGTGTGCAATGTGAATATCAAGTTTACATCATCATTAAAATTTATCGATATTAAATTTTGACATCATTTTTGTATCCGACTTTTTTTTACGTATTTACTCTAATCATTATATATTGTATATGCACAGATTGATACTTTATAAGCAATCTACCCATATACATTTATACCACAAAACGAATGTACATAAATAAAAAGAAAGTAATTTATCAAAAGACTCTCATATAAGTTAGAGTAGTACACAACGGTCTAATGTAAGGTCGAATTATGATATCTGGATTGTTCCATCTAGATCGCGTATAGGTATTTAACCATACATTTGACATAGAACGTGTATTTAAATATAAGAAGATCTGGTATGAGTGCAAATGAGACAATTCTCCATCCAAGTCAAAATTTGAAAAAAGTAAACCATTATAGGTCGAAGTACGGCCTTAAACACGGAGCCTTTGCTCACACCAACCAGCAGGTTATAAAGGGCCCAAAAAATGACTAGTGTAAAACCATTTAAACGGAGAAACCAACTAAAAGTCTGGTATCCTTCATAATGGGTCGTCGGTGCCACTGCTTGATAACGTTTTGGCCTTGAAAATATTAGTCAGAACATTAGATATAGCATGTCTGTAAAATTTAAGTTATAAAGTTCTAAATTATTAAGGTGGTCTTTTCCTAAGCAAAATTGGCCGAAGTTGTACTTGGAACAGCTCTCTTCAATTTTTATTAGTTTTAACGTTAAGACTTATTTAGTTGAGCGCCGATGACGCATTCGAAACGCGCATCTTGTATAAAAAATAACAAGTCCTTATATATTTGATGAGTTTTTACAACCACCTTGTCGATATAGCTGCTGATAGACGTTTCGTTCCCGTTCCAGAAGTCAGCACTTCGATATTGACTTTTTGATTTTGTCAATTTCTGCAAATTGCCTGCTGACTTGCTGACACAATTTGTATTATTTAAACACAAAGGGTTTTCTGTCCAATCACAGATGATTCTAGCTGTATTTGGCAAACATTTTGTTTATTTTGAAATCTCTTCAACTCCGTTTTCCATTTTGCATTCCAACTGAATAAATTCAACCACTGCAGCTGAGTCTTAAGTAGATGAATTTATGTCTGGTAACTTTGTTGAGTTTTATGGATTATTTATAGCTTTTTAAGTTTTTGAATCTTAATACTTTCTAATCTAAAAGCACAAACAAAACTTTGCCTTTGTAGATTTAATTATGAGAAATCGGATTTGATAAATTTTGATATGTTTATGCGAACTTTGGGGCCGACAGCTCCAAGAAGTGTGCAGATTCGTAAAAACATCTCTTTTGAATTCCATATCAGCTTGCTCAATTTAGTTATGCAATTCTAACAATCTTATTTATATTTCTGTTGTCAGTGAATTTTAGACGCTGTATATATTAGAACGTGTGAATCTGCTTTTTTGTAAATAATTACTTTCATTTTAAATAGTCAATAAAAACAAGTGGGTACAGTATTGTGAACCATACAAACATTTAAGTCTGTGTGTTATTGTTTAGGACTTTTGAACAGCGTTCATCTACTGTAGCCTTTATATTCCTAAGAATTCTCGGTCCTCTCCATTCTACTGTAATTCATCAATACAAAAACAACTGTATAGGTAATCAAACAGATTCTTTTGTAGATCAATTATGCTAAAAGTTCAATAAACTAAAACCAAGCATTAACTGTGTTACTGTACCAGACTCTATTGTATCATGTTGCCTACAGAACATGTATTATTATTTTTTCTCTAAAATGATATATAGGTCTAGAGCATAACCCAAACAGTATAGGTTATTAGTTAAACCCAAGTAGAATAAGTATGTCCTCATCCTGGCTTACCAACATAACAAGTTTTGAATCAAGGAAGGAATAAATGAAGTCGACGAAAATTAATAGCAATAGCATCAGCTTTTAAAATAATTAACATTTAAATATTAAAACGTTTTTAGTGAGTTGGAATATATATATATCTTAAAATTAATTATATAGACTGAAAGTTTTCTTAAAATCTCATTTGGGATCGAAACAATTTTTAAAAAATCGTTCATTCCTTTTCTTGACTTCCTTTCGATCATTTGCCATTGAACGTTAAGTAGACAGCAAAATCAAGCATTTTTCTCTAGATTAAATTTGACTTACCTCCCATTAGACGAAATTTAAATCTCGAACATACTACATGTTTTTAACCTACAGAAAGAAATTGAAGACAAGATAAAGACTGAGATTCAGTGAGTTTTTCCGCTATTTATTTTAGGTATTTTTAACATTTTTACATCACTGGGTCGATATCTCTGCTGGTGGACTATCAGTCCCCGCGGGTATCATCATCTCAGGAGCCAGTGCTTCGGTACTGACATGATTTAACAAACTTTACTAAAATTGGCCGTTAAAAAATTTTGAAAGTAGTTTGAAACTAAGGTTCCAACTCCCTCAGGCAAAGTTGGCTTTAGATGAATTTGGTTATTTATTTTAGGTATTTTTGACATTGACATAGAGCTCTTCAACGATTTTCAGTACTTATCTATCTTCGGTATTTCAATGTTTGGCTTTGAGCGTTCCTGATGAAGGTACATCCAGAAAAGCGTTTCGGGCGCAATAACTTATTATACGTGTTCTTTCAATTTTTAGGATCATTATCAGACGGAGAACGCAATGTAAGTTATTTGCAAGTGTGTTATTGGCTTTATTTTCATTGTCTGAAGAATCCGATGAAGTGTTTTCACGTTTTACCTTATACATTTTCATACACTCTTTATTATTTCGCTGTTTGTTGAACATTCTGTAGCAATTGAAATTGAATATATATTGTACGAGTTATCAATTATGTGGTAATTTTTATAAATTTCCTGTTTACAAAACTTTGAATTTTTTGAAAAACTAAGGATTTTCTTATCCCAGGCATAGATGACCTTAGCCGTATTTGGCACAACTGTTTGGAATTTTGGATCCTCAATGCTCTTCAACTCTGTATTTGTTAAGTTATAACTATTTTGATATGAGCGTCACTGATGAGTCTTATGTAGACGAAACGCGCGTCTGGCGTACTAAATTATAATCCTGGTACCTTTGATAACTATTAATTCATATTTTTTCGAGTTCCACAACATTTTTATGTCTTAAACTTCTAATTTTCCATAAAATTATTATTAGTCGTAAACCTTTTGAACAAGAAATAAAGTCCATATCAGCCCAAATGCTGCAAATTAATGCTTTTATATGGAACGCCGGAACTGTCTTATAGTGTAAATATTTAATGTGTTTTGTCGCTTTGCCTTTACGTCCTGTCATTTCTTCTTTATGTTATGTGCAGATGCCTTTACGTCCTGTCATTTCTTCTTTATGTTATGTGCAGATGCCTTTATATCCTGACACGGCATCTCTGTGTTATGTCAAATTAGTAATTCGTTTGGTCAAACAATTGTATGATATGTCATTGCTAAACTTTGTTGTGTAAAATATGCATTACATTATGCTGTAACTACTATATATTCTGTGAATACTCCGGAACTTTATGATCAACCACCTTTACATTCTCTCATATTTTATCTATGTTGTGTCTATTCTTCTTTTACGTAAGTCAGTTAATTATTGCGTCCTGTCTCAAGTGTTGTTGTTATGTCAAATGGTCTAAACGTTTTGTTTTTATTCACCTTTGTTCTATGTAAATCTCCTAATATTATAGTCTTTGGGCGTTTTGTTGTGTTTATACATGTGTATCTCCAGTGAAAAACATAATACATCATGGTATAATTCATATGCGTTTTGCCGTACAGTTGATACTCACTGTGAGCATTCATTACGTCATGTGCAAATGCCTTTTACATTTTGTGCAAACAACTTATACGTTTTGGACAAACCTCGTTTACCTTATCTGCAAACATCGTTCACCCTATGTGCAAACATCGTTTCCTTATGTGCAAGCACCTATAACGTTATGTGCAAATACCTATTAAGTTATGTATAAAAACTACATCGTTATGTGCAAACACTATTACGTTATGCGCAAATACCGTTTACATTATGTGCAAACACCGATTAATCTATGTGCAAATGCCTATTACATTATGTCCAAACATCTATTACGTTAGGTGCAAACACCTATTACGTTATGTACAAACACCAATTACGTTATGTGCAAACACCTATTACGTTATGGTAAACGCTTTTTTGACACAGATTAAAACAAAACGCATCAGTGATATACACTTTGAAAATTAAGAAAACTGTAAGTTTTAGCTTTCTAAAAAGCTCTAAACTAATTCGCTGTATTCTGTTTCAAGCTAATATCCATTGGATACTGAAAGTGAAATGAAGGTAATATGTGAGCATTGGGTTGTTGATTTAGTATTGGAAATGTAGTATTTTTATATATTGATTGATATAAAAATGTTTTATAAATATTGAGATTTTTGTTCTACTAATAGAGTGTGCGTTATACAGCCATTCTTTTTATATTTTGTTTACTTTACTTGTTGAAAATTCAAATATTTACAAATATATAGACACGATTCTTGAGATGTGTCTCTCTGGAGGTGTGCCTAAATTGACGTAATGGCGTCTTATTCTGTTACGCCATGCAAACTGCACAGTTTCATAGTGTCCCATCTCCATTTTCGAAACTACTTTAACGAAAACAGTTAAAAAATACGGACAAATGATGTCATCAGGTGAGAAAATGGTATATCTACTTTAATGCTTTTTTTTTGTAATTAATTTATTTCAAAGGCAAAATCGATCAAGCACAAAAACAAAAAAGATCCTACATTTTTTTAATTTGGTGAATAAAATGTCACGCGTTATTTTTTACAAAAACGTTGCGTCCAGTCGAAATAAACGAAAACGATGACTAGTTTTGCACTTTATAGTCGACAATTAAAGTCTTATATAGACATGTTATTTTTCTTATATTTTCAAAACATCTATATTTATCTCCATTGCATTCGTACTGTCCGAGAAAACAATGTTTGAAAATTGGTGACTAGATGTCGCACGCATTAAATTTCTTACGGCGGCAACCTGACGTCGTTTTGAATAGCCAAAGCAACAAAAAACGCAGTGCCATAAAAACACACAGAACAAGCGCACAACTTAGTCGATTGTCGGTGCATATATTGTTCTACATATATAGAGAGATACTTTTTAAACTACGATTTGTTTTATCTATATGTTACTGATTTTTCTGATTATTTTTATCATTCTATGATATTGATAAGTGTTGCCCGCAACCCGGAACAGATTGAATGTTTTATTTTTACTCGCAAATTTTAAATTAAGTGCAGCACTTGCAAGTTTAAATGAGTAAAACTTGGGTGCGTAATTGTACGAGCATTTTTGTTTTGCGTTTCTATCTTACAGCACTAAAGAGTCTTCTTTAAAATTAACGGACGAAGAATGATTCGGATGATGCTCTCAATGATTCTTTGAAACGATACGAATATATTACTGTAAAAACTAAGAAAAAACTTACACTTGTCAGAAAATACACTAAACCGGGTAACATGTTAAAGTACTTTAGAGAACTTTCAGAAAAATTCGCTGGACATCAGACGGAGTAGAAAGTTTGCCGGATATTTCATGTATTATCACTTAATATTATCGGTTCAGTATAAGTCACGAAATTGTTTTTTGAATGTTACTAAACCGACATTAGTTTCCGACACGAATATGAATTTTTTATTCGAAATTATTCTTCGAAACTTCGTGAAAGGGACATTAGGACGCAGCCGGGGGCTTTTTCAAGTAGACATCAATTTTTTTCGCGGGAACGAAATAATACAATCTGCGGTAGATTTTTTTAAATATTGCGGAAAACATTTGAACGACACTAAGCTACTGTATTGTAAGCGCCGAATTGGGAGTATAGGTCGTGACACAATATCTTTTAAATCGTTCCTAATATTTAAAGTCTCTATCAAGTTTTTTCTTCTTCTTTGAATGATGCTTATTTGACAGTTACGTATCTGTTATGTTATTCTTGTGAAAACTATTTGGTTGTTACTTACAAAGACTGCATAAATAATTCCATTTGAAGTATAAAGCCCCCATACCGACAATTGTCGAGAACAACTGAAGCCGTAATTGGGGCTCCCGCAGAATATGTGGTATGATTGCCATAGAGACAATTAACTCTCCACAAGAGACCAAAATAACACAGACATTAACAATTATAGGTCACCGTACGGACTTCAACAATGAGTAAAGCCCATGCTGCATAGTCAGCTATAAAAGGACCCGCAATGACAATGTAAAACAATTCAAACGGGAAAACTAAGAGCCGTATTTTATTTAAAATGAACGAAATACAAATATGTAACACATAAACAACCGACAACAACTGAATTACGGGCTCCTGACTACATGGACTAGGGACAGGCACATACATACATAGTGTGGCGGGGTTAAACATGTTAGCGGGATCCCAACCCTCCCCTAACTAGACAGGTACATTAACTTTACTTATTCTAGAAGTATTTTTGTAGCGTCTAAACCATGAAAAACGTCAGATTTTAGCGATAACGTATGTTACGCTTATAGGCACGAGCATCGCTCGTAACGTCTATATATTGCAGATTAGAAATGCAAGTAAAAAAGTATTATTGATTGATATTATATATTTTTTTTATTTCAGTGAGTATTTTATGCATAATAAAACGACCATGAATTAATAACATTTGATCTGAAATGTAATACACACAGTTAATTTTCCGGCAATTGATGTCCTCAGAAGAGAACAGTCTGTAAATATTTATCTCATTTAAGCCAATAGTTGTTGCTGAATTTCAGCCACATCATGAAGCAACCAAACATAATTTATAAGTGAAAAGTAATTATTTCAAGATGGCGTGTATATCGACTGAAACTAAAAGCTCTACCCTGTTATTCGAAGCAAAAAAAGCTACTTGTAAAAAACAAAATGCAACCTCATTTCTTTACGGAAAATGTGAACGGAAAATAAGTTGATATAAAAAAAAGAAGACGTGGTTTGACTGCCAATTAGACTACTTTCCACAAGGGACCAAAATGACACAGGAATTTACAATTTTAGGTCACCGTACGGCCTTCAACATTGAGCAAAGCCCATACCAAATAGTCAACAATAAAAGGCCCCGAAAAGAATATGTAAAACAATTCAAACGAGAGCACTAACGACTTTATTTATGTAATGTTCTTTTTCATCTGCACAAAGCGGGTAATTTCATAGGTCGCCATATCTTGCATACATAATTATAACGTATGGGTTTGGAAGGCGCCAAATTACATTTATGAATTAAAGACTTTTGACAACGTCAACGCATTATATATGCGTCTATTTAGATTATATTGACTGAGGACGAAGATATTTTCTCGCCACCTCCTATCTTGTATTTTTTTTAATTAGCAGGGAGTTTTGGCAAAACTGAGTGCTGAGCCTCCTCTTAATCATACTGCTTATAGAACCAACTAACTCAGCTCCATCATTTTCAAAAATTCTGGTTCCGCCACTGGTTATTGATTGAGAAATCAAAAAGAGAAAACAAATAGGTTTTTTTTTTTAACATAAATTAATGATATGAAATTTTCGTTTAACTCGTTAAAAACATACATTTGTAAATAAAGTAAAAACATCTTTAATATTTATACACACGTACAGAAAAGTGTGTTACCGCATGCGGAGGAATATCTCAAGAACGTTTGCGATATCCCATGCAGAGTTATCTGTCTTTGCTCCCCCTCTCTGCGTGGGACATTGAATGTTTTGCTGGAAAATATGAATGCCCACTCAAATGCAATCTATTAGAAAAATGGAAATATTACAGAAGAGTGTTCATCATGCACTTGCACAGCACTATAATTAATATAGTGCAAAAGAATGATACACAAATGGATGAAAATACATATACATGTAACTGTAATTTACAAATAGAATTTATCATCCACGCACAGAAAAAAAATATGTCTGTACTTTAACGTCACTTTCAGGTAACGAGATGTGATTTTGTTTTCTGAGACAAGTGCTTGTGACCGTCCACAAGAACTTGCGGTCATCCGATGTTCAGGATTTCAGTACTTTGATTCATATTTTTAACATAAAGATGTTCTCAAGTGGTAATAAAACATAACAAGGGTTTTATGTTTTTTACAAATGTCTTATTGTCCTTATATTATCTTGATTCATTTTAAGAACTCAAATCTTATCAATGACATACTGCACATTTAAAGATTTTGAAACTGGGAGTTAGCTGGCAATTGTTTCATGGTGCTTTAAACGGATGAACAAGAGGGTTCCGAAATTCCAATAATACAAAACATGACAAGTGAACTTTCTTAATTTATAATCAGTAGCATGACAATAAAAGAAGAATTTTAGCCTTCCTGTTCGTGTTAAAGTCTGTCACAGTTTTCTTTTCGTTAAATTGGTGATTTTTGTTTAAAGAATTCTAAATATGTTACGTCGATTTCAAGGCGAACAAGATTGCAGCAATTCAAGATTGTTTCCGCACTTTGAGGATAATTTGGAATGAATCATATGAACTTCATGCCTCGCTAGCTATTTATAAAAAAAAAACGTCTCGCTTTAACAGTAGCCGAGAAAAGGGGGACCAATATATTTAAAAATTCGTAAGGGTTCAGCGGAACCCAGTGTCTCGACTACTTTTACTGTTAATAGCAGGCTCAACAAAAATGAGGAAAAAAGTCTATAAAAATACTCCTTTTGATACGATCTTTGATTGTAAGAAGCTTCTGTCCACGTTTGGTAAAAATACAGGCTAGTTTATGAATCTAATAAATGTTTTAAAAAAAATGAATTTCAGACTGGAATTCCATTCATAAGTAAAACACAGATACATAATCTGAACAAAATTTTCTTCTAGATACTAGCTTTTGATCACAAACCAGCTTCTATCCAAGTTTGGTACAAATCCAAAAGAGTATAAGAAAGTTATTAAAATTCTAAAAATATTACATTATAACCACAGAGTGAATATGTTGTTTCACAGAGTGAATGTAATATTTTCTGGCAGAAAATCTTAGTTCATTTATAATAAGTAAAATACGGAAAAATGGAATTTTATTTTTTACAAATTTTAATTCTGGATAGTACATGTAGCTTATGATCATAAACAAGCTTCTGTTCAAGTTTGGTAGAAATCCAGTATAGTTTAAGAAAGTTATTACAATTTCAAGAACTGTAACCACAGAGTGAATATTTGTGGACGCCGCCCGACGACGATGACGACACCGACGACGACGGAATGTAGGATCGCTATGTCTTGCTTTTTCGACTAAAGTGGAAGGCTCGACAAAAAAAATGGCAATATTTAACGGAAACTGTCAAAACATAGATTGATAACATTTAGATCCAATAGAATGTATTTGTATGAAATTTCATATTTTTTAAAATAAGATTTGTCAGAATAATGATGTGCAGGCTAGCAAAGTCCTTTTATGAACATTTGGCTTAATTGTGTATTTTGCTATATTTATCGAACCATTAGCGTTCATATTTGAAATTATTAATTAACTAAATGCATCGAAGCTTACCGTTTATACCGTATATCCAGTAATACTATTCATTGAATTTATGACTCTCCGTTCGGAAAATAAGTTTATGTTTCTAATTTATACGACGATATTCGTTGAAATATTGAACAAAAAAATATATTCATCTCAAGAAGTGTGGAATAATGTATTGATTATAAATGTATTTTGTCGGTAACGTAAAATTTATTTGTACGAGCTTTATAAACAGGACGAAAAGCGAGGCTTGCCGAATTTTCTCCTATTTCGCAGCGAGAACTAATACATTTTTTATATATGACAATGTACATATATTGTTAACAGTTTACACCTGGTATTTGAGAATAGGTTGTTAAATCTTAACCATTGTCTCTGATTTTTTACAACTATTGAAACGCGTATTCGAAGAAAACCCCAAAATACTAATGCCAGAAAGAAATCCATATTACCGATTGATCAACATGCAAGCGGGTAGCAGGAACATTTATTTGTATTTGTACAAACAAAGCAAAAAAATGTTGTTTACCTGTTATTTGTATACAATAACTAGCTAATAGCAGGATAAAAGCGAATTACTTAACTGTAACAATTTTTTTTAAACTGGTGAAAAAACTAAATGGGTTAAAAAAAAAATAGCTGACTATGCGGTATGAGTTTTTGTTAAATGCCATAAGGGGATCTATTGTTATTTATTTCTTTGTCAGTTTGATCTTTTGTGGAGAATTTTCTCATTGGCATGCATATCACATCTTTTTTATAGATAGTCAGTATTTACTGAAATTCAAAGGGGAAATTATGTTATGATGACCATTTTAGCAACGAAATTATTTATTCATTCTTATAGACAACAAATGAAACTATATACACATCACTCATAAAACAAAGAATAGAAGAAAACAATAACAATTTACTAGATAATGTTTTGTTTTTTTGTATCGTTCTTGATGACACGATTCGAAAAGTTACTGGACCAAATACGGATAAATGAAAGTCATTATCTGGAGTTTCAAGTTGCGGGATTTAATTTCGAGTATGGCCAGTGAAGGTGAAAAAAGGCTGATAACCCTTTCATCCTGAATAATATGTGTAAGCGTGTTTTTTTTTTGGATAACAGGATAAGGTAGTTTTTAATATGAAAAAAATAGGGGTTATTTTTAGAGAAAATGCAGCTTTTTGTTACACCCGTCTACCTGCCTGATCCAAAATCGGATCAAATTTTTCCAACATCCCTGTGAGTTTAAAAAAAAATTGTCAGATAAGAGGGGCGGGTCACCTGACCACCCCTTTTCAGGACATCCACCTTTTCAACACGCCTTGTCAGGGACGGAGGAAATAATAAGTCTTAGGAAGGTTATTCAGAATAATATTCACAACTGTTAAAGGAAATGAACGAAAATAAGATCTTAAACATTTTGTAGGATTCCTTAGTTGCTACGTGAATCGTGGGAGACGTCATTACATTTGTAGCATTAATCTAGTACATATGAAAACCATACTGGGAGGGTAATAACAAATCTTATCATCCTGGTCTCTTGTGTAGAGTTGTCACATTGTCATTCGTACCAATTCTTCTATTTTATATCGTTTTGTTCCTTTCAGTTGCCCCTCTTGGAAACTTAGAGTCGTGTCTGTATATTTGTTAGAATTTTCCACAAGTAAAGTGAACAAATTTTCAAATAAAATTAAGTATGGAAATGGGGAATGTGTCAAAGAGACAACAACCCGACCATAGAAAAAACAACAGCGTTTTGTTTTAAAATCTGTGTCAAAAAAGCGTTTACCATAACGTAATAGGTGTTTGCACATAACGTAATAGGTGTTCGGACATAACGTAATAGGTGTTTGCACATAACGTAATAGATGTTTGGACATAATGTAATGGGCATTTGCACATAACTTCCATGGTGTTTGCACATAATGTAAGCGGTATTTGCACATAATGTAAGCGCTATTTGCACATAAAGTAATAGTGTTTGCACATAATGATGTAGTTTTTATACATAACTTAATAGGTATTTGCACATAACGTAATAGGTGTTTGCACATAAGGTAAACGATGTTTGCACATAGGGTGGACGATGTATGCACATAAGGTAAACGAGGTTTGCACAAAACGTATTAGTTGTTTACACATAATGTAAAAGGCATTTGCACATGACGTAATGAATGCTCACAGAGAGTATCAACTGTACGGCAAAACGCATATGAATTATACCATGATGTATTATGTTTTTCACTGGATATACATATGTATAAACGCAATATAACGCCAAAAGACTATAATATCATGAGATTTACATACAACAAAGGTGAATCAAAGCAAAACGTCTCGAACATTTGACATAGCAATAACATTTCAGACAGGACGAAATTATTAACTGACTCACGTAAAAGAAGAAAAGACACAACATAGATAAAATATGAGAGAATGTAAAGGTGGTTGATCATAAAGGTCCGAAGTATTCACAGAATATATAGTAGTTACAGCATAATGTAATGTATATTTTACACAACAAAGTTTAGCAATGACATATCATATAATTGTTTGACCAAACGAATTACTAATATGACATAACACAGATATGCCGTGTCAGGATATAAAGGCATCTGCACATAACATAAAAAAGAAATGACAGGACGTAACGGCAAAGCGACAAAACACATTAAATATTTACACTATAAGACAGTTCCGGCGTTCCATACTTTTAAATCTAGTATTTATAGTTAATGTGTTTCCCTCGGATGAAGTTTGTAACCCGAATTTGTTTTTTTCTCTTAATCGATTTATGACTTTTGAACACCAGTATACTACTGTTGCATGTATGAACGATGGAAAAATCTTATTTTTATTTTATTTTTCAGTCTTATTCGTATTCCGATTCGTAGTCTGGTATTAATGCTGATTTCAAGACTGTCACCTTGGACATGGGGGCAGGAGGTTCATTTATTTACGTCTCTTTTGAATTTCTACATAGTACTGAGGTTGTCATTGATTTGGTAAAATACGTTACACAAAATCGTTTGTTTTTTATTTGAAGCAGAGACATACTTCAAAATTTTCCCTCTCTTAGAAAACATAATATAACGTTAACGCATTCTGGAAACCAATAGTGCCGATATGACTGAGCAAAGGTTTATACAGATCCTTCAATGCAATATAAAATAAATTCATTTGAACATTATTAAGATATATTATAATTTCCTTAAGCTAAGATACATGAAACGTATGGTTACTTATTGCGTAATATTGTTCATTGAAACTTTTTCAGATGGGTCAATATCTTTAATTGTTTTTCCTTAGGCGGTAATGATAACGTTTTTCCTGAACTTGGATATGTATGATAGCTCGTTTCCAAGCTGTGACATGTTTTTCATATGTGGTTAAATTTTTGGGGTACGAAATGAGACTACTTTTTCCGTAAATAAGCATATTCCGAACATCTTTTCGTGATGCGGCTCCGCCATGATAAAACAAATCCCTTTTTCTAACAAACTCAGATTAGTTCTTTGAAAATATTTAATAGACTCACAGCTTTAACACATTTGTTCTATGTTCCTCTACTTTCCTAATCACCACAAATAGTCAAGCTCATTTTTTTTATAAAATGCAAATATGTCCAGTATCACTTGTTGACACAAAATTTTTAGTTCCTCATTTCGAAGCGCATTAAGGGTATTGACCAAAATATATTATGTAAAAAGTTTGTCTTTAGCCAATTAATTTGAATCGCTTTTAACAAATTTACTGTTGTAAAAAAAGTATTTATTATTCGAAAAAACTCAGGCTTCTGAATTTGCTGGTTTCAAAAGTATTAATTATTCGAAAAATAATTGGATTTTCTTGTCCCAGGCATAGATAATTAGTTATCAAAGGTACCAGGATTATAAATTAGTACGCCAGACGCGCGTTTCGTCTACATAAGACTCATTAGTGACGCTCATATCAAAATATTTTGGTATCAATGCTCTATAGCTTTATACTTGTTTGGCTTTCTTATTTTTTTTGAATGAGCGTCACTGATGAGTCTACTGTAGACGAAACGCGCGTCTGGCGTATCAAATTATAAACCTGCTACCGAACTATTAACAAAATTTAAATATAAGAGGTATATGACTTATCAATGGGGAGGAGAAGTTATGTATGAAATATATTTATGGGGTATACCAATATGATAGTAAGGCTGGCATTCAAGAAATAATATTGGAACATGATTCAGATATAATTTGGATGTGCACACTGGATGTGATTTATACGCGTGCATACTGCTCTCCCATCGAATAATCATCAAATTGGATTATTTAGGCTAAGATAGATGAAATGAAGGTTGATGAGACGTGCTTTGCAGAAATGTATATTGCATATGACGTTAGTCTCTATACTAACATTAACAATTAAATAATATTCCTGATAAATTATGTTTTCGTATTTTATAAGTCATATCCGAATTATTAGACGGTCAGCCTAACCCGAAAGGCGGTTTAGAGTCCTTTGGCATTTCGCCAATACTTCAAGAAAAGTTAATGGTTATTATTTAAGCAAAATATTTAGGACAAAAGTAAGAATTTAGAAAAAGGTTTATTTAATTATGTGATTTTAATGGTCTGTTGAAAAATTTATTGTGCATTCATAGTGTTAAGTTATAAATAAATTAAAATAGTTTTGTTAACTCTAAGTAGCCTGCACATACTTAAAAGATGTTTTATGTTTAGTGTCACGATTATAACAATTGTAATTTGCGGTGTCACGTACTGAAGATGTGTGAAGGTTGAGAGAAAAACATTTGAGGGTTCAAATGTACCAGTGTTTAGTAAAATTAATTTGAGTTTTGCAGTTAAAAATGAACTTGAAGAGATAATGAAATACAATGTTGCTATGTGATTACTTCATGTCATTTGTAAATACAATTTCATCGAAGTTTCTTTATCAGTTATTCAGAAAAAGGATGTCAGTTTTGTCCTATAATTTTTGTTTGCCTTTATGGCCAAGAAATGAAAAACATAGTTGATCTGTCTATTTTTTTTTAAAGTTTCCCATACCATCATAAAAAGTAACTATTACATTTCTGCTTGTATCAGTTTCAAATTTCACAATTTCTTCAAAACGGCTTCACCCAAACTGTCACAAGTATTCTACTTGACAGGAAATCATGCTTTTTTATTTTTGAATTGTACAACAAAATAAAGATGCGTTTTATATTTAGGGTTAAGATCCGTATCAAAGCAGGAACCGTGTTTAAGACCATATTTTGACCTATTTTGGTTTTTCTTTTACAAATTGTAACTTGGATGGAGAGTTGTCTGGTTGGCACTCATACCACATCTGCCAGAATAAGTAGAAAACTTAAGCTCAAAACAACTTCTAATATATATGTACCAATTCAACTTCTATTTTATTCATACCATTCATATATTCACTCAAAATGTCAAAAAATTAAAGCTTTGATTAATCATATATGCAAAATTAATTGAAAATAGCTTGTACACTAAACAAAACTGTAATATGTGCTTATTTCAAATGAGACAACTACATTGCACCCAGGAGACCCGATAGGGCGAGGATGTAAACAACTTTTATAAGTCTTCGAACTGCCTTAAGCGATGAGCAAAAGTAATTCCGTATATTATATATTTGAACAGCGGTATACTACTGTTGCCTTAATTAAAAGCTGTAAAAGGCCTTGTATGAAACAGTTTACAAAACATTAAAACTAGAGGATGACATAAATTCTGTGTCGCTCATATTGATTTACATTTATATTCTACAAAGATTTGATTTGATTTGATTTTTTGTGTTATATTGGTGGAGGAAGCCGGAGTGCCCAGAGAAAACCACCGACCTTCGACAGGAAAACTGACAATGCTAGTCAACTAAGATTGGAGTCGAGTGCACCCGCATGAGCGGGGTTTGAACTCACAACCCCTGTTATGACTGGCTACTGATTACAGTAGTAACAAGTTATACCACTCACCCACCGCGGCCCTTCATATATTCTACAAAAAAAGTCTCCAACCTTGTGGACGGGAATAGTATTCATGACTGAAATCTCTATTTTGTTGATCTTTGTAGACTTATTTGTAGAACTTTTATGCATGATGATAATTTTTGCATTTAAATTTTCATCTTTACATTAAAAAAATGGTGAACGTTGTCATTTAAGGGCAATAACTACTATACGAATTCGTTTGATAGTTTTTACATTTTTGGATAATTGGTAGAGCTCAACATTCTGAACACTTTCGCTCTAGTCAGATTTACGGTTTCAAAATAAATGGCATTTTCTCCGTATGATTTATGTTTAGCCTTGTTGGTAATCTTGGTTGAATCGGCAGGATCATCGGACACTTTTCGTTAAATTTGGTCTAAAAGGGTTTTTTTTTAAAAGTCAACGGACGACAATCACAACAGACGCCAAGTGATGAGAAAATCTCACTTGACCCTATGGCCAGGTGAGCCTAAAAACCGACGATATGATATTTTTAATAAACTTTTAAAAAAAAATTAAACAAGACAGACAGCAACCGAAAGTGAGTTATATGCCCGACATTGGACTGGCACACTAAGAATGGTCGCCCAAACATTTTCTAAACAGGGATAGTGGTGTAACAGTAAAACATAATAAAATTCTTCGACTGGAAACGGTTTGACTCATCAGATTAGCACGAAACAATCTAACACAAAAAACGTAGTCTTAGAAAACTTGTTTTCTAGTAACATTAATTTAGTTGAAAGCTAATTTAAAGCAAATTTCAACAGTTAAACTAACCTCGTTTTCCCAGACTTAAATATTGATTGGTACACATAAACTACTTTTTAAATACCGAATTCGGAAGAAAACTCAAAAACGGAAACCTCAAACACAATAAATAATTGATATCAGCTGTCATATTCCTGAATCTGTACAGACATGTTCCTATGTAGAAAGATTAGATATAAATGTTTAGCTAGCAAAACATCTCACTTTCATGGTAGTCCTATACAATTCAATAATATGGACAACGATGTGTGATCTAAACTAACAGACTTAAAATGGATTGTGTGAAATACAAAATAAATAGGCTAAAAAAAGTATGAATGTGTGCATTGCCAACATATAAGACATATAAGTATCGGCAGGATGAAAAACTGAAGGTATTCATTATTGTAATAGTATACATTATTTATTTCATAACAATTGTACCGAATAAGACAACTTCGGAAGCTAAGTACTTGCTGACCGCTGTTAGAATATTATCAGTATTAAGAAATAACATTTAATGCATTCTACGGTCTAATTTTTTTTAATAGCTTGTGCATTATTGCTAATTATAGGCTATAATTAGATAAATATACGCTGAATTAGGCTAACATTAAAGTGTATAATTACTAGTTCACACTTTTAAAGTGACATAGTAATTAAAATTTGAATATGAAATAGTGGTTTATCTTAAGCCTGAAATGTGCATATCAAGAAGTTTTTGTCTTCATATGCTACAGTATTGTATATACCGGCACGCCAAAAACTTTTTCACGTTAAAGTGTGAATTAATATTGCCATCTCACATTTGAACAGTGCCAATTGTCAGAGCAATTTCTTTTAAATATTCGCATCATCAAATTTCAAAAAATTATCTTTTTCTTTCATGGGACACTAGAAGAAGCCAGATACTCCAGTATATTACCCTGAGATATTAACCTTAGCAAAGATACCAGGCGTTTGGTTTAATAGGTCAGACACGCATTTCCCGATGATGTGATGACATTTAATTATTCATTTTTTTTAAACGAAGATTGTGCAAAAAAATAAACAATATGGAAGTATTGGCTCGTATAATAGGCACATAGGGTTTCTAGACATTCACCTTTTAATTGCAAACAACCGTCATCTCATTGTCAGAATCAATCACTAACGAGATGATTTTGATTTAGACATTATAAGTTTTACTCACCTTTAGCTTTATTTTGTTTTTTAATTCTTTCACCATCGTTTGGAATGGTTCAAATGGCTTGAGTTGTGTTGTTATTTTGAATAAAAAGTGACATGGTTGATATACTGCAATCAATCAATTTACGTAAAAACGTATTACAAAATACACAACACAACATATCAACACGAACCCCTCCAAATCCAAAATGTCAACTAAGGTTCTCAGGAATGGTAGTCTCACATGTGGCATTCGTCACGTTGCTCTTGTAAGCAAACTCATGCGATTCGGTAGGTTACATCTAAGGAAAATAGGACGGGATTGTGTTTTCAACAATTACAACTTATGGTGCCGTCGTCTGTGAAACAGATATTTAATAATGGCCAACCAACTCGTGATTGCGTCCGTAAAATTTCAACATCACCACTTCGAATTCTTGGTTTTATGATTTTCTTAATTTATTAAGCAAGAACTTTCGTTCAAGGAAATTTTGATGTGAGACAAAATTAAAAAACATACTCCTTCATAGAAATGGAAAGGTAAAACTTGGAAAGCTGAAATTATCTTCTTTAATGTAAACTGTAATTTGTCAATTTCTAGATGTTAGTCAAGATATGATGCAAATTACATTATATCTATTGTATCCTTATTTCAAGTTCAACAAAGTCGAATTTTTTTTTGATTTATTCCTCGATGAGACATGCATACAGCGGAACGAAAAGTGACCTAGAAGAGGAACACAGTTGGTTCCCAATATTTTTTTGGCCACTATATATTTCAAGATATTTCTGCTTGGTTACCAGTTCATCGGTACTAGCGTAATCAATAATCATTATGTATTTAATTGTATCTTTTTTTTAAATATACGTGAAAGAGCAGATAAAAAGGTTCAATGGTAAATCAAACTTTGCCTGGGGGATTTGCGTTGTGTTATTTGTTAAATTTTAGATGATAACTATAACTATCTTTGTAAGGTTCCATTTCCTGTCTAACCTATAATTCTTTGATTTAGCATTTGTTATATCAACTTTAAACAAATAATTCTACACAAAACGATGCATGAGACCGTCTTAAACTTGCAATAGAGTGAAAGCTGTTGTCCAACGTTAAAAGCATCACTGTGTTGTTTTACATGAAAAACTACAATAAAAGCCCGGCGTCATTGTTTTTAGTTTTCATTACATCTAATAAACGGACATTATTTGCATGTTAAATTTTCTACCACGTTTTCGTTTCGGATACACATGAGAAAATAGTGGCCATACATTACTTATAATCGACGTTTATATTGTGTCATTGTTCGTGTCTAGAGCTACACTTTCATGTTTTGATTAAGAACAATTAAATCAGGAAACAACAAAATCTTCAATGAAATGCGATCATTTACATTATAATAGTTCATAGTTATTGTAAGTCGGTCGTAGTATTGAACCTTTTATTTATGATGAATTTGATTCGAATGAGCAATTCGTCCTTGATTTGTTTTATTTATTTTGCCCTGAGTGAAGTCTTTTCGTCTTTAAGACTAATAATATTTATCATAAATACTACGAAAGGGTAAAATGACGTAAAACAAATAAACAGAAAAATGAAAATATGCTTAGCTTCTCTCTTGAGGTGTATGCTGCTATATGTTTGGCCGGTTTTGAAGTATGTGCCTTGTTCTATATTATTTTATTATGTAAAGTGTTAAATCACGTTGTACTGTTTTAAAATTTTGCAATGTATGGCATTAACAAACACGTACTAGTACTCATTATGTAGAAATAATATCTAGAAGAAACAAGTACTGAAATCGACTTTCCAAGAACAATAATTGTTGACCGATACGACTAAACAATTTCTCAACAATTGATGTGTATGGTGTTAGATATAAAAGAATTTTTAAAAATTTGTAGAATAAACAGCGGAAATATCTTCATTGTGTCCTGCTCTTTTCTTGATATTTTGATTGTCGTAATTGAAGTGCTTAACCTGTCTATGCACCTTTTGTTTCATCGTTCTGAGTTTGATCGATAAACATTTGAGCATCGGAAGTCTGTTATCGCTTTAATACATCTGTGATATATGTAATATTGGTTTATATATTCAACATCGATTGACGAGTTGTGAACATAAGAAAACAATCATTGCCTCTGATTTATGCAAAAAAATATATTTACTTAGTTCTGTTCCATATGTTTTACGTGTTTGTATTATATTTTTTATCATTTTGTCCCGAAGACTTTAAAAATGAGTTACGTTACAATTTTTGAACATCTGGCATCAGAAATGTAAGAGCATTAGCATATGTGAGTTAGAACTGAATTATATTACATTTCATATTAGGTGAAAAGTCTTTCTGCTGATTACCGCGAAGTGCACTAGCATGTTTCAATCTGATAAAGCGTGTTGGTCTACTTCAAAATAATAATCATATCAATTTTATAGGATCTCGTCTTGAACACGGGTGAATGATTCGAAACAGCGACATATAATTCTAGAATCAATGAGTATTTTTTTAGATGAAATGTCGGGCAAATCTATAACATTAAAATTTATAGAGTATTTTAATCAAGATGAATTATTACGTAAGTTCCACTTGTCTTATAAACTTGCATAATATTTAAATATATCATGTAAATTATGCTATTAAACTGAAGCACTTGAAACTTGGCTGATGGAATATCTTAGAAGAAACATAAACCTATAGGTTTGTTAATATAATCGACGATCTGAAGTGATATAAAATTGTGTGCTAAATAGGCCATTTAAGTCTTAAACGATCTGAAAAGACCAATAGAGCATTGATGATTACTGATTGTTGATCCCAGGATATCTTTTGTTGATTTGTGTTGTTCGGTTGCTTTCTCGTTGACATATGTACCACGTCTCATATTCTTTTTTGATATCTTTTCCTCAAAAACTTATCTTGCATTACACTTTTTATTGGCAGATTATATGATAAAGTGGCTGCAAACCAGCTTACATGTCATAAAAGTTCCTTGTGATACTTAAATTCTTTATTAGCTGTTTCTTTATCTGATGAAAATGCTTTCAATTTTAACGAATAGATTTATAATGCAGAGGTCGGTGATATCCCTAACATCTTAACATGTTAATTAAATTATACAGGCGATGTTATGTAACGGCACGTTCTTTATTATTTATGTTAACGTCCCACTTCTTTTATGCAACTTTATGCAACTTTCAAATCATGATGAAACTGCAGTTTTAAGTTTTGGAATTAGATCTAGACTGAAAAAAATCAAAATACTATGTAAAAGTTTTAAGTACTTTTTCAAGTTTTTATATATAAAAAAGTTCGCTAATGGTTACCAAAAAGGCAAAAGTACTTAGCTAAATAAATGGCTTGTTGATAATAATAAATAAACCGCTATGTAACTTTTGTCACCGGTAAACTACTGTTACATCTTATTCACAATATGTTATCTTCTTTTACTTACATGTTTGTCAGCGGTAAACTATTGTTGCCCCTAGTTTGTAATACTAAAGAAAACACTATGTTATTTTCTTTTAATATTGTCAGCAGTAAACCTCTGTTGCCCCTTGTTTGTAATACCAAGGAAAAAATACTATGTAATCTTCTGTAACTTTTTTCACCAGTAAACTACTTACTTATCCTATTCGCTCCGGTCTGAGCATAAGGTCCTCGCCACTCTGGTCGGTTTTTTTGCCATTGTTTCTGCCTCTTCCCATGTCATCTTAAGGTCTTTTAATTCGTTCTCTGTTGTCCTCCTCCATGTTGTTTTGGGCTGTCCTCTTGGTCTCTTTCCCTCCCTGTGGTGTCCATCTAAGAGCCGTTTCGTTATGCTTGAGTTTTCCTTTCTCAAAAAATGACCAAGCCACCGGAAGCGCTTCTGTGTTATCTCGTCAATTATACAGGACGACTCTGTCATTTTTAGTATGTTGGTGTTCGAGATGCAATTAGGCCAAAATATTCTGCAAATTTGTCAGTGGCAGCTGTGATGAAATGAAGAAAGTGCCCTCATATCTGCTTTCGTAACTCCCAAACATTCACTTTCATACAAAAGAACAGCTTTTTATGTTGCTCTTGTATAATTTGATTTTTGTTTTTCTGCTGTTATGTTTTGATCTCCAGATGTTGTTTAGTTTTTGAAATGCTATTCTTGCTTTTGCCAATCTGTTTTTGATGTACTTCTGGGTAGAATCTTTAGTGCTGATGACTGCGCCCAAAGAAATAAATTTATCATCTTTTTGAATTTCATATCCATCAATCTCTAGCTATAGTTTTCTTTGAGATGAGGTGTTCAGTCTCATTTCCTCTGTTTTCTGTGTGTTGAATTGGTGTCCGGTTTGGCTTGCGAAATGACTGAGTATGTTGGTCTTTTCCTGCATATGATCATGCCGAGATGATAATAAGGCAATATCATCTGCAAAATCCAGGTCTTTTAGTGTTGTAAACATAGACCATGATATTCCTCTTTTCTCGTCACCTGTAAACTACTGTTAACGTTTATCCATCATACCAAAATAACCTGTAACATTTGGTTACTGCTGTCACCTGTAAAGCTCTGCTGTCTCTTGTTTATACTACTAAAAACAATTAGCAATATTCGCAACTTTTGTCATCAGTGAACTTATGTTGGATCTTATTTATAATGCTAATAAAACTGCTATAACTTTTGTCAACGGTAAACTTCTGTTGTCCCTTGTTTACCATACTTATAAAAAAAACACTATGTAATCTTCTGGTAATATTGTCACGATTTCCTCTTATTTATACTTCTTATAAAAACATTTTGTAACTTTTGTCACTTGTAAACTACAATAACTGCTACCTTTTGTTTATAATAATAAAAACGATTTTCACTTGTAAACTACTGTTGCGTCTTCTTTACATTACTAAAAACACACTATGTAATCTTGATATGTAACTTTTGTAACCGTTAATATATTGTTGCCTCTTGTTTACAATACTAACAAAACACTATACTATAACTTAATAAAATAAAATACTATGTACTCTTCTGTTGATTTTGTGATTTTGTTTTTGTTTATGATCATCTAAATAAACTCATCATAGTTACCAGGACTAAACTAAAAATATACGCCAGACGCGCGTTTCATCTACATAAGACTCATTAGTGACGCTCGAATCCAAAAAATTAAAAATGCCAAATAAAGTACGAAGTTGATGAGCATTGAGGACAAAAATTCCTAAAAGTTTTGCCAAATACAGCTAAACGACAAATACACAGTAAATATTACTTGCATATTGCAAAAACACTATCATAAACATAGCTTATGTTTAGCTTTAATCATTATTCCTGAAGAATTATTACAATTCATTGGGTGATATAACTGGTCAGGCCGATATAACCTCAAGTCTCACAGCAACCATTGATCACATGCGATTTAACTCAAGCATCAAAGATCTGTTCCGGGAATTGATCCATCAGATTTTTTTCTTATTCATTATCTTACTTATTAGACCATAAAGTTATATGATGAAGATTAATATTTATGTTCATTTTCAAATTAATAAACCTCAAAAAATATTTATAGAAAAATGTATAGAAACATACTTCATCAGTCCCTGTCCCTATCATTAAGTATCGTTCGTGAACAAATTTAAGAAAAGTTTTTTAATGTTTTGCATCGATTTTGATTCAAGTTAAGGTAATTCAAAATCTATTTCATCCAGGATTTAATTGTTTTTATGAATGAAATATTTTTTTGAACCTTTAGTTAATGGGGTTCAACAGCCGAGATTTTATACTGAATGAGGTGGTAAACACAAATTAACCAAGAATATTGATTAAAAAATTTACGTAGATTTTAATGTTTCACATCAATTTTTCACGACATCAATAACCACGCGCAACGTATTGTGTAACAAACCAAATTGCCAAATACTTACAAAAAAAATTATTATTTCACAGGTAAAACAAAAGTCTTGGTTGGTCTCAAGCAATGACATTTTCGATGCATGATCTTATAATATCAATTTCTTGCACTTTGATTAAATCTATACTTTATTTAACAACTAATGGTGTACCTTAAGGTATAATCACCTGTCAAATTGCTTCTCTGACTTTAATTCTTATGAATAACTATTATAATTGATCGAGGTAACTGCATACATTAACTTTCTTTTCATTCATAGACTGTATAGATTTCATAACCGTAATTTGCACAATTAAATCTTTTAACGAATAAGACATGTAATCTTTAAATGCGCCTGCGTGATTATATTGAATGTACTGAGTTCAAATCCGGAGCACAGGAAATCGGTCGTAATACAAACAATACAAACGAAATGGTCTAGTCTACAAAGCCAGGAGACAAAACAGTCCAATTGAAATTAGGTAAGGAATTAAAAATTCTTTCTGCGAAATGTTTTATATCTTAAAATTTAACCATTTTAAGTACTAGTTATTTTTTCAATTAAGTTTTCATCTTTACATGTCTATTATATAGATACATCACAATTGATGTTACAAGTATATTTAATCAAAGCAAGAAGAGACCGCAGAGTATTCACTTGTCTATAGAAAACACTTAAAGAATAAAGAAGAAAAAGGCAGTGAAGAGGTAAAAATCGTATTCGTATTTATAGTGTTCGCTGATAAAGCTGGGGACCTAACACCAGTTTACAAAACAAAATGAAAGATTCCATTGCCTATGTATTTAAAAAGTTTATACGGACATGTGCTAATGGTTTGCAAGGAATATGTATTATGGAAGATTGTAAGAAATATGTATTATAGAAGATTGCAAGAAATATGTATAACAGAAGACTTAACATCGAGTACCCATCAGATGTTGTAATCGTGTCAAGTTTAACTGAAATAAGAAATCTTCAACTAAAATAATACTTAATTTGAGTAGGAAAGCTCAGTTTTGAGAATATTATTATTTTACTCTACATTTTTCCTGGGTTTTTTTCATTTATCATAAGATTTAATTTTGTTGGTTTTTATCGACACGTTATATTTAAATCATCAGTTATCTGTAAATATTTATTAAAAGTTTGGTTTTTTTTTTAAATTTGATTATCTTCAACTTCGATTCGAAGTATATATTTGTTGCAACAGTATAAATAAAAAAAATTAAAAGTTTTGTTTGTTGACAAAGATATAATATCTATATCTATAAATATTAAAAATGTGTCTGTAAAAACAAACAAAAATGACTAGTGATATTATTGGTGCAATGAAGCAATTCAAACAAGTTGTCTTCAAGTCATATGAAACGAGTGAGTGGTGAAAAATAATGTTTGTTCAATTCTTGAACCAATGCATGTATACATCATAAACTTAGTCCTCTGTGCACGATTTTATCATTATTTTCGCAAATATGTCATATAATCGTCAATTTTTTTCTCTCTGTTTGTTATGATTTAACAAATATGGCTGCTCATTAAATGCCGTGTTTTGAAGTCGAGTTTTACCGATTGTCACCTTATAGTAAACAAATCACAAAAAGCATGGGTATTGAGCACGTGTTTAACATGTATAATCAGATATTTGTTTATTTAAATGACAGATCCATGCGTATTGTGGTCACCGGATCTTTACGAGGAGGGTTACACTCGGGTCACTATGCATACGGAAAATATGTCGGCGAATTGCTTCCTGGAAGCAAGCAATTAAAAATAAGTTAACTTCTTCTAGATGTGGACAAATTAAAGAATTTTCCTCAGAAAAAAAGTATATGTACATAAGTTGTATAATGAAAACTATCCATTTAGTTATAGAAAACATATGCATATTTTTTTTTTAATATAAGGTTTCTTATGGCTTTAAAGAAATATTATAGTTCACATCTAATAAAATGCACTTGTTATATATTTATATATATATATATGACTCACTGTAAATGATTGTTTAAGAGATGATATTGTATGGACAACAGAATCGAATCTACTTGAGAAATAATGTGACAAAAAGGTTATAAAAGCTTATAAAATCTGTATCATAACCTTGTCATTCAATACGTTTTGGCTCCTTGCTTCACATTTCTAATCAAATTTTTTTTCCAATTGCACATACATGAGAGATAAGAATAAAGTTTTTAAATTTGTCTAATCATAATCAAAGAGTTGATTCACATTTGAAAAACATAATAGGAAAACATTCGCAATTATAAGTTAGATATCCTTGTAAATATTATCTGATATAAGCCAAGTGATAAAATAGAAGCGAGGATATATATACATTTGTCATTCTTTCATATAACACAATTAAAGAAGTTTTTTGAAACATGAGTGTATGAAATCACTTTAAATAAAATAAAAATGGGTATCTTTATTTTATCTTCTCTAAAATACTTAAATGAACCAATCTTGCATGCACATAGTACCTTGTGACATTAACGTAAAGGAGGTCGTTGGAATCCTCGGGTCGGTCGTCAACAAATGTGGTCGCATTGCAGGTGACAACAGGAATAATACCCGATTAATAATCCTGGAAAAAAGTACTGATCACTGAAATTACACAGCCAATAAATATTAATTTATATCTTACTAGTATGTCTGCCAGTATCAACTTGCTAAAACTAATTCGTCAGTAGACTTTATTGGGGACACTGTTTTAAAATTGAGTTTCGAATAACATTATTCGGCCGCAAATTTTCTTGTATTTATTCAGCTTTCAAAGAATGTATTGCTTTTTATACTGCACTCGTTCTATTTGAGCAGTCAAAATGCGTTGACCGTATATTTATATGTCATATACAGTCACTGGCCTGACATCACTTTTCCCCATGAATATTTAAAAAGAAATTGTCGAAATTATATTTAATTATTCATACGACCTCTTCGACCTGTTCTTGTTTCCAATGTAAACAACGATGCATTTAACGACTCACACTTGTTTCTTTTAGAAAATTTAGGAAAACACTATATTTCACTTATTAATATTTTTGTTTAACCTATAAATCATTATGTTTTTATGTTTATTGTTGATATTTTAGTCTGCAAACAAACGAATTCGTTCACCATTGATTGCGGTTTTCAACAGGTAATGATGTACATTTCATCGTGTTGTATATTTCTCCGCCTGTGTGATATGAGGCCTTTTAAAGGGGGATTACCCCCAATATTTAAATCAAATAAAAAACATTAACATACTAAACAGCAATTGAAAATGTTTGTTTTCGATTGCAGTATAAAGACAATAATAGTGCATTGACTTGACATATCAACGATGTAAGGATTTAGCCCGAAACGGGGGACAGCCTCGCATTTCCCCGTTTCTAAGTCTCATCCTTATATCGTTGATATGTCAAGTCAATGCAATATTATTGTCTATATATTAATATTAATAGGAGGTTAAGCTGATTTTGTATCTTTAAAAATACTTGATTGTGTTGACTCCATACTGTCTTTTATTTAACATAGCCTGTAGTGTCTTTCGTTTACTTCAGACAATGCCTTTTCTTTACTTAAAATATTGGCTTTTATTTACTTAGGACATTGTATTAATTTACTTTTGACACTGATTGTTAAACGGCATTTACATGGTTGACATCGATATTGAACTGTTTTTACATAGTTGACATCAACAGTGAACTCATTGACTTTGAAAACCGTCCGACTTAACCTCATATAATTGCATATTTCTTAATATTACCATTAGTTAAATAATTAGATCCACAACCAGGGTCATAAACTCTTTATTCTTGGCTGAGGTACATAAGAAATCGTGTAAACTTATTGATACTTCTGAATCTACTGCGTTGTGAGAAATTCAATCCGATCAGACCATCCGTTGGTAATCGATTTGATTCATGTTCAAGTCATAAAACTCTCCGTAATAATTTTAATTATTGATATTTGTACTTTGTCATTACAAAAGTTAAATGTCTCCAGACAGTCTTTGTGTGAGTATTTGTTGCACTTTATTAATATTTATTTTTATATCGAAACATAAAAATCTGTCAATTAAATTAAACACTCTGCATTTAAAAAAGGACACAGTAAAATTTTGATTTATTAGTTATGAAATATTCATTTCAAATGTTTTGTTGAACAATTATTTCAATTTCTAATCGATGTGTATGATAAGGTTAATAAAAAATACTTTAGAAAAAAGCAACACATACTTTGCTCTTACTTCCCAATACTGTATAAGATAACCGACGTTACAAAAATCGAAATATTTGAAAACAAGTCGTTAAAGTCATAAGAAACCACAAATAAAAACAAAATGACTATATTTTTTATAACTCAATGGATCGTTTTCAATATAAAACTTATGATTATAAAACTTATGAACATGTACTTTTTCTAAAGGAAATTCTTTAATTTTTTCATATTTTAAATTAGAAGAAGTTTACTTCATTTTCATTGCTTCCTGGAAGGAAGCAATTTCCCGACATATGTTCCGTATGCAAAGTGACCTCAGTGTGAACCATCTCGTAAAAATCTGGTGATCGCAATACGCATGGATGTCCTTAAAATAAAACAGTATCTGCTTGTACAGTATAAACATGTGCTAAATATCCATGCTTTTTGTTGTTTGTTGACAAACAGGTGACAATCGTTAAACTTTGACTTCAAAACACGAACTTTAATTACCTGCCATATTTTCACAACAAAACTGACCGATTGAAAATAAAATAGACGATTATACGAAATTTTAGCGAAAAAAATGATAAAATCGTGCACAGAAGACTAAGCTTATCTTGTTTGTATGCATTGGTTCAAGAATTGGAATAACATTATTTTTCACCAGTCACTCGTTTATTATGACTTTAAACAAGTTTGTTCAATGATTTAATTCCAACCATTAGATGACATAGTCTCGTTATTAATCGCTATTTCTTTAGAACAATACATGATGTTTCAGTTTCTTGTTCTATAAAACGTATACTTGGGAACTTTGGTGTTCTTATAAACATATGAAGGAAAATCAAAAATATTTGAAAATAAAACTCTGCAACATCAGGGCAAAACATCAGGAATACAGCGTATGATTGATGATAAAACGATCTTCATTTGATGTGGTTAAACATGATGACAAGGGGCGACAAAGTCCTGATTGGAACGTCTTCGGAATTATGTAAATTTCTTTGTGTCTGAACATTAGCGACCAATGTAAAAATCAAATAACACAGGGATTATAATTTGGTTCCAATCTGATGTCGTAGATGTCCACATTTAAGATCATTTCTTTTAAACTCTTAAATCACTTTTTGTGTTAGGGTTCTAAAAAAATCTGAACATATTAGATATAAACACACGTTCAACAGTTACTTTAACCATTTAAATTCAAAGGTGTCAGTCTGTTTAAGGATAAAATGTTAAAGGGCCGTTTATTGTTACCGATCAAAGTATATTGTATTGTAAACTGAGTGTTTTCTAAACCGAGAATTAATTTATTTTCTTACACGTTTTTAGTTTCTAACGGTCTAGAAAGTAAACTTATCCTTAAATAGTATGCTAACACAATTTTGACCTTTATGATTTATGTTTGTATTATTAATTGTATTCAGTTTTGGTACTTCTAACCGTTTATTACAATGATCCACTGATATGACAAGCCTTCTTTTTTAAATCTATTTACATACTAAATTTAAGACGAGCGTGTTGTATGCAGGATCGATTAATGATTTTGCAGATTACTTTGACAGCATTTTTGGTAGTTAATTGAAAAAACTGTAAAATATGCCCACACTTAAGTCTTGAGTTTCTATGTTGTGTCATGTATACTATTATTTAAAATTGAGAATGGAAATGGGAAATGTATCAAAGAGACAACAACCCGACCATAGAAAAATCAACAGCAGAAGGTCACCAACAGGTCTTCAATGTAACGAGAAATTCCTGCACCCGGAGGCTTTGTCTGATTGTCTTTTCATTTTTAGCCATAGAAAAGTTTGTTTTCGTTCGAGAAGTTTGTCTGTCCCTCGGTTCTCTTTCGCCCCTTTTTTTTTACTACGTAATGAAGTATTTGTGATTTGACTTATTTGACCTTACCATTGTCATTGGTTCTTTGTTTCTAACTAACAGTGTCATTTGATTTTATGAAAGGAAAACGAAGATATTACGCTGTGTCTATAACGAGTGTTCACATTGAATCTTGGCGTGCCAGTTTTAGCTGTCACAGTGCAGATTTTCGAACTGGCTATTTCTTGATAATTCTAGTCATATTAGTACTCAATTAGATGTTTAATAATAATAGATTGAACTGGTTATTAAATCGTATCTCGCAGAAGAGACCTAACTTAATATAAAATAACAGACACCCGCGTAATCTTCGGTTATATTATTTCATCCACTTAGTAATGGGATTTTTTTTATCGGTTTTTAATTGTCGAAATTGATTTTTTTATACAGATTAAACTAAATTTGACACCTCATAAATAGTCAATCTATTCTATTTGTTTATTGTTCTTGTGAATAGAAGTTAAAAGATTGAAAATCAGATAAAAGTCAGGGGATTGTCAGTTTTAACAGTTCAACCTTTTAGCGTTATGTGATCCGAAAGAAGAAGAGGTTATATGGACAATTCAGACTTGTTCCGTACTTTTGCTTGTTGTGAACTTTTGGGAAAAGAATAAACTTACTATTTCGCAATACTTGGATACCTGCCCGTCAATACACATGTATAGACTTTAGGTAAGATGACTATATCTATTACTTTTGATTTTCATGTTTGAGTGCATGTAGACGGATAACATTCTAGCCTACGTCGATCAAGATACTAGTACACAAAACTCCTGTCAGAAACTGGAGTGTGGTTAGCTTGACAATTATGTGTAGGATTGGACCGTCATTAACATTTTCTTTCATACTTCTCTACATTCCGTCTAGAATCTAAAGCACGTTTTAAATCTTTTATTACATGTTATTTCAGTTCTTCTTTTTTTAAGTTGTTCTTTTTAATATTTGGTTAAATTTTTGACATTAAGGTTAATATTAGGTGCATAATATGTAGAATCAAAGTGCTTTTAATCAAGGATTTAAGTCACAAAACACACAAAAAATGACATGTTCTGGTAAAAGCTAATATTCAAAGTCTGATCTTTTTCTCTCGTTAAGAGACATTCATTTAAAGAGGTTGGATCTTTTAATTTCATATGAAGAGTCATAAATGTCCCAATAGTTCGATAGGTCATGCACTTCAAGTTACTTTATGAGGTTATTCAAATATAAATGTCATGTACATTGTGTAATAGCATACAATTTAAACAGAGAAAAGCACTTGATCTGTTTGTTGTGCATGCAAATTAAATGCGCACAACGATCGACTTATTTTAAATCCATCTAATTTGTTTGATATCTACTCTAACAATGTACTTTCAGTTTCATTTAAAACAAATTTCGTTTATTACACTGAATTGTAAACAGATTGTAAATATTGACGAACATTAACTCAGGTTACGTCAGTGTTATCTTGAAATCTCTAAGAAAAAAAGTACTTTCTTGGTCATTATATAGAAAGTTATTCACCAAATGCAAGACCCTTCACTTTGTCTAATTTTTAAAGCCTGTACGTATTGCAACAGGTTCTTTCCTTGAACATATACCCTTGTCTTCATGTGTCTTTAATTGAATTTGTTTGGCTTTGGCAGAGGCTTCTACGTTAGGGCAAATTTCAAAACATGACTTAGTTCCGATCAAACTCGTTCCACGCCTATTAAGGTCAAAGTGTTACGTGAAAAAGTATATATATTACACGGATACAGACGTTCGTGATATAAAAGTGTTGGTTCGATTTCGAAATTCGTATAAATAAATTAAAAGGCAGTATTGATATTCTGAGCTCATCTGGCCCCTATTTCTATCACATGGCGTATGTCGTCTATCATCATTCGTTAACTGTTACAAAATCTGAATCTGAAAACCGTTTCTCAATTTTGTCCATTACCTTGAAAACTATAAGATCTAACGATACTTAATATTATTTTAAGTCGCTCTGGCCAAAATCGTCAGTCAAGTCGTTAAAAGAATTTTTGTCCTTTATAATGAATTTCACACATTCAAATAAGCATTTTTACAAAAACTATATAAAAGATCTATAAAAGAGATAAACTGCAAACACAAATGTTCTGCAATAAAGAGACTTTCAATCTTGAACTGTATTCGGGGCCTTTTATAACTGACTATGCGTTATGGGTTTTGATCATTTTTAAAGATCGTACGGCGACCTTTAGTTGTTAATTTCTGTGTCATTTGGTCTCTTGTGGAAAGTTGTCTCACCATCACAATCTGACAATCATACCACATCTTCTTTTTTATATCTAGTAGATGTTTCGTTGTAAATTGCCATTATTTAAGATGCATATGGACTCCAGTGAGCGTATACGTAACAGGCTCTTTCACAAATCTAGTTAAGATCATGGACGATTATCACATGCATGATATCTCAAGACAAAAGTTGGAAAACTAAAGACTTAATTATTGTTTATACTTCAGCTTATGAACACATCGAAGTGGTAAAGTATCTCGTACTCAGATAATTTGAAAAAAATACCAATTGGATTTGCCATTATAACGTGTATTGTCTTACTGGGGTAGCTTTTAATAGGGTAATCGTGTGTAATTCCATGCTCTCTAAGAAACGCAGTCAAGCATTCCACTTTTATCCGGTAAAAACAATTAGCGCTGATGGCAAGTGCACAATAAAAGCTGATAAATTATTAAAATTTCATTGTTACAGTTCTTGTATACTTATGTACATACTATCACTTCATGGTATAATGACTCAAGTTGAAAATTTCCCCACGAAGCGTTTCGACCAGATTATTATCATTCATCTCAATCCAACACGCCATGTTACAATACTTTTTTTTTATTGAATTTTGAGTTGTTAGTTGATGAAGTTGGAACTGTTAATTTATTAACGATGGTGTAAGTGGAATGCTGGTCATTTCACTAAGAAGAATATTATTGTGTTGATGTACCACGAACAAACAGTGAGTCTTTCTGTTGTATTTTGTAAATGATGTATTAATTTTTTTAGCAGTAATAGATAAAACTTGTTAATTTTAATTCGTTATTAAGTATGTTTGTTCATAAACTGCTAATCTAAAATTTGCATCATTTAAACTTAATTTTGAAAAGCAGTTGCTATGGAGACAAAAGTAACATAATTATTCATTTGATAGGATAAACATACAACAACAAAAGTTAAGTAACAGGACGGGTAGTAGGATGTTCATCCCGAATGCAGAAAACGTGCTTAATAATTTCTAACGAGCTTCTAATAGTTAAACCTTGTATAAGACACAGCTTCGAGAATTGGGTAATTAATCAACATGAGCTAATAACATTTATTTTTGTGTGACCATTTAAAATGGTGGTAGCAGATATTTAAAAAAAAAATCACATAAATTTTATTTAGGTAAAATAAGTTTTTTACAATTAAATTTGAAAGACCAGAATGATGATCCTATCATGCATGAAAAATGTATTTCTTTCCCAAAAGTATGCTTTAACATGATTGTGGTGACTTGTACAATTGGAACGGTTCAAGGTAGGCATGTGTGTCGTTGCTTTTCTCACCATTTTTCTAGACTCGCAAGTTCTAACCACTCGTTTATTCTGTGGATACATTTATAACGCGTCTGGCGTATAAAATTGTAATCCTGGTACTTTTGATAACTATTATAAGGTTTTCAAATTTTTCATACTTTTTTTTTTAAACAAAAGTATAAACATGTTTTACTTTCACATCTGTGTTTACTTATTTTAAAAACACTGAATCACAAAATTCGAAATCCGGGATTAGATAATCAACCGCATGAATCCTGTGTGTTTTTGGTTTCAATTTAAATCAAGATTACATGTTATTTTAAGGGGGAAACACTTTCTCATGCTTTTTCACTTAATTATTTTTAATGTTGATATTCTGGAAGACCGCAGATGGTACAGCTTGGTATATTTACACGGTATTTTACTTTAATTTTTCAATATTTATGCATTTTAATGGCTACACAATGTTAAGTTAGTGCAAGTTTATTAAATACGAATTTGTATTCAAAATTAGTCTGACGATAAAAGAATGTTACTGAAATTATACAACAGACAACAAAGTGTTTTCCCAACCTTGAAAAATAAAGTTTCACAATAAAAGTATAATAAAAGAATCTCAATATTTTAATTATTAAACAAACCAGGATAATCCTATGTAATACTATTGTAACACACATTCATTAAACATTCACATTTTACTAAGCAATTTAAAATAAATCTATTTAAAACGTCTCAATCGGTAGGATATAATAAAGTCTTCATTTATCTAATTCTGATGTATGATTCCATACGCAGACATTTAATAACACGTGGTGTTTCATGTCCATTTGGTAATACATGTATCAGTAACGTAAAAAACAAATCTAAGATAAATTGTGCTTCAGAATTTCGTGTTTGGTTAAAGAGACTCACTTCATAGTATAAATGTTATACTAATACCAATGAATTTTGCGTGTGTTTGTATTTTGCTTGTCATGTTTTGCTGCATAGCGCACTGTCCATAATAAATGTTTTTATTTGCCTTTTTCATACTCATAATTTTTTCCAAGGTATCAAACGGATATTTGAAAGGATAATATTCCTATTTCTTACATTTTTTAGTCTTCAATTGGATACATAAGTCCTAACGAATCGACTGTAATCAATTTACCATATGAAAGAATACTCGCAATTGACTAAAGCAAGCTAAAGTATACATTATCTGCTAAAACAAAATCATACTTTTACAGTTGTTTGATATCGGAGACTTGACATAACTGTATATTCCATGCACAACGTCAGCAGCACAGTGGCCGTGGTCTTATTGAGATCCTTCTTATGGTGCATTTTTTTGTAATGAAAATATTGCGAACATGGAAAATGAAAAGTCATTGTGAACACGCACATTCAAACTTACTTAGAATCATACACCCCATACAAAGAAGCTGCTGACAAACCATCTCTGACAAGGGCAGGAACATTGACAAAAGGAAATAAAATGAATAAAATTAAATGTTATTATAAAAATTCAAGATGATATAAAACTTTTTGGTAATGTCTATTATAATATTTGTAGCTTCGAAGGTTTGAAAAATGTTGTATATTATATATCATTTTTAATACATGTACAAAATCGAAGAAATTACACCGAACTCCTATACATGTAGCACAATGAAACTGAAAATATAACTCAATTTTTTTGTTTAAAGTGACGTTTCTTTTTGTATGAGAACCAGGATAAGCGTTAGTAAAGGTTTGTGTCGTTTGCAAGAAATTACGAATTATTCTTCGTTTTTCAAAATGCCTAATCTTGTTATTACTTTTCCATTTAATTTGTGAAAGAACCTGCACAATTTATTTTAATCTACTTTGTCATTTTAAGCACCCTGCTTAATTACATGGATTTATTTCAATACTGTTGAAATTACATAATTCTGCAGGGGTGGTCATATTGCTGTTATTAACTGTAGAGAACAAATTGATATTTATTTGTTCAAACAATACCCGACTGCTTGTATGGTTACATGTAAGATCTCAATCAAAACTGAACAGGCAAATTCTTTTATCTTAATACTAAACTTAATACTAAAGCTTTTTTTATTGTTGGATATTTTTCATCCATTACAATGTCGGTGGAAATAAATGTTTATATGACAGTTATTGTATTTTGTTTCACAACTACTTAAAGTCACTTCAGTAGGTATATTATACTTTTATCTGCCCACTTTCCCTGCATAAAACTCTGAAAAAAATATAGGTGTGCACTTAAAATGTAACAACGCGAAGTTCATATGATATAAACATTCAAAAATTTGGAATACTGAGTAGGATATTTACTTATGTATAGGAAATGCATGCAGATAACTATCAAACACTAGTACAGATGATAAACACAGGGCTCTTCTTTGTCGCTCGTCTGAATCTTTCGCACCTTCAATGGTCACTCTCGAGTATGTACTTATTTTCCTTCACAACTAAAATCTCTTTTTGTTAATTTTGAATTTGCTCATCATTTTTTTCCTGTAAAACTTAGATCATTTCTGGCTACTATTATTTTTGAAGGCCTTCGACTTCTATTTAAATAGGTTCAATTTTATTGTTTTTGTCATTAGGTTGCTTTCTGATTGACCTATTGTCAGATGTTTTTGTCTAATTTTATACATTTGTTTAGTATAATTTGAGTAATTTAATATACATATATGTACTAGTGTGAAGAACTTTTAACTTTCTCTCCCATATTTTGATTGAAAGCCAAAAAGTAATGCATTTCAAAGGAAACCATGTGTACTCTTTTTCTAGAGTAGGTCAATGAGTTCAACCCTAACTAGTCTTTTTTAATTTCTGGAATAGGTCAACGAGTCTATTATTCAATCCTATCCTGTCATTTTCTAGCTTTATCTAGATTTACTTAATCCTTAAACACATTCATAGGTCTATTTAAAATAGTAAGTATCTTAAGAAAATCCTAAGAGTAAAAGCTTTGCTACAACAAACTAGGGCCGTAGACAAGTTGTAACGATGCCAAAATCAGACAATTACAGATTAGTTTATCCTTGTTTCACACAATTATTACATGTCAATGTCACACAATTGAAATACGTTACGTTCAATATTCCTTGGTCGTTTTGTTCCTAAATATATCAGTAACTAACCTAAGGTTGTTAAATTTGAGATGTGTTCTTTACAGAAAGAGAAAATGCTTCTTATGAGCTGTAACTTATCACAAAGACAGGCGTACCAAATTACAAACTTGGTATAGCATAAATCGAGAAACTATTTCAGTTCGTTTTCAGAATTAGCTTTGTCTTAATTTGAAAAAAAAATGTTTTGTTTATACCTTTCACGCATACGTAATAAATAGGAGATTAATTTTACCAGTATCAATCTTTAAATTAAAATGTCTTCTCAATTTAAGGATAATATTTTAATGAACTGATTTGGTGGCTACTTCAGTTCTATGAGTTAAATGGCAGCATTTATATACTAGATTCAATAAATTACACTTGTTAATCCACAGGTTTCTGTTTTTACATAACAATCGTCTTAAAATATTAAGTTTATACTTTAAATACCTGATAAAATGTTAATATGCGATGACAAATTATATTCGAGGTGGCCTGTTATAAGTAAATATATTAAAATTTTCAAGCAAACAAATTGAAATAGTTGATTTCATAACCTTACACGGCTCACCTGAACGTTAGTGGATTATAATATTTAGGTTATTCTCATAATAAGGTAAGAAGTATATTCCTTTCTTTTAGTCAAATATAAACAAGACTTTTTAATTTTTTGTTATTATGGTTAGTTGGTATCATTTACGGCAAGTTATGTTTGAAAACCCAACGAACAGATTGTGATGCGAAAAGTTTCTGCTTGATATTTTGAATGAAACATAAAAGTTCTTATGAATATCAAGATAATGATGAAGAAATATAATAGATTGCCTCTACCAAGTTAATTAAATAAAATCGCGAACGTCATAACATTGAAACGGAGTTCATTTTTGTTTTATATCAAATACACACGCTAATGCATGGGATGAAAGTTCTTTACTGAATGGATTCAGTGAACAAAGGAGGGTATTTTTACAACAGTGGTGGTCAAAACCTAGGTCCAGTTTTATAACATACAATGAACGAAGTTTGAACTATGAATGTGATTTTGTAAAATTATCTCTCGATGGTAATTTAAATTTTATTATCAAAGAATCAGTAAAGAGTAAACGAACAAACAAATTAACAAAATCACTTATGGAAAACTGTATAACCCTGTAAATTACTGTGAAGGCGTGTGTTTGACTGATATTGACCCTTTCTATTAAGAATTTATTGGAATATTGTCAGGTAAGTTTTGTTTGCCATTTTAACAATCGCATTTCCAAACCATTAATTTGATTTCATCTTTAAAAAATCGGAAGTATTTCATTACTACCACTACTAAGTCTAGACCCGTTTAAAAGTACTTCACGAGATAATTGTTTATTCAGATCAAATATACTTAACTTTCTAACCCTGTTTTGTTGAAAAATAGAAAACAGTTTAACAATGTTAATGATCACGAACGTCAATTTATTTTATCAATATTGTTTATGTAAAAAATATTGAATTTAATTTCATCTGGCCTAATAAAGATCGATTCAAATTTAACTCAATATACCAAATGGCAGACGTAAAGCTGTAAAAATTTCATGCTCTTATAGAACCATTCCAAATTCAACTATAAATCAGTGTATGTTTTTTTTAATGCTTATTTGTTTTCTGCGAAAAAGGGCAAATAATTTTCTCTCCTTGATCCAAAACAACGTTTTTTTTCAAATTTCCACTCAGACCCAAACCGTACGGTGCTTTGATGAAAATATAATCAGCTGCATAGATAATTATATAAAAGCAGAACGAAGAAGTAGAATATAATAAAAAGAGGCATGACAAAAAAATGCTACTAGAAATGCAAATTTTGGAATGAAAGCATTTAGATCTCGTCCTGTAATAGTGATGAATTTATTTTCAATTCGTCTATCACAAAATTGTATCTGAATGCAGGCTTCAAGCATACAATCACTATACGACTGTCATTGTTATTTGTCATGAGTTTTGTATGATATTGGAGGTTCAATGTGGCAATTTTGGCTAGTTTTCAAAGGACTCATTAATTGAAATGGCAATAAGATACCAAGAAGCACATAGTAATCATTTGATTAGCTACATATACGTTTTGTTATTTCCTAAATAAACATTTTTGTAATTGTTTTCCTGTTTATTAGAACTAAAATTGTAACCGAATCTGAACATTTTTAGTGCAAAAAAAAAGTTACGACTTTAAAAAACAAAGCTAGTTGTGGTATGTGTTGTATTGTTGTGTCATTGCATATCTATCAATGATGTCTCTCTCAAATCTCCATTTCTTTCTGCATTCAAATTTTCTTTCTTATGTGGATGTAATGTCAACAACAAAGATACAGCAACCAAACAATGGTTTAGATTTGTGATTCGGGGCCTTTTATAGCTGACTATGCGATATGGGCTTTGTTATAAGAGACCACGAAATGACTAATTTGAAACAAAAACGAAAAAACTAATGACCTGCTAGTAGGCCTTCGTTAGTTTATGTTTCATTGTTATTTGGTTAGTTTCTATTATTACATATCCTGACATCGTATTCGGACTCGGAGTCTTTTAAACTGAGTTTAACCGTGCGTATTACTTTGTTTTTCTTCATTTGCTGGAGGTATAGGGGGAGGGTTTAAAACCTGTTAAACCCCGCCGCTCTTTTGCGACTGTCCCAACCAAGTCTAGATTCTCTGGCCTTTGTTATTCTTGAATGATTTTAATTTTACTTTTATACATTTCGGAGTTTAGTATGGCATTCACTTTCACAGAACTAGTACATATTTTTATTTATGGGTCAGCTGTAGCAAGCCTCTGGGTGCGGGATTTTCTCAACGTATTAAAGACACATTGGTGGCCTTCGGCTGTTTTCTGCTCTTTGGTCGGTACAACAACAAATGCCAACCTGAGTCCTGACTAAGGACAGGCACATATAGCGGGTAGAAGAGGTTTGAACCCTCCCTAACCTGGGACAGTGATGCCATAATACAACAATTAAAAATCTATAAAAAATCTGTTGAAAAGAGCTAGTTCTTTTGTCATTAAACGAATGCCTTTAGTTTTTCTCCAATTAAAAAAGTAGGAACATACTGAACAGTTGTTAGTATTCTAGTAAGTATACATTGAGGTCAGTGGAGACGAACCAAATCGTTTTTAAATAAGGGTGTAAACACATACATTTAAAATGTCTTCAAATGGCATTAAGTATATCAAATAAATTTTACAATTAAACACACAGATATTAAACCCATGAACGTATAACATAATGTAAAGTGTGAACATTTATAGCTGATCAAATATTTATGTTTTTTTTCTGTTATTGACCCACGATATCCATTATAATGTCCAAGGCATTAATTCGGGACCAATGGATATTAACAATCCTAATTCTATTAAATCTGGACAATCCTACCATAGAGAAATCCGATTTATGTCAAAGAAGTTTAAATCTAGAAAAGAATTATTAAACCTACATATTGTTGATACTATATCTTATATAGATTTTAGAACTAAATATTGAGAAATACCGAAGGTAGGTAGAATAGTAGTTAACTAATTCAAACATTGCAATTTTTACTTTATATTTTTTGGTCAAATTGTGTTTTTGTTTCATCTCTTAATAGTTTTGAATAACAATTCTAATGAACAATTGCATGATGATGAAATAACTTTTTAAACACATAATATATATTCAAAATAAATTGTATTTGTGTATGTCATTTAAAAAAATCATTTCACGGTTACTTTTAAACACACTTATGCTAGATTTATTTACTGATGTCCGTACGAATTCTTACTTTTTAAAATTTTGATAATAGTCATTAACATTTCTATTATAAATTTTCCATAAATCATTATTGTACATAAAATGACACTAAATGAGGAGTAATTTACTATTAATGATGTATTTAAAAATCGTTTATCACAAATTTTGACATGTTCGTTTGATTTTATTTTTATGAAAATTGTATGGACGTAATATTCAAAGAAAATGTCTCGATCTAATTAAAACCTAGCATCGTTCCCGTTTTTGATATGTCGGGATATATATCATAGATACTTTATTCTCTAAAAACTAGATACAAGTTCACAGAGAAACATACAATATAAATACAGACACAATAGTTAAGGTAAACGAATACAGTAATTATGATGACATACATGTTAAGTAACATGTAGAATTAATGATATACAAATGTACAAGAAAACGCGATCAATGCGAGATCGGGTTTTGAATAATATTGAAAAGGGCTGGACACCTACAAATATGTAACTGTCTCTCTATTCAAAATCAAGTTGCATACCATTTAAGTAAGATACTGACTAACAGGTGGACTGACCTCAGGGAGTGAATGTTAACCGTCTGTATAGGCCCTTCATGTTTATGTACTTTAGTATCAATCTATTGTCCACTTGGACCTGATATTTACTTCCTTCTTCTCAGAACATTGTACCGACACATGGGAATATATTATAATATACACGTATTAAGGTTTGTCTGAAAGGGATTATCCCTCGCGAAGAAGTCATTTATTTTTAATTCATCTTCTTTCCAGCGTAGCAATCAGATCTGTAAATTATTTATTATTTTCCATTTCAGGAGTTGAGAGAATGGTTTTGTGAATGAAATGTTAGTTTGAATAGAACATTTAGTTTGTGTTTGCAAAAATGTCGTCTCTTCCTAAGCAAGAAAAAAACAGTTTTCCGCCCATTTCGAACCGACAGAAATTGAGCACCTCTAGTAATGAACATGAATTAGAAAAGAGTACAGACTCGTACCGTAAACCAGATAGTGGTCGAGATAATGAGGATACATGTGCAAGTCCGGTGTTCAAACTTCCAACAATCGAGCGTACTAAATCAAGGAGTATTTCGAGTATATCAAGTCCTACAAGTACACTTGGATCTCGTCAGTTCTCAAGGGATAGCAAACCGAGCCGACGCTCAATTTGTAGATCTCCGAGCTGTCCATCAAATATAAGATTAGCTAGATCAGATTCTATAAATAAGGATAGAACGGATTCGTTTATAGAAAATAGAGTCTATAATCATTTTCCCCTACGGGAAAACGAAGACGACAATGTTAAATTACCAAGTATTTTTAGAAACGCTTCTAGTTTACCAATATCTCCAAGAAATTCGAGTTTATCGAATAAATGGAAACCGGACAAAGAAAATGGTTACGTTTATAGTTTACGGAGAACAGAATCGTTTCAGGACAGTACTAAAGAAACAATAAACCACGAACAACAACAAACTCACGCTTTATTGTTGCCAATGCGAAACGTAGACAATGTTTCAAGAGCAAAAAATAAAAAGAAGAAAAAATTTCAAAAATCCCATTCCGAGAGTTATGAAAATACAATGCCTGAAAAGGAGAGTAGTTTAGGACGATGGAGTGGGTTTGAAAATGACCAAAATAAAATAAATGGTTCTAAAGAGTGCTTGATTGAAGGTACTGTAACCGACCGATCAGTTGAAATGGTAAGCGCTAGAAAAATGAAAAAATGGATGAAACAACATCCATCAAAGGAAGGCCAAGTTAAAGCTTAAATCAAGGTCATGTTAAAGCTTAAATCGTGCTCATTGTACATATGTTACAAGCAACGCATAATTCGGGATGTGTGCAAATAAGATTTTACTGTGATATCCTTCGTGATTATAGTTAATCAGTTATGATTGCATTTAAATGAAATTAATTTTGTTGATGACTATTACGATGTAAAACTGTTAATAACACTGCTATTCGGAATGCCTCTTTGTTGCCGAAAATATTTGGTGCAGACTGTGTCTTGTTTGACAATTGGAATCACTGCAGTGTCCGATGTTGTCCTTGTGCACAGTATTAATTATACCATTTGATGTTTTTGTATATAATTTATAGTGCAAATATATGCACGGAGTAAAACTCCGTTAATTTAAATTATTTTGATTTCTATAATTTTTTCAGTGTATAACACCGGGCATTTTGACTAAAAGCAGACCCAAGAGTAAAACAATTGTTACAATCATATGGGACTACAAGTATTTGATGATTGGTAGTTAAAGGTTAAGAAATGTAATACCGTTGTATAACACGCTAAAAATCGTTTAAATGCTCAGATCTGGCGGCTATAAGTTTCTTTCGAAATAGACTTTATTTCATCAATCATATATATGTACCTTTTCAAGTTCAATTTTTCTGCTGTGTATAAGACACCGAGACTTTAACATAACATGTGGAAAAAAATTATTTTGGAAATTCCCCTTAACTTTCAATGAATAGTTGTGTCACGTATCTAAATGACCTTCTTGTGACCTCAATCTTTGATTTGAAGGTCAACTTATTCTTATTTTGGATAATGTCTTTCTGGGTCATTATTCTACCCTTTTATTATAATTATAATAGTTTGATATTTGACCATATACTTTATTCAAAGACGAACTGTCGCATACTTTTGAATTTGACTCATGACCCCAATGTGGAGTAATTGAGTTTGTAGAACATTTGTTATGTTCCCCCCAACACTTATATATTCTTGACATACATTACTATACCTTTCTATCATACCAGTTGTCTTTTGTGGGTAATTTTTCTCTCTCAAATAAAAACTGTTGAATATTTCAGAAATTCTTAAGCACTCTTCACCTTTTTTAACGTGCTGATCAAGCCTTTTGGAAAGACCTTGTTTTCTAATGTCCTACCTTGTTTCCTTTTATTTTCATTTCCCAACTATTTATTTCTTCGATTCGTATGACAAGAACATGTTAACTGCTCCGTATGGTTTTACATTTGAGTATGCCTTTCTGTCCCTATTGATGGTTGTTAAATATCTCCAATACTATTCTGAGTAACCCATCGTGGTATTATATATGTTATCAAGTACCACGATAAAAGCTTCCCAGTGCACAATACGTTCTATCCCTGGAGGTTAATCAACACCCCTTATATCAGAAATTAGTATACAAATTCCAAAGTACGTGCTAAATTAACTCACCATAGATGCCAGGACTAAATTTTGTATATACGCCAGACACGCGTTTCGTCTACAAAAGACTCATCAGTGACGCTCGAATAAAAAAAAGTTTAAAAAAAAAAAAAAAAAAAAAGCCAAATAAAGTACGAAGTTGAAGAGCATTGAGGACCAAAATTCCTAAATGATTTGCCAAATGCAGCTAAGGTAATTAATACATGAGGTAGAAAAGCCTTAGTATTTCCAAAATTCTGAATTGTGTTAACAGTTAACCATATCAATGATAATTAATGTCTTTTCCACACTAAATCATATACTAGATTACTAGAATATTGTTTAACGGTAAGACAAAACCTAACCAGTGCACCATTATAGTTATGTTAGTTGAGTTAATGGCATGTCCTTGATATCATTTACTGTTTTTACATTCTTCAATTATTATTAATTCTACCTCTATAGAAATTAGCAGATATGGTATGATTACCCCTGAAAATATTTCCATCGAAAGATCAAAGACCATGAATTTATACAACTACAGATCGACACTTAGTCTTCAGAATGACAAAAACCGAAACCAAATGCTAGCAGTAAGACAAAAATTATCCCCGATAATAAACAGGAAAAAATTACAGCATCGAAAACTGGTAGTTATAGTTCCGACGCGTGTGGGCATGCCTCCATATATCTTTCCAAGCCATTGGGAAGTAATCGGCCTGATGAAGGTCAAAACTAGAAAACATTCATCGAAAAGAACACTCTTATACAAAATCTGACCGGCTCGGACCGTTCGCTAGCCTTTGACGTCAACAAATCTAAAGGAAAGAATTATTCAGCAACTACTTTGACCCTGTAGGTTGGGATTTTATTGACTGTTCATAAACCTCTTCATATAAAAAATGAATTATACAGAAACGAAATTCGGAACATGCACACAAAATGTACTAAATTGAGTTACAGTTCGTAAAAGAATATTTAGTCATTTTGTACCATCTGCTGTCTAGCAGCTGTGGAGTGGATTTGTTGTTAAGGAATGCCCCTCTCTATCTATTATACATAAATATATGCTTTACATAATTTCATTTTTTACAAGATATATTACGTCAGACCAATGCATTGTTTGATTATGTTGATGTCACGGATAAACCTATTATATACTACATGTATCAAACATTATCAGCTGTAATATTTTAATTCAATACAGGTGAATACTTCGAACACAATACAAGCGATCTAAGTTTCATAGTTAAACAATTTTATTTTACTATTATGCACTTCAATAAGTTCAAAGCAAAATTATATAGCAGTGCAATTATCCGCCACCAAATGACTGTTTTAAGTACTCCAAGATTTGAACTGATTAAAAATCTTTATACCGTGCACTTCCAATCTATTATGTTTTAAAGAAGCAAAATTAGTAATGTTAACGCTTACAGTAGTTAGAAGTAAAGTGCTTATTAATTTTTGTTTTTCCTCATTACATTTTTATTATTATTCATTTCAATAAGTTCAAAGCAACAAAAATATCCGTTCAATTTACAGCCACCAAATTATTGTTTATTACTTCAAAGTTTAAAATATGTGTAAATAAAATTATATAAATGTTCTTTTATCTTTGTTAAACATTAAATTATAGTTTTTTCTACTATGTTTTAATCATGATTCAATTCAATCAGTTAAAAGCAAAAAAAAAACAACATATCAGTGCATTTTAAAGCTACCGAATGACTATATAAAGTACTTTAGCAATTCAAGATAAAAAATCTGTACCCATTGCACTTCCAATCAAGGGATGTACATGTTTTAACAAACACTCGTCATTGACATGGGCATCAACTTTTTTTCTCCTCTTCTTGACGACTTGAATATTTATTGGTATGAAGCTTTCTTCATACAGGAGCATCTCATGAAGAATGATAAGAAGCTAACAGTATCCTTATCTTTGCTTTCCACTTCATAAATGATGTCCTCTCACTAAATATATCTTAATTTGGTGACTATAACGCACGCATGAATATTCGAAATATACAGTTAAATCTAAGTGACATTTTCTTTTACTAGTACAACTTTTGTTACCCTTCCGGAGCACATATTAAGATCATCCCCGATTTTTGGTGGGATCGTGTTGCTCGTCTTTATTATTCTATGTTTTGTGTTGTATAAGTGTAGACTAAGTGTGTCTTTTTGGTAGTTTTTCGTTTTTGTCACAGAGTTTTCCTTTTGTTTTCTAGTAATGAGTTTTAATGATCTTTTTGTATCTTTCATCTCTCTTTTACAACTGTTTTGGGCAATTTCCTTGTGTTTTCGTTATTTTAACTAACTTTAGTTTAAAACGATCATAATTTTCATCTTTATATTTTTACGTGCTGGGTAAGTTATCAGATCAAAAGTTTGAATAAAGAGTTGTGCATGTGTAATCTATGTATCTATGTATAACATTGTCGAAGCGAATACTAATAGGAAGTGTTTATGTTATATAAGATACAATATTAAAAAATGCAGTAAACATGTGAAGTCATTACCACTTCACTAGATATAAAACAAGGAATTTGTGTTGTTTAGGTGCTGTCTTATAAATCAAAAATAAACCTTTTTAAATGCTCTAATTGGACAGGTAGAAAGCTTTTTATTTCGAGAAGTGGGAAGTATTATAATATATAGTGATTTTGTCACGACATAATAAAGTTGAGTCACTTCCCTTCAATATTGAATATTGCCTCAATTCATTTCAAATAAGCAAACAAAAAGCAACTAAGATGTTTAAATAAATATCATGCTATGTATGTCTAGCGTTCTACATTTAAAAATGACCATAGTATGAAAATTAACGCAAGTTATGCATTCGACATATATCAAGAAATAGCAAAAATTAGTGAAGCGATTTACCTCACCAAGAAAATGGATAAAGCGCGAACCAGACGAACCCGAACTGGACACTTTGTCTGAATGGATCAAAGCTATTCGATCATGCATTCAGAGGCGCATACAAAAACTAAGATGTAATATGAGTACAAGAGTTTCTAACCCTTTCAAGAATCCGGAGGTTGTGGATGCTTTATCCTCTTTGCATGACAAATATGTCGTTGTTCCGGCAGATAAAGCCTCCAATAATATTGTCTTGATATGTAAAAAACATTATTTGCAATGTCTCATAACAGAGCTTGGAATTGATCAAACTATTGGTAATCCTACATATTCTTTAACATCATTTACCAAGGATGAAATTTTACAAAATCATAAATCTGTCCTTCTTTCTTTTGGTATCAACATCAAAGAAAACGAAGAAAACTTGCCCTCATTATACTGGATACCTAAATTACACAAAACTCCATATAAAGAACGATACATAGCTGGGTCTTCAAAATGTTCGACTAAACATCTTTCTAAAGTATTGACTACTATTCTTTCTACAGTAAAAGATGGGCTTCAAAAATATTGTGAGGAGATATATTCTACCAGTGGTGTTAACCAGATGTGGATTCTCAAAAATTCGAAAGATCTACTGCTTAACCTTCGATCACAATCTTTGAAATTTTGAAACAACATAAAAACTTTTGATTTTTCTACGCTATATACTACTATTCCCCATGCTCAGTTGAAAGATCGACTTCACCATCTCATAAAACAGAGCTTTTTCTATAAAAATGGGAATCGTAGATACAAATTTCTTGTTTTGGGATACAATAATTCATATTTTGTAAAGAATCACACTGAATCTTCCAGAAAATATACTGAAGATGATTTTATTAAAATGCTGGACTTTTTGATCGACAATATATTTGTTGAGTTTGGAGGATTTATATTTCAACAGACAGTCGGTATTCCAATGGGTACTAATTGTGCACCCCTGCTGGCTGATTTGTTTTTGTATTCGTATGAAGCAGAATTTATTCAGAACCTTCTAAAAGACAAAAAGAAAAAGCACCTTGCAAAATTCTTTAATTTTACTTTCCGATATATTGATGATGTTTTATCATTGAACAACCCATACTTCAGCCAATACTTACATCTCATATATCCCAGTGAACTTGAAATTAAGGATACTACTGATACTAGAAGGACTGCTTCATACCTTGATCTTTTTCTCAATATTGACGTAGATGGACGACTTCACACTAAAATCTATGATAAACGGGACGATTTCAACTTCCCAATTATCAATTTCCCATTTCTCAGCAGTAACATACCCTCTGCCCCTTCGTATGGTGTTTACATATCACAATTGATACGTTATTCACGTGCTTGTTCACACTATACGGACTTCATATACAGGAGTGTGCTCCTTACGCAGAAACTGCTCAAACAAAGTTATGAGGAGGACAGATTAAAATTGACACTCCTTAAATTTTATGGACACCATCACGAATTGGTGGATCCATATGATGTCTCTTTAACCAAACTAGCTAAGGACATTTTTACCACATGGTAGATTGTGGTTTGTCATTATGTCGTCTAATCTTTTAATTACCAAACGTGACTTATTCCCGATTGTGACTGTTTTGTTGAATGTGAATTCGCATTACTATAAGACGTGTTTCTGTACTTGTTTATCCCAAATTCATGTATTTAGTTTACATGTTTAATGTTATATTTGTAATTCTCATCAGATTTTGTCAAATGTGTTGACGTCTTCTTATTATATATTTAGGTGTGACGGATAGAAAAATTAATCACCTCTTTATTAATTATGTTAAATTGTGTACGATTATTTACGTTTGAAGTTGGATTCATAACAAACTGTACATATATATATATTACAGTTAATTGCTATTAATAAGTATTGCAATATGCATTTTGTTTAAATGAATTATCAGTATTTAGTTCTATATCAATCCTAATTCTATCTCATTTTTGAATGATAGTTTTTCATATGTGACGTCATGCTGTTTCTAAATTTCATAAATTCAAATGTGGCATAACGTTTCTGCCTTTTCGCCATCGTATGTGACGTCACATTTTTTTAATTACGTTGACGCCTGGACTGATTCGGATGTGTGTCTATTTTGTGATAAACTCGGGTTTAGTTTTCTGTAATTAGTTAATACTTAAGTTTCATTATGTATATCTCTTTCATATTCATTTGTTATAATTTACTGTTTGCAAAAGCATTAAGTGTTCTATATGATAAGGATGTTCTTATCCCGTGCTTAAAAACAATGCCGTATTTGTCAAAACCTTTTCAACTTTTGATCTTCAGTGCTGTACAACTTTGTACCTTTTTCACGTTCGATCTTTTATATCTAGGCGTTATGTATTCAGGTTTAGTTTTCCGTAATTAGTTAATACTTCAGTTTCTTTGTGTATATCTCTTTCATATTCATTTGATAAAATTTACTGTTTGCAATAGCATGAATTGTTCTATATAATAAGAATGTTCTTATCCCGGGCATAAAAACAATGCCGTATTTGGCGAAACCTTTTCAACTTTTGATCTTCAGTGCTGTACAACTTTGTACTTTTTTCTCTTTCGATCTTTTATATCTGGGCGTCACTGGTGAGTCTTGTGTGGACAAGGCGCGTTTTTGGCGTATTGAATTTCAAACCTGATGCTTTTTGTTATCTATTAATCATGTTTTTCTTTGTCTAATATGTTCTCCTTTTTATTTGTATTGTAGTCCTGTAATATTATGTTGTCATTTCAATGTTATATTTAACTTTGCCATTAAAGTGCGAGGTTTGGCATGCCATAAAACCAGGTTCAACCCACCACTTTTATTCCCCTTTAAAAGTGTCCTGTACCAAGTCAGGAAGATGGTCATTGTTATATTATTGTTCGTTTCTCTGTGTGTTGCATTTTAACGTTGAGTCGTTTGTGTTTCCTCTTATTTTTGTGATATTGAGATAAGACGTGGCACGGTACTAATTCATGTGTTTGGTTTTCATGTTATATTTGTTATTCTCGTGGTGTTTTGTCTGATGCTTGGTCCGTTTCTGTGTGTTTTGCGTTTCGGTGTTGTGTCGTTGTTCTCCTCTTATATTTAATGCGTTTCGCTCGGTTTTGGTTTGTTACCCCGATTTTGTTTTTTGTCCATGGATTTATGAGTTTTGAACAGCGGTATACTACTGTTGCCTTTATTTACCTGTTTAGGTTTAGTGTCTCGACAATTTTCAAGGTTTAGTTTGCACTTTATACATACTCATTTCACGTCAAGATTATCATTTTTTTAAACGTTTATTTTTCTTATCAATTAAGTTGGCGTAATCACTGAACCTACATGTATCACTAAACGTTTTCGTTGCCTTAGTTGGTATCCAAGGCCATCGTAGTTGACACTAATGCGAAATAGTTTATGTTGACTTTCTGAAATTATTTAACATATCACAACGGTATACTACTGTTGCCTTTATTTATTCGTCCCATTTTGTATTTACATAACACATTGTGTCATAGATCGTTCATTGTATGTTCACTTCTGTTAATATGTCTTTCGATTGTGTTAAGTCATTTCAATTGATATTTTATTGTTGTGATGTTATACTATTGTCTCCGGTAAAGAAAAAGGTTGGTGCCTATTAAATCGTTTAAACCCGCTGCATTTGTTTGAAACTGTTGAGTCAGGAACCTGATGTTCAGTAGTTGTTTGTACAAGTTGCTCATAATTTTTTCTTGTTTCTCGTTTTCATATAAATTAGATCGTTGTTTTTCCCGTTTGAATGGTTTTACACAATTCATGTTTTGTGCCCTTTATAGTTTGCTGTTCAGTGTGAGCCAAGGCTCCGCGTTGAAGACCGTAATTTGAGCTATTATAGTTTTTCTTTTACAAATTATGAATTGTATAGATTTTTTCTCATTGGCATTCACACCACATCTTCTTATATACTAGATAGCTGTTTTTTTACAGGCATGTCAATAATGGACTAATCCATAGACTCAAAGACATCGTAAGCGATATAGTAAGTCAAATTTGCAATCCATTTAGCTTTAAGGTTTAACGATAACGGTAGGTTAGATCACAGCTTAAAAATGGAAACAATATTTAATAACATATATGCATCCGAAGCACCATATTTTTAATTAACCTTCACCAGGAACGATAGAACCTTTCACATTCGAAGCCACAGATGTATTAGAACGTGAACATGTAAAGAGGTTGATCTACAATCAAAAGGAACCGAAAAATAATTGCCAAATGCATTTATTAATGTCAACTTTGCATGAGAGAGTTGTGACCTTTGTTTCTAAATATTGTCTAATCTCATCACTGGACCGTAGTGAAGCTACAAACCACTTGCAGTACAATCGCACTTACTACTGGATTAACATTATAATCGTTTCTATATATAATTTTAATCTCGAAGAGTTTTGTTAACTAATTTATTTGAATAGAAGTATAATTGTACTATTTTCTCTTTTTAGGTTAATCTGTTCTACAACCTACAAATCTTTTGATAGTTCTATGTATAGATTGGATTAAACTTGTAGTCCCTCATTGACCTTATTCTCTGAAAATCTAGACCATAAATAATCATTTACTATATACGCAAAATCATTGACAGTCTTTTACAGAACTTCTGTACAATTTTGAATCTCGATTTATTTCTAAAATTATTTCTAACATACTTCTGATTTTTAACCCTGTATGCCAACATTTAAAATTATAAAATTGTTTTGTGTAAACATTGAACGACAAAATGCTTCCTATATATATATATATGTGACGTATAAATTTTCTAATGTCAGACACGCGAAGCAATGAATGTTTTTTTTATTTGATAGATGCTTGTGTGCTTTTTTTTTTTAAATTATTTGTTTTAAAATTGTAACACAGTGATGACTATTTTGGTTATCATGTCTGTTTTGTTCACGCATCGTTTTAAATTTAACAGAATTTGATGAGACTGTTATAAAAGTGAGAGGTTTAGCGCTATTCAACCAGGTTCAATCCACCAGTTTCTACATTTGAAAATGCCTGCACCAAGTCAGAAATATGACAAATGTTGTCTATTCGTTTGATGTGTTTTGTCATTTGATTTTGCCATGTGATTTCCGATTGAATTTTCCTCGGAGTTCAGTTTTTTTTTATTTTACTTTTTACCCTATTGTTTAGGTCGTTATAAACTCTAGGACTCATCAAGGATTCATAGCTTATAATTTAGAACTATGAGCTGGTTCAAATCTATAATAACAATATTACAATATAACCGTTATTGGATCCAATATAACTATGACATATTTTCTTAATTATTTAATTGTTTTGGGTTAGGTACGTTTTTCGTTTATCGCACACACATTAAAGCAGATACTTTCAGTACTACTTTCAGAATATCTCATTTAAAAAGCAAAGTGTAGGTGTGAGACACACTTACAAACTAGTATGATAACTGTTGGAAATCATGGATTTAAAATTCATCCTATTAAATTAAAATTGAGGATCTCAAACCTGAAGGAAAGTAAAAAAATCTAGATGTTTAGAATTTTGAAATTAAAACTGGTTCCTCATAAGAGTTTTACAAAACACTAATATTAAAAAACTACAATGGTATACATTTTTTTGTACACAACTACAATTATAATCCTATAGCAGATGCAATGAAAAAGGCATCATCTGAAAAGAAAACGGAAAGAGAATTGTCAATTATATATAGTTATATCCAAGAATACTAGTAATTAAAATTCTAACATCAATTAACTCGAGAACCGTGTATGGATATCATTTTATGTATCTTTATTGTCGTTGCTCTTGAACTTATATAGGGTAATATTGAATACAGTGTCATCGAATGTAAAGCTGGGATATATATTGTGCATATAATTATTTGTACAAAATCAAAAACTATTTATCATATTGTTCACATAACTAAGACATATAAATATTATTTATTTTATTTAAATGGAATATATAACAGATATGAAATTACAAAATAAATGGTCACGATATGAAAAAATCATAAAACTTTTCAAATAGAAATTAATTATCTACGTAAGTTAAAAAGCCTATCTAATATGAAAATTAAACTCATTCACTGGTATATAAATTTGATGTTTTAAAATTAATCTTAAATTTGTTTATATGTATATCAATATTGACCATTTCAAAATGTAAGCATTTAAATTTTACACAATTGATATTTCTTCCATTGTTACAATTTTCCACTTATTCTATATATATCAATCCAAGTCCAATGTGAAAGTCGAGTTTTGTGTCGTTTATGTCTCGGAATTCGTTAAACAATTTTGAAATTCATGTAAAACATTTGTAACGACAACTAAAACACTCGGATATAACCTAGTTAACTGATATTTGTATTAATTTGAACACAAATTTATAACAACACTGCCCTTGTTACCAGATATAAATGAACTAATAGACTTTTTAAAATGAAGAAATAGCGTAAACTTGTTTTTATCATGCATTCAAACGACAGACTTACAAACAAAAGTTATACCAATGAATAACGCTTTATTATACAAAAAGCCTCCCGTTGCTTTGATATGACGTTAAGCAAACGGTAAAATTGGAAATGACTGTTTACATGAAAGTTAATTTTGGGTTTTTCGTCGCGGTCTGCGTTTAAGCCAAGTATATTTCTTTAGTGATTGAAATAAAATAAAAGATAACATTTAGGCATGAAGATAAGACTGCAAAACAATATACGTACACTTTGATATAAATTTGAACTCGCTACGAGACAGGATAAAAGCTTGTTGAGCATTGCTTTTCGTCTTGTTTCTAAAGCTCGTACAAACATTCTTTGATATTTTCATAATATAAATATATTTTCATTTAATCTTTAATGCAAATGAATGCAATCATTTTGTGTGAAGTACATTTTTTTATGTTGTAATAATCTTTGTGATTTATTCAATCATAAATATTTTGAATTTCTAATGCCTTTGAGTAGAGGTCTGTATGTCAGGTGTGCTTTTAAACGCTTTTGTTTAATTATTTTAAATCGTCTTTCTATTCAACAATGCGTATACACAAAACTGCGTCATACTCGACTTAAAAATAATCTCATGCCCGATTCGTGGTTAACCAGCAGCATTTGTTATAACATAGATACAAGAAGATGTCTGATTTATTTGATTTTTTTTTTTGGTATTTTTTTTTTGGTTGTTGTATTTCAACTATCTAGAAGCTACGCGATAGCATTTTAGATTTTATGATTTCTATCTCATGCGTTTGAGGCGAACATCAGCCGTTCTGTCAAAATACATATTCTCGAAATCCGGTCTATAGTCAGGTAAAGAGTAAAGGATTAAAACTAAAGGAAAATAATAGTACAAAATATCAGACCAAGTCTAAAAACATGTACTTTACACCAAAAAATAATTCTCAAACAGTTAGCGTCTTGTAAAACAAATAGTGGAATACAAAATCCTGCATCTGAAAATTAAAATCTGATTCGATTCGCTCAATAATATCGTTTTCATGTGTGCTCACTGTGTTTAGATGCATAGATATAGTTTTGAATTTGTCAGAGGTGATAGCCAAATAATCTATTTTATTATTGCCGACCATTATGATAACTGTTCTCAGTCTTCAGAAGTTAACCCTATACCCTTTTCACTTCACATGCTTGCTGTTTCTGTATGTGTACACTCCCAATGTTTATTCGATTCTTAAGAGGACGATATATCATCACATTTACACGAACCTTAGTGCAAAACCAAGGGTAAGCTATCGCTTTTTTTTATTTTAAATACAATGGTAAATTATAATATTTTATTGTTTCCATTTGAAACCAAAAATACCCATCTTCAAGGAATAGTATAAACGGAAAGTCCTTCATCAAAAGCTCAAACACGTCAAACGAATGGGTAACAACAGTCAACTTTATGACTTTAGTTACTTCTTTCTTATAATAACTAACTTATATTTTTAGTAACTAAACTCGTCATAGATACCATGATTAACATTTTGTACGCCTGATCCTCTTTAAGTCAATGTGACAGAAATTGTTTGGCGATCATATTGGTTGGTCGAACAATAAAAATATAACAACAAATCGAAACCTTGAGATCGATTTCGACCAGCTGGTTAAATTGTAAAGTGTTTTTTTAATAAATATAACCCGATGAGATAACACTAGGTTCTCCTTTAATGCCAGTCAGTTTCTGAGGAATGTTTGCACAGGACACGTTCGGACACGTTTTTGTACGATGATTTGCTCAGGAAACTTTCGAATCTCAGATTAGATTAGCAGCATCTATTCCAAAAATTCAATGTGTGTCAAAGAAATAAAAAATTGTTAAACATTTTCTTTATGATATGTTATCAATTGTTTTAAACGATTCCAAAGGTAAATGTTTCTGTTTAATTTAATGGTTTCAATATCGATATACACCAAAGTAAACACAGTTGATAATGTCCACGAAATTTGCTTTTTAAGACCAATACCCTACTTTTCTCTATAATATTCAAACTATGTGACCTATCGAGAGACCAGTATGAACTCTCATTCCAAGAATACTAGTGGCCACCTTTAAGTTATATTTTCTATATTCAATGGCTGTTAAGTTGTCCGCTAGGATGCTGTCAACAAGAATCACTTCGCTTGAAAAGAAACAACTTTTATTCAATTATCTTAAAACAACACAGTTTTTTTTTGGCCAACATTTGTGTCATCCAACTTACTTCAGCTTTTCAGGGGTGATCAAATTTCTAGTAAAAGTGCGTAACGACCAGTGATCACCAAACTTCGCAGATTATTTGTCCACGCGACTACTTAAACATGTTCAGTGGTTGTCTGTTTATGTGGTTCATAAGTGTATCTCGTTTCTCGTTTTGTATATATAAAAGACCGTTGGTTTTCCCGTTTGAATGGTTTTACACTAGTAATTTTGGGGCCCTTCATTGTTTGCTTTTCGGTGGGAGCCTAAGCTTCAAGTTGAAGACCGTACCTTGATCTATAATGGTTTACTTTTATAAATTGTGACTTGGATGGAGAGTTGTCTCCTTGGCGCTCAAACCACAACTTTTTATATCTATTAAGGATAGTTTACAAAAGGATTTAAAAAAAAAACCGCGAGCATTGTTATTGATAAAAAATTCTTTATGAAGCAGTGTAAACTTTAATTATTTCAACCTATAAATGTTTAATTAGAGGATTTTCCTCTCATTCAAGTCGGTCACGTATGAATGAAAAAAAATTATAATGCCGTCTACCCAAACATCTTTTATTCATAGCAAACTAGGGCAATGCCGTTAGTTAATGTAATTAGTCAATCGTTTCTTCGGTTTGTATTGCTGTTAAATAGGTTAGTGCAGAGGAAAATATGTCCCTTAGATAACTAGCTACATTGCAAATGTTTTCAACCCAGATACTATTTCTGGTTTTTTATACTTCCCTATTAAAACTTTTGTGTTCTGTTTTACTTACAAGCTTTCTATTTTTTTTATCCAACGTATTCATTTCTGTCAGTCGAAATATTATAACCAAATCTAATTATGTTCCCTTATATTATATTTTATTTTGTGTAGGGTGTTTATATTCATATTTCTATGACAGATTTATATTCTAGTTTCCAATTTTAATTCTTAGAACAATACTTTATTGTATATTCGCTTAACAATAATACAGAACAATTTTTTTCGTGATTAAAAGTTTCAAAGTCAAATAACCATGACAAAAGGGAACTCATACTTCGTCCATGGAAAAGAAATGTTTATACTAATATTACTGCATTCCAAATATAATTGACTTTCCATTTATCTTAAACGGGCTTATTCACAAACTGTACGATGAAAGCTAGTTTAGAGTGGATAAATTAATAGACCATGTCTAAAGGAATAGGGTCAAATAATCGCCATAGAACAGTTTTAAAGGTACCAGGGTTATAAATTGATATGCCAGACGCGCTTTTCGTCTACATAAGTCTTATCGGTGGTACTCAGATCAAAATAGTAATCAAGCAAAACAAGTACAAAGTTGAAGAGAAATAAGGACCAAAACTTTCAAAACGTTGTGCCAAATACGGCTAAGTTAATCTATGTCTGGGATAAGAAACCCATTAGTATTTCAAATCATCCATAAAGAAAATAAATAAAAATGACCATACAATTGATATACATGTCAACACCGAAGTGCTGACTGCTTTTGACACCCTCGGGGAAGAAAGGTCCACCAGAACTTGCATCGACCCGGTGATGTTAATACTTATCAAAGGTACTAGGGTTATTTTTTGATACACCAGACGTGCGTTATGTCTGCTTAAGACTCATATCAACATAGTTAGAAATCAAAACAAGTATAAAAGTGGAAGAGCATTGTGAAATACTAAAAAGTAAACTAGATGTTCCAATGCTCATAAAACTGATACCAAATATCTTTTATACAAAGTCATGACTATGACAATTCGTTTGATGTGTTTGAGCTTATTATTTTCTCATTTAATAAGAGATTTTACATTTCAATTTTTAATGTAATTTTACTGTTAACCTATCATAAACGGTTTTCCTTAAATTAATATAATCACACATTAGTACAATGTTATAACGCGGCAGTACCATATAGTTTTCTCTTTGATTTTGATTTTTCTTGAACTGATTCGAAAACCATTGCTGGTGGGCTACAAGTTTATATTTCTTGTTGTTTATCCTTTTCCTTTAGACATCTCATAATTAGAAAATATATCAGGATAAAACATTTGCTTTTTATTTAATCGGGAATTATTCAGTTATAAACGGTACTCTTTATAAGTAATATATTTTATTATAATAACAACGAATTAATAAGCATAACAAATTCAGACAATGCTGAATATTTTTTGTCTTTTACGTCGTTTAGCTGATTCCAGTCTGTGCGTTTCTTGTGATAATATTGATTTGGCCGATCTGTTGATGGTAACTATTTTGTCAACTAGTCTTGGTAACAGTGAAACACGGCTAGAAGTTGGAGATGGCGATTCTTTCCTACTAGATAACATGTTCGAAGAACTCATTATTCGGGCAAAGTTTTTACCCGCCACAGTTTTATACATTGTTAGTTCCTTCACGTCTGGGGGTTTAACTTCCCCTAAGTCTGATTTTAGGAAATTTTTGCGGTGCTCTTGCTTTTTCACTTCAATTGTTTCTTGCCGCTTATCTTCTTTTTTCTCTTCTCTCATATGATTTCGTACCCCATTGGCCAATATGCTACAAATATATATACAAATATAATACTATTATTACACAATTCATGCACACATGTTTGAAAAGTTCACATTCAAAACAAAAAGATCAGAGGTGGCTAGGGCCAACGACATACCTTTGTTTTACTGTATATATACCAAAACAAACGCAGACAAATATAGGCTTTTCGTTTTATTTTATTGTGATAGTAATTACATTCGTATTTTATTCGTCTAATGATTTGTTATCGTCCCTTTTGTATCTTGTGTCTCAATTTTTCAAAAAACAAAATCTTAAAAGTTTGATTTTGGACTGAAATGTTTTGCTTAATTTATATTTTGCGTTAAAAAGCTAACATGTGTTTTTTTTTATTTTAATGTGTAATAAAGCTAGACTGTTCTTGAAATATTCGAAGGGTGAATGTTAAGTCCTATTTCTTTTTTGTTTTGCGCCAGAACTATGAAGTGTTTCAATTTCAGACAAAATAAATTCTTCGAGTCTCAACATAACATTTAATACTTTAATGGAAATATTAGTTATAAAGATTATTTTACGGAGTTTGTTTATATGTAAACTCGGTCTTCATACTCATAAAAGTAGCATAAAGTCCTCAATTTGTGAGTGAATCGGTCCGTCGAATTTAAACACCAATAAACTCATTCACAATTCCATTTTTTTATATAATTATTTTTCATACAATTGGACTTTGTATGTTACTGTTGTCGGATTAAACATAGAGTATTGTATATTTTAGAAGTTAAAACCATTATTTGTACCGTTTTTGTTTACCTGTAACTGATTTGTCCTTTTCGAGCAAGTCTTTTTGCAACTAGCTCAATTTCTCTATCACTCAGTGGAGCTCCTACTTTCTAGATAAAAAAACAACTTTTTTTTATGTTATATCAGATAATGCATGCACTAGAATGCTATCCATGAGAGACAGTATGCGGACAAAATTTATAAAATGAATGGATGGAGATTGATAACTATAATCTGTTTATGATTTTCGAAAAGGTAATACAAAAGAAAAACAACAATATGCAAAACACCCCAGAGAAAACTAAAGCACTCACTTTGATAAATTGAAAACCCTTTTTTAATTTTCGTGTTGAATAGGATCGAAGATAGAAATATACATAAAGATGTATACAAGCCTAACCCACTTCATGTGTTATCTTATGTCATGACTTCTTTGTTGGGTTTTTTCTATTCTGTTTAAAGGCTTCATTTTGCAATTTTAGACTAAAATACTGTTAGCCAATCACAACAAAGGTTAATACGAAGTCATTCTATACCATGTTCATACTAATTTATCAAAATATCCTATAGTTTCCTTTTTTATATTACTTCATAAACTTTTATCCTATGTATGTTTTCTTGGTAAAGGGTAGACAACTAAGATGTGAATCTGGACAAACGTCAATTGTAAACACTGTATGGATAATAAATTCAATACTTGGTTTAGTAATGACCTTTTTTCGGATATCTATAGCGGGTATTTCTGGTAAATGGGTAGGTAGAGGGTTCATCTCACAAAATATATTTAACCAGCGGCATTTTATTAGCCTGACCAAAATTTTGAACTTCTATCCTCTCTCAGTCTTCTGTAACTTCTGTTTTAGTTCATTTGTTTGTTTCGGGGTTTAGTGTTACGTTCATTTACTCAAATTATCTGGTTTAGTATACGGGTGAGGGATTTTCTTGCTGCTTTGAAGACCTTTGATGTTTTGTTCGTTAGTCTGGTTTCTGTGTCTTTTGTGAATTTACACCTTCAATTCCTTATTCTGAATGTTCATCATTAATGGGTATAAAATTATTATACAAAGCTTATTCAGTATTGTCAATTTAAAAAATTAAATATAAATTGAGCCCAAATAGTGCCAGAAGTAAAAGCAATATTATCTAAAATTCGGACATAAACTAACATGCAATTTTCTGCCATATGAAATTTTATTTCAATTACGTTCGCTTTTTAAGTCATACTATCATTAATCCCTTTGTTTAACGACTTTATCACTGTCATCGTTCAGGATGAATGAAATTAAACGAAAATGAAGATAAAGTATGAAGGAACGGTATTAATTCAAACATGGGAACCAACTTGCTTTTATTCCAAATGCACGTACACTACTAATTATTGATATTTACTTTGTCCGTTTATAAATTAGAAACAATTGTTGCTATTAAAGTGTACCAGCCCTTTTTTCACTTAAATATTTGTTTTTACAATTGTCACTTCTGCTTGACCTTAAGTTATAAAAAAAAACACTGTGTATTCTTACTATCATGGCTGACTGAGACTAGCCCTTTTTATTTGAATGCATGTGGTTATTAACATGAAGTTAGCTTTCATTAATTGAAGGTATACTGATGTTTATGTTTTGTTTAAAATAAATGATTACTTTACTTTCAAATTATCATCTTCCGATTTCTCAACAGTAAACTTCTTTTGTTTCGTCGTCTGGTGTTTGCAGTTAATACGTTACGCTTGGGCATGATTACACTATGTGGACCTCATTAACAGGTTTGGCTCCTTATACACAAACAGCTTTAAGAGAGTGAAGAGAAAAACGATTACCATGAACAATATTAAAGTTTGTGTTATTTCTCTTTGTAAACTTTATCTGTCTCTTCCAAATTAATTTACGAGATTTTAACATCGGTAAACATCGGCTTAATATGTTTGTACTTTGTATTTATTACGTCCCTTCAACAACCGACTGAATATTAATCTAACTCTCAACAGTTTTACATACAAATACCTGAACGCTGTATCATTTTAAAAATAAACATTTGGAGGGTATACAAAATTGTGTAAATCCGTATAAACACACGATGGAGTAATTACCTTTACTCCTCTGATAAAGTTATCTTTTGATACTGTAGATTGTGCACCACTTTCGAAAATGCGAAATAAGTCCAATATTCGGATACCCATCATCCCAATAAATCGTATCAACAGTGTGAAGGGGTCCTCCCTTCTCTCTGAAAATAAAAACAAAAACACATTTTAAAAAGACTTTTTCTTAATTTCCTTATTATTGACAATTTTAAAATGTCTTTAGAAAAAAGAATATCTTAATATTTGCAAATATAATAAAAATCTTCTAAACTTGATCAGTACAATCTGACAAACATCTCTTTTATTTTTTTTCAGATATCGTTTATATATACACTATCAGTTCCAATGTTGACATGGATTTAATTCATAAAGTTTTGTTACAACAAAAATTTCGTCTAACTGTCAAGTTGATAGTTGCAACGTTGTATTGACAATGAGTATAAGAAAATAAAATTGGAAACAGAAACTACAATATAAAGTTATAGAATTATTCATTTTGACAGTGTGAAAGAGATATAAGCTTCATTAGGATATAAATTACATTTGTTGTAGCTTAAATATTTGTGGTTGGCAATACATGTGAAATATATTAAATGTTACGTGTTTATGTGTCGTGATCATATATTTATACAAAAATATTAGTTATAATAGTTATTTCAAGAAAAAAATAATCTTTTATGAATTGATTCTCAGATACAAATGTAAGATATTGAGGCTAGTTATTTGCCCTTCTTCAAATTCATTATAGTTAGAATCGACTCTATTTCTTTTTAGTTTATACAAGTAGCATCAAAGATACCAGGCTAATAATTTTGTTCGCCGGATTTGCATTTCGTCTACAGCAGACTCATTAGTGGCGCTAAACAGTTTGAACACCAACTCAAATATGAAATCGGGGGTCATTAAAAAACAAAAATTCGCAAAAGTTGCCTATGGCCAAGTACGAGCGTCAGACATCATTGATCATCATTAAGAAATGTAAAAAGCTCATATTAGTCTTTGGATATTACTTCGAAAAGGTTATATTCTATATATTGATAGGTAACAAGATTGCACGTGATAAATACAAGTTTTATGTGCTTCGGATATAGTATTACTACCTTATAACTCTTCGTGTTGTACAAAACTGTATATTTTTAAGTAGGCTACTAAGACTAGTTTTATATTAAATTGTATATTAAGATATGCCTTTATGTATATACAAAACTAAATAAAAATTTAATACTAAATATATATATTCAATCTAGATAATCCAAACTTGTGTATAATTTTTACATTCTTATCTTTTGATTTCTGCTATATAGTGGTTTCACTTGCATTAATACCATATCTAATTACTCTAGATTTTGGCACAGTTGTTTATTTAATGATAAGTACATTGCATCTTAAAATGTAACCACAATATACCTGGCTAGAAAGTATATACTACCGTGTTACGAAATAGCGAAAGGGCTTTTGTTTCATTTTGTCTAATATTTTAGCAAGCCGCGAAGGTTTATTTTTTGGACATATCGCTTATGTCATATTCATGATGCATATGTACTATATCAATGTTTCGATGTTTGAACATTCGTGATAAAGATATTGAAATTCCCCCAAAAAAATTCTCGGATGCACATATTTTAGAAAGTATAATTTTCATTTGAGTGTATAAACCTTACCATAATTTTCCAATCATATTTTTTAGTGAAACATATACTACATAAGTTATTAGCTGATATGTGAATGATGAAATTAAGTCCAGTTATATCGTTGTCATGTTAAATGTCAAAAGCTAGCAATCTGAAAGTCAGTAATCAATGATAAAATATGTAATGCATGCATCATTCGGCATTCAAGTATGAAAACAACAACAAACAACGGATAAAGCTTACTGTGAATGACGCTTAAAGTACTAATATATTTTGGTCCTGAAAGTTACACATTAAAATACTTGATTATCACACTGCAGACAAATCAATAAGTAATATGCACATACAGTCAAGACATAGAAATACCAGGTACGCATTGAAAAATAAGCTAGATTAACTAACAAGTATGTGTTTCAGATACGGTTAATGTTTAGATCCCTATGCCCTAAATTATACATTTTTATTTTTGCTTTGTAGTTTTAATTTTAGTCTTCAACAATCGGATAAAGCGACACACATATGGATCTTTTCTTAAAGTATGCAGTTTATAATACAAAAAATAACAATTTAAAAATAGCTCCATTATCAATATTTCTTTAAAAAAGTATTCAGTAAAAGTGCCTTTAACTTATAGAACTGCAAGAACAGTTACTTGTTCTTCTCCTTATTGATTTTTTTCAAACCCTGAAAAAATTAAAATAACCTATGTTTTAACAGAAAACAATCCTATATTTTGGCAATATCATTTCTTGTGAATATTTAAATACGCCTAGCAGATACCACTTATTTTGACATTAACACGTGTGTATAAAATATCGTTTATTTTGTCCATAGCTGCTTTTACTAAAAAATAGTTGAATATGTTACATCATCTGACATTTGACCTTATCGCTTTAAACGTCTGAACTTGCATAATATTAAGTGTGTACAACACACTTGTTTTGTAAAATCCTTTATCTGGTACTTTTAAAATATTAGAAGTCCAAATACGCATTTCTTTAAGATCATCAATATTTGAAAAGTCTACATAGAATAGCCAAAATCTTTTGAGACCAGCATTCTGTAAAGGGTTTAATGTTTGTACCATTGCAAGTTTTCAGGACATTTGACAAATACTTATCTCGGATCTTTTCATAATGACATTTAACAAGGAGAAGAAATCCCACATGTCAGATAAAAACAGAGAACACCATGGTTATTTAAAACACTTTACAGATGAAACAACACCACAAATCAAGCAACATGAATCATCCCATCAACACTTGGTGAAGTCATGTGCTGCGGAAGTCCCTGCTCAATGAATATTGATGAAATGATATAGATAGGGTATATAATCATACAATTCAAAAATATGCATATATCCTCCATGAAAATTGGACCTACCTCTACCTCTTTTGATGCCAAACATGTCAGTTGAGTCCAACACACCGCCATGGGTTATAGTAAACAATCGTCTTGAAGCTATTATATGAACCTCCTCCATAACTTTAACGTTGACCGGAACATTCTATAATGAAATCGATAATTTAGATATTTGAAGCAACACTTTTGTTCTAAATGCAGAATTATTGTTTCATCAATAACTTACGGTTGAACTTTTCTTTCTAATTAAACAATAACACAATGACTATTTATATATGATATTTTTATTTGATATCTAAATCTTATATTAATCTCTTTTTGTATTACTTGATTCATTATTGAAAGAGAAACAATAAGAAAACATCAGAAACATTTAAAACACAAAGAAAATGAAAAATGGAGAGGAACCAATATAATAGACCCAACAATACAACTGAGTTTAAGTATAAACTACGCATTGCAAATCCTACATAAAACCGTGGTGATCCAGAGGGGTTGGCAGATCTAGCTTAAAATTTGTCCCTCGTGCTGTTCATGTACATACACATTCATCTATAAGTTTCATTCGGTGATGGCTCGTCGGGGAACATTGAATTTTGTTACAACTATTGGCAATTCTCCACATGTATGGCTTATAATTCAAAAAGATAAGACATTGTGTTAAATTTTCCTGATTTGTTACTGCGTCCCTCTCATATAACTTGTCTTATTCAAAAATGAAGATAAAACACAAGGAAACGGATCGTAATTTGTTTGCGGTCTTTGTAAATACATTTTAAATATGTTTCTACTAGGTACTAGTATTCAAATATTTGGTTATTCATATGAAGAAACCTGTGTAACAGTACAAGTGACAGTTAATGGCTACCATCAAGAGTAATATTTGGTACACCATTGTCAGGCTGACATTCAACAAAATCATATCATGTAAGGAGCCCTTCCAATTACTTTATGAAGTTATCAATGATAGTAAAAACATTACAATATTGGTTTTATTTGAACAATATCCTCTAATTAAATGTTATACCTCAAGACTAAGATGAGTTAAGTTACTCCTGTGACTGGAAACTGCGTGTAAAAGATTCTGTATCCCATCAACAGGTAATGGGTTGTCTCCAAGCTACAACAGTAAGAAATGTAATTTAAAGGAATTTGATTTCACTAGAATGTATGCGCGTTTACATAATTTTAGTTTGGTGTGATTTTATGTGGACATATCTTATGAACACGTAAAACGTCTTCTTGAGGAATTTAATATGTATTTTTAAAAAACCTAATAAACAAAATAAACAAAAATGTCACCTCAGATATTCAGTCAAAAAAATGTAACAAGTATCATCTCTTTAGCATTAAGATACCATTAGATGCATGTTTTTTCTATATAAATATCATCAATAATATTGTTGATTTAAGATATATAGCAGATGTACATGATCACAAGTAGTATTTAGTTAATTGTTCTAATACAAATCTTATTAACTCTAAAACCTATATTCTTTTACAGTGATTTGATGAAAACAAATGTGTTATGAGTGTATGCTATAGTAATATGATAGTGATACAACTTACTTTGAGAATCCTAAGCACATTGTTCTTTCGTAGTCCTCTGGTAAGATATACAAGACCATCCCAATTGATACGATTATTTGATAGGTCAATACACTTCAGCGACATGTTTTCTTTAAAAACATTCTCTAAAGCCAAGCTTCCCTCTATACCGAAGCCATTCATAGATAAATTGAAGTTCACTATTGAAGAGTTTTCCTTGAAAAAATAAAATTTACTAAATTATAATTGGTTTATGAGTGTCCTCTCTCATCAAGCAAAGCTTAATTATACAAAGGGCCACACAAATAAATGTCCCAAGCACTGTTCGTTCAATCAGCCTTCCTTTTATGTGTGTCTCCCATTTTACCAGAGGTTTTTTATTACAGCTACTGCATATACATTTTTGTTTCATCTTTTTTTTATAACTGCATGGATGGTTTACGGCCGACGCCATCACGAGTTGATTGACCGTAATGGAATAACCGTTTCACAAACGATATCGGATATGTTCCTCGCGTCGTAACTACAATCACCTTCTCTTTCATGAATGTGACCTACCGAATTAGACTATTTACCGGACTTGTTATAACATAAGCAACACGACGGGTGCCACTTATGGAGCAGGGTCTACTTAACCTTCCGGAGCACCTGGGATCACCCCTAGTTTTTGGTAGGGTTTATGTTTCTTATTCTTTAGTTTTCTATGTTGTGTCATGTGTTCTATTGTTTGTCTGTTTGTCTTTTCAATTTTAGCCAGGCGTTGTCAGTTTATTTTCGATTTATGAGTTTGACTCCACCTCTGGCATCTTTCGTATCTATGGTATTCATCATGTTTCTTAGTTCTTGTAACGACTATTTATCGTTTCTTTGTCATGCTTTTCCAGAAATTGATTCTATTCAGTCAGAATAAGTTGTATGGTTGATATAAGCTTCTTTTAAAAAAAAAGATAGAATCTCCAAGCTAAGATGACATAATTGAAATAATACTGATATAAACCACTTGGCAATTTGAATTTATCTGCTGTAAATTATGAAATGGCAAAAATTAAATTTTCATTGTTATTTTTACTTGACATGAGCGCATGTCTTTGATATAAAAGCTTGTAATAATTTTTTTTATAACGTCAAAAGTAATATTTATTGTTAATTTCATGTTTTAAATCCTAAATTCGCCTTTATATTAAATATTATTCAGTTATTCAGCGTTATATTTTGTGTTGTATGACTGTCAAGCGTTTGACTTCTATTGTAGATGTAGAAGAAGCCTCTTTGTTTGCAGGACAATCAATAAATCAATGAAAATTTAGGTGTTTCTTTTTCTCTCGTTAGTTACATATAAAACATACATGTATGTACAGATAAACAGTACTGGCGTTTGGTCTACGATTTAATTTTAAAAGGTGTCTCAAAGTAAAAGTACCTGTAAGCCTTTACATATTGCGAGAGCTCCCATGCGTCTAATATGATTCCAGCTCAAGTCTAGAACTTCTAGTGTATCGTTTATGGCTGATATAATTAAAAAGAAAACAATACAAAAAATTATCATAGCAATGTATATTAATACAGGCTGAACATAAAAAATTATTATAAAAGAATCAGTGGGATATACGTTAATCAGACAGCATACATTTACATACATTTATATATATGCAAGTCAACGATGAAATATAATCAATTGAAAGGCCAAAAAGAAAACAGTTAACACTTTTTAATCGTTTTCAGTAGTATTTCAGTTGTTTTCACAATTATCAATACAATGAATTGAAAATCTTATTGTAATGCTTCATAGAAAATAAACATCTCGTTACTAAACAAACAGATTTACAATTACATCAGTATGTGCTTTGATCATTTAATTATAACATTGTTTTATTGATGAAAATGTTCCAATTAATTCTATACATACTTACAAAGCGCTCTTCCGATATGTTGTGCTCCAGTAACGCCTATGTCGTTGTGACTTAGATTCATCCATATTATGGAAATGTTAGACTATAGAATATAAAACAAATAAAATGTTTTAACAAAATATTCAATAGTCGAGTTGTATAAGTATAAGTAACTTAAGTCGTCATATAACAGAACGTTTGATATAGCTCTATAAACGAAATATTTACCGAAAATTCTTATTTTGAAAATTGACTTCACCTTGAATTGTAAGTTTAAAAAAATTGTTAAATGAGAGTTCAAAAGTGTTGTATCCACAAAAGTATATGAAAAAGCTATACGCTTGTTAGTAAATACAATCGGTAACTGATGACTGGCAAACATTTAAAGCAGGCAAATCTTAATTGAGACGTTTAAAATATGTGTTATTGAAAATATTGATTTCTTTTTCAAAATCTGCAAAACATTTTACTTACTCTTATTGCTAAGCCTAAATGTTTCGCTCCATCGTCGCCAAATTTCGTACCTATATGTTGAAAAAAAGTGATGTCACAATTAAATTTTAGTAATATTACCACGATATGCAATAATCGTATTTTGTGCTTTGAACCTATGTGCTCAATTCTTTAATGTCTGTTACTACAAAAAGGCAACTTAAGTAAATGTTATAAGATTTTGATACATTTGAATAAAATGAGTTGTGAAGAATACTTGTGTATCAATATGGGAACAACCAAACATCCCGATGTATGTGTAATAGTGAGTTTGCATAATTTTAATTAGGGATTACATGTGAATTAGAGTAAAGTTTATGGTTAGGGTTAGTGAGCAACCACTTTTAAAAATAATTGGTTGTTATATATAATTCCTATAAATGACTAGTGTTTTTACATTACTGGTATAATTGAAAGTGTTATGATATTTTACAAATTCATCTATTATACAAAGATAATTTGTTTGATAAAATAAAATAAATCAATTATAGACAAATAAACCATCTGTCTTGTCCCATTTATGGGTTAATAGCTTCATTGTTAGCAGCAACCCTCCATCAGGGAAATCATGAAAGGAAATTCAAGCTCTTTAGATATAAACAACTAAGAGAGAAAACTGTATGTTCTGGTGCTGCTTGAATGTTAGAAATATAACTCCTTTAATGTTTATTGTGCTATTTTCACATTTCCTGACCGGTGTGATAATAATATGTCTCCTAACTAGTGAAAAATCTATTCTCGGCAAATGATTGGTTTAAATTTAATTGTGAAATCAATTTTTTTATTTCTTTTGAATTTTCTTATTATACACAAGTTTCCTCAAATCTTTGAAAAGGAAGGATAAAAATCATAAGAGAAACAGATCCCACCACTGTAACTCGTGTATTACGACATTTCTCCACTCTCAATAGTTAAATTTTGATTATTTAAAAAGCTCGACAAGCCTCGCCCTTTAAATATTAAAATTTAACTGTCTCGAGCGGAGAAATATCGTAATACACTTGTTACAGTTGTGGACTCTATATGTTTCCAATTATGAAGCTCAATTCATCTCTTTTGTCAACTTCCAGATGAAAGTCAAGATATGAAGTAGATTTAGCTGTATCTGTCAGATGTTGCCTTTAGTTCAATTAAAAAGATGCGTTCAACATAGTTACCAAACTTTGAATAATTTTGTGAGAGGACATCAGTCGCATATGAATAAAGGAACAAGTCGCCAAGAAAGCACAGTTGATCTCAATTGAAAGCCGATAGTTTTTTTGAAAAAAAACGCGTCTCCAAAACGCAAAAAATATGATACCAATGAAGTAACCAAGCATCTAGATAATGCCCGTTTCATAGGAAAAAAAGCATGCAGCATTTTAACAACCTGTTTATGAATATTTCACATTGGTATCGCTTTTTCTCCCAATTCAAAAATAGGATGTTGAGACAACTATCCTAAGAGATCAAATGAACTAAAACTAAACATTTACAGGTAACTGTAAGGCCTGAAAATTAACACAATGAGCATAACTCATACAGTATAGTAAGTTACAACGGAAGGAAAACAACGGTCTTATTCAAGATAAAACAAGAAGTAAATATCAATAATTGAAGTCAACAACCAACGACAGTCAATGTATTACAGGTTTCTTATTTGTGACAGACACAAAAGACGGCGGTGTGGTCAATCATCTAACCTGGGACAGTGTTTTTTCAACAAAACATAAGAACAAACTGTAAATATCAGGTGTTGGCTATTTTCCAAACCTAACCACGACATAACACTTTCTATCGTTCTTTTTCAAATCTAACTATGACAAAACACTTTCTATCGTTATTTTCCTGACCTAACCATGACAAAACACTTTCTATCGTTATTTTCCAAACCTAACCATGACAAAACACTTTCTATGGTTATTTTCCAAACCGAACCATGACATAACACTTTCTATCGTTATTTTTCAAATCTAACTATGACATAACACTTTGTATCGTTATTTTCCAAACCTAACCATGACTTAACACTTTCTATCGTTATTTTACCAAACCTAACCATGGTATTACACTTTCTATCGTTCTTTCCCAAATCTAACCATGACATAACACTTTGCATCGTTCTTTTCCAATAAAGGCAACAGTAGTATATCGCTGTTCAATACTCATAAATCCATGGACAAAAAAAAATCGGGGTAACAAACTAAAACCGAGGGAAACGCATTAAATATACGAGGAGAACAACGACACAACACTGAAATGTAACACACACAGAAACGGATCAAACCTGTTTTGGCCTTGACATTTGATATCGATATTTGAGAAACCTACTAAGGTCAATGTCATTTCTCAAACCTCTTAATAGCAATGACATTTGGTATCGATAATTTTCAAACCTTTTAATGGCATGACATTTTGTATCGTAATTTTCCAAAACTGTGCATGTCAATGAAATTAGGTATCGATATTTTTCAAATCTCTTCGTGGCAATGACATTTAATGTCGCCATTTTACAAACCTTTTATGGCAATAACATTGTGTATCGATATTTAAAACATCTGATTATAGCAAGGACATTTTAATATCTCTATATTCCAAAACTGTTCATGGCAATACCATTTGATATCTATATTTTCATACCTGTTCATGGAATTGACATTTGGTATCAATATTTACCAGACATGTTCATAGCAATGGTATCTGGTATCGCTATATATAAATTATATTTTACTGATTTTGTCCTTACCTGATAAATTTAGATGTGTTAGCCAAGCATTATTACTTATAGCTTCTTTCAACATTCCTGCACAGTTGACCGTCATTCTGTTGTTGGAAAGACTCTGTAAACAATGGACAAATATGGTATAAGTGCCAAACAAAAATATCATGGTAGTTCTATTGATAATACATTAAAAGGTTTAGACATAATAGCAGACCACATGAGCAACGCCATCCTTCGAAGATGTGAACATGTAAATAAAGACAAGAAACGAACAAGAAATGTTCAGATATCCTGACCTGGATAAGATCCCAAATGTTTTAAACACAAATGAACATAATAATACTAAAATATAATACAGGTATGGGCAATGAAGGAACGTGTATATGTACACTGAAAGAAGTTTTGTTTTAAATGTCGACATTTAATGTATATATGTTTGCACTTATATACTTAATAATCAGCAAGGCAGTGTCCATTTGAAATGTGAGTACGACTTAGCAAATTAACATTTCCTTGTAAATATTTGCAGAGCTTTCACCACAAACTTAAGTAATTTTAACAAGAGTTGCAAAATATCAAATACAAGCTTCAGTTATTTTATATAGCAGTGTGAGTATTTAACTGTATAAAAGAGGGACGAAAGATAAACCAGAGGGACAGTCAAACTCATAAATCGAAAATAAACTGACAACGCCATGGCTAAAAATGAAAAAGACAAACAAACAAACATTAAAATTGAGAATGGAAATGGGGAATGTGTCAAAGAGACAACAACCCGATCAAATAAAAAAACAACAACAGAAGGTCACCAACAGGTCTTCAATGTAGCGAGAAATTCCCGCACCCGGAGGCGTCCTTCAGCTGGCTCCTAAACAAATATATACTAGTTCAGTGACAATGAACGCCATACTAATTTCCAAATTGTACACAAGAAACTAAAATTAAAAAAATACAAGACTAACAAAGGCCAGAGGCTCCTGACTTGGGACAGGCGCAAAAATGCGGCGAAGTTAAACATGTTTATGATATCTCAACCCGCCCCCTATACCTCTAGTCAATGTCGAAAAGTAAATGCATAACAATACGCACATTTAAAATTCAATTCAAGAGAAGTCCGAGTCTGATGTCAGAAGATGTAACCAAAGAAAATAAACAAAATGACAATAATACATAAATAACAACAGACTGCTAGCAGTTATATTGTAACTGACATGCCAGCTCCAGACTTCAGTTAAACTGATTGAAAGATTATGATTTCATCATATGAATATCAGGCATAATCCTTCCCGTTAGGGGTTTAGTATCATACCATCATAACATATATGAGAAGAACATAACCCGTGTCATGCCAACAACTGTTTTTGAATAAATGTGTTTAGTTCCGACTAGTACACATGGCACAACATAGAAAACCAAAGAATAAGCAAAACGAACGTCACCAAAAACTAGGGGTGATCTCAGGTGCTCCGGAAGGAAAAGCAGATCCTGCTCCACATGTGGCACCCGTCGTATTGTTAATGTGATAAAACATCTGGTAAATAGTCTAATTCGGTAGGTCACATTCATGAAAGGGAAGGGGATTGTAGTTACGACTTAAGGAAAATATCCGATATCATTTGTGAAACGGTTAATTTACGACGAGATGATTTCAACTACATCATTTTGAACTCTTAGTTTAATAGCTTCCGTGTGAGCATCCACCCTCTATCAAGTTAATCATGATAGGAAATGCAAGCACGGGAATATCGTATCATTTGGGAGATATATACCCCATATGCAAGTGCTGCTTGAATGTTGCTTCTTAGAAATGGAAAGTTCACAATTGGAAAGCTGAAATCATCTCTTTTGTCGTAAATTTTGTTTTCAACCGACCCTTATTGTCAATTTCTAGATGTAAGTCAAGATATTAGGCCGACTTAATTACATACATATACACTAGTATGTATCTTACCAGGCTAGATATAACATTGTTGTAATTCAGTAGTTCTATCACATGCAGCATTCCCTCTTCACTCATTCTGTTGTCTTCTATATCGACACTCTCCACCCTACTGTTATGCTAAAATAAAGCATGATATCTTATTACATATGGCACAGTTACAGTTGCAATTAATGATGCAACAATATTTTTTCTTTTGTTATGCATTTCAGTTCTAATATCTAAAATTTTCTAAGAACATTTCTTCAACATCGTACAAAAGTCTTTTTTTTTAGGACACCTCTTTGGTATGCAATGCTTCCAAAATCATTACAATACATATCTATCTAATCATTGCTATTTGTGCTGAAAAGTGTGCAGCTTTGTTAAAATGTAGTTCCATTTACCACCCTATGGATTATATTCCGACACACGCCGATGAAGATATAATTTGAATCACCTGAAAAAATCTAAAAAGGAGTTAAATAACAGAGTACCTGACCAGTATTCGAGTACAATTTGTCATAATGACGTAATACTGTATAAATAATAAGGTAGACATGTATCACTGATATGCACTTATAAAGCCTGAACTAGATTTTTTGGTTTGCTATCATATTAAGATGGAAACGCCTGTCTGACACTATCAGACCATTGTATACATTTGTAGCACGCAAGAGAATTTCAATTTTCTTGTTTCTTTCGTGTTTTATTTAATTAACTACAGTTGAAATCAAAGGTTATACTTGTCTAGAATATTATTGTTTGAAGTTGGAATGTAGCATGGCATGATATCTTTATAATACGAAATCATGTAATGGGTTTCTTTATCTTATTTGAAACATACTTTTTTGTGAAAAAAGTCCATCCCCTTCCACTTCTAGAAAAAAAAATGAAGTTACATGCAGTAGCAAGATACCTACCAGAAGGCCGTACGCTAAAGCAATAACATCGTTAGTGTTAAGTCCAACATACTGAACGCTTATTTCCTGAGTCTGCAATTGTTCAAATATTTTACGAATGGGAGGATTTCCTAATTGTTCACATGCATGTATATAAGAATAATGACCAATGTCTATATCTTCTTTCGCTTCATCTTCTGATTCTCCTTCGTCTAGAAAATATTCATAAAAGCAAAATATATATTAGTTGTATAATGATTTTTTTTCTTTAATATAAATGTATGTGATTGTATATTCTAACTTAATGTAGTGTAACCTAAAGTAAGTAAAAAATAATATCAAATGTGGTTTTGAATAACCAGTTTAAATGTCAATTCGAAATGGTTGGAAATTAAAAAAAAGACCAAGCACGATTTTCCTCAAACCAGAAAACGGTTATTTAAAGGGGCACTAGCTGTCAAATTCATGGTCACCGATTTGTCTCAAATTCTCATATTTGATTTATAACAATGTAAAACATTTATCCGACCTACCAAAAGTTTAAAATAAACAGTATACAGAGCATGGTATAGATAATAATATGTAGGTTCGTTTCGTGTGTATGTTAGTCCAGACGCCATCTAATTATCTATTGATTTGACCTCAAATGACCATATAAGCGATGTAAACATAAATAACGATATGAATAGATTAAACCAACACGTGCAATTGGATTTTTATAGGTCGGTTTGATTTTATCTTATAGATTAAAAAATTATGTGTCTCATTGTTTTTAATCGTATAAAAATGATTTTATATAGATCGAATCAGTAATCAAATGATTTACCGTAGTTTCACTTTCATTGTTGACATTCTTTTTCTTTAAATAAACTGTACACATATAATGCATGCGTTGTCAATCTCTAGCGAGGGATTAAATTGAAGTTCACATGAATACGGATTTAATGAGGTCGGCTAATTCACAAGTTTGCAAGTGAAACAGTAAGTATCAATGTTTCATCGCTTTATTTGACAAAATTAAACCATTTTGGGTGCTAAAAGCGAATTATTATTTCACTATTTCACTTTCATTATTGATTTAATAACAACAAAAAATTTACTTTAGTTTTTTATATATCTCGTAGCTAGTGCTCCTTTAAAATAGATAGACACGAGCCGCGATTTAAGCTGGCGAAAACTTTGGTGGACTTTATGTTAATGACGTCTATTGTAATAGCCAGTTCATTGGTACTTTCAAGATAAGATAAATGCAAAATGCTTATAAACAAAAGTAGATCGGTTGTTATCTATGATGGCTGTTAAGAATTCAATCACGTCAAGTATTTGCAACAAGCAAATGTTTCACACTCATCATTTGCGATATCTTGAATAAAGCCACTAAACAAAATCAATCTCATGATTTACTTCCAAATAAAATGGTTAAAACACGTGTTGGATTAAAAGTAAAACAGCAATCAGTTTTTTTTGTGGAAATTGCATTTTGTACATGGTTCTCCATCCCGCTGAATCTGAGAATGATTTTAGATGGACATTCAAAATTGAATAAAGTGTTAAACAACAACAAAAAATCTTAGCTCGCGAACTATTCAAATTTGTGTATAGCATTTTTATTGGTCAAGTAACCATCTTATGCTGCTTAACTTCAGGATTGATTTCCGCTTCAAACTTTATTCAAGCGCCACAGATGAGTGTTATAAATATGAAACAATTAGCCTGACAAATTATAAGAATGTTTGTTTCTGATTATAAAAACAAGAAAATGTGGTATGATTGCAAATGAGACAACTCTCCACAAGAGACCAAACGACACAAAAATTGACCGATATAGTTCACCGTACGGCCTTCAACAATGGTCAAAGCTCATATCGCTTTATGAAACTCAGTTTCTTTTCAAGAACACGAAAACAACTTTGTTGTCACAATATATATAGAGACTTTAATTGAATTTCACGTTACTAGAAAAGAAGGATTTAATATTTTAAAGAAACCTTAGGCATTGTAGTCAAACTAATTAGTTATTATAACATTTCTGATTAATATATTTATATCATGCGGAAATTGACGATAAATAAAACGTCAATTAAATACATTTAATATCCAAGCAATACAAAATCAGCTATAATATACTTATTGGGTAAATAAACATCTAAAATGAAATGTCAAGATTAACAATCTTTTAATCTTAATTGTCGTCATTTCTAAAATATTTAATGAAAATATAACTAATTTCTTTTTTTTTTTAAACAAAATCATGCAAAATAAATGTTAAATTTTTTTTTTTTTAATTTTTTATCAAATTAATATCAATTATATCCAAATTAACAATAAGTAGTAGGTCTTATGACACCTTTAATACTATAAATTGATTCTTACAAGTTTTTGCTGGAATGTATTCCTGTTGAAATAGTTTTTTGTGTGTTGAAAATGCCATCAACTTTTGAATTTCCATTGTAGTGACAGGACTCGCAATTTTTCGTTTTCTCACGATCTTGTTTTTCGCCTTTTTCCGTGTGGGTCGGAATATAGAACCATCTTTGTTAAAAATTTCTGACTTCTTTTTCCCTCTTTTAGATTTTTGAATACTAGCGACTACTTGTCTTTCGAAACGATCATCCAATTCCTTTCGTATTTCCTTTGATTTACGTTTTTGTTTCGAGTGTCCTCGAATTAAACGAGTTGATTCATTCTTTAAGTTTGGTGGATTGAATAGTATTGGTAACTGCACATATTCCAATTTGTTTACAGATGTCTGAACTGATTTATCTTCAAACTTTGAACGTCTTTTGTCAACTTCTTTTCCGTCTACCGGAGTAAATATACTGGTTTTGTCAATACCCGAAGTGCAGATGTCTCCTTTTAAATTAGATTTATGTTTCGAGTTAGAATTATAACTTCCATTTTTTGTTTGTTGCGTATGTTGCTTATGTTGCTTATTAATAGTTTTACATCCAATGTGTTCCTTTTCACCAATCACTAAATTTGATATTTCAGAATAATGGTTGGAATATGTAAATTCTCTAGATTTACTTTTATCTTTTTTACTCCGGTTTTTACTTCTGATATCACTAGACTTTGATGAAACAACGCCATTCAAACATGGTGTTTGTTCAGGTTTTGATCTGGTTATATAATTCTTCATAACATCATCGTCTTTATAATAGAATCTGTTTAAAGACTGTTTATTTGTAATGTTCCGTGTTTTGATTGCTAATGTATTCATACCGTATGTTTTGCCTGTAGCTGAATGTTTTAAATAGCCAGATTTTGTTATTGTTTTGGGTTTAGGATTGTCATGTGTCTGACCACGGTCACTTGAGTATATGGTCGCACTAAGTTGAGGTTTGATAATTGAATTCGATTTCTGTTTGTTAGTATTGGTACTGACATTATCGTTAATGGCGGGGTTAGAAGTGAATATTTTCTGTTTGCTATCACTCTGTTTTATAGATAGTTCTGTGTTTGATCTGTTTATACACATTTTACTATTAAGTTTATCAAATCTATCTACGTGATTGTTACCTGAAACATGCGGATTTTCACATTTGTTTCCTAATGTTACGTTTATATCATTCGAAACACATATCTTTTCTCTACCGAACTGATTCAACGTTGCATTCATGTTATCTCTTTGTTCATATGGGCTATGAGCATCACTCGTTGATCTGGTAAAATCAATTGTGCTGGAACTACTAGACACATTGTTTTCAGAAAATGATTCATCCATGTATAGGGTATTCTCGTCACTAAAAATGTCTGAAAATTGACCTGAATGTTTTGTGCTTTGTGACAGACACTCACGATCCTCTTCCAATTCATTCAGCATAATTCCTCTCTTTGGACTATTCCTATATGGTAAAGTGGTAATTTGTCTATTTCTCTTTGATTTCACGCTAGCACTTTCAACTCTCTTCAGTTTATTTATCCTGAGCATTGTAATTGATGAAGTAGTTTTGTTTTCAACATATTCATCATTACTTTCATAAGACATCACTCTATTCTAAGTTTTTACATTTCATTCAGCTTTGTAGTTGATTTTACTCTTCTGTCGTACGATTATAATCATTTTGCGGTTCGATCTCCATGTGGTAAATCCTGAACTTTTTTCATGCATATATCCACTTATATGGTTTCATCTGTTGATGGTAATTTATCCTCTTTCGCTTTATTAAATGTTACGTACATCGGAATTGTTGATATTGTTTTGGTTGTTTTAACTGCACTTTAAAGTTAAAATGGAATTTCTATAGAATTTAACTAAAACTTTCTTCCATTAAAAAGTATCCCTCTTATTGTCTTTAGCTCTTACATGTTTGATGTTCTGATGCATACTTTTCTTGTCACTGTATAGTTTATCTTCTTCTATACACATGTCATCTTTCAATATCTTACTTAACAATGTGTGTTCCTTTTTCATGAAAAACTATATATTTTGTTTTCAATCCAAATTGTGTTTTCTGGTTAATAATACACAGCAGTTTCTTATCAAAATCATAGGGGAAAAACGCTTGGGAAATGTTCTCATGATATATCGTTTCTCCATTTTAAACCATTTGTATTTCTAGATATTCATATTTTATTTATGCAATTTATATTGTCCACATTGCATATTTGATATTATAAGCTATATTGAAGTAATTGAGTCTATGCGGTTGGTAAATTTATCACGCGATATAAATTCCATATATTCTATTAAAAACAATACCTTTGTTTGACCATATTTAATTTTAGATTACTTTTAATTCTGTAGATTCAATTATTAAGCATTTTCAATGAGCATAAAAATAAGAAAACTGCACTCGCATCCAATTATAGCACCCGAGATCATTGATTCCTTATTACGAGTAAAGTTTGCAACGAATTAGGCGATACCGTAAATATAAACAGCATTTTTGTCTCCCCAGTATAATTGCAAAATTTAAAAAAAAAAGGCAATTTACAGAAGAATAAAACGAAATGCATGTGCTTTATATTCGAAAAATTAAGAATATTTTTTTGTCCTAAAAGGTCACTTGGAATCAATTTTTCATGCCATTGTTTAAACTCTTAAACTACATGCGTATGTGCATATATATTTGACGCTGAAAGTTAAGGAATGTCATGATTTAGAATTAAAAGAATAGATTGAAAAGAAACAAAAAAATCTATTTCAACTTACATCTTACATTGGTATTGATTAACACATTAATATTAGATAGTTTTATATCAATTATGTTAACCTCTCATGAATACTTGATAAGTTCAATTATAGAATTAAAACAGTTTGTTACCGTTTCTTAATTAATTGTTGCCTTCTATAAATGCCGAACTCCACCGAAATATATTAATTTACTGATGATTGCTGTAAATATTTATTACAAAAATGTATGTAAAGTGGAACAGTCCTCAATGCCATGATACTGGCAATTATTCTACATTTTCAAGAATCATGAAGCATCCAGACTCTCTGTGTTTTATAGACCCCCTCTAGTGACCTCCAATATAAATACTTCATTATTCAAGCTGATAATTAACGCTCTTCTTAAGGTTAAATACTATTGTGCCAACTAAAACAGCTCTTAATTTTCATTATTGAGTAAATATGAAACTGTTTCAGCGTTGATATTGAGAAAAGTCCATAAGTCATTTGGATTTCCAACGACCATGCACTGGCTGTGCATCGCTCCTTTCATATTAAGGGGGATACCTTTGATTTCAAAAATCCAATCCTGTTATGTTTTTTATTTCATCCTAGCCCCCGCCCTATCAAAATCAAATGGTAGCTCTCTATCCTGTACATTTAAACTCTCATTTTTTTTTATCATAATGACCCTCTTTCTTGAATCGAACCTCTTTCTTGTATCACACAATCTGTTCCATACCATCTTTTCAAACTGAAGTGAAGCTTCATATCTGACCTTAATGAAATATAAATAGACAACAGAAAGTTTGACCAGCAAAAATTGATACTTTCCTTACTTTCCTTGTTTTTGTTGCTATATATGTACAAGTAACAAGCTATTATTCGTGTACTGTACACGAGTAATAGTTTGTTCGTTTCTATAAAGATTTTAGCTACATTTACCCTTGAAGAGAGAATCACTGTTATTGTATTGCGTTGTCAAATAACTACTTGAAAATTTGTTCCATCCTTAACTAATACCGTTAAAAAAAGGTTGAGAGAAGTAGACATCATGCTTCCACCTCCCCATCCCCCTTTGACCATTCTTCTGTAATGGTCAGCTACTGATATCACAAAAGGTTCATTTATTGAAGTATACGTAGATTAAATAACACATAGTGTTCAGACCATATAGGGATAGAATCTCCGCCCTATATAAACCATGTATGTTGTCTTGATTTTCTCAATTATGAATATTGGTCAACATATAGGAAGAAAACTAACGAACTTGTAAAAACAATTAAAATCATTTGACAGAAAAAGAAAAAAAACCATGGTGCAGGTATTGTATTAATAAAACCCAAACTTTGATTGATTGATTTTTGGTTGCTAAACGTTTAGTGGCAAATATTGCGTGCATGTTTCAGATGACAATCATCTGCAGTCTAAGAACTATGTCCTTCGTAGAAAATTGATGAAAAAAAGGAGAAATTTTCTTATTTGAAGATTTTTTTTCTCTGAATATTCATCAACAAACATGGTGGATATCCGTATATTTTGTCATCTAAATGGCGTCAGTTTATACATAAATTGTCTTCTTTAGATATGTTTTATAACTTTCCTTTTCGTTAAAAAGACAAAAAATTAAAAAGCTTACCTCTTTTGTGACAAATCCAACACCTACAACTACTAGTATTTGCCATTATCATTTATTGGCCATTTTCGTAAAAATCTCTATTTCCGAACCGGAACTCACTTAAACCTTTTTATTATTTCCATGCATTATTAAGCTGAAGATTCTGTTTATCATTATTGTACATATATTTAATGAGCCTTGCTGATGAGTTTTGATCTTTTAATGAAAAACTTGTTTCATTATTTTCCTGTCGCCATTTATACTTTGTTATATCATGTGAAACATATCACTTTTTTTAGCAAGTTAATAGCATTTTTTTTTAAATTCAAATTAAAAAGACATTTGGAAGAAAAATGTGCTTTTTATGTGATATATATTGGGTGTGTGTTAATATGAAATTTACATTTAAAAACGGATACAATATTAATATTGTTAGATTTTACTAACAATGTTTCATAGTTTTCATCCGCAGTTGAATTTAAATCAATTTCTACAAATTGGTTATTTTTGGAAGAAAATTACAGTTATGCATGTAAACACATCCATATTCTGTGTTGATCTGATGCATTTCTGCTTTCCAGTCTAGCTTAGATCAATAGAACATTGTCAATCCGTTAAAGGTAGATGTAATTGAAACAAATACAAAAATTGAATTGTCAATTATTTATTGATGTTGTAAAATTGTCTTTAAATGGCCACATTTACATATGGTTTTGTAGGCGGGTTTGGCGTATTGAATTTATCTAAATAAATATAACTCTTTGTAAATGCTGTATGAATTTGTTAACACGAGAAAATCAAAAGTCTATAAGACCTACGAATCACCATAGATCTCGATTTGCAACTCGATGCTACCGGTATAGCTAGTTCAAGCATTTTACTATTGTTTTTATCAATTTGAAATTAACTTTTACTTTTTACAAATATTTGTATCCCTGATGGTGATAGCCGACATATTACCTTTTCTGACGTTCCTGAGAAAGATAAATCCAAAATACGACATATAAAAAAGAAGATGTGGTATGATTGCCAATGAGATAACTATTCACAAAAGACCAAAATGACACAGACATTAACAACTATAGGTCACCGTACGGCCTTCAACAATGAGCAAAGCCCATACCGCATAGTTAGCTATAAAAGGCCCCGATAAGACAATGTAAAACAATTCAAACGAGAAAACTAACGGCCTTATTTATGTAAAAAAATGAACGAAAAACAAATATGTAACACATGAACAAACGACAACCACTGAATTGCAGTCTCTTGACTTGGGACAGGTACATGCATATTGTGACGGGGTTAAACATGTTAGCGGGATACCAATCCTCCCCTAACCTGTGACAGTGGTATAACAGTACAACATAAGAACGAACTATAAAAATCAGTTGAAAAAGGCTTAACTCATCAGATGGGCAAAAATACAAGTGGACGTGGCCAGGTACTTATACATCCCGACACAAAAAAGATACAATGAACAGATCTGAGAGTACTTGCAGTTATCTGATAGCTAGTTCAAAGCCACTAACAACTAATAAAAAAAATCATGCATCTAAGACATGCCTATTTAGAAAGTGTGGTTTGCTTTTCAAGCTTTGTTCGCTGGTGGAATTTAATGGTTTTCACACTGATATGATTTATAGCATAGCGGTCTTAAATTCTCCGTTGATAATTTGAAAGAACAAATCTCTAAACTCACCCGGAGAAAGTTGACAAAAGATAGTTGTCTTCTATTCTCATACGATCCCTAAAAGTTATATAGCTCCTCATGACGATAATTATATTCAAGCAATTTTTTTTAATTTTTTTTCAGCGTTCTTGATGAAGGTTTTCAGGAAAAGCGCTCCTGACGCACAAAAAACTAAGACTTAAAAAAAGAAATATACAGTCAAAGGGAAATTACTGTATTTGTTACTGAACCATTTAAAAAGTTATGAATCAACAACACAACCAAACCCCAAATTCATTTGCCCAAATTTCGTCACATCTCTATGGTTATTACAGTATAATAACAATATCATTCAATTAAAAACATTGGTACTGTAGGCCAGGTTTAAGAACATGGTTTAAGAACACTAGCTAGTCCATTAGGCGGATCCAGGGCCCCCCCCCCCTTTCGTGGGAAAAATGGTTGATTATATAGGGAATCACTGAAGCATGAATGGAGCGGGCCCCCTCTTAGGTCAGTCAGCGGGCCCCCCTTAGGTCAAGTTCTGGATCCGCCACTGTAATGCGTTTTGTTAAAATATACTTTTTCACCTGTTTTGTCTTTAGGAAAACGTTGCATGTGCCGCATTAAGAACCATCTACCAAGAAATGTGTTTTGCATGCATATATACGAATAAAAATTGCCGTTATTATCAAACGCAATCACAGTTAGGTTTGAACGTTGTTTTCATTTAAGACTTGTTTATATCTATACATTTGTATATTACCATACAATGTACATAATTTATGAAGAAAAATCCTTACCGCTAGCATCAAGGTCTGTGTCAAATTCTCTGCTTGTCGTTGATTTTTCTTCATCGTCGCTTGCTTTGTCACCTTCGCTGCCATCGTCAGAAATATCATCACTCTCCTTCTGGTCTAAACCTGAGTCGACGAAACTTAATTCTTTGCTCTTAATCGTTTTCTTATCGTCATAAATTGACTGCTGTCGACTGAAGACTCTTGATTTATGTATTATGTTGTCATATATGTCTCTCCGTACTGCATGCCAATGTGAGTTTGAAGCACTTGCAACATCAACTTCCGAAATGTTATCATAACTTTGTGTAGTGCTGGAGAACGATTTACTGGTACTTGTTAGGGTGTCCATATTTCATCTGGAATACCACATCTTATGATAAAGTTACATAACCATGCATTATATTTGTATATAATACCTTAAAATGTTTAAAATTTTGTGCATATGAAATAGTTTTAAAAGGAAAATGTCATTAACGAAATTATATATTGTAATGAAATTGTTGCATTTTGTTATACATTCAAATTTGACAGTTAAATCGTTTGATTTTTAATACAATCAAATTAATTTTATTTTATTTGTTCTTTTTTTTAACTAACAAAAATGGAATTTGAATTTAATACTATTAATCGAGTAGCTTGTGGGATATATTATATACTAACTAACTTTTATGTAACTTCTGAGAAATTTAGATTAAGAATTTTGACATCCTAATTTCAAAATTAAACTATAAAATCAAATAAATTTAAACAAATGATAACACAGGCTTGAATTTATAGTGGAGGTCGAAAATCTAATGTTTAAGAATTTTTTTCTCAACTTAACTGGGAAAAAAGAGGGGAAATCTCAGGCTTCGTTGTTTGTAAGTTTTAATGTAAAGGTTAAAGTTATTTCTTTGGAAATCATACGGACGCCATCATGATTAGGTTACATGTAACAAATAACCTCTGATAAGTCCAACTTGACGTAGCCACAATCCCGGCTGTTTTCCCTCGATTGGGAAATCACCAAATCGCACTAATATTGACCAATACAACTAAAGCCACATGCGAATCATGATTTACTTATCTTTCAAGAACCTGAAATCAACACAGTTGTAATTGGTTCATTCTTCTTAAACTTTCATTTTCTTTTAATTTTTTTGCAGACAGCTGTTGTTGTTTTTGTCGTCTTTGGGTTTCTTTACGAACCCTGAATCTTATTTCCATTCAATAACCTCCGTTTCTCTTTTTTAACAGAATCGGATGAAATTATATTGAAACAGTTCATATTTTTATCATAAATACGGCCGTTAGTTTTCTCGTTTGAATTGTTTTAGTACATTGTCTTATCGGGGCCTTTTATAGCTGACTATATGCGGTATGGGCTTTGCTCATTGTTGAAGGCCGTACGGTGACCTATAATTGTTAATATTTGTGTCATTTTGGTCTTTTGTGGATAGTTGTCTCATTGGCAATCATACCACATCTTCTTTTTATATATATAGTGCCTGATTATTTTAACTTTTTGAAATTTTGAAAAAGGTCAGGAAATAAAATACTAAAGGAGGCAATCCGAAATCAAGAAAACAATTAAAACTGACAATATTATAACCCGAGTTAAATTGACAAGCAAAATAATTTAAACATTTTTCATAGAAATAAAGATAAAGAAAACATTTTTTTTTTATTTTAGCTTTAATTTTTCTTTTCAATAACCCCGCAGTAAACTTTCAATCTACTTCCCTAAAATAAGTTACTGAACGAAAAAAAACACCAAATACAAATATAACAGATATAAAGTCTTACCCTAGATCAAAATGCTGATAGAATTCAAGTGTGCTCTCGTGTAACCCTTATTTCCTATTGATTAACCATTGTTTAATAACTGACTTTTATAAATTAATTACCACTTTTCTATTGTTTTGTCTCGACTAAAAACGAGGAAATCCAACATTCGATAGTCCATATAAATTATTTATTGAATTGCGTTCCTTTATGATTCTCATTTCTTTGAGATTAGTAGCTTGAGGCTTGTTTTGAGATCAACTTCATGAATAATTTATGCTGTTAAATCATTTGTTTTATATTGCATGAAGATTGATTAATATTTGTTATCGAAATAAGGTAACACATAAAAAAAATAGGAAAAACTGTTAAGCAAATTATTTAATGGTTAAACTTATATCATCTGAAAGTTTTTCGGATTTGACTTAACTTAGGATAGTGCCATTTACCTAAACAAACTTATAAAATGAAATTTTGTCTTCAATACCAAACACATGTCATCGTTTCATATATACAAGAAATATATATATACTTGCTGTTCGGTGTGAGCTAATGCTCCGTGTTGAAGGCGAGACTGTACTTTGACCTATAATTGGTAACTTTTTATACATTGTGACTTGGATGGCGAGTAGTCTCATTGGCACTCGTACCACATCTAATATATTATATAGATACGATAATGAAATAAATTACTTAGTCTAGTAGAACTGGCGCCAATGATCTCGCTTTGGTTTCCGATGCCTTGTACATGTAGTTTATGATCGCTCGTTTTTCAAATATCGATGCCTGTACCAATAAATAATTTCAGAAGTGTGTTTGGTTGCTTTATAGAAAGTGGTAGCATCCAAGGGCGGTGTTCTCGAAAGTATCCCAAGATTCGTCCCGAGACACATCTTAGACCAATTTTAGGATGGACTTAGGATAAACTTTGGACACTCTTAAGTTGTGTCTCGAAGCTATCTCAGACGAATCTTATGTTAGGACGTCCAAAACATATCTTAAGTCCAAAATTGTAAATAGTTAAAGAAGTATTTGGACAAAACATTTATTAATGACAAAATTATTTAATAAAATTGTTTACGAATTTTATAATAACATGTACAAAATTAAATGTATAATTACAAACGTAATTATATCAAAAAGGATTGTAATTTAAACTGGAAAACAATTTGTTTTGAAATGAGAATCAAATTTGTAGTGTAATCGTATCGTGAAACACGAAGTTCAAAGTTTAAAATCATGCACATTTTTTTTATATACGAGCAAATAACCGATGGTGCGTTTCATTTCATGTTCATTTTCACGTAAAATAATGAGCAAAAAGAGGATATCCAAACTTTATTACACTAGGATGAAGATATGATGATCTTAAAGACACCTCGTTGGGTGTCCTAAAGTTAGGACAAAAAATGAGATATATCATAAGTTAAAAGAGCTTCAAGAACACGACTTAGGACAAAGACTTGTCATAAGATAGAATGATAAATCCTAAGATAGCTTCGAGAACACCACCCCTGTTTCTAATCCGGAATTTCATTATTGGTATCCTCGTATGATAAAGTCATGTTCGTTTATAAGAGGCAGTATCTCTGTTTTAAAATTTTGTGTGGAAAACTTAAAACAAAGATACTTTCTTATCTATAAAATATACAAAAGAACGTTGACTTCTATGAATCAATGTCAGAGTAATATACTTTCCTTTAGTGGTCTCTGATTATTTGTATTTACCATAGCAACTGTTACCATTGTTCCATTTTTTAATAGTGCATGCTGAGACTACTATAACATGTGTTATAGTAGTCTCAGGTGCATGGACAACAAATTTCAGTCCTAATTCGTCAAATTTGTCTCATCAGCAATCATACCAAAACTATATTTTAATTAAGTCTATTTTCAATTGTTTTTTTCTGAAATAACAGACAGTTTGAGACACATCTTTCAAGATAACATTATTTTATGTTTTTTAATCACAAACTATTCAATTGTCTTGAAACGTAAAGAAACTTTAGATAATGTTTAATAGTATTTCGTCTATATTTGCTTCTTTGCCTGTGTGTATGCATTTGGATCAGGAACAACATTAATATGTTGAAATTGTAATTTTAAGAAGTAAAAATACATAAAATGCGTTTCACAATTGCGTGTTTGGTTTTACGTATGTTTGTAACGGAATGAAAAGATTGGCTACATATACTAGTAAATAAAATGTTTGGGACTGAATTTATAATTTAATGTTTTACCTAAAACATAAAGGTTTAAAGTTTCAAAACAAGAAAATAATAAACAAAAATAAAAAATGAAAATATATGAACAAGGGTGATCAATTGCAACGATGTACGGATAAACACAAGAGGCATGTTCCCAATATGTATAATTTTTTCGTTGAACTTTGGTTGTCTTTGGTTTTAACTGTTTTTAATAGAATTACATTTTCATTTTTAATACTCAATGTTTTATTTCCTCTATGGAATATCTACTGTTGAGCTGTTTGTGCTTTTTATTTTAACAATTATGGCGTTTGTTCTTCTACATTTTTTGTTTTGTTTTGTTTCTCATTCTCTTTTCTGTATACAACAATGTTACAGGTGAAAAATATATCATCATATTCTACAAAAAAACACTGATGAAACTGGATATAAAAAATATATTAAACAGATGGAAGATAATTGGAATGCAAGATCAGTTTATTAGAAAAGCATAAAGATAGTAAATGAACATCACAAAACCAAGTTATCAACAATATACGTGTAAATGGTATAAAATAATTATAATATTATTAAATATAAAATATATTCAAATATAAATGTTTCAACATATATATCACAATATAAGACATACAATTCGTGATTTAACATAAAATAAACAATGATAGTTTTTCTTAGTATTTCCTGAGGATGAAAAACGCGACTGAGGCCACCAGACAGAACAGAAGTATAACAGGGGAGGTCATCATTTGCGCTGAAAATTAAAAAAGAGTAAGATGTATTGACACACATTTGGTAATATGAGCTCATTTAATATTATAATATTCAAAACTTAAATGTGTTTTCTTGTATGTGTCTGCGTTATAGCTGTAAATAGTTCGTTCGTCTGTAATGCAAACTGAAAATTACTTCCAGAAATTAAAAAAGAAAAAATACAAGATTTAAAACCTGACCTTTCCTATCACAAATACATGTATGTGACAAGAAAAAATGTTTAAGTAGATCATATCCAGCATAAATTATATCTAAAATTTTCTTTTCACTAATAGGCGACAAAAAAAAAATGATTAAGTAGGTCATGTGCAGCAAAATTTATATTTAACATTTTCTTTTGTTTTGTTTATTGTAATAAATGTAATAAATAATAAGAAGAAGGATGGATTAAACCGGATTTAAGGTACATGTAAGTAAAAGTAAATCACAAAAAATACTGAACACAGCGGAAAATCAAATCTTAAAGTTCCTAGTCACATGGCAAAATCAAATGACAAAACACATTAAAAACGAATGGACAACAACTGTCATATTCCTGACTTGGTATATTTTTTTTGAGATAAGACGTGGCACAGTACTTGTCTATCCCATATTCATGTATTTGGTTTTGATGTTATATTTGTTATTCTCGTGGTGTATTGTCTGTTGCTTGGTCCGTTTCTGTGTGCTGTTGCGTTTCGGTGTTGTGTCGTTGTTCTCCTCTTATATTTAATGCGTTTCCCTCAGTTTTGGTTTGTTGCCCCGATTTTGTTTTTTGTCCATGGATTTATGAGTTTTGAACAGCGGTATACTACTGTTGCCTTTATTTGGTACAGTCATTTTCAAATGTAAAAATGGTGGATTGAATCTGGTTTTATAGCGCGAAATCTCTCACTTGTATGACAGTTGCATCAAATTTAATAGTATGTTTAATGATGCATATTTTTTCTGGAAGTAAACGATCAAAGGAAAATAAAGCATTATTTTCGTAAATTATGATAATTCCTTATCAACCATTAAGACTTTTCGATAAAGTAAGCACTTTATGAAATTCATTTAAAGGTTGTACGTGATTAATTATGAAACATTATGACTTACAAGGTGCAGCACTTGGACATGCGGCTAGAACTAAAGGATCACATCCTGAGTATCCAGTTGATTCATCACTTTCGTCATCACAGTCTTTTTCACAATCGCATACAAAGGATGCATCAATGCATTTTGTCCCGCCAGTTGCACAGGTAAACCATCCAATTGGACATAGCTAGAAAATATCAATAATTCACCAATGATTTTTTAAGTCTTGATTGCTTGCTGTTTGGTGTGATCCAAGGTTCCGTATTGAAGACCGTACTTAGACATGTAATGGTTCACCTCTACAAATTAAGACTTTGATGGAGAGTTACCTCATAGGCACTCACACAACATAGTCATATACTAGTAATTATTTATATATCTGTGATACTGATTTACTGGTGTGTGGTTATTATGGTAGACTGAAATTATAATGCTTCACAAAAAGCATGGGGGAACTTTGCACTTGACAACTTTCTCAATTTCTATTAGTGGCACCAATATTTGCCGAGACGAAACGGAGATGAAAAGTTAATTTTGATTATGCATTCTTGGTTGTTTACCGGCAGCCGAGACTATTTTGGTAAGAATGGTTTAAATCCATCAATGAGAGTCGGTATCAAGTTATTGTGTCTACATTATGGTTATATATCGTACTATTTTTTTTCGAAAAGGGGAGAGGTATAGACATGCTTTTCAGTGTAGGCATCTTGGCATTGCACAAGGTCATGTTTTTAACGGACTGTTATTGACGTATAAACACTAAATCAATCGGATGTTGGATGTGTACTGATTTATATTTTAGTCTAACATGATTGATTTTTTTATTATTTGTTATTGAATTTTAAGTAGCTGTCAGTTGCTGCAAGCATTCTCATAATATTATCTGTACTAAATGTCTTTTTTGTTGTGGGGATGTATAAATACCCTACCACGTCCGGTCTGTGTATTTGTTAGATATATTTGTGCTTTGTATCGATCTGATGAGTTCAGCCCTTATCAACTGATTTATATAATTTGAAATTATGATGAACGGTTGCACAGTTGTCCCACGTTGGGGTAGTTTTGGCACTTTCAAATCATTTGTATTTCTTATATGTGCGTGTCCCAAGTCAAGAGTCGGTTATTCAATCATGTTTTTTTAATCAGCGATAGATTTACCTGTACGTAAACACCTGCAGCTGCTGTTGGACAGGCCGCCGAGTTACAAGAACTATAATCACTGGAGTCACCGGAACAGTCAAGACCACCATTAGACGGGGCTGGGTCGGAACAACCTCGTGTCCTAGAATACAGTCCGCCACCACAAGACACAGAACAACTGCCCCAGGTTCCCCATGCAGACCATTCTCCATCAACTGAATATATGAATTGTATTTACAGTAATTTTTTAAATTTTAGTGCTTCTTCAGATCTTTTTTTCGTTTGTATAAAAAATAATCAAATTATTCTAAAATCTATACGATCGATAAAGATATAAGGAAGCATGTAAATAAAATACAAAAAATTATAAAAAAATTGTCACAAAACTTACTAATGCAGGCTTGGGTGTTACATTGTTGAGATGCGGATCCGACACCTACACAATCAGCACCACCATACTGTGCTGCTGGATTTGTACACGTTCTCGTCTTGTCTTGACTGCCACCATCACATGTAACTGTACATGATCCCCAGCCTGACCAACTTGTCCATGCACCATCAACTAAAAATAAACGTAACCCCATCATAATATAATGTATGGAATATGTTTAACGATACATTTTATACATATGTATAATATATAATGTCATCTATCTGATTGAACACAATTGTCTTGTCGTCCTTGTCATATTTTTATTTAGATTGTTCAATTTACACAATGTTAACATGACACTACATAACTTATTAAGTATAACATTCAAATAATCAAACTGCAAGCATCATTTTTTATAAAACCACAGCTAAATATTTCATTTTTATTAAATTATATTTAAAAGCTAAACATATTGAGCAAAATTATCAACAAAAAATATAAATTTCCAGCAAGTTATCTTTTTCATGAGCATTTTTTCAACTAAAATAAATCATATGATTGTCATACATACGAAAAGTGTATTTGAACAAGATATTAACAAAACTACCTACTTGGACACATCGGTAACGTGCAGGAACCGGTTGACCCGCTACTGCCTGGACAATCTGCACCACTATATTGAGGGGCTGGATTTGTGCATGTCCTTGACCTTGTCCAGGTACCAGTTTCACATGTTACTGAACATGTTCCCCAACTTCCCCAATTAGCCCATACACCATCAACTGTAAAACAAATATTTGTTTTTTTCTTTGAGAAATTAAGAAATCTATTAAAGTTTTCATACTCCCACTATCAATTTCAATACATTCGCAATATCTTTTATTCTACTAAAAGAAGAAACCGAAAAAGTACCATTTTAACTTTATACTTTGTGTATCGTTTATGTAAAATATTTGGAAGATAAAGAAAGTTAATAAAGATAAAGATTGAAGTGGAATCTACATGTATGAGCAACTTTTGTTTATCTAGTAAATGATTGCTCGTAGATAGTAGATGTTTTTTGTGTCCTGTTAAATTGTTATACGATGATGACTGATGTACCCATATTTTGACTATTTTATTAATTGTGACTGTTTATTTAACGCATCATGTAAATGTAGCGGAATTTGATGAGACTGTTATTAAAGTGAGAGTGTTAGCGCTATAGAACCAGGTTCAATCCACCATTTTCTACATTTGAAAATGCCTGTACCAAGTCAGGAATATGACAGTTCTTGCCCATTCGTTTTTGATGCGTTTTGTTTTTTGATTTTGCCATGTGATTATGGACTTTCCAAATTGATTTTCCTCTGAGTTCGGTATTTTTGTGATTTTACTTTTCACAAGTGAATAATTTTAAATGCAAATTAAGGCTTGTTGAAAAAGAAAACGTGTTTATTCCTGGTAAATCAAAGCTATTTTGGAAGTTAAACTGAAATTGTGTCCAATATAAAATAGATAGAGTGCACCATATCTTTACTCAAATATCTGGGTCCCTAGTTTTCCCTTAAAGTGGCCCATATAGCACATGCTGATTGTATCTTATCTAACACTTACTTGGGCACATTGGCAGTGTACAGCTGGTTGTATGTGAAGAAGCACCGGAACAGGCTTGCCCATTGTATTGTGCTGCAGGATTATTACATGACCTTGATCTTGTATATGTACCTGTTTCACACGTAACAGAGCATGCTCCATACGATGACCAGGATCCCCATACACCATCAACTAAAATTATAAATCTGTATGTCTACATTCAACGAAAAGAAGCAATACTCAATGAGAAACGATTTCAACTCATTTTGTTGGTATACAAGTGTGGACACATTTGAGTGGGGATAGGATGTTTGACAGTGTCTTATGACACAAGGGAGTTCTATGTTTTCCTATATGGTGTTATTAACTGTGTTGCACGATGACAACCAACCTGAGCATAAGAAGTATAGTTTATTTAATATTTTGGGTTTATTTTCAAGACTGGCATGGAAGAGACATTTATTACATTAGTTACCAAATGATTTTGATAGAATATGTTCCACATCCACATAAATAAGGTCGTTAGTTTTCTCGTTTGAATTGTTTTACATTGTCATTTTATATTAGTAAACTTAACCTTTCCGAAATGTAAATTAAAATATCAACACACATTTGGTGATAACGAGCTTTCAAAATTCTATAGAACAAGTTTGAAAATATGAACGAACAAGAAGGTTGATTAATAAACGAACATAAACAATGTTTTACGAAGAACTCTTTCCAAGATGGTAAGTTTAAAACAAACCGTCGTTACTTCAAAAAATACAATACAACTTTGTATTGTAAAACCAATTATGCTTATTCTGAATGTATAAATATAGGAAATGAAAAAAGGAAACAAAAGGGCAAAAATTAAAGCTTTATTCTAATTTTCTCACTTGGACAGTTAGCTATTAAGGTGCAAGATTCGCTGTCTGAACTTGATCCTTGACAATCAAGACCGTTGTATTGTGCTGCTGGGTTATTACAGGATCTAGAACGGGACCTTGTTCCTGCTTCACACGTCGTCGAACATGCGTTCCACTGAGCCCATTGACCCCAATTACCATTAACTGAAAATAGAAAGCATGAAAGAAAAAGAAAAAACATTTTTTTATAATCGTCTTCTGGTTCTACTCACTCTTTCATTTGCAATGATGGTGAATTAAAATAGAACCATGGCTGACCATCAACCGTAATACATAACACAACCAATGTATTTGTACTTTCAGGTTCGAGTTTTATAATTAACTGTACAGCTTCTTTTAATGTTTTAATAAAATATGACAACTGTAAAGGAACATGTTCTTCAATTTTTAATTCCATAAAAAACTTTTGCGAAACTTAAAAAATCTTACTTCATATAATAATATTTATCCGATTCTTATTTACAGCGTTTGTACATGTTTTTCAGGTGTCGTTTTATTGATGCATTCTTCAAAGGTTCTGTTCATAAAAAGAATCTTCAGTGAAAAAATATAAAGATATTATATAGTATGATGTCATGAGGTAACTATCCAGCAAAGACCAAATGGCAATGATTTGAAAAACTACTGTGTAACAGGTTACTGTGCGGCTTTCGCTATGAGAAAAAAAACGTATACCGTATAGTTAACTATCGAAGACATAGAGGTAACAGTTGGAGAATTAATTGACAAGAGAAACCCATATGCCAGGTTATAAAGAATATCCCCAAGAATGATAACATTGTATACTAACTTGGACATGTTACTAAATTGCAGCTACTCGATTCTGTAGTTGAGCCAGAACACTGAGATCCTGCTCCTGCTGGGGCTGGGTTTGTACATGACCTTGTTCTTGCCTTTGAACCAGCACCACAGGTTGTTGAACAACTTCCCCATGATGACCAGCTAGTAAACCCGCCATTTTCTGAAAAGAAAATTATGATGGATCTGGCTCTTAGTCCAATAAGAAAACCTCCCACAAATTTTATTAACCTTATAAATCCATATGACTCGATCAGAGGGGCACAAAGTCCAAAACGAAAAACAAATAGTTCTTGAACATTTATTTGGCGTAAAATGAGACATTTCGTGTCATAGTTTTCTATAGTTTTTAGATTTTGTTATTTCAAAGTTTTTTCAAAATCAATTTAAACATTAAAGATAAAAAAAAAAGTCACTCAAAATATTCAAAAATTGTGCAAAACATGCAAAGATTACTTACGACAAGTGACACACTTTCAATACCACGTCAACTAAAATAAATTTTGAAGCAATGCACGTTCTGCTCAAATACACTTTCTTGCAATATAACTTGTTGGTGGTAAGTTTTACAGTATAAATGATCAAATCATTAAATAAAATATTGTCATCAACTGCTTTGTGTACACAATTTGAAGTCTGAGTTACCTCCAAACTCGTTGTATAGTTGGGAACATATAATAATATAAATATTTGTCCAAAGGAGACATACCCTGATCGCAATATGACATTTGTATGTCTTGTATATTCGTGTCCTAATTTTACTAGCTGATCTTTACAACTTTATACCAAATTATTAAACGACGGACGTACAGCCAGTTATACATAATGCTCTCTAATATAGAAGACTGGGCAAAAATACATCAATAACTGCAACTATAATATTCATAAATATGCTATATATAACTATTACAATTTTGTACCCTTTTAACCTGCAAAATTAATCGCGATGAGGTTTCAATATAAAACCTGTTAAAAGTTAATGAATGTATAAAATTGTGTTATTTTACATAATACTTTACATACTATCAGAACAAGTGTCTCCAATCCAGTCTCTGGTACAGTCACAACTAAACGTCAGACCTTCATCTGTACATACAGCGCCATTGGAACAGGGGTTTGGCAAGCAATCTTGCATATCTACAACGCAATAAAAGTACAAGTACTGCACATGGGTTTCCAGAAGGACGTTTCAGACGATTAAAAATAAAAAAAGCTACGAGTATTTTCGTTGTAACACTAAACAAATTAATTATTATTCAATATCGAGTGTTCTGGTTTCATTCAAGTTTCTGAATATCTAAGAGTAGGAAATGACATCTCGGATTACGGTCACCATTTTTTAGTTTAACGTAATACTAAGAACATTAATCCAAGATTCATATATTTTATAGATCTGTTATTATCCAGACATTTGTTCCGTATCAAAATTCAAAATAGTAGCCTGTTTTAAGCCCTTTTTCCTAAAAAAAAATAATAATACTTTGAATATCATACTCCTGATTTAACGAGCAAAAACAACCGGAGCCTCAAAAATCTATATGACGAAATCAGCCATTTCAAAAATATTATTCTTCTTATTTTGAAATTGCAATTTAAATTAAGGTTTACTTTATATATAAGAAACTAATATTTCATTATTCATTTTGCCGTAATGTTATGCCTTATGCGTTTGCACATACATTAATATGTATGTTACCCGACATCAATGGATCATGTACCTGTATAGTGTAGATCTCTGTTACTTTTTTATGTTTCGGTTACATAGCAGGGTTTGCTGATTCCTAAAACCCTTGCTACTTTTAAAACAAAATATCGAATTCAGTTTACTAGTTCTTGTGTTAGGCAAAATCCATTTAGACACTTTAAAGCAATAATGGTAAATTGTTAAAGAATTATTATAATTAATTTTATTGTAAAATGTCTATACCAAGTCAGGAATATGACAGTTGTATCCATTTGTTTCATGTGTTTGAACTTTTGATTTTGTTGTCTGATTTGTGACTTTCCGCGGTGACATTTCCTCTGAACGCAGTGTTTTGTAATTTTAATTTTCATTTGAGTATTCCATAATATCAAGTTACAATGAGAGAAAAAAATCTACTTACCAACGCTTATGGCAAAAACTTCAGCCATTTCCATATCTGAAATATTGTAATGTTTTACTCTGCGTGTTTAAGCGAAACAATTTAATGTTCATTTTTGAAATTTACAATACAAAACTTGTTTTTATAAAAGCATTGTATTTTTAAAGAATATTTAGAGGGTTTTATATAAAATTATTATTGAATGTCTTATATGTCCCCGAGGGTATGACCAGCTCAGAAGTCAGCACTTCGGTGTTGACATGAATATCAAATATAAGGTTATTTTTATAAGTTTGTTTGCAATAATTTTAATCATTCGGAAAAATAAGATTTTTTTATCCAAGTTATAGGTTACCTTAGCTTTATTTTGGCTAAAAATTATGGAATTTTGGTCCGCAATGCTCTTCAACTTTACACTTGTTTGGCTTTTAAACTATTTTGATCTGAGCGTCACTGATGAGTATTATTATGTAGACGAAACGCGTGTCTGACGTGTCAAATTATTAGCCTGGTACGTTTGATAACTATTTTACAAAATTGTTTCAAATACACACCGATTATATACAAAAGGCAATCGGTATTTATCGATGTAAATCTATTTTGTATTCACAAAATAATAATGAATTTTGATTCGCATTAACGACATAAAATACAAATTGTTTTTTTTCACGTCCTTTGTATATCCTTTGAATATGACAATTGTTTTTTATTCGTTTTATGTGTTTGAGCTTTGATTTTGCAATTTGATAAGGGTTTTTCTGAGTTGATTTGTTCTTGAAGTTGTATTTTTTGTTGTTTTAGTTATTTTACTTTTAAAGTATTGTAATACTTCATTTTTTATTTGATAAAAAAATAATATGTAAACAACTTACATTACAATGCATGTTTTTAATTCACGTTTTCATATTTCCATGTATTACATACCAAGTTGTTTTTCATACGATGCAGCATTACTGTATAAGAAGTAAGGTTTAGAACCACTTAGATTTTCCCAGCTACACGCATCACCTTCCACAACTATAAACCATCCGGCATCATTGCTACATCCACCATAATTATGTTGTAAGAAAAATCTTCTATTGATGCTAGCGTGCCTGCACAGTAAATAAAGTATTTTTTATACATTTACCCATTCAACATTTATAAACATTTAAAAAACGCATAAAGAGTAAGCCATGCACTTTAGATAATTTGCAAAAGAATTCCTAATCTTATCACAGTACACAATTTTTGAGAAACAATACGTTCATGCACTCACATGAACACGTGGATATAAAGAGTTGAAATCCATTAGTTAACTCTTTTTCTAAATAGAAAAGAGAAATTACAATGGCCAACAAGACTGATGACTTCAAGGCAAACAGCAACTTACAATACACTACGCATAAAACACAACAAAAAACTTAGCCAAATAAACCTCCCTAAAAGACAATCTGCTTCGGAAGGGTCAGTAGAACGTGTTTTATTATTGGCACGTTTTCTAATAGCAACAAATATCACTCCGTTGTATTAGAACTGAATAAAAGATCATTGGATTGTGACTACGACAATTCTTTCATATCTGTGGTCATCGTTATAAGATATTCAAAATACGTCACCCGAATCACGTTGGTGTCTTTTAAATTTTCAAAGGAATGACTTCAACTTTGATGTACTTTAATAACCTGAAGATAGAATGCCGTTGTAGAATTCAACGTACTAAGGTAGGCAATAACACACGAGTGCCGATGTCATACGAAAAGCCTAAATCCACAATTGTCTTCAAAAACCTGTATCCACAAAATATGTCGATTGCGGATATACTCTTGGAACGCTTTACACACAAAGCGTAACCTGTTCATGTAAGAAATGAGCATTCTTACATCCTTGATATATGCTTCATCAAACTCATACAGCAAGAAACGATTAAGACAACTGAACCTTGAGCAATCGTAACATTTAAAACAGTGCGTATTTGGTTTACATGTTTGTAACATTTGTTAACTAAGAACATATTGGTTACTAGTATCTGAAAAACAGTCTGAAAAAAAACACTTTGCCATTGATTATATTTGGTTTCATGTCACGACTTTAAAATGGTGATAAATATAAAATGTACCCTTCAATACTAGCATAATTAGTTGTAGAATCTGGACTGAGGTCGTTGAAAGAACTGTATATTATTCTACTTTTGTCAAACCAGCTATTCTTATCAGCTCCATTGGCATCAAAAACCACGTAAGCTACTTCCAAACCACCTTTAAACATAGACATCCTGACCTATAATGTTTTAATATACAATTAATTGGAACATCTACCAAATTGCTAACGGATTTTTGTTTTCGATATTAAAATACACTACTGATTTACATGTAAGGCTTCCAAATGTAGAAAGTGGACTATTTTTTATGCCATTTTGCATGGTATGACAAGCCCTATAGTCAGCCTATTTGTGTTGGCATGAAATTCTCTTGTCCGTTCAAATTTTGTACTGTTCTGGAAATGTTAGTTTATTCGAAGCACGGATTTGTTTTTTACCCCCATGTGTAATAATAACATTAACGGTACCAATTTTTCTGCACCAGATGCGCATTTCGACAAAACATATCATTTATGTGATGCTCGTGGCTAAAATATTTGAAATCCAAAGTTTATAAAAGATGAAGAGCGATAACCCAAAAGGTTCAAAAAGTAATTTCATCATTTGATTTGGCCTTTTAACTGTTTTAATTGGAGCGATAATGAAGAGTCTCATGTGCCAACGAAACTCGTGTCTGGTGTCCGAATTATATGTTGGTATGTTTGATAAGTTTGTTATCATCTTTAATTGTTTTATTCGTCTGTCATAACCCCAGTTTGTAAGTTTTAGATATTTTAATTTTAGTGGTGTTTTCTTTTGTTTTTGTTTAAGGTTTAACTATCTTATTGTTTTTGTTACTTTTTTGTCAAGGTTGTTTTATTTAAGGTGTGGTAAGTTTTAGTTTCTATATTTATTTTATTGTAAGTCCTATATTTCGTACAGTGATTATCTGGTGGTATATCGAAGAGAATAAGCAGGAATCAGTTTCTCTTCCAAACGAAATACAAGATATTCCTAATGTTATTATAAAAAAAATTAACAAAAATGCTCTCTATGCTAGCTCAATATCATAGATACGTTCTCCCCAATTTAATCTACAAGTTAGAGAAACTGATATATTCATATTCATGATAGGATACATACATTATATTCAACTATTAAATAATGTACTTTTCGGACCTATGATCTTAACTTGTCTGAACCACCACTCGAAAATACCTATGGCCTATATTTAATATAAATGAGGTGATACCTGAATAACCCCCATGAATACATGTTTTTCACAAGTGAATTTTGGAATATTTGTATTATACTTGTTAGTTGCAATGTGAACTTGATACGTCGGGTAATCAATATTCCGTTAACATCCACTTTGTACTTTTCAAACAATTGGTCTCGGTGCAAAAAGATGCAGACAATTCCCCTGTATTTTGCGTTCCATTATTAATATCATATTAACAAATATGTAAAAATATTGAAATGACAACAATGAACTTACTGCTGATATATAGTTGTTTCCCCAGTTGTCAATAATAGAGTGTTTCAGAGTTTTCGTTCCAGGATTGAAGGACAAAGCACTGGAATCACCTTCATTTATCGTGTATGTGCCAGTCCATAAATCGTGAACACCACTAGCACCTCCTAAGGATTGACCGTGAGCAACCTTCATCACCATTTTCCATCCTAGAATTACATATCAAGCAGACAGTTTAGCTTTCTGTGTCATTGTCTGGTGAAGGCTTAGCATTGGTCTGTTTATCAGTTAGTTCATTGCAAATGCTTGAACGGCGGAATTCAACCATCCTGTGTGTCTACTTTCCCGTATAGTAGCAAGCACGTTGCAGACATTTTTTGATGTGTTTTATTGTTCTATTATATTTTTTATCTATTTATGTATTTCTATGTATATGAATATTCTTGCGTCGTTTTTGCTCTATTCCTGTCACATAGTGATGTCATTTTAGGGGTATTTTTAACAATGCCATAAAAGCGGGAGATTTTGACAGCCATACAATGTCTAAACCAAGTTATGATAATGGCATTCGTAACTTGTACTGTCCATTTCTGTGTATGTTGGCGTTTGATTTTGTTGTAGTTCTATTTCTTTTCTCTTATAAGTGATGTTTTTCCCTGTGTTGTAGTTTGTTACCTTGATTTGCTTTGATTTAATTAAATAATGACTATTAGAAATATGTATCTAGCTTTTTGAATGCCATGGATGGTTTGCGAATGTTAAACTACCTAAGTATTCATCCTCACCAGCTTTTGTCTTTGTTTGTCTGTGTGTGTACGTCTATTGTCTACGTACGAGTTAACGCATTCATCCTTTTTGTGTACAATTTATTAACAAATACAACATATTAATTGTTCAATCAACTTCATGCCATACAACTACCTTGTGTAAGCTATTATTGCATATTATAAATGACTGTTCACGTGTAAAGTCATACATTGTAACAAATCTTATTATGAACATTGAAAGTTGAAGTCTAGATTAAGATAAATATATGTATTTTGAGCCATAGCTACTTTTAACCTTTTTCAAACCTTTTCACGATGTACCTTTTACAAATACAGCCAACACCTCGGCAGACGGAAACTGGTTTTCATTCCATGCACCATCTACAAAAACAGTGTATGTAAGTCATGAAATAATTGATAAATATTTACCCGATTGATATTTTCATAATATAATTTCAGATGTAAATGCATAGGAACAGCAACAGACCTATACCATTGTATGGTGAATCAATACTGTAATTTCGACAGATTCTTGTCTATTCGTTTTTTATGCGTTTTGTTATTTGATTTTGCCATGTGATTATGGACTTTCCGTATTGATTTTCCTCTGAGTTCAGTATTTTTGTGATTTTACTTTTTTTCATACAATCGGTAAAAGATGAATATTCTTCACCAAAACAAAATTCTGTTGGAAGTAAAGCATTCTGTTTTTATATATTCTATTTTGTTTAGAGACGTCATTTGATGTGACAAAGAGACGATGTGACTATATTAAATCGTATAGACAAAATTCGGACACACACAATAATGTGAACATTATATTTAACACTTGAAAAAGAATATGATTTCCGTGCTGAAAAATTCTTTTACATACAATACTATTTAATTCATTTTAAAGATAGTGAATACTTTCATTTATTATCGTGAGTAACTAGTTTTAAGCCAAAATAATAAATTTAAATTAAGAAATACATCTACTCACTAGCCTGACATAAGACCCACTGGCCAGTATTACTATACAAGAAGTATGGTCTGGGTTTCACGTTCTTGTCCCAACTACAATGTGTGGCCCCGTTTGGATCATCTAGAATTTCCATCCAGGCTTTGTCATTCGGACAACCTCCCCATTCCTTATGAAGAGCAAAACTTCGTGTACCATCGCTGTAACAAACAAACAAAAATTCACATTAATAAAACATTTAAAAGAACATATTTAAATTCTAAAAACATGTTTGAAAGGGCTTCCGGGTTTGAAAATTTAAGATTTACAGGTAAATTGTTTAAGGTAAAAAAAAAAAGTGATCATGGTCAACAACCAAAAAAAGGGGGAAACGATTTCTCGGAAAGAAAGTAATTAATTGTACTGTATTAGATGTTTTCACTTTACAGTATGTTACTTATGTCAAACCATAATTAACGAATACCCTACAATTCTGGTTCCCGCCGTTGATCTTTATGACATGATATTACTATAACAGGCATACAGTATGTTACTGATGTCAAACTATAAATAAAGAATATCCTTTAAAACTAGATCCCATTATTTTACAGTATGACAGAATATCACTAAACGAATAAAATATCATGATGACACAAATACAGTATGTCACTTATGTAAAATTATAGATAAAGAGTAATACCCTACAATACTAGATCCCATCCTTCCACTGTATGACAGCATATCACTATAACAGGCATACAGTATGTTTAATTTCCAAACTATAAATAAATAGTAATACCCTACAATACTGGATCCCACCATTGAACTGTATGACAAGATATCATGATAGCACGAATACAGTATGTTACTGATGTCAAACCATCCGTTCTTGTCGGTATTTCTGGCATCAAACACTGTGTAAGCCACTTCTAAACCTGAGGTATAGTAAGCATACTTTACCTGTAACAATATGTAAAAATCTTGTATCAAAATATTGCTAACATTTTGTTAATCTATACACAATTTTTCTAAATGCATATCATTTGTAAAGAAGTAAATTTTAACAGGGATCACAATGGGTACAGCATAACCCCTTAAAATAGTTATCAAAGGTACCATGCAGTATTATACTTTAGTACGCCAAACGCGCGTTTCGTCTACATAAGACTCATCAGTGACGCTCAAATCAAAATATTTATAAAACCAAACAAGTACAAAGTTGAAAAACAAGACCATGTTCTTGGTATGCGAAACCCTGAAATGACAACAAAAACAGGTCTGCAGTTGAGAGACTAAAGAAAAAAATATTTCAAGAACTGAATACAGTTTAACATTTTAAGCATGATGGATAATACCACGATCCTTATGATTACTCATCATGGCATTAATGTGACATTGGGTGCTTTAAAGGTTACTCACACGCATATACAAGTCACCAAGTATGTCAATACTACTCCCAGTCTGATTTGTTTTTCTAAATACGTATACTATTCTACATTTAGTATAATATGATAACAGAAAAAATAATGCAATTAAAAGCTGAATATTTGCTATCTTATACGAAAGACCTCGCTTTTGGCTTTATCAACACTATGACAAAATTTGATATGTAACGTTACAAATTAACATACACTTTCAATAAAGAATCCAGGATAGCTTTCCCAATTCTCTACAACCCGAGATTTGTACACTAATCCAGGAGCCCATGTGAGAGACTGTGCTGCAACATTACCATCATTTACTAAGTCTGAACCCGTCCACAGGTTTACAAGAGATCCTTGAGTTGGCACTACACCTTCTGCTCCTTTGAAAACCATATCCCATGCTATAATACAAGTTCAGAATACGTAAACAAATAATGTTTCATATTTATCTGTATTTTAAGATCAATTTAGATATAATAAAACGGATTTTTAAAAACTAAAAACAATTTAACAAAAAATAAATTAAACATTACCAAAGCATGCGCTTCATTTGATGAGTTTCAAAAGGTATTGTATGCGTTTCTTTGTTTTTACATTAGTACTTACCAAGAACAGATACTACAAATGAGTCGGCTTTCTGTCGATTACCTTGAAATAAAAACAGCAACAAAATCAATAAAAAAATAAACGCAACCGTTTTCTTCTAAAAAAAAAAAAAAAAAAATGTATTATTTAATTATACTAATGATTGATTCAAATACCAATAGTGAATATGTTGTTAATGGACAGCGTTTGTTTTAACTGACATAACTCAAAAAGTAAATAGATATACGAAGATGTGGTATGAATGTCAGATAAACAGCTCACCATTCAAGTCACAATTTATAAAAGTAAATCATTATGGGTTAAAGTAAGGTTTTAAACTCGGAGCCTTGGCACAACAGAACAGCAAGCTATTAAGAGACAAACAGATACTACTGTAAAACCATTCAAACGGGGAAACCAACGATATAATCTATTAAAAAAACGAGAAACGAGAAACACTTATGAACCACATCAACAAACTTCTAAACATCGGGTTCCTGACTTTGAACATGTTCAAACAATTCCTGCGGGTTTACACGTTTTGATGGTACCAAACTACTGTAAAACCATTCAAACGGGGAAACCAACGATATAATCTATTGAAAAAACGAGAAACGAGAAACACTTATGAACCACATCAACAAACTTCTAAACATCGGGTTCCTGACTTTGAACATGTTCAAACAATTCCTGCGGGTTTACACGTTTTGATGGTACCAAACTTGCATGAGAGTGCTTGATAATGTGAATCACACATTTGTTAATTTTGATTCTAAACTTAAGCATTCACTATTTACTCTACAGACTGACTTGATTTAACAACAAAACGTTCTAAAAATACACTATCATTGTAGTAGTGGAGGCATTTGCTGTAGCTTGTGAGGGACGCGAATAAAGTGTGTGTCTATCAAGCATTTTGTAACTTTGGTTAATTAAGGAACACCACAAAACCAGACATGATTAAAATTCTTCATTACTTGTCAATATCTATTTTTATGCTCCATCTTAATAACAGAATAGAAAAAGATCGCGTGTTTAAACTTTATTTTATAAGGTATGAGATACAAAAGAAAGCTATACCATACCACTTTCCCAGTTGATATTTGTTGAATCTCCGGAATAGTAACAATATGGCGTGTCTGTAGTAACATCCCAACTGGAACATCCCTGTGTAGCGTCATAATCTTTCAATATGATCCAGCCTACATCGTTACTACAGCCATTGTAATATTCGTTGATGAACACCTGTCGCTTATAAGTATTACCTGAATTGGGCCTGAAACATGTAATATAATTTGATATTATTCAATTGTTACCTATAATAGTTGATGTTGTTCAACCGTTTTCAGTTTGTTATCCAGATTTGTTTTTGATTAATTGAATTTGAAAACGGGATTGTGAAACAAAAGAGAACTAACGTTCTGATTTTCTATACCTAAAAATGAGGAAAACACTTTTTTAATTGAATGTCAAAATGTTACGTTTTACTTGTACACGAAGCAATGATTTAATTGACTAGTTTAGATAAATTATAAATTGAAATAGCTGAATACATTATATAACATAAAATCATGCATCGAACAATGTTCAATACCATTCAAGATGCGTCAAAGAATACCCGATATTGATTGAAGTTGTACAAAATAATTCATATATCTACTAAATCAAACTGTAAGTAGGAATTTCAATAGAAATCTTATCAATCGATGTGCTTGTTTTTTGTTTCAATGTTTAGAGTTTTCCTATGCAGCTCCATTTCAGAATGAAGGTTTTGTTATATTCTTACAGTATTATACGTTATCTTAAGATTTGTTAAAGTGAGGTGAGGCGACGAAAGTTAAATAAAATGTTTTGAGTCGTTTTAGGTGAAATTCATATTGGTATGTGTTTTACACTATCTATTGTTATTCTATTTTTACAAGTATGCATCAATAATTAACACAAGATGGCAAATTAGAGGAATTGAGAACATTCCAAATCCATGTGAAAACAAACTGATACACTTGAAACAGTTTTTTTTAATGTATTTTTAATACGGAATGCTTATAGCTAACACTGTTTTGTTAATCTTTTGGTTTAAACTTTTAGAATTGAGTTGGAATGCCTAGTATTATAATCAATTGTGCTCTGAATAAGTAAAATGATCTGCAAATAATAACATATATTCAACCTTTGACAACCAATCATCTCGTTATAGTTAACAAAAATATAAAAGAAATATGTTCAATAGGTATCAAACATTGTCAAAGGTACCCGGATTATAAGTTAGATCAACAAATTCAATCTGTGTGTACTTCCTTTTGCTTCTTTCGCTGTACTAAAACTAACATGTGCAAAATCAAAAAGATATCTTAAAATATAGTCGAAATTTTCTATCATTTGATAGTATAGGCACAATAAAATGACCTACTCGAATGCACAAAAGTTCTTTCCTTTAGATTTTATATCTGTCCAGGATGAATCCAGAATTTTTCCGCAATCTAACCAGTCATTTTTTCCTTTTCCCATAGCATCAAATACGACAAACCCCTGTTCTTGGTTGTTTTTATAAGCTGATAATCTAACCTAAATCATAAAAAAATATATCATATTTTGACATCATATGATGCTTCGATGTCTAGTTCCTGAGATTATTGCATAGTATCAACTAATGCTAAATGTCAATTTTAATGAGGGTTTTGAAAAAAATAATGTCTTCAATTTTTGACAGCTCCTTTGTTTTAAATGAAGTGATAAACGACTTTATCTGAAGCATATCATTGGTAGTTTTTTTTCTGAATTGTTAAATGATCCACACGTTAATATAAATAATATAAAACAATATGGATTTTCTTTGCAGCTGGAAGAATTTGTTCAAATGGCATAATCATTTATTTGTCTGTTGTTTTACACTGGGAATATCTTTTTGGGGAACAACTGATAAATAATGACTTCCTATCGGTCTTCAATAAAATGAAAGTTAGGGTACGGAATGAAGTCACTGAGTTGAAGTGGCATTTTAGACTAGTTCCTCGTGCTCATTACATTTATTGCATTTGCGCTTTTTGATTCAACAGCGTAATATAAAGATATAATATGATAAATACAATTTTGAAACGTTTTATTTATAATATTGAACAAAATGTCATATTGATGTTATAAATTCTGGTAATTTTATTATATTAAATGCTTGTACGAAAATTGTCGAAGATTATCTAGAGCAAAATATCATAACGAATGTGTTCTTCTTCTCTCAGTAAAAGCTTCCTTTACAAGGAACACCAATGATTAAATCCAAATAAAAGTAGCATTTACATGGTAAAATATATATTTGAAAGTTAATGTCCAATGGTAATATACACAGTAAAACTCTTCTATTTACACATAAATTCCGACTGTCATTTTACCCTTCAAACGAATTTTATCTATACGTTATCAAAAAAAGCTTGGATAGTATTTTTTCAATCAAACAGAAACTATACAAAAACACTTACGGCCGATATACTTTGTAATGCCCAATTATTCAGAATACTGGACTTGTATATTTCACTGGAAGACGAGAAATCGTTCATTGCATGGACATTGCCATCATTGTATGCCACAGCCGATCTCCAGAAATCCATTATACTGTTATATCCTGTTGGTCTCTTACCAGCTGGGATCTTAAAAACAACTTGCCAAGCTAAAATTGTACAAAGAATAGATTAATTTATAAATATTAAAATATTTAATGTGTGTTATTTTCCTTCTATTGACAAGAAAGAGATAATACACATCTGATGTAACGTTGCCAGCACCAACGAAAAGACACTCATTGTCGTAATGTGCACACGGTGTTGTACAATTTATATGTGCCTGGCCCTTTATAGTTTGTTGTTCGGTGTGAGCCAAGGCTCCGTGTTGGTTGAAGGCCGTACATAAACCTATAATGGTTTATCTCTTTTTTTTTTAATTGTTATTTGGATGGAGAGTTGTCTCATTGTCACTCACACCACATCTTCCTTTATCTTTCTATCCAGTTCTCAAGAGATTAAAAGATATGTAGTTTTAAATATGGCGCAAATTTGCTCTATATATTTTATTGATATTTATTTGATATTTCCTAATTGTACTTTCTTCAAAACTGCAAAACTACTAGCAGTCACTGATATCTCAGCTCCAGACCTCAATTACTAGTTCTGAATAAATACTTTCTCAGTATGGAGAGTGGTTTCATATTATATGTACATAGCTCCTAATTTCACTTGCACGTCCTACTTTTTGTCCCTTTTTTGGCTCCACTGACCAAATGGCCAGATGAGCAATTGCCGTCATCCAGTATCCGTTGTCGTAAAATCTCGAATAACTGAGGAAATTGGATGAACACAGAAAGACTTGTAGCCTAAACAACGATGTTTTGTTATTTATTGTGTTCGTCGTTTAATCCTTTCTGCATCTTTTGAACCAATTTTATGGCTGAAAAATCTTTCAGAAATATGACAGTTGTTTTCCTATCCTTTGATGTGTTTCAGCTTATGATTTTGCCATTTGATAAGGGTCTTTCAGTTTTTAATTTTTCTTAAAGTTCGATACTAGTATATTTTTTTTTATTTTACATTTTACAAACTGTATGGGTTTTTTGATCAGCTAAACAAACAAGACGAAACATCGTTCAAAGAGTAGAATGAAATAATCGTCTTATATCCTTAAAACCATAACAGACATATTAACTTCGACAGGGGGAATGCTCAGAATGTCAAGACCCATCTACTTCTTGATTTTAAAATCAGATATTCTTTATGTAATTATTTGGATCATGTGTTTTGCAACATATCCCAAAAGTTATTATGAAAAGAACGAAACTGTTTTGGGAAATGATATGATAAAAACAAGATCTACAAAATGCCATATTTGACATATTTAGATGAATGTTCATGATTTTGCAAACTGTCTCGAGAACTGTGATAAATGGGCAGAAATTGTGAACTATTAAAATTATAGCAAAACAACATCAACATCACAACTATTTTGATAATAGATTGCATTTAAGTTTTAAATGTTGGAGACTTGCACTTGTTGAAATCAAACTCTTCATAGATACCAGGTTTGAAATTTTGCGCAAAAGGCGAGTTTTGTTTACAAAAGACTCATCAGTGACGCTTGAACCAAAAAATGTTTAAAAGGCCAAAAATAGTACGAAATATAAAAGCATTGAGGACCAAACATTTCTAAAAGTTTAGCCAAATACAGCTAAGGTAATTAATTCCTGGGATAAAAAAAAGCCTATTATTTCAAAAATTCAAAGTGTTGTAAACAATAAATTTATAATTATGAACTGTTACATATCAATGATACATTTTTGTAACTCAAGTGCACACAGAAGTGCTGACTACTGGGCTGGTGTATTGCATTGCAATAAAATGTGTTTTACAATAGATATTGGAAGATGTGGTATGAGTGTCAATGAGACAACTCTCCATCCAAATAACAATTAAAAAAGTAAACCATTACAGGTCAATGTACGGCCTTCAACACGAAGCCTTAGCTCACACAGAAGAACAAGCTTTAAAGGGCCACAAAATTACTAGTATAAAACCTTTCAAACGGGAAACCCAACGATCTATTCTATATAATACTAAGAATACTTACGTCCTCTGTGTTGATTTAGTGACTGAGAAAAAACGGAAACGACTACTAACAATAATCCGAAAGCACAAAGTGCTGTGGCCTGAAAAAAGTAAGAATAGGTAATTATTGTTGATAAATGTGTCTCAATAATTTAATATATTTTACCTATTGAAACAGCAGTTAGCAAGAGTTACCTTTAATCTGTAACAGTGATTTTCGCTAACATCTTTGAATGTTCATTTTTTTACCATTCTTTTTTCACTTTTCGTAGAAAAGATGTAAAACGTTCAACATATTTGTACATTACTGCTTATAAATAGAACAACTTGTTGTTTCCTGTAATGTGAACAATCGATTATCAATCTTAAGGTGTAAGAATATAATTGTTATTGTTACAAAATAATGCACTGTGGTACAAACTTCTTTATTATACTAAATTCATTTGGAAACAATATATTTTCATAAATGTATTATAAATCCATATTAAAGACTTCTTGTAATCGGAAATACAGTAAGCCTCGGTCACACCTTACCGGATAAGACGAACGGACGTCTAACGGATGAAAATAAAAGTTGTGTGTCCGTTGACAAAATTGTAATCCGTTGGGAGTCCGTTGATGTACTGATCAAATAAAACGGACGCCTAATGAATGGCTCACGGACATGCAACGGATATGCAACGTACAAGAAACGGAAACGTACCGGACAAAACGGATGTCGAACGTACATCCAACGGACGAGTACCGCATAAAACGGACACATAACGGAAGCGTACCTGATAAAACGGATGAACAAGATATACGAAAAACTTAAAGGCGACAATAATGATACATGTAAATCTAATTTATATTCATGTTCTTCTAAATGCCGCCAAAGGGCAGTGTCTAGCGTGAATAACAGCTGCTCGATTGTGTCCTTACTCAATAAGAATTCTTGAACCTTAAGAAATCTAATTGTCATTTATCCGTTTCAGATCCGTTCATCATCCGTTTTATCCGTTATACGTCCGGTAGAAGTCCGTTTCACATTCGTTTAACATCCGTTTTATCCGTTAGAAGTCTGTTGGACGTTCGTTGGTGAATTTATCTGCCAGACCTCCAATGGATGTTTAACGGATACGAAACGGAAACGAAACGGACGAGTATTACGTACAAAACGGACGCCTATTAGACGTTCAACGGACATTTCATCTGTTGGACGTCCGTTCAAAGTTTTGAACATGCTCAAAATTTTCCACCGGACAGAAAGTTATCCGTTAACCATCCGTTCGAGCTGTCCGTTAAGGTGTGACCGAGGCTTTACAGACATCTCGACCGCTTTTTTTTTTAAGTTTTCTATGTAGTGTCGGGTGTACTATTGTTTGTCTGTTGTTGTTTTTTCATTTTTAGCATGGCGTTGTCAGTTTGTTTTCGATTTATGAGTGTCTGTTATGCATTCGTTACGCATCCGTTGTATTTGGTCAGTACATCAACGGACTCCCTACGGATAACAATTTTGTCAACGGACAACTTTTATTTTCATCCGTCAGAGGTCCGTTCGTGCTATCCGGTAAGGTGTGACCGAGGCTTAAGCATTTATAATTTTGTCACATTACATTTTCATATATTCACAACTATCTGAAAGGTTATTAGAATATAAATTGGTGTAATCGTCTTTGACAAATTTATCTCCTTTTGTATGCTTTTTGATACGTATAAACCGCAGATAGTCTTTTAAAATTTATAGTCATTGATGATAAGAAGAAAACACCTGTTCTATCCAAAAATGCTAGTTTGCTGCAAAAACAATCATGTGGGCAAAATGATTCTTTTTGGTCTAATTTTGAAAAACATATGTGTACAATTGCTTTTGAAGGTCAAAATGTCAATTCAGATATTTTTATGACACTAAAGCGACATCACTGCTGACATTTTTGCACTAACGTGTATAGATTATATCATAACATTTTTCAATAAATAAGATTACTACAGAGTAGTTAATGTCCCTAGCCAATATAATAATACCTTTCACTAAAGCAGCATTGATTACATTATAGACCTTCACTTAGAAGACTAGAAATAAATATTGCATGTGCGATTCGTTATATTAAAGAAAACCACAGATTTTCCACGTTATTTGTTTGCAAAGAAGAATCTGACTTATTCAATATCGGAAGAGGAATGGTTTTCTTTATGAAAAGAGGAGCATATATATTGTACTGTGTATACAAACAGAGAGGAGTGTCCATGTCAACGCATGAAATCATCATCAACTGTTCAAATGAAGAAGACAACATACATTGTTGGCATTTGTTTAGCAAAGAAACGTGTACACGCATGTCAATGCTCAGAATGAACAATCAAAAAAAGAAACAATAGGCATAACTTGTAGTGTGTTAGCTTTGAAAAAAAGATTAACCTCCACAGCAATATGCCTGGAACAAACTGTTCAAGTTCACTGTCAACTTTGGTTGTTAATTGTTACCAAACAAAGGGCGACAACTTTAGACTGAACTTAGGAAGTTTAGGAAGGACATATGTCAGAGGACTTAGACTGTTTTACATATTTTAAGAGATAGGACCTTTGAAATGTTTATAAAATTACGGATTTTCAACCAGGGAATATAGCTTACCTTATCTGCATTGTTATAATTCTTGCGGATTGTTTTTAATCCCAAATGCTATTCAACCGTACTTTGTTTTGGCTTTTTAACGTTTTTGATTCGAGCATCATTGATCAGTCTTTTTGTAAACGAGGTCAACTTAAAGTAAAAAGCATTTATCAGAAATGTTACGGCTCTAACCCCATTTGACATTTTCACCCATTATGTCTTTGTTTTGCTCATATATTGTTGTCAATATGATGGAATTCAATGCAACTGTCGTACAAGTGACTGTTGTAGCTAGTTATAAAACATGTTTAATCAACCACTTATTAGATAAAGAAATACCTGTACTAAATCAGGAATATAAAAGTTTTGCATTCATAAGATTTGTTTGAGGTTTTAATTTTGCCATTTCATTAGACTTTCCGGTCTGAATCTCCCTTGGAACTCTTTATTTCTGTTATTTGACTTTTTGTTAACTTTTGTCAAGCTTTGCTATCCCATAGTTTCAGAAGTTCCTATTAATATATTGAATGCAGTATGTTTTAACGAAAATATTATACATACCATTTTGCAAGCCTACTGTTCACTTCGCGTCCGATTTTTTGTTTGACCTGATGATCGCAATTATAATTCTTATGTATTATAGTGTGATAACGTTGGTATTTAGGTTATTACTATTTTAATGCTATTAAATTTAAACATTGTACACCAGAGGTTATTAAATTAATGCCAATGTATAAATCTGTTAATCTGTGGTTAAACAAATTATTCGTTTGTAATAGTATCACGTACGCGTAAACGTGCTGGTGAAAACCAGAGCTAACTAGAGCTTCCAATGAGAGAGTTATGTAATATCTTCCTTGTTTACGTACTGTACTGTATAAGTACATACTAGCTATTTCGTCGTTTTATGAGCGTGTTTCTTTGGAAAGATCTCCGACTTTATGATGGCGTACCTGTAATGTCTGCGAACTGATCAACCCAAAATTATAATTATTTGTCGTAGGTGTTCTTATATACTTTGAATTTTGAAATTGACCTTGTAGATTAAGTCTTGAGGAAAAGGTAGATATTTCACAGTGTTTCAATTTTTTAAAGGTCATGTTTGCAGCCTGAAGTACTAGTTTCAGAATATGAAACAAATATAAAATTGTACTGCTTACAGTGGTTTTTATCTGCAGGTTATACATCAAATTTTTAGCCTCCTTCCTTAAAATAAATAAAAGTGTCAAATGAAGTACGAAGGTGAAAAGTAAAAAACATAAGAGGACCAATATATGAAAGGTTTTGTCAAATACAGCTAAGATAATTTATTCCAGGGGTAAAAAATCCTTTGCACTTTGAAAGTTTTGTAAAAAAATATGTCAGCAGTGAATTTAATGATTGCTAATTCGTGTAAATATAGAATGGATGTACTGACTGCTGTCCTAGTGAATCCTTCGGTGAGAAAACCTTCATTTACAGTGGCATCTACTTAGTGGTCTTATCAATAATAAAGGCTTGTAAGTGTGTACTCTTCAGTGAAGCTAGACTCAAAAGAGTCAAAAGGCCGAATAAAGTACGAAGTTGAAGAGTATTGAGAGCCGAAAATGTGTGAAGGTTTTGCTAAATTTAGCTAAGATAATATATACTATTGTGTTGGAAAATCCTCAGTATTTCAAGCAATTCAAAATTTTTTAAATGGTAATTTTTAGATATGACAATATTAGGTTATATCAACACTGAAGTGCTAAATACTGGTTTGTTGATATCAGATATCATCTACTATCAGTGGCATCGATAAATCGACCCAATGGTTTTACATAAGACCTGGCTTATGATTATATACGGCGTTTTTAGTGTAGTTTTTGATACATGCCATTGAAGAATACATACAGTTGGAAATTGCATGTATGTCAATATGTCATGTCATGGTATGTTGCACAGCAATAACCAAAGTATTCACTGAAATATCTATAAAATAAAACATTAACTATATAGAATGAAAAAAGAATTAAAAAAAATCCGAACACCAAATAAAATTCAGAACGGAAAGTCTTTTGACCATAAAATAGTTTCACTGGCTGGAGGACGTTATGTGTTTAAATAATTAGTCATGTTTAAATTTATAAACAACAATTAAAACCTACTTCGACTTTGTGTTTGTACCCTACGGATTTTAACCTAGTTAGTGAAATATTTTGTGAATACAAATGCGCATCCTGTCTATAGATTATTAATGGTGTGAGTTCAATGCTATCGGGAGGTGATACCAGAACAAACGTTTTAATTTACTCACAAGTGCATAAATGTCAAACGGCTCATTATGAATTCTTAATGTAACGGGTTTTTTTTTTCCTTTTTGTTGTGTGTGTTTTGTCTTAAGTCGGGAAATGAAATACTTCTGTTCCATTGTCACCTTGTCGGTCTATCTTGTGTTGGTATACAAATTGATATGCACTGTGAGTTCATCTCTCAGAATACTTATTTATAAAATTTTCATCTCAGATCCGTCCAGGATTTTTGTTTAGGTACAAAACATCTTTTTTTCCTTAACTGAGGTAGAGAGTTCCTTCATTATATTAGTACCAAATGAAACAATAGTATGTAACAAATATATGGAATAAATGGGTATTGAACATGTGTGTTCCAACAAAAACAGATTGTATGGTATTGTTTATTACAATATGTTCGATAGAACTTCTTTCATGAGAAACAAATACAAATTGAAATATATAAGTGTTTATCTTACCTCCTGTACATTTCTAGAAATATGATTGGTTTAAAGTAGTAGCGTTGAGACCGTGAATTTTCCATATCGTGATAGTACATTCCAAAACTAGGTTTGTAGTTGTGTTTAGTTCCTTTATAAAAACAACTCGGTATTAGGGAACAATCTTAAAGATTTCAACAGGCGGAGAAATTGATAAGCGATTGAAATAAACTCATAAAACACATTGAAAACAAATAAGTTGTTATTGTTAGCATTTGTTTTTGTATGGACCGAAGGAAGCAGGTACTTAATACTAATGTTATTGAAGACTTGATCACTTTGATAGGCAATACCACATGTTAAGATAGTTGGTAACATAAACTCGTTACATGTATGCTTGAGACCAAATGCTCTCAAACCATATGGAATTTACTGACCCCATATTTATCGTATAAGGTCACTAGAACACTATTTAACTAATAATATTAGTTAGGGACCGAAAACATTTTCAACCACATGCAATAAGACATGTGATAAGAAATAAACTCATCATAGATACCAGGACAAAATTTATATATACACCAGACGCGCATTTTGTCTACAAAAGACTCATCAGGGACGCTCTAATCCAAAAAAGTTAAAAAGGTCAAATAAAGTACGAAGTTGAAGAGCATTGAGGACCAAAATTCCTAAAAGTTTTGCCAAGTATAGCTAAGGTAATATATGCCTGAGGTAGAAAAGCCTTAATATTTCAAAAAATTCAAAAATTTGTAAACAGTAAATTTTATTATATAACCATATCAATGTTTATTCATGTCAGCACAAAAAGTGCCGACTACTGGTGCTGACATTTGATAAGAACGGAGATATATAATTATAAAATATTTAAGTGTTTAAATTTAATTTTCAGGTTGTATATGTGATTTATAAATTTAAACATGATAAATTATTTTGAATACATAATGACCACCAGTCCCTGAATCTATTTTAGTGTCAAAATTAACACTAGATTAATAGAAATGGTGTCAACGACTTTTCCTTTCATATTAAGATTGTTAAATACCAAAATATTTAATCAAAATCCCTTCCTTACAATATTTCAAACAAATACAATGTTGTTTTATTAAGTTTAAGAATTGTATTCAAGTCATTTATTTAAAATAAAAAAAAAAACATAACGGCGAATCATTATGTTTGTCTATATCTATCTCTTTGGGGAAAAAAATAAGGATTACTGATTACAATGTATCGCTGGGCAAGTCGACTATCTTATCAATAAGCTCAAAATATGAAAATGAAGCTTTTTGTGTTGTTTTTTTTTTCTTACTTATTCTGTTATAATGTTATTTTCAAATCATTCATATCAAGAAGTTGTCATTAGTTTATTACTATATTATGAATTGAATTCATGAAATAGGTTGGGATTTATTTTTTTAATATGTTAAGGGGGAGGGGTTGATAATAGTTCATTTTTAACAATGGCACTATTGTAGATAAATAATATTTATTAGTATCGGTCTTTGAGAAATTTTCATGATTAATATAAAATTAAAGAAGATGCACAGACAAGACAATGCACAAAAAGTTCATGTAAAAAGGTTGCCATAGATATTGCGTAGGTCAATTTTGATTCAAACTGGTGCACTGTGTAATTGTGTCAATGAAATTATAAATAGCTATATAATACCAACAAGTACCATAAAGCGATTATCAAACGATTATCATTTACGGAAAAGTAGATTAGGGCGATTTATACTACAATAAACAATCTAATTAACCTTCACATGCTGCCCTCATTTATTAATGAGAAATGTTTGTCATACTAGTATAGCAAATGTAATTGCAACAACTTAGCTTTTCTGATAACTTATTATTTCGTACATCACAATATTGTTTCGCAGATTAAATTATAGAATACAGTAAAAAATGGCATTAATGCAAATATCATGACTTTTTTTCAATCTATCATAAACTATTTAATCATGATTTAAACCAACGGGTTTTTTTTTAATTTAAGAAGTGAATAAAGTGTTTAAAATCTTAACATTGTGAGAATCAAGGAGGCATGATGTGTGTGTCAAATGGAGGAGGTATCAACTTCTTTAAATTTCGATTATTTAAAAATTGAAAGTTAGGCTGAACTCCTGTATAATCTTCTATATTAACCTAAATATGTGTAGATCCGCGACGGATATTTAAACATTAATCATTTCAGCTCATTACTTGAAGCAAAATATAGGAGTGTATGCTATATAGTTTGTTTGTGTTTTTTTTTTATCCCTGATAAATATTTGATGAAGTATCACAAAAAATATTAAAATATATAGAAAGAAGACACTTCTGCAATATTATTATAACGGTATCTAAAAAGAAAAATCACAAAAATACTGAATTAAGAGGAAAATCAATTCGGAAAGTCCATAATATGGCAAAATCAAATAACAAAACGCATCGAAAACGAATGGACAAGAACTGTCATATTCCTGACTTGGTACAGGCATTTTCAAATGTACAAAAATGGTGGATTAAATCTGGTTCTATAGCGCTAACCCTCACACTTTAATAACAGTCTCATCAAATTCCGTTATATTTACATTGATGCGTTAATTAAACAGACACAATAAGTGCATTCGATACAGTTACCGGGGAGAAAATGACGTTGCTGACGTAAATTGTTATTTTCGCGACGTCAAAGTGAACGATGACTTACCGTGAAAAGATGCAGTTTTCGGCTGATTTTTATCATTCAAACTGATTTAATTTGAAAACGAGTTCATGGACCCCTCTTTTTTAAAATGAACTTTGGTTTGATTACATATGAAGATTATGTGTACCAATTTTCATGAAAACTTAAATAGCGCATTTTTTAAAGTTGATTAAATGACGTTTTTTCTCTTATATTCATGTTCTTTTGCTAAAATTAAGTTATTTGCAAAGATAAAATGTACAAATTTATGCATTATTTATATAACACATAAATAACAAATAATTTAACAAACAACAGATCGTGTTTATCTTTTAAAACAAAAATAGTAATGTATTTCTATCGAAATGTAAAATAAGTCCACAAATCCAAATTTTGAGCAGATATCTGAAATTTGAACCTCAATTTTCTCAAAAATGAAGGTATACTTTTTATTACATATTTGATTTTATCTGGTACAAAATAGCCTACATGCAAATTTTCAAAAAAATTTGAATACGGGATCAAAACTGTATCGTATGCCCTTAATAGCTAGCTTACACACTTCAAAAAAGACAAAGAGTTGTATTAAAGAACATTTGCAGGTATAGGAAAACTATAAGTTGCACAACATTTCCTGTATATTAAGTCCGTATAGTTTGAACATGCTAAACTACTTGAATTCGAATATTTCTTCTAAGAGTCTGATCAAAAAGTAAAATCACATAAACTCCGAGGAAAATTCAAAACAGAAAGTCCCGATTTAAATGGCAAAGTCACATGATAAAACACAAGATTTATGAACGAATAATTTTAGAAAGGTTTATTATTAATCATGTCAGTAACGAAGTACTGACTACTAAGCTGGTGACACGATGGCGGCGGACTGACAGTCCCACAGCAAAGGTATCTACCCAGTGCTGTAAAAAAGAAAACAACACCTTTTAAATTGCATGCACCCGAAACACTGTTATGGATTCACATAAAGATCGTTCAAAATAAACTCATCATAGATACCAGGATGAAATTTTGTATTTACACCAAACGCGCGTTTTGTCTACAAAAGACTCATCAGTGGATTCAAAAAATTCAAAAACGTTAAAAAGGCCAAATAAAGTACGAAATTGAAGAGAATTGAGGACCAAAAGTCCTAACACTTTTGCCAAATACAGCTAAGGTAATCTATTCCTGAGGTAGAACAGCCTTAGTATTTCAAAACTTCAAAAGTTTTGTAAATAGTTAAAATTTTTAAACTATATAATATGACCATATCAATGATAGTTCGTTTCGGAAGTGCTGACTGCTCGGCTGTTGATACCCTCGGGGAATTAAAACTCCACCAGCAGTTTCATCGATCCAAAGCCACATATCTGAAAGTCAAAGATGTATCAAAGCCGAAACAGTTTAAAAGCAACATTTCCAAATACGACCTAAAAACCAAATCCATATAAGTTTGACTTAGCTTTAGGGAGTTGATATCTTACTTTCTACAAATTTCAAATGTACTAACAGATATGAACATTGTTGGGTGTTGATTACGTTCAAAGAGTTGTTACCAGTTTTTACAGTTGAAGGGCTTTTTTTTTTTACCAAATATGGCCTACAAAAATAGCCAAATTCATCTAAGGTCAATTTTGCAACAGGGGATTGAAACCTTAGTTTCTGATAATCAAATTAAGTACTGACTTTCATGATAATGATACCCCCGTTGACTGATAGTTCACCAACAGAGGAAACGACCATGAGTCTTCAAATGAAAACAACATGTTATAGCCTACATGCGTCTGCAGCGCTTTTCTACATTTACTTTCATCCGAAACTTTCAAAGTCAAATACTTGAAAGCCAACAACATAGATGTATCAGAACCGTAACAATTTTTAATTTCTACTAATTTCAAGTTTATTAATCGTTAAGGATAACTTTAGCAACTAACAATTTGTTATAAATCATGTAAGTACCGAGGTACTGACTACTGTGCTGGTGGTACGCTCAGAAAAGGATAATCCACAAGCAGAGGTATCGACTCAGAGCTATAATAGTTATCAAAGGTACCAGGCTTATAATATAATACGACATACGCGCGTTTAGTCTACATAAGACTCATCAGTGACGATCAGTTCAAAATAGTTAGAAAGCCAAACAAGTACAAAATCAAGTTGAAAAGCATTGATGACCCAAAATTCCTAAAAACATTGTACCAAATACGGCCAGCATATACATGAAAACAACACTATAAACATTTCATGCGTCCGAAGCGCTGTTCTGGATTTACCTTCATCAAGAACGCTCAAAGCAAATATGGCATTAGAAGATTACTGACAAGATTCATGACTAATCATTCCATATCAACTTGATATTAGCAAAACATCATGTTCCATAAGTAGAACACGAACTCTTCATCCTAATATATTGATCACGTTGCTGTCCGGTTTTTTTTTTGTTTTTTTGTATAAATAAATGCATATTTAAATATATTTTAAGAATACAAGAATTAATTAAACTTAAGTATGTTTTTCAATGCAATTTTGTTGTCCACTCGGTTGCAATTGTAACAATAATATATAATACTATTATTTATTAAATGCCTTCATTATTTCACTAAGCGATGGCGTAACTTGTCAGTGATTCTGTCTTGTATCAATTTGTAAAGCGACTATATATTACATGGGAGGTAACTCTAATGATCTTAATAGATTACAAAGAAATGTGAATTTGCTTTTATTTTAGAAAACGCTGTATTGAAATAGAATGAAATATTTTAAGATATCTCTACCTTTTTCAATTGATGTTTTTTTTAATTCTCATATCATAACAAGAAAACTGATCAAACGAAGTTTAAAGCAATATATAGAGGGCCCAGTATCTAAAATGATAACTGAACACAAAGAAAAAAGACGAAACGCGCGTCTGGCGTATACACTAAATTAAGTCCTGGTATCTATTATGAGTTTATTTATAAGAATACTAGTATATATTAGCTCTTTGAGTAATTTATCAAACAAAACAAAACAGAGAACTGGCAACAAAGATACCAGAACAAAAAATACGTTATACACTTTTTATAAAATTGACAGTTGACACTCTAGGGGAATAAGAATAAGTGCATGTGGTTACTATTGAAACAGTTTAGTCACACCTTACACAAAGTTAACTTACGAAACAAAAAGACAATAAAATTAACGATCGATTTTTTTCCGCATTTCGACAATTGATGTCTCTTAATTAAATGATGCTCGATGCATGACATAAATTGTGTAAGGCTTTAGTGTTTGTCATAGGTAAAACACATTTCAATGAATATCCCCTTGTTGTCACCTTGTTGTCACTATCACAACTCCGTTTCTTGATAGTATTGTGCTTTACCTGTCCAAGGGTCAATTGGAGCAACAATTTTACCTGTCATTCGTTATGTGTGCAATATCAAATAACATGGCTGATAATAACGGCTGTGTCGACTATTTCTAGAGAGCGGAGGATTTTTTTTATATCTCAAATAAGCTACGAGCTATTGTGACTCAGAAGAAAAAGTTTCCAACGGATTTTTAAAGGTGAAAGGAAGATAACAATAATAAAACAGACACAGAAAACACGTGAACTATTACATAGTGTAGCCAACAGCAAGGTTTACTCAAAAATACAAAATTGTCACCTCTACTTCTTAACTCTTAATAGATATAGGAAGATGTGGTGTGAGTGCCAATGAGACAACTCTCCATCCAAATAACAATTTAAAAAGTAAGCCATTATAGGTTAAAGTACGGCCTTCAACACGGAGCCTTGGCTCACACCGAACAACAAGACTAAAGGGCCCCAAAACTACTAGTGTAAAACCATTCAAACGGGAAAATCAAGTTCATAAAGAGACTTATTTCAAAACTGGTGTCTTTTTATTTGCTATATTACATAGAAGCGTCCGAGTGGCATGGACACATGCATTTAATTTCATCGCTTGTAAACAGAGAGTGTCGTTCTCTTTGCAAGTAAAGAAACATTGCAACAAGTTGGATAGGCAAAGTTTCTTACCTTGCCTAATGAGCATCTTTTTGATTGCCCCCTCAACTCACACGGTCACAAAATACAATCGAAGCAATTAATCTAATTTATTGTGCTCCTGTTTTAGATAACGATTTTTGAAAATTGGAAACAGTTCTCTCTTCTATCCTGTGTTGATTGAATTCATAGTTAAAGTTTTACAAACTTTTAACTTTATATTTTCTATAATAATTTACCAAAACAGTTGTAGGATATTCATTTACTAGACGATTCACTTGACTTGTAGTAAAGCTTATTATTATGGAATTAAATCCAGATAAACTATCTCAATAAAACTCCATGTCGTATTATTTTTATTTAGCAATTCCAGCAAAATATATAATGTTCCAACACCGATCAACACGTCACAATAAAACACATTTTCAAATACCTTTAAAACATTACATTCTATCTGTAATTTCCAATAATTGGTAGTTCTGTACATTTATTTCTTAGCATTGATCAATATTTCTTTGAAGTACTTCATCTATGAAGACATTTATATTTTATACAATACTGAAGCAGGTCGCTGTTTCATATATGTATTTACATAATTGATATGGTAAAATTGCTGTCTATTGTCAGGAACTCATTCAATGATCACGGTGAATATAATGTCCCAAAAGATACATTATCATGCAGGTTCTACGAGAAAACACGATATAAGCTCGATTCTATTGAACTATTGATCAGGTTATAAATGTTTTGGTTCCAGCTCGACTGGAAGGGAAGCGTTAGGGGAATAGGAAATACTCTTTACGTATGGAAAATTATATTTAATATGGAAGGTAACAATAATAAAGGAGTGTATGAATGATTAATCATTTACTCAGTGCTGAAACGATAAGGTCTCAACTTCATAAACATTACAATTAATAACGCGATTATGTATATGTATGTGTGTCTGTATGTATGCATGTGTGTGGAAGAACAAAGTTAAACTTTTAGTGTACATTTACCTGGGCTAGAACTTTTTCCTATTACTTAGATAACAGGCTAAAAAAAATATGACGCGCCTTTCTAAAACTAACGACTCATCTGTGACGCTAAAATCAAAAACGTTATAACTACCAAATAAAGTATTGAGTTAAAAAAAACATTAAGACCCAAATTCCTGTGGAAGAACATTTTCAGTATATGTCATATCTATATCCAGCCTCAAATCTGGTCTTTTTAAGAATCCCTGTCCCACCAAATATTGTGTCATATATGTCATAAGTATAATTTCCTTTTTTTGAAATGTATGTTCCGTTCATGGACTGTCATGTGTTGCGTTACAAACGTCAGAAACATATGTGTATGGACACTTATAAATGAATGGCTCTATTTGTCATATTTTTGACAAACAACAAATTCGAGGCTGTACATGCGTTAACTGCAAGAACTTTTACTTAGACCAGACTGGAAAATAGAATGAAATGGTCCGAATTCACAAATTCTAGCTAGTAGGTGTTTTGTATTTGGTGGTTAACTATGAACGGATCACGATATTTTGTTTAGCGCTATTTGTGTTTCCAATCTTTTTTTGAACAATTAACACTGTAAATGTATTTTGGTACAAGTTTTTAAATGTTTATTGTTTACCGCAGTTTTACCAAGGTGTCAATATTTTTACAGTACAATTGAAAGCAATACCATTATTATAATTATTATAATCAAGCTTATCTATGATAAAGGTTAACCTAGTAATCCCTTTAAAGATGACGTATTAAAACATTAAACTTGCTTAATTTCAGCTGTTGGATTCAATCTGAAAACAGTGAAGATAAATGGTAATGTCAAAACTCAATAAACATTTCGAATGGTGGCGTACTTTACAATTACTGTTGTCTTTTCTGAGTGTAATATAAACATATTTATGTCCGTTTTGACGTGTAAAGTCGCTTTTAGAATAACGACGTTTATGTCATTTATCCGTTTATCTGTTTAAATTATTTAGAGTTGTTTGTTGTTAATTTGATTAGATAGTGTTTCAGCCAGTAAATCAAACTGCTGAATGTTTCAAGCCATAAAAACCATAACCATTTACACACTTCCTGCAATTGTCTTGGTGATTTTTGAATTTCCATATTTCAGTAAAATGTCAATGGTGGCATATATAGTTTTGGTCCTTGTTTCGAAATAAATCAAAATGACGTCACAAAGCTACGGGTTATCATTCAAATTATCGTTATTCCCGTGATGCCTTATTTCAATATGTTTGTCTGTCTTAATCGATAATGCGCAACAGCATTATTCAAAGTCAAATGACATTGTAATTTATACCTTCTTATTTGTGAAAGCGACAGTAAAATATTCCTATTTTATAACCAAGCACCGTTAGGGAGTTTCCTAGTAAACTATTACTTGGAAGCTCTTAAGGAAGCTGGCTTGTCATGTTTTTGATTTTTTTGTCAGATTTTCGTAATCCTCTGGTTTTATCCAATAGAATGCCTTTAAAAAATTTGCCCGGTGACACCCATTTTTCTTTTTATAAATCTTTTACAAGTATAATGATAAGCCATCTGTAAAATTCATTTTCATTACTTTTTAACAGTTTTTGATAACTTCAACTTGTCAATGATAAAGTTTTGAAAAGTCAAGAGAGAATATTTTCCCGCCAAAATTTCAAAGGCTTATATTTCGAAAACAAGCACGGCGACCTATATATTTGTTTTGCTCTTTGGATTCCTTTATTAATCCCCTTTCTATATAAACTAGTGATTTGATAAGTTTAAAATCACTTTGAAAAGGAGGAGCGAGCTCCCTTAATCATAAACTATAAATAGGGATCCCGTATTTATAAACTGTATCTATCGAGTTCCCATAATTATAAAAAGGAGCTATCGAGTCCTTACATGTTTATGAATAGTAGTTATGTAATCCCTGTTTATAAACAGTAAATAGGCGATGACGTTTGTGCATGTAAGCAATTATAGGTACATTGTAACCGTAAGTTTTATTTCAGAACAAACTGTTGGTTAAGTTTAATTATGCAAACACAAACAGTGTTTTAAAGTTATTATCTAAAATCTCTTTTGAATAAATCTAAGTTTATACGATTTACCTGGGTTGTTTTGGGTTTTTTTTTTGTCACAAAGAAAATGTATTATTGTTGCGCAAAGAATATATGTTTTGTGGCGAAAATGAAATATAATTTGGAGCAAAGGCAAAGCATCGGTTGGCTAGTGTTGCAGTTGCTGTCTGCCATAATTTTCTTTCGTTTTTTGTTCCATTAGCTTAAAAACAGGTCATCAGTTGACGCTTTTGTAACGTTTCGCTATATAGGGATTGTTTATTGCTTTATTACGTATGTAAAATGATTTGTTCATCACCGAAGTTGGTATGGTTATCTCTTTAGTTATAACAATGAATTTTTCTACGTTCTTTGTGGGAAAGTTTCATTGGCAATTATAAAACTGTTTTATATTGTACTATGCACTACATGTACATTGTATGTCTTATATATTGAATTTTGCAGCACCAACGATGGATGAAAATCTATAACGATTTTTGGTGATATTTACTCCCAGTTTCTGTGGGGTTCGTGTTGCCTAAGTCTTTAGTTTTCTTTGTTGTGTCTTGTATATAGTATTTTTTCCCATTTATCTATATCTTTTTTTAGCCATGGCGTTGTCAGTTGATTTTCGATCTATGAGTTTGACTATCCCTCTGGTATCTTTCGCCCCTCTTTTACAGAATATAAGATACTAATTATTGGGTGTCAAAATATAAATGAAAGAGTACAATGAGCGAAATTATAGATAAAAAAATAAAGAAACGATTTACACCCATTCAGATCCTCACCTCAGCGATTGAATGTTTTATTGTTAATAATTAACTACAACAATTTTAAAATATTATATTCAAACTCTTTATTGGAAATATTAACACTAGAATGTTTTGTAAAAGCATCCAAAGTTAAAGATATTCTGTAATAAAAATATTGGATTAACAAAATTATCAATAAGGCTTAATATCATTATGGTCGTATTTTTCCATCGATTTGTTGTAAAACCGATTGTCTCCCTTTCTATCTATCAACTTATAAATTATACATTACACAGACATAAGAACGAAAGAATGAAAGCAAACTTAGTAGGGTGTAAAATAAATCGACTTAAACTATGATATATCAGAATATTTATTATCGTTTCAGACAAAGAATATTTCGGTTATGAATAACAAATACTAAAGTATAAAAAGAACGGTCTACAAAACGTATTACGAATCTGTCATGTCATTGATAAAGTTGCAAATACAAAATTAAAACCGATGTTCATCAGTTTCATATCTGTGTCATGTCATTTTTTTATATCTTAATCACTAAAAAAATATATTTGAAAATCCAAGTAGAAAATTGAAAAGGTAAATTTTGTTTAAGAAGTACGAATTAGATCATATATACGTGATCATTTTGATAATGCTGCAAGAGAAGAAAAAACTTCGGTACCAAGAAACATTTTTTTTTACTTAATAGTGAAATGATTGGAAACTACGCATACTTCAAAAGCAATCATTATTTGATCATGTTTTCAGAAAAGGCAGACATTTCAAAATTTCCAATACATATTTCGTTATATTGTTTTTAATTTTATCTATAAAAGAATGGAATAAATAAATATTGCTAATTTGTTAAATGATAATGGCTGATGTTATTTATTTGATCGCCGGACCGGAGTCGTTGGCAATATTTATACAATTTGTTGCATTCTATCCACCTTACAACAACACAGTAGAAATCGATCAATAGATAGCTCATTTAGTATGCTGAATAAACCTAGTACAGTCCTAGAGAATTCCGAGTACAACAATGCGTCCAAAGGAATCACATCCTCTCGTGTGTAGATATTCATAAAAGGTGTACACTATAGGTTCCTTTTTTTGACAGAAAAAGAAACTCATTTATAAATTCTTATTGTGTCCATATAAGCAATTATTAGGATGTAGTCGATTTGTTTAATTCCATATCGAAGCTGGTGGAAATCAATATGGCTGCCGAAGGCTTAAGATCGACGGAATAAATGAAACTGTGTGTTAAATTGAATATTTTCTGTACAATTACGAATAAATGTAGGAAAACACATCTTAAGGTAAGACTTATTTTTGCTTATATGATTGTATAAAGATCTAGTTAGGAAAACGGCATTGGGAGGAAATGTGTTAATAACGCTCATATTTTTGAAAAAAAATTCCACATGTGTATTTACATAAGAGGGGGGAAAGGATTCACAATGCCTCAATTTAATACATGGGTAATATGAACGTCGATGTTTATGTTCATGTCATTTTCATACATAGAAAACACGCTTGATCGCAATTAAAGTACTTATCTCAAACAATTGAAAATCGTAGTAATACTATATTTACGTTTGAAATATTCCCGTTTGGTGTTCCTTTTAATTTTTAACATTAGGATTAAGAAAAGCTTTATAAAATGATGAAATATAATTATAATTCTTACACAGAAGCAAATATCCCAAAAAGGCTTATATGTTTCTATGCTTTTTGTGGTACTTTGAAGATAATTTAACATGTTAAAGCTGGATTGAGGTTTACTCCATTTGAACATCAACTTGAAGAATTTAAAGCAAAATATTTTCCAAGTATTTTTTAATGCCAATTATTACTTTGTACTACAGACGATGTATATGAATAGGAGATCCATCGACTGATAAAATATGTGTTACACGTTTTAAAATGTGCAAAAGAATTATGGTTGATCGTTTTACGAATACACGTAGTTGCATATTCTTGAACCTTTTAATTTCCTGAATGCTTCATATTTGCTTCCATTAATTATTGAATTTGTTCTTTTAATACCAAACACAATGATTCATATAGTTTCCCTTAATATCATTTGTGACACGAACGGCACTTAATACTAAATATTTAATTTGCTATTGGAATTTTATTTCATAGGCTTATTCTATGAGTAATTAATCTGTGACTTTACCCATTCAATAATATATGTAGCAAGCAATCAATGGAAATAGCCTGGACTATTGACAGGCCAATATTTCCTTATTTTTTCATGTTCAGGAACATTCTATCGCGTTTATACAAACATCCAACCAAAATTGAGTTAGTATCAACTCACGTGGTACAGATCCCATGGGTTTCATATTTCTAATGTATTATATTATACAATACAGTAACAATAATTTACATATACATATATATTGGAGTCAAATTAGAGATATTCGATTTTCGTTGACGTATAAATCGATGCATCTCATATGACATAATTCAATGTTCGTAGCTTGTACTTAATATGATTGCCTATTGGCAAAACTAACAATGATGCCAATTTTGAAATTACTATAATATTTCAAAACTTAGACATGTTCGCAGCTGCGGTGTAGGTGTAATTATTTCTAGAAACTGACATAAAATTGCGGATTTGAGTCACGTTCTCATTATCTGATTTCATTTATCACTTTGTTGTACATCCATCATTTGGAATCTTTTGAAAGATTTTATCTATTTTTGAAGGGGATATTAATTTTTGTTAACATAAAAAGACGAAGACAATAATATTGATTAATCAATATGGACAAAATCTTTCTTACATGTATAAATCACTTATATTGAAGTTATAAGAATATAATGCTTTATAAGGAGGATTGTCTGTTTACCGACTGTTAGATATACATCATTCCATACTGCATGCCTGTGGTTTGAAGAAAGACTCTAGAACGACAACCGTCTGTCTTCTGAATGTAGGACATAAATTATCCCCCAATAGATGACTGTTGCTAGAAGGTCAAAAGCTCTATAATAGAGATAAACTTTTGTCTATTGAGTGTAAGATATAAATATTCTCTGACTGTACGGCTGTTGGTAGAAGTGAAGCTCTATAATGACAATCGTCTGTCTTCTGAGTGTGAGATATAAATCATCTCTGACTTGACGGCTACTGGTAGAAGAAACTTAAAGCTCTATAAGGACAATCTCCTGTCGAGTGTGTGCAAGATTTATATCATCTCCCTTGACTGTACGACTGTTTTTGGGAGTAAAGCTGTATATTAAAGGACAACCATCTGGTCTACTGGATGTTAGATATAAATCATCCGTGAATGCACGACTGTAGGTAGAAGTAAAGCTCTATAAGGACAATCGCCTGTTTACTGAGTGTTAGATATAAATCATCCCTGACTAGACGACAGTTGTCATAAGTAAAGCTCTATAAGGACTATATGAAAATTGTCTGTCTACTAATCATCAACTACTGCACAACTTTTGTCAGGAGTACAGCTCTATAATGATAATTGTCCGTCTACTAATCATCGGCAATTGTCTGGAGTAAAGCTCTGTCTACTAAAATAAATCATCAACTAGTACACGATTGTTGTCAGTAGAAAGATTAGTTAGCTCTACAGAGTGTGATATCTGAATCATCACTGATTGCGAGACGTTTCTTAGAAGTAAAACTCTAGAATTACAACTGCTTCCTAACTGGAGTGTCAGGTCTAAATCACCCTTACTGCACTACTGTTGTCAGAAGAAAAGCTGTATAAGGTTATTGTATATCCATTATCGAAAGGGAGCTTGACATACCAAAGAGATACTTTTTTAATTTTAAATATTGCCTTTTGATATCCGTTTTAGGTACAATGATATAATAAATCTATTAAAACAGAATCGTTCGTAGCAACAACATATAATTCATTTTTAAAGTTCTAGGATGGAATTTGAGAAGTCGCTATTTAAGTATTTTATATTTATTTATAGATCTTTTTCATAAAAATTTAATTGATTGAAATTATAAATATTTCAAAACAGCGGTTTTTTTTTCTATATTTAGTTTCACGAGCTCTTTACAACTGCGATAAAGTGATTAAAAGACAATACAACCAGTACAATCCGGTATAAAACCAATTATAATTTTCAGTAATATCCTAAATCCTACTAAAATAGCACACTCCAAAAATACTTCTAGCACAAATATGAAAAAACTAACTTCTACTTTTGCTATTCTGATTTGCAAAAGATTTAAATTATTTTTATAGCATCATAAAAATTCAAATCTCTACTGTATACTACTGTAAGCAAAGATTCAATTTTAATTTGTTCTTTTGGATTATACAGAAATTAAATTCGTACTGTTACATAATAGTTTAAGGGTTAATGGACGACATGTGATACGGTGATAAATACTCGATTAGTACACGATTATGGCAACCATAAAACTTTCAAATTTCAGTGTTCGTATTACGTAAATATGTTAAGCCCACTAATAGAAAGTTTACAAGAGAGAAGATAAGCAACTACAATGTATTTAAAGTTTCGCACATCATCAAAGCTCAACCTGTATTTGTGATTCAAACATGTCTACGTTGTTTAATATTGATCATGATATTAAACAATTTTTAAAATTCAGCCAAATTATTTAAAACTACGATGGAAAAGATAGAGATTGACGAAAAATACCATAAAAGGGCATTCAAACTTATAATTCGAAAATAAACCGACACTCCATGACAAAATACGAAACTAAAAAGAAAAAACAACAGTCTTCAGAACACAACATAAAAAACTAAAGACTGAGCAACACGTATCGAACAAAAAACTCGGGGTTAAGCTATGTAAAAAACGAGGCTTTGTTCGAAATTTATATACATGTGATTATCTTTCAAGTCTGTTGCTTAAAATGCAATGGTATGCATTATCTAGATATTCAGACGACAACATGTCAAATTAACATTGTAATACAATATTAGGTAGGTTTTGAGAATGCGGTGAATATGGACTGTCACTGTGAATACAGGTTATAATGGATAAGGCAGAAATTTTGTCTTGCGCAAAGGACACCTTCGGCTTCCTTAGAGAGTTGCCGATTGCTCTATGGCACATCAAAGCAAAAGGCTACATTGGAGAGTGTTTTAACATACATAGGGATCGTGGCAAAAAGAATCGACATTAACGTTCCTATTTCAACCGAACGAAGGTGCTTATTTATAAATCAGACACAAGACACAGCCAAATAGACATGTCAAATAGCAAAGATTTTTACACCAGGTCGATAGAAGCACAGAAAGGACCATATTTTCATACCACAATCAACCGTTGTAGTCTAAAGTTTATACAACAAGCTTTTTCGAGTAAATTATCAATACCAACTGTTGTCATATGATTCAATAGACCAGAATATTTATTACATAAATTACTACATTGCATTTTTATCATTGTCGACGTCAGTCATTGATTTACTGCCAAATATTTGGCTTTCCAACGAACCTTAAGTGGATCTTGAAAACATTTTCTACTATAAAATCTTAAATTGATGTAGCCATAACTTCTGTAATTGATTTTAAACCGTGACTGTTAAATGCATTTTGGAATAAACGCAAACGTTTGCTGCACTTGCAGAGCTTTTATACGGGTAAACGTGGATTTTCTCCAATCAGAATCATGACTGCAATCAGAGACTTGAAAAACGTTTTGCATTAGAATATAATATCATGGTTGAACTTGGTTCTAATCCAATGTGACACGTAACGCCTCTTTTTGGATAGTTTTATAAATTTAATTTAGAGTTAACGGTTAGGCTGAATGGGGTCATTAGCTACAAGAGCATTCCAAGTTTTCGGGATACTTCAACTTTTTTTAAAATTTGATTATTTTACGATAATTGCTTTAGAAAAGGAATAACAGAATTGTTATTGAAGAGTTTGGTCGCCAGTAGAACCTATTGACAAATTCGATTCTTCAAATGCAATATAAAATGTTATTCTCTAATTATATTGTCTTTGTTTTAATGCCTTTTGAAATAATAACATTTTATTAGTATCGTCTGGAGAATGAACATCTGAAATAGTTTGCTTTATGGTCAATAACAAATATGTTATTTTAAAAATTCAATGCGGTTTACGTCCTGGTGCCTTTTATCATTAATAATAGAATTTTGTTTACTGCATGATTTTAATTGCTAAAGTGTATGAAAAGTTCCCAAAAAAATTACAATGTCAAAAGACATGTTTGATTAGGTGTCATAGTATAAATCAAGCATGCATGTACTATGCATTGTTTTCAGTATACCCAAATAGCATAACTTTTATGTTTCAATGTAATTTCAAAACATGCACTTATTAATGGAAAGAGAAAGAAATATGGAAATTAATTATAATGGTCTGTTATTTCATATGTTAGTTTCATGTCACTGGTTTTGCATACAATATTATTTTAATATTATTATACCAGTCTTTGGTATAATAATTGAATATTCGTACTGTGGTCTAGAAAATAAAAGTAAATTAACTTTTATAAATGCTTTTGTGCGCTAATTATGCAGGCATTGGAAAAAAATGTCGTACAGTTTAAGATATTGATTACAAAAAAAAAACATAACTAAAAGCTGATGTATATAACTCCGTTCTAGCAGTGGGCTTATTAGCATGGCCTCCATGGGTACTCTGAAAAAAAATGACTTCATTCAGCCGTTTAACAGCTTTTACGATTTGACAAGCACCTTCGTTTCTGATGGTTTCTTATAATCTGAAACAAGAGTCAGGGTTGCAAAAATGTGTCCCAGCTATTGTTATTTAACAAATATTATCCAAATAAAGTAAACACCAGTGAGTACACCACCGATGGAAGAAAAGCGATGTTGTTAATCATGATGCGTGTGCTATGTTTGGGTACAACAAGAATGTGTCCACAGTACACGGATGCCCCACTCGCACTATCATTTTCTATGTTTAGAGTGCACCGTGAAATTGGAATAAATTCTCTAATTTGGCATTTAAATTAGAATGACGTTATCAAAGGGAACATGAACACTAAGTTTCAAGTTGATTAGACTTCTACTTTATCAAAAACTACCTTGACCAAAAACTTTAACCTAAAATTTGCACTAACATTTTCTATGTTCAGTGAACCGTAAAATTGGGGTCAAAACTCTAATTTGGCATTTAAATTAGAAAGATCATACCATAGGGCACATGTATACTAAGTTTCAAGTTGATTGGACTTCAACTTCATCAAAAACTACCTTGACCAAAAACTTTAACCTGAAGCGGGACAGACGGACGGACGAACGGAGGCACAGACCAGAAAACATAATGCCCCTCTACAATCGTAGGTGGGGCATAAAAATGCATATGATAGTGTTTCTCGTTTCTCCTTTTTAACACCGTTGTTTTTCCCGTTTGAATGGTTTTATACTAGTAATTTGGGGACCTTTATAGCTTGCTTTACGGTGTGAGCCAAGGCTCCGTGTTGAAGACCGTACTTTTACATATAATTGTTTACTTTTACAAACTGTGATTGAGAATTGCCTCATTGGCACTCACACCACATTTTCTTATATCTATACACCTCGCCAAAAGTTAAGCAACACCTAAATGTTTTTGCTTCTATTTTTGTTTTAAAGTTAAATTTGATACTGCTTTGATTCCATATATTTCGTAAATCTATTGTTAATCGACAGGTAGGAATTCAGGTACAAATTCTATTCCTAGGTACCTTAAAAAACAGGCTTTATAAAGCTACATACAAGTTTTATCGTTGCAAGTTTCGTGTAATGATATGTAACGGTTAATCGCAGACTAAATTGTGTCAATTCACGTGCCCGTAGACCAGTCAAAAGACCATTTCTGACTCGTAGGCATCGTCAATCTCCACATCAGTGGCCCCTTGGTCACTGCAATTGGATTTTGAGATAGTTGCGTTACGTCCATTGGTCTGACGAGAGAAGATTCCTCCAACATCATATTGATGAGCGCATGCGCGTATGGCGTCCTCGGAATAAAGCATATAGGAAACAGCACATTTATGGAAAATACAACGTTTGGTGGTAAGGTTTTGACATTTTGGAGATGCTTTTCATTTGACCGCAAAATGGACCTTTATGTTCTGGATGGGACTATGACGTGTCAAAAATATCGCGATAACATACCCGAGATATCGATGTGCCACATTTTGACTATCACAAACTAGACAAATATTCACTGACGATAATGCTAAGTCACACAGAGTATGGTTTCAGATTATTTACGCAAGGAGGTAACTGACACTATTATTCCTTGGCCACCCATGTCACCGAATATGAATCCCATTGAGCATGTCTGGGATGATATTGGTCGAAAAATCAACAACAGGATTCCTGCTAGTAAGAATTAACAGGAATTACGAGCAGCCTTGATTGAAGAATGGTAAAGAATTCCTGTTAGAACATTACGACGCTTAATTCAAAGCATGAGACGATGTGTAAATGAACTTGTCCGGAAGCGTGAAGTTTACACTCGCTAGTGACCTAAATTTTACTTTAATGTTTTCACAAATTGTCACTCTCGAGTTTTAAAAAGAATTTTGTGTATAGTGCAAAGCAAATTTTCAAAACACGTCAGTATAAGTTGAAACTTTATCTTGTATTTTATTTTGCCATTTTACAACCATTGCCCCAAAATAAAATGGTAGAAAATTCAATCATGAAAACAGTTCAAACTTGCACTTGTCAATCAATATGATATATGTTATCTTATGAAGACACATATTTGATTAATTGTACCGATATTTCGATAAGTTATGGATTCAGTAAAAAACATCCTGGAAATTTATCAGGTGTTGTTTAATTTTTGGCGAGGTGTATATATATGATAGACATGGAATGACCAGAAAATACTGTATATTTGTAGAGCCACTGCTAAAAAGGGATATTTTGAAATAAACCCGTTTGCATTTCACATTATTTTAAATCTTTGGTAGGTTTATTTTGATTTTACAAATTGTATGATAACAGGATTAAAATATTAGATGTTTACCTTTAATTGTATTTCATATAAATAAATCGTAGGGATGACAACTAACTAAAACGAAATCCAATTTTACTTGTGTTTATTTTATTCTAAACGTAGATTAATGTTAAATTAAACAGGTGTTACTGAAACACACTGGACAGTACAACAGACAACATAATCTTACAACATGATCAAGCAATAATGGAAAAACTGAAGAAAACAAAAACACCGTAAATAATGAAATTCCAAAATATATCTGCAAAACATCCAAAATTACGAGGACTAAACCACACATACATGAAACAACCATAGATCTACAAAAAAAATGGGCACAAGTTCGAGTTGAAATATATTTTGTTAACATTTAAATCAATGCATGATGTCAACGAAAAATATTGCACATCACTTTAACATTGATTGTTTTACAATTTTGCCGTTGCAAAAAAAAAACCAAGGCTTTTCCTTTGGTTATAAATGCTTTCAGTAAATGATTCAAAAATAAACTAGTGTCTTTATACCGTTTCCATATGTAAACATCATATCAACGTGCTTATGAAAGTTTTCAATAGAAATAGTTTATCCGGGATTGACTGCGATTCCTCAAGAATTTTCAAGATAAGCAAAAACAATAACAAATATTTATGAATTTAAAAGTCTTTGAGCTAATTTCCAATTTAATATGGTTAAAACTACACAAGTGACATATCATTATAATTACAACTAGAACACACCCGTGATATCGCGGGTCCGTGACTGAATTAAAGTATATAACTATGCGCAAGCCTTATTTTAGTATTAGTATTGTCATCTGATAAAGTCATGCCGATTATAAGATATACAGTTTTCTCTGCTTTCAAATCTTTCTGTTTGAACCCGTCGAACTGGAACTTATCAATTATTGGTAATATTAATTATTTGGAAAACAAAAGGTCCTGGAATGGAGTATTTTTCAATCAACAGCATTGTCCTATATTAGTTATAAATAAAGTTGAATTCTTTGATTCGCTGTGTTACGTCATGCCCGCTAACAAATTGAAAACTGTACCTATACGCCTTATTTTAAGTCCAGATTTTTAGTATTCGTATTGTTATCTTAGAAAGTCTTACTGATTAAAATACTACAATAGGTAACAATTTGACAATTTAGTAGTGTCAACCCTGTGATTATGACCCATGTATATAGCATATTAATGCTGAATACACCGTTTGTTGGTGCGCCGGCCAGATGCGGAACGTACAGATAAGGTAATGGGCCATTCCAGTTAATTTCTGACAGGTGGGGATGGATGGGGAGATTTTATTTTACACCTATCAGATAAAAACATCATGAAAACTACCTATCAGATCTATAAATTAAGACCTATCAGATGTAGAGTTTCTGTTCATATTGGGTGGATGGGCTTTCATGGGAAAAATTGACCTATCAGAATTTTTACTGCAAGGATTGTACCCATCCGAACTTTAAATCCAATACCAGGAAATGCATAATACGAAACTGTCGACATTCCAAGGCACCCCTAAGATATGAAATAGGTATTTTTTGTAACCCCTAAGATGTAATTATATTTAATTATTTACTGTTGCAAGACCCCTCAGAAATTGTTGAGTAAAGTGTACCTGTCAGATGAAAAAAACAAAAATTTCACCCCTAAGATGTATAAATTGTACACCCCTCAGAAAGGACCATCCATCCCCCATTATCAGATATTAACTGGAATGGCCCAATAGGTAACAGGTGAATATACTATTGGTATCGGTATCGGACTCGACCCGGAACGTCTTAATTATTGGCAACATTAATTACGTGGAAAACAAAAGGGCCTGGAGTGGTGTAATTTTTAATCTACACCTTTGTACTATATTAGTTATATATAAAGTTGAATTCTTTGATTCGTCGTTTTACGTGATGACGGCTGACAAATTGGACCTCGTAATTTTAGTATTATAGATTCACATTGAAAAAGTCGATAGGTAAAAAATAGATCAGTAATAAGACAATTGATTGAAAATGGAATGTAATCGATGGGTCTTTTTGTAAATTGATAATCTTTTTTGGAGGTAATTTGTGTAACTATAATATTTAAATTAAAAAAAAAAACATAATAAAGAAATGAGACATAAACTTTGTAAAATAACGACATTCTCTTATTATAAAAATGCAAAACTACATTTCTCAATTTATACCCGACTCGAGAACTTTTGATGCTTTACACAAACACAGTTCTACTATTTTCATATTCATTTTAGATGTATAAGGTTTATGAACCCTTCTGTGGCCTGTGAATTATGAACTTTTGGAACTGCGATAGTATCAAAACAGCAAATATAATTTAATAAAAATAGGCCACAGACTGGTTTATGTACACCTTCTGTAGCCATTTTTGTACGATTTTTTTAAACATTAATTGTATCAAAACTACAGATATAATAAATAATAGAGACAGGCCATTTTGAACATATACTAGGGGGAAACTTGATGCAAAGCATTATTATTTACTGTTGCATTGCATTTAATAGAAAAAGAGTACTTTGTGGAAAATAAATCAAGATTTTTATAGAAAATCCACAGCCTTTAATACAGAGATTTTTATTATAAAATTTGAAACATAGATTACTCACTTGCTTTTCTATGATGTGCTAGTGTTTATTTTTTGCAAAAGGTTCTAAACAACTTGTAAATTCCAAAATACCTCGTGCTGAGTCATTAAAGTCGAGCGCACCCTAAAAGGTATACTTGATTTGGTCTATATTTTTATTTGTTCTAACCAATAGCTACATTGATAAACTTGTTTTAAGGAAATCAATGCTAGCACTGCATGCAATAATCCTATATCTATTGGTCATTAAATTGCCAAATATGATAGAACAAGAATAAAGGCTGTGGATTTTCTATAAAGTTTCCATATGTTTAGCATTGAAGCAACACAAGGGTACATAATCCTTAAAGTACAAGGATATTTGTTATGAAATTTGAAACATAGTTTAATACGCAATTGTTTTTCTATGATCAGCTAGCGTTTATTTTTTATAAAAGGTCCTGAATAACCTTTAAATCCCAAAGCACCTCGTGCTGAGTCACTTAAGTCGAGCGCACCCTAGAAAGTGTACTTTAATTAGTCTATATTTATATTTATTTTAACCAATACCTACATTTATTATCTTGTTTTAAGGAAATCATTGCTAGCATTGCATGTGATAATCCTCTATATATCAAGTTTCGAATTGCCAAATGTGAGGGTACAAGGGAACGACTGTGGATTTTCTATAAAATGTCCATATGTTTAGCATTGGAGTAACACAAGGGTACATAATCTTATTAGTAATATAATTTAAAATACTGTCCATAAACAGACTAAATCACAGTTGAAAAGTATTTAACAAACATATTTGCTTTTTAACGACAATCGTTCATTTGTATCATGACTATGTTGGTTGGTTATGCCTTCTGGTCTACTGTCCAATATTTACAGTATTTTTTATTGTTGCATGACTATTTTGTCTGTTGTACTGTCCAGTATTTTCCCTGATTTCTATTATCCTTTGTATGAAGAACTATGAAATTGATTTACCTGTATTGCAATCCATTCCAATTGCAAATATTTTTATTAATACAGGAAACAAAAAACATATTTACAATATTTATAAATCTCTGCCTTTGATACAACAAAACATTTAGGGATTGTTCACATAACTTTAACCTTTTTAAAGGACATGGCAATGTCATTTGTGTTTACAGAGAAAAGTCAGAATCGATCATACCCATTGATGAGGATCATTTAGTCACGTGAGGATCATTTAGTCACGAATTTCACATTGATTGTTATGAAAAACGTGTGTGCAAATATTAATTCGTGTTAAATTTTTGGAAAGAAAGAAATATATCTATATAATTAAAAAATGTTAAAAATGTCAACAGAATTTAATATTGAAAAAGTCATGTAAAGTGTTAATTTTATATCGATTATATAAGAAAAAGGTACGGTACACCTACATGTATATATGATTTCTCTATGAATGTAAACAAAATCCATTGAAGACCCTTTTAGTCTACTAATCAGCAATTCGCATGGTTACTGCTTATAAATTGGAAATATCTGCAATATTTATTTAAGCTGATCTTATTATTAAAATTCTTTCTTTGCTTACTTCTTTTCTATGGGAGAATACGACTTGTTTAAGAATTGAATACACACACCACTTGAGCTTGTAGTTAGTAATTATCAGAATTCCTTTGCTGTTATATTCATGGAAGCTATATATGCCAAGACATGATATGTTTTGTTTAAGTATTGGAAAATTTAATAAATACTCTAATTCATCCTTCCCCCACATTTTTACTCGGATGGCCGTATCCTTTTATACATTTATCATATTATCACACATCATGAATTTCAGTAGTTCGATTAATTTACGCATTTTTAAGCATTTCATGTTGTAAACATTCCATATAAAATGGGATTGATTGCAGTTTACTCGATAATTGTTTTCTGCTTCTCATAAAATAGTCGACATTAATCCTAGGCTATTTCATCTACTTCGATGGCTTATCTGGTTAAAGAATTCCATCAGAGCATTACGTATTGGCTCGTTCCTGTATACAATATTCAGGTAGGCGTGCAATCAATAGACAAAAAGACAGGTTTATGAACACCGAAGGAAATTGTTTAGCTTGCTTTTTACAATGACTAATGCCTGGAAATGTTTCACCTTTGACTTACAGTAATTTCTGTAACCAATAAAATTCATATTGATCAGTCTGCAAAGAATATGACGCAATGGAAACAACAGGTTCGCAATAACTGTTCAAACTGATATTTAATTAAATAGTCAATAGAAATCAACACAGATACGCAGCACTAAACTATGTTGACAAAGATAAGAGAAAACCAATTGCTTATTGTTTTATACCCATGTCATCTATTTCCTGGTCCTAGGTAACCTAATCTGTCAATCTAAAAACAGCATTTAATCCATTAAATCTGACTGGCTCACGCGAACGTAGCAGTTGCTGTAAGTGGAATGGCCGGAACAACATAAAATATCAAAGTTAAAACACTAAAGAAAAAATACATATTGTTAAATACATGGACGAAATAGTAAATACAAATGTTATTATAATCTTTAATTTTCGGTTTCAAATAAACGTATTTTTCAAATTCTGTGTCTAACAATCTTTTTCTTTGAACACCATAGTTTTGAAATCGTACATCTCATCAATACATAGTCAATATATGTATCCAAATATCTGAAAGATTAAAAAACACACAAGTAAAATGAAAATTTTGATATAATTTATTGAAAATAAGATGCTTGTGACCTATAAATGTTTATGTTTCACACATTGTGACTTGGAAGAAGAACTGTCTTATTGGCACTCGTAACACATCTTCATATTTATATTATATATTTATTGTAATATCAGTCTGTGTGGTTAAGATTGTGCTTACAGTCAGTGCCTCGTGTAAAAATCATATATAAAGAATTGAAAACGTCATCTCTGTGACAACAATTACTGTAAGGAACATATTGATTACATATCGTTCAACGATACCGAACGTTTCACTTTACATTAACATTGACGTGACATTGGAGATTATGATCCTTTCTCATCTGACGTACAACTTTTGTCTGATTTATTACAGAAATGTCCACAAAAATCTTCGATCTTTGCAATTGTATCCATCTACTGTCCAAAACTGTAATATATAATTGTGTGTGTTTAGGAACAATCAATAACGTACGGTGATATGTTTTATCATTAATACATCAGAATACAGATATTAATTAATTAATCTATGTTCAGCGATGACTGTTTTAAGTAAATATATTTATTTGTTTTATAATAGATAGAAAAATATCAAAGTAAATTGAAAATCAATGCACCTGTATCAAATTAAACGGTAAATATAATAGTAAATCGGTCCGTTATTGTATTCTGTGTTCTGATCTGTTTAATTGGTCTTAATGGTCAACTAGAATTACTTCAACAAGTGTGCCATTAATATTTCCAAATAACATTCAAGTAAACATGTATTTTAAATTCAATGATTCCACGTGTAGTTTACCACAAACTTTGGCGATGTTTTGATGTTCCTGGATTATTTTTTTAATCTCGTGCCATGCATTTTTCACCACATACACTTTTATGTTCCTTTCTAATTCAGTGTCCTTCAATAACTTCTAAATTGTGTTTAGATCAGAATTGTGTAGCAGCCTTGCTTTTCCCTTCAGCAAATATCAATATTGTCAATTTATAACTAATAAGTATTAAAAATGACTATCTATTGATGGCAAGGGGATATAAGCTGCAAAAGTTAGGCCAATTGAATTTATTCGAATTGTTTACTTAATTTGATAAATACTTAAACTTATTATCAAGAACAACAGAAGTTCCATAGAAAACAATAGAGGTCTAGATTAATTTTGAAATATTAGTATTCCTGACTGGACGCCATCTGACCCATCAGAACTGTCGATGGACATGTGACACCAATATAAACAGACCTTAAGTCTGTGAGACAGACAGTAAAACTTAAAATAAAACAGATAGGCAAGCTTATACAACAGCATAAGGTAGATTTTCTTAGTTTAATATTATCTCATTTCATGAACAAAATGTTATATCCATTTCATACATATTCTATTTTTTCCCAATAATTAATTATCCGTAATGGTGTGTGCAAATAAAATGTATAAATACGTTCATTTAGAACGTAATTATATTTATGAATTACCAATTTTAAGCATCGTAATCCATATTTTATGTGGCAATACTCTTTTATAGTTCTTTTTGGATTATTCTGAACTTTCATACTATATATGTCATTTTGTTGACGTATTCATTCACCCTATCCACTGATCCGTCAGCCATATTGATTTTTTATCTAGATTATTGATGCGTTTGGAAGGATAGTATTTTTATGCTATTCATCAATGTCAATAAGTACTTATTTGTGATAACGAGAAATTCATGGACGATACAAGTTGTTCCATTTTCATTATATTGTCAGACGAAACAACAATTTGCACATTAGTGAAATTACAGCATAATTTTGGCCATTTTTATGTCCAGAACACATTAATATCCATTAGGCCAAAAGTCAATCTAACTGATGTTACGAGATTTCTAAACTAATATTGATTGTAACTACAAAATACACTTTATACTAGTGTTTGCATATTATTATTTTTTTGGAAGTACGTCTCTTTGCGATGAAACGTTAGAAATCTATAATTAATCGTTATTATAACAACCAAATTGAATGATCATTTGCAATTCTTGTATTTCATGTTAGTGTATTTTCATTTTTATTCTGTTTTGAGCACCAATGGTTTCAAAAGAATTTAGAATTCCCATATATACGCATAATTCAGTAAGGAGAAACGTGATCAGAAATACTTCCAAACCACTTAACAATTCGATGAAAATGCTGAATTCTTTCGGCACATATTAATGGTTGGAAGGGTTGTCTTTAATTTCTATAAATTCTTTTGAATGTATTTCTTCTAGTAAAACTATTTTGACTGTTTATGTTGCAGTCTTGTAATTGAAAGCGCCATAGGCTTACAAGCAAAGCAGCTCTTCTTCAAATATTTTTTATTGAACAATGCTACATGGAATTTTGTTTTAATGTACATTAAGACAGCATTAGATAATGTTATACTATGATTTTAGGCACCATGCCACGAAAAACAAGTTAATCTATCTCGAAGTAAAATCTTATTTTCTCCTTTCTTTTTGCTGTTTTTATCCGATCCCTCAATTAGACCAACATGTATTAACCAACATTTTCTCATTTTTCCTGTATTTCATTTCGCTCAATCATATCAAAATAAAATAAGTTATATATAATTGTTAGTGTCGTTATTATTTTTCGTTTTAAATTGTTTTACTTTTTTCATTTCGAAGTATTTAATAGCTGATTATTGGGAATGAGTTTTACTCTTTGTTGAAGGACTTCTCTTGAACTGAATTTTAATGTGCGTATTGTTATGCGTTTACTTTTCTACATTGGTTAGAGGTATAGGGGGAGGGTTGAGATCTCACAAACATGTTTAACCCCGCCGCATTTTTGCGCCTGTCCCAAGTCAGGAGCCTCTGGCCTTTGTTAGTCTTGTATTATTTTAATTTTAGTTTCTTGTGTACAATTTGGAAATTAGTATGGCGTTCATTATCACTGAACTAGTATATATTTGTTTAGGGGCCAGCTGAAGGACGCCTCTGGGTGCGGGAATTTCTCGCTACATTGAAGACCTGTTGGTGACCTTCTGCTGTTGTTTTTTATTTGGTCGGGTTGTTGTCTCTTTGACACATTCCCCATTTCCATTCTCAATTTTATCTATAGTTATCAAGGTACCAGGATTATAATTTAGTACGCCAGACGCGCGTCTCGTCTACATAAGACTCATCAGTGACGCTCATATCAAAATATTTATAAAGCCAAACAAGTACAAAGTTAAAGAGCATTGAGGATCAGAAATCTCCAAAAGTTATGCCAAATACAGCTAAGGTAATCTGTGCCTGGGATAAGAACATCCTTAGTTTTTTGAAAAATTCAAAGTTTTGTAACCAGGAAATTTATAAAAATGACCACATTATTGACATTCATGACAACACCGAAATGTTGACAAATGGGCTGGTGATGTTGATTTCTGTGTCATCTTGTTGTTTTTTTTTAGAGTTGTCTCATTGACACTCATACCACATGTACATCTTCCAATTTTATATGACATATTTGCAACTGGAAGTTTAACAGTCAACAATCAATCAATCATATAGTCTTATATTCCGATATAAGAAGTAACAACCCACATAGGAAGAAAAAACTACTCATGTAGAATTCAACCCACATGATTTATTATATGATAACTTATATTTTCATTTTATCTAAAAAGACAAATCCATTATTTTAATCTCTACGACAAGAATGTTATAAGATTGGATTATTCTTGAACGTAATACTTATGTAAGAGTTATATTGATTTCACTCACCAATCGGTTTACCACACGTCTATTACAATCATTCAATGATACATTTTATCTCATTATAGTCTGATCAATATCATACGATTACAGAGAAACAAGTTAATAATTCCCTTTTGTAATACATATACATTGGATCGTGGTTTTACTTCTTTTGGTCTCCTTTATGTTACTTGGTTCAGTATGGTCGTAAAATATTATAACCTGAAAATGTTTGGAGTAGTGAGTATGCGAATATATGAGTTAAATTGAGAATGGAAATTGGACGTGTGGCAAAGAGGCAACAACTCGCATTAAGAGCAGACATCAGCCTTGGAATATATGAGTATGCCCATGCAAAATGCGTGTAATATCTGGCTTGAAAAATTACCTTTAATATTACAAATTTTCTTTAGTATGGCGGACAGTTCGAGTTGTCATCTAAAATAGTTTCTAAAAACCGATTTAATTATTAAAATCATTACGACCGTCAAACAAGTGAGAGATTTATCTAGCTATAAAAAACCAAGTTCAATCCATCATTTTCTACATAAGAAGAAGCCTTTACCAAGTCTGGCATATGACAGTGGTTATATATTCGTTTGATGTGTTTGCACTTTTGATTATGTCATTTGATTGCGGACTTTCCGTTTTGAATTTTTTTCGGACTTCGCTATTTTTGTTATTTTACTTTTGGCCATCACTGTTAACTGATTCGTTTAATAAAGTTACGATAAAGATTCACAGAATTTTACTAGAAGTTGAAATGTAACATGAAGTAAACACATTAATACATGGGAGGCTCTACATGGTAATGATACAGTTGTCCTTACGAATGACGACTTGGAAAGATAACTTCAAGGCATTTCTAAACGGATTGCATTGAAGTCCCATTGATGGCATTCGGCTGTTGTCTGCTTTATGGTCGCGTTGTTGTCTCTTTGACACGTTCCCATTTCCATTTTCATTTTTATGTCCATCATTAAGACTACTATTTTACTAACAGACGAAAAAGTGAACAGGATTAAGACACTTTTACACTAACTGAGACAAGAACATTCAGATTAACTGAATTTTAAGACGAATTACGACAAGAAGGTGTGTCGCATATCATTGTTATTTTGCATAACTTTAGTACATTCAGTATATTGCGCAGGATTGAAAGTGAACTTGACCTTATGATTTTATATTTGATTTTGATGCGTGTACGTAATTTTTTAGTCATGTGTATTTATGAATGCTAAGGTGTCTCCGGAAATCATAACCAACACTCTTATATCATAAATCGATTAATATTCAAAATACATCAAATCCCTTTTCATCAGCCGTATCTATTCGTAATTGGCATGATAAATTTTGCCTAGTGCACAGTGTACTTTTTTCATAATGATTATGCACTGCCGCCCCTTTGTTTCTTAACTTGTTTAATAAACCAATATAGATAATATTTTGACCAATAAACTTAATTCCTACTTGCACCAGTACCACATACATGTATGTGTGATGGGCCTTTTTTATTGCTGTGATTTCTGTGATTGAAAGGGAGACATATGTATATACATGTATGGTTTGGTTCACTAAAAGAGTTCATCCTAGATCTGGATAGTAACTTTACAGACGTGACCGTCCGTATTTCAACCTGGTCAGAGAAAACAACTGAATTCATTAAGACATAGGTTCAGACAATACAAGATATATTAATGAAACCGTTTTTGTTATCTATGCTGGACAGTCTCAATGTCCTTAGAAATAATGGATGGGTCAAACACACCCAAATATATATGTTTTGATTTTTATCTGCCCAACGACTGATGTAAAACATTCAGTGTCATTTTCTTGAATTATGAATATATTTTCATTTCAGTCGCTTTATAGTTTCCGAAAAAGAAAGAGATTTTTTTGTATGTATAATCATCGATTCTTGATTGAATGCACACGATTTTCAGTATAAATTAAATTAGTTATCTTAACGTTAACGTAACCCTTTATCTATAAAGGTATATAATGTCAGATATCTGTTTGATCAATTGTCAATGAAATCAATCGTCTTTTTGTTAAATTTTGTTCATTCGTTTAAAGGATATTAAGTCTATGCTTTGTTCTAAAAGGCATTGGATATCAAAGTTTAGTGTTCAATTTCATATATTTAAAGTAGTTTAGCATATTCTTTTTCGTTCTATTTGTTCCAAAATATGTATGGACAAAAGGATTTTTTAATGATAGAATGCTCTGAATCGTATCTGAGCCACGACCTATTCTCTTTACACAATCATTTAACTTATTATTTATGAGTAATTAACCGTTATGTGTTGATTAACTACTCCAGATTTTGACTTTTATAGTCAAAATTTTTTATTTCATACGTACGATATATTGACGTAACTGGCTTACCCTTTCACAAAATAAGTTCAAGTTCAAACAGATGACTTCATACTGATATTAGTTTTGCTGGTGTACTATTTTTTGAAATTGTGAAAAAAAACTTGGAATACTCATTCTTTTCAATTGTTTGCAACACGGAAAAAAATATATAAAATTGTGTTTAAACAGGTATGTAAATTCGTATGCCTCAATTAAAGATAATGGTGCATCAAACATTTTTGACAGAATAATTCAATCAAAATGAATATTCTTTTATTAGCTTTGCATGTAAAAACCTCACAGATTTTAGGTCAATTGACAAATAGAGAGAACCGGTCCTAAAAATAGGCCGTTCTTCTGTTTCCTGTTATTCCCTGCAGATCAATTTTATGCTGAATAGACCATGTGTTTTCTCCTATCTATTTCAAAATGTCCAATTTTACAATTTTAAATTGTAAATAGAAAAACATTTATAAACCATTTAAATGGCAGAAAACACAAAAACTAAATATAGTTAACGTATTCGAATGGCATATTAGAAAACAAACCGTTTGACAATGACACAGAAGAAAACGCCTTGAGAACCAGTTACATTAAAATAAGCTGCAAGATAAATTTGGTTCATATTTGGGTGGTTTTTTTTTGTATACGCACTGCAATGAAATGTTCCTCGCTTAAAATGGATGTGAAATATTTTGGGGTGTTTTTTTTTAACATAATCAGAGACATGTCTTTTATAGTAAATTGGCAATTCTGGAGGTGGTTTATCTAAAACAACGGAGTACAAGATTTTGGTATCACTTTGAAATCGAATATTGGAACCGAATAATTCTTAAAATTAATCGAATACAATAGCGTCGGTGTGTTAAAATCAGCAATTAATTGTTCACGAAATACCTCATTTTCAATGCAGATCCTATTTAATTACCATTTCAAAAACGTAACCGAAGATAACGATATGTATTGCCTTCTACGTGTAATCACACAGCATCATTGTCTTTGTTTGAATAAAGCCATCAATATAATTTAATTTTGAAACGACAATTGTTTGCATATATCATACAATTCCTAAATGTAATATTTAGGAACAATATATATATAAATGTTTAAATAAATGGCTACCTGTTGTATCGCCTGACACAGAAACCATCCAGTGTACTGTAAGTCAGACTCAATGTCATGTTCGGCTGTTACGGTTACCTCCTACAATACTATTTAATTTAACCCTAAAATATCGTTTAGGAGTATGTCAGCAATCAATTATTGTTAAGCCAATTTCGGAATTCAATGTCAGTACATTCTCAAGAGGGATGAATGACAATTTCCTAACAGAAAATAAAACAAGAAAAATCAGCCTTTGTCCGAAATATACCACTATACCTAACATGTGTAATACTTTGAAAATGAAATACGATTTTTTTTTACGCTGTTTTGTAATATTTTGTTAAACGCTATATACCTATAATATTGAAATGCGAGATAAATGGCTTTGTTATAAAAAAAAAAAAAATCAGAAACAAAGTTCATGTTTCTGTTCCTTTTATGGTGCATCGAAATACAATTTAATGCTTTAAAACGAAAGGGACTATCCCTTATTTCCAGAGATATATATACACATAATTATATATAAAGTGCCTAGAAAATCAACCTAACGATGTTAGAGTAGATGTAATTCGTAACTTTCTCCCCGGCGCCGGGGCTGGAACCTGTACTTTTTATTTCTAACTTCTATATATATATGTCTCTGTTATATCCAATACAATACTTTTTTGCAAAATACAGAACTGAACTATAATAGAGTTAACAAAACTGTGCGAATACACAAATTAATCAATATATATTGATTTTTTCCTTATTTCCAAATCCGAGGGTGGATGACCTTTTCTTCATGTATATCCCAAGAGGAGTTCATCTTTTCAGAACCTTCGGAAGTAGTAGCAATCGATACTGACAGATAACGTATTTTCGCAACAGAAAAGCGGGATTATTTGCCTGTTTGTAATCTATTTATTCTTTAGAGATTTCACGAACTATATTATATAGATATAAATTGAGGGAGATACGTTAATGAAATAGCATCATAATGACACACAAAAATTAACAAGAATGACAAATCTAAGGGTCAACTATCGGTCTTCACAAATTGACAAAAGTTTATACAATATTCCCAAGCAATTTAAAAATAAATCTAATAGAAAATATCATAGTAATACCTTCACCACCATCAAATTTCTCCGAACGAACATTCTGGCTTGTGGAGGACTCGCAAACATGTTGTAGTATGATTATAGTCTACTTATTTTTTACTTCGACTTTTCAGTTTAAACCTCGGTAGGCAGCGCACAACTAAAAAAAAATTTTATAAAGAAAGCACTTAATTATTTATGTTATTTACAAAACATATACATGGAAATAAAAATATTCTATTTTATACACAACATATAAGAACAAGCAACAAATACTTAATACATTCAAAGATTGCTATCAGCTAACAAACGTTTTCTCAAAGTGCTGAACCTCCATATAGAATGCATGCTGTCATAAACTCTTATGTGGCGACAGTATTTCGGACCAAGGTAAATCAAATTCAAAATTCCAGCTGGCTAAGTTAGTATAAGTAGGCGCTAGAGAGTCTATGACATAGTAGTATCACCTTTACTATTTTATTACATTAAGTTTCAAATAACAGAAACTGCTAAATTATTCATTTTGCTATAATTGATAAATAACTTATTTCTTCCCTTTACTGTTATATTGTATTATGTAAGAATGTGAATATCATATTTTTTAATCAAGGTTGCTGTATCGATTCGAACAGGTAAATCAAATATAAAACAAGGCGGGGTTCGTTGTGTAACTGAATGGGACTTTTATATTTTAAATTATATAATGTCTGTCTGACCGTCAGTAATTTGTTACAGTTAACTACCTACTACCATGCCAAGTACTTGTATGATGTCTTTTTCCGAAAGAGAGCAGTTTATATCTTTTTTTTTCAAAGACCAAACGGTCACACCCGAATGCACCATTGTCTCAAAGTCAGTCAATAGTCGCACACTTATAATTAATATGTGAATGTAAAAAAATAAGATGACTTTTTATGTATAGCATCTGTTTTAGTGACGATTTGTTCAATTTAGAAAAAAATGTCCAGTTCATATGGATTGAAATAGTGAGAAAAAAAATAGTTCAAGCATAGCTTAAAGTGCATTTAAATGTTCGTTATAGACAATAGTACAGTCAACGCTGATTAATTGATTGATCGCAGGAACGGGGAAACCCTGGTTTTCTCCCGATCATTTTCTAAAAGAAAATGTATTATATATTGTTGAATGCATAATAATGATATTAAAAGATGGAGAGTTGTCTCATTGGCAATCACACCACATCTTCCTATATCTATATATAACTATATTAGGCTTTACTTTAATATACTGACGTTCCAAATGTCTAAGCATGTAAGCGTATTTTAGTGAAAGTGATGGACTTCTGGCTATCAAACTACACGTAAAAAGGGATGGACTTCTGGCTATCAAACTACACGTACAATCTAATAAATTTTGTGTGTTTCATCCAAGAAGCATCAAATCAATAGAGTTTTGTGTTTGATGTTATATATCATTTATGTTTGAATGTCAGTTCGCAGCTTTTGAAGCTGATTGCGTTGAATTATAACAAGTAATGACCCGGATCCTTTGGCAGATAACAATTTATATTATTTATTAGTATAAGAAAACAATTTTACTAATAGGTAATTATTGCTTTGTCTCTTTCCGAGATGTCATTATCAATATCTTTACACTTACAATCCTATAAACCGACAAAGATATCTAGTTTTAATATGGAGGTTATAATGCTTCATTAACTGTTGGTTTAGATCATATCACATATGCTCGGTTCTATAGTTACAGACAGCCATTGTAGATGGGATATTGATCGGAAAATACATAGCAATGTGTGTGTTTAACTTTTTTTAATCAGCATACAGTTATTAAAGTTTATCAAATGTGCATCAAAGAGGTTGCATGGGCAACAATGCATATATAATTCGTCTTGTAATATCCTCAGTATGTTAAATCCATGTTCGCAGAAAAAATGAATAGGTAAGGATGTTTTCTCCTTCATGTTGATCAAAAAAGGTTAAAATCAAGTATTTTGTTGTCACTGTTAGTTTCAATTGGGTCATTAAATGTTTTGTAGCGGGGAAAAAAGGTTTACCAGGTACACAGTGTAATGTGAGAGATACACCCTGTTTGTCTTCTTCAAATTATAGGTCAGTGAGGGTGTTTTCTTTCAGTTCAGTTTTTATTTTATTTACTATGTCATCTGATCAATAATTTACATCCAAGTATGTAATCGGATTTATCCTGTAATTAGGCAACCATTGTACAAATAACAGATAAATTCTTGTACAAATAAAATCTCCTCTTACTCCGCCTGTATATTGACCAAACGGTAATTGTGAATATTTCAGATTGTGTGAAAGTTATTTGTTGGGTCCTCTTCGCGGTCCGCGTTTGAACTATGTCTATTTACTTTCTTTGAAAAGTTAAAGAGAACTATTTGGATTTAAACAGCTAAACATTGAAGTGCTGGTTGTAAATTGCAGGATTAAAACAAAACATGTACATTGTCAAAAAAACAAAAATTAATTTATGCTCGCTTCGACACAGGGGAAAAGCTCGGCTAGTTTAGTTTTTCGTCCTGTTTTTAAAGCTCTTCCTAATAAAGTATGTATCAGCAATGCAGATACACGTTCATCATATTATTATATTTGCCGATTTAAACATATAAAGGATCTTAAATATGCTTGTATCAATCATTATCTACTCAATTACTGATAATTCAGATATCTAAGTGTGGTCTACAGCTTTTGGAGATTTTGCGATTTAGTTGTATTCTGTGACATGAATCCGTACACATAAAGGTCTAGTTGTCAAGTATCTCTCAATACAAACTTAGGATACGTCATTTATCGCGATGATATCAATAATATTAAATCATTAATGTTCGAATTAAAACCTTACATTAATATGTCATGCCAACTTATTCGGAGCAAATCTAGCTTCAAAGAGTTATTTGTTTCAAGTTACCTGTATTGAATGGTCTACCTATTGTCACCTGATAATACCGATTATACAAAAAAGATAATGAAATTATTTATATAGTCTTCTCATTAATTTTGCAAGATATGAATCAATACCCCTACTAATTGATTATAGTCTCTCTCTTTCTACCTGGAAGATTAATACGTTATTTTTGTTGGAAAAAATCTTCTTCAGCTAAATATAAATATATGGAATTCAAAAATGAAAATCAAAAATGTAAGTTATTCTATGTGTAATTAAAATGCAACTATTATTTTAACGGCTACAGACTATGTGAGGAATATTTTGGTTAAGAGTACATCGCATGTTGTTTCGGTTGAATACGATAAAGGAAAAATATATTTGAGCAGCAATTTAATGTAAACTTGATTTCCTTATTTTCATATTGAATCTACGACCAAATTCACGATACAGCATTATATACATTTCTATAAATTTTTTTTAATTTTTTTAGCGTTCAAAATTTATTTGCCTTTTTTGGAATATAAGAACATGTATGAATGACTTGCATTAGCATCAGCATTATACAAGCAGGGAATTCAGTTACCAACCCCAAAGAGATCATATAAGTGAATGGTCATCATCACTTTTTCTTTTAACTGGAATGACCAAAGTATCGGTAGCAAAGTGGAAACAAGTTTGGGTGCATCAAAAGTATGTTTCCATCAAAATTATCCTGAGAGAGTTGACTGTCGTCAGGTTTAGGTACACATGTTTTTATCATTAGAGATGCACGTAATGTCAGTACATTACATGCACGAACAAACCCCAGTCAAAAACATGAACTCCGGTGCTCCGAGAGGTATTCATTATTGCTCCAATAGTTGCACCCTGTCAAAATCCGAAAATGACATAAGTACGTCAAATTTAGTTTTCATCAAAAATTACTTATAATCGTGAATTGCTGGATGACATTATTTCAAATATTTCTCCTTTTATTTTAGATTATACCATGGGATTTATTATGTTATTGGATTATTTTTCATCGAAATGTTAGTGCAGAGCAATAGAGAAAGAAGGTAAGCTATATATATCAATAATTCATTGTTTATATTGCAACTACTTTTATGTCATACTAAATAAAAATACATGTACAAAGAACAATAGTATATATGTGGTGTCTATTGGGACATGGCTTGTACACAGAACAATAGTATATATGTGGTGTCTATTGGGACATGGCTTGTACACAGAACAATAGTATATATGTGGTGTCTATTGGGACATGGCTTGTACACAGAACAATAGTATATATGTGGTGTCTATTGGGACATGGCTTGTACACAGAACAATAGTATATATGTGGTGTCTATTGGGACATGGCTTCTATTGATTGTTTTACACCTACATTTTTTTGTATCAGACCAATACATAACCATCACGAATCAAGTTTAGACTGAATCGTGTGTGTGTTAAATAAAAGATTAAATAATAATAATGATGATTTTGATAAGTTTACCCTCATTTTTTTTATTATAGTACTCATAGTAAAAATCTTGTTGCTGCTCTCGTTGCCTCGAGTTCGAGTTCCAAAGGAATTGGTATTCGATGTGTCTGTGCTAACTTTAATAAGCGACGAGAAAAAAAGGCAAACAATATGCGTCTAGGTCGAAACCGGAAAGTAGATATATTTCAGTGTTGACTTGTGACTATAGCATGCTAACCACACTGACTTGCATGTCGATTTAGTACAAATTTAGGCTCGCAGTCATTTCTTGTTTACATGGAATCTGTTCTGAGTATCTATTTAATAGTTAACAATGGTCATTTAACAGTCATTCATCATTCAATCTAATGGAAGCGAACGTTTTTTTTGTCCAAACTTCAAGGTTTCTGAAAACATCAATATTCTCTAAAACGGAGAGAGAAAAAATGTTTTTCAATTAATTACTGTAATTTTTGGAAATAATTTGTACACTATACTTTATACAATGGAAAACTATCAACATTTGAGAGAGTGTACAGAGATAGGAAACACAAAACTATAAATATAATGATAACGTTGATTTGAGGTACTAGCTTTTCTATTAAAGAATTATTAACTGAACAATAAAAATGTTTTGGATTTTTCCTTCAAATAATTCGTCTGAAGCGATCATTTAATGTACCCTTCTCGCCCTGCTGATGCCGTGAACTTAAATGTACTTAAATAATCTGTTTAGTATCTATAAAAGTATAATATATCACATTTTAAATGAAATTTTAGTAAAGAATGATGATCACTGATGTGTGGTGTTGGTCTTATCATGGAAGTATTATATAGTACTTTCATAATCATATGATACTTCCATTTCTATGGTCTTATCAAGTATGCACCAGTCTACGTTTTCATTGCAAACAATGACATGTTGTTATAAATCTTTCTTCCAATTATACAGTTAAAAAAACATGCTTGTTTGGACTTAAAAGAAAAAGGATCGTGCCGTAAGCTTATCGAATTCATAATTGTCCATATTTGTACTATGCTGAAGAATGTTGGGTAAAGTTCAATTTCTCGAGTCTTCTCTAGACCTCATGTCAATGTCACGTTTTGTTTGTATGTTTAATACTTTTTTCGAAACAGCTGATTGCTTGTTTTATCAGATTTCACATGTAGTACCTGCATGGGATGGTACAAAACAACGATATAGTCTGAAGAAAGATTTCAAATTTCAAATGTGTAAAATAATATTATTTTTTTTATACAAATGTGCAATCGAACAGGAACATATCTTTGGAATCAGCGCAGAACTTGTAACTACATATATACATGTATATTAGCAGTACATTTTTTTCTAACAAAACATACAAAAGGAACACAACACATGATAATACATTAAAATTCTAGACGAAACAATAATCGTATTTGATTAATTTTATTAATTTATAATGACACATCATATGAAGAAGCAAATGAAATCTTAAGTTTAAAATATCCTCGTTTGTAGCAGAAACCGCATATATTACATTAATTAATGGTGGTCAAAGTAATCTACTGTCATGTCATGTTTAGGTCAAAGCACGTTTGAATTTGAACTCTGCATATTGCATGAAACTTCGCACGATGATAATTGTCAAAAACTTACTTAATATGTCGTTCTTTCAATACATTTTGAAATTGAATTCCGATAACCTTTGCCTTTATTTCTGAAATCAATAACCGCATCCTTTATCTTTTTCAGTTTATTGACACATTTGACAAAATTTTTAAATGCATTCTTTAAATAAGTAGTCTGTCATATAACCTCTGCCATTGTGCAGTGTGTATACTTTTACATGCCATGTACTTAATGATTAGCATATGCATTGTATATTTTATTGCACAGACTTAGAATAAGTACATCTTTAATCTTTTAAGACGTATAGTGACAATATATATTCATGTAATCATTACATTATTTTTGGAAGAATATTGAGTCAGTCGTGAGAATTTGGTAAGTGTTTTTATCATGCAAACTTCTCATCATATTGCCAAAGATCAAATTGATAAATGATGTCTTGTAGACGCAACCATATCTTATTTGCATTTCAAACAGACACATTCTCAATCATTGAGTGTTTCGAGGAATATGCCAGCAAGCGCGACGCAAAAAGACGGGAAAACAATAAACGTATAAACCATACAGACCAACTGAGAAATGGTATAGTAAATCTGCCTAAATGGCTGGAATCTATTTTTTTCCATAAACATTACATAAAATGTACAGTTATAAACAGTTTTGTTTTTAGGGGGAAGGTTATTCACACATTAGATATTTAATTTGAACATATTTAAGACAATACGTAAATTTAAATCATTTATGGTCTTTTGTTGAACTATTAAAAACGTTTGGTGTTGAATAGTTTGTGTTCGATCGTGACATAGCCCTAATGGTGTGAAGCTTTTGTTTCCAATTAATCTTGCTGTAACGAATTACAAAAATACACAATGTGTTTAATTTTGTTTGCGGTGCTCAAAAATGAATGCTTGAATGTACCTGTTAAAATTGTGTTACCTAAAGCAGAATTAACACCTCTTATAGTTTCTGATATATATAAAGCGTGAAAAAGAATTACAAATCGGAAAATAGATAATAGACGGAAAAAAGATAATAGACGGAAAATAGATACATCTAAAGACCAACCTCACAAGACATGGTCCAGATCAACAGTTTTTATATAAAATGTATTTCTAACGTGTTAAACCTGCTTTACAATTAAGGTGATAGTCTGCACTTAAACTAAAGTCGGAGACAATTAGCAATGAATTTTAAATGAGTTACTGACTCACAACAATGTTTCCAATTAATAATAAATATATTGTAGACAGGATTTTGATTGACTCCAGATGGGTCTGTGTTAAAAATACATGCAAAGCAATGTTACGTTAGTGTAAATCTATGAAACTCTAGTAATTGAGAAATTCTCCTTTTATTTGAATTAGTTTTCAAATTGCGTTTTCAGTAATGTTTTTTTTAGATCCTTTAAAGGTTCGTGTTGCTTACTCTTTAGTTTTCTATAAAAAAAAAAAAAATTGTTGGGAAATGTATGTCTTTTCGTCGTTATGTGGTTTTGCTATTGCCTAATCCATTCTATAGGTTCCTTTGATATAAGTTCAGCTATTTTATTACATTTTAATGTCAAATATTTACTGATTATTTCTATTCTATAAAGGCTAGAAATCCATAGCAAAACATCATAATATAAAATTCCCCATTTACATATAAGTAGTTACATGCCCTTCTTCGGAAGTGACTGTAGTGCGTTGACGCTAATGAGATAGGCGTACAATGTACATGTACGTCTATCGTCATTTCAACTGTAAACCTTGGTCTTCTTTATAAGACGAAGTAAATACGACAAGATTTTCATTAATATAACTGTCCTTTAAAGAGTAGGATTACGAGAAAAGACATACAACACACGTAGGGGTGTGTTCGTCAACTGTTATACTGTAATACTGTCTACTGGACGTTAAATCAGCACCCACTAACGATGAAAAACATCCTTGTCGTCAAGTTAGCTTTAATAGGCTCCTCCTATAAACTTAAAATATATAATTCAACAGAGACAAATAGTGTAAAGGTATGATATACATTTTTGTAGCTTGCTGTTCGGTGTGAGTCAAGGCTCTGTGTTGAAAGCTGTACTTTTACAAATGTACCTATAATGGATTACTTTAACAAATTGTGACTTATATAGAGAGTCATCTCATTGGCACTCTAATCGTATCTTCTTATATCTATAGCATTTCATAAGTTTTAGAAAAATACCATAAGTGTTAAATTTTTTTCATGTGAAAAAAGTACATTGGTACTAAGAAGACCCATGATTGACGACCTTTGTGTTTTGATCTTAAATAAATTTGATGGATGTTGCGATAATATTATTTTTCGCAAAGTCAAACATTTAACAATAATGTTTACAATGAATATGTGGTAATGAGGCGAATTTGATAGGTTCAACATTCAATAAATGTTTTGCATTTCAAAAACTGGAAAGAAAAACATAACATGACATCCTTCTTATTTTTACCAAAATGCACATCCGTTAAATACTTCATGCAAAGTCCTCCAACTCAGATATTTTGTCAATTTCGTATAAATGTAACAAATAATTCAAAATTAAAATACTAAAAGATGGAGTACGAAAAAAAGTGCAATAAATTAAAGCTTTCCAAAAACTGTAGTCCTAAAAACAATTGAAATAATAAAAAAAAATGTAAATGCAAACAGATGCTTCATTATCGAAAAGAGGCAATACTAATTCATTTACATGTACAGTTTATGTAAAACAGTTGCTTTAAATAAGCAATTGTAACTTCAGCAACATAGCTAAGTACATTTCCTTTGTCTAGTCCTTGTGACTGACATGATGACCGTCATTGATTGACAGTTGTAACAGGTAGATAAAATGTCTATGCATGATGAAAAATGTCACAATGTGTCAATATTTAATGTTTTACGGTAGTCATCTGGATTTTTACAACTTTTGGAATATTCAAAGAATGAGTGAATCAATTTGACTGGAACTTCGATCGATTGGTATGAATTGTTTTATTTGAGTTATTGTTAGTTGTATCTTTACTCTATAATTGACCCTCATTTGTTTTGTTTAATTGTCTATGAAGCCTTTACATTGACAGTTGGTTATTTTCACTATAAAAAAAAAGTAAGCAGCATTTGATGGAAACTCGTGACATGTTTCTCGTATATCCTGGAGTATCTGATTATCGTTATTATTAATATTTCGAATTCAAATGAGATTTTAAAATGTAAGCAAAATATTATTGTAAACACTGGTCTTTAGCTAACAACATTCAATCAAGTGTTATCAAGAAGTAAAATTTGGTGTCCTAAGAATATATATTGCATTCATATCGATATTTACATTTCTTGCAGAATAAATAGGTTGTAAAATATGAAAGCCCAATTTGATACAGCAATACCCTGAGATAAATACAGACCAATAATTGTATGGTGTGAAATTATACGAACGTTTAAGATGATAACACATTATTGACTGCTGTACCCCTATTTTTGACATTTTTACTCTTGTATGTTTGTTTTGTTCATTCATCGTTGACAATGTAATGGAATTTGATGCGACTTTCATAAAAGTGAGAGGTTTAGCTAGCTATAAAACCAGGTTCAATCCATCATTTTCTACATTAGAAAAAGGCCTGTACAAAGTCAGGAATATGACAGTTATTATCCATTCGTTTGATGTGTTTGGACTTTTGATTTTGCCTTTTGATTTTTGATTTTCCTTTTTGAATTTTCCTCGGAGTTTAGTATTTTTGTGTTTTTACTTTTATTAAAATAATCAAATGATGCACGTATTTGTTTCTATTGTTCAATGTACTTGGAGCATTCTGAATTACCTATCATATACGACATTCTCCATTTAATTTGTTCCGGATGCCCTCGGCAAAATCTAAAATAACACGTAGAGGGAAAATGAATATGATAATTCAATTGGTTTTGCTCCTGAAATCGACACAAAAAGAACTATTAATCTTTTAAATAACTGCTGCTGATTCTTTTATGATATTCAGTCATATATCAGTATTTATATATCATTTTGATTTTTTGTCGATCATTTGCTTCTAGCATTCAGAAGTCTTGCAGGAAAACAGCAAATAATGCAGATCAAATATCAAATATAATTCTCATAATAAAAATATCATATATCTATTAGTTTATGTCTTAAGGACATAATTATGAGAAGGATATATAATTTCATATATTTTAAAAGTTCAAGGAACTAAAAAGTGGCCTTGTATTACTCTCTCCCTATGGCTCTTATCATATATCATGCTTTGCCATGATGTCCTTGATATCAAAATTGCCTTAAAAAGCATTGAGTGGTGTTTAATATTATTTGTGTTTATTTGAAATAAATTGTTTACAAAATTCGATTGTTAGATATTCGCTCCAACATGTTTTGATTTCAAATATTGTTAAGTTTCATCAAACTTTTCGGTTTTTAATAAATCAAAAAAAGTGGGGGCCTTGACGAACCAACACAATTATATTTTGAACAAGTGTAGTCTGGTCACTTGTTCATGCGCCTGCCTGTCCGTGATTAAGAACATCGTCAGTGATAGTATTTATACCCTCTTCCCCTAAAGGTAATTAAGTGTAAACTGGAGTATTTTGGAGAATTTTAAAACTTTCGTCTCTCTAGAGTAGATTCAGAACGTTTTAGAGCTTGATCTATATTGCACAGACACCTGTCTTTAAATGAAGACGACTTGCTGACCTCCGGATGAGTCTTTTGACTTTTACGTGTCAGCTGCATTTTTTGGTGTATATCCAATATTTCATTCATTAATACAAGAAGTTTCTCTAAACTGTATACTAGTATATGAGCAGTTAAGGCCAGAGTATTTATGATTTACCGATAGAATTGATGAACAATAAAATGTGTGCAGCTTTTGTACACATTTGATTTATGGCGACTAATATCATTATTTATACCAATTTATCGCTTCCAAGATTTGGCATCGAAAAATAAATACCTTCTACTCGCTTCACACTGCTGTAAATTCTGTTGAGTAGATTTAGTTCCATAGATGGTTCCATACTTTTGAAGTACTCTGAAATTAGGCCTAGTTACAGCTATAGGGCTTTTAACAAAACTCGATCTAATGTATCGCAGATTCCAATTGCACATGATTGATGTAACAAGAAGCTAATTTCGTTTTGAACCTATCTAAAGAAATAATAGATTGTGTACAAAAATATATTTTTTTTTAATAAACTAAGAGGTTACGTAAATTGTGTAAGTAAACCCAAAGACTCAAACACCAACAGACCTCTGAAGATAGAGATGAACAATGTTTTAATGTGTTTTATTATAGGCAGTTTACATATCTCTAGGGATTCATGACGCCCCTTTTCCTCCCGACTCTTTTCTGTATTTGAACGAGCCTGGCTTGATACAGGATATGTTAAAATAAGGCTAATTTAGTTGTTTCTGGTACTAAATCTTTTAAATTGTTTCTTATTCTGTCATGGCTAGACCTTTTATAGTGGACTACTTGTATGGGCTTTGTCTATTGTTGCAGGTCATATATGACCAATAATTGTTTAAGTATATCCGCTATTTCAAACAGTTGTTTAATTTGTACCACATTTCTGTTTTTCTATATCTTAAAGTGATGACTCAAGTAAATGGAGTAATTGTTTGCAGAAACGTTTCGGAAAAAAACCAAACTCAACTAGTTTATTTTTGAAAACAAATAGATTACAATATACTGAATTGATCACAATTGCTTATGCAGTTATATTTTAAAATAGATACTAGTAAAGGGATTGTATATAAATGTTTAATTCCACTAAACATATAAATTCGATATAAAAAGAATCATAGATAATTATGTTTGATAATGTTTTAGAAAAATCTGTCATTATGTTCTTTTTCACTGATATCTTTGTGGCTACATATTTATTTGGCTACCAGTATCTTGTGAAAATTTACCCGAAAACTCATTTTCTTCATGTAGTTACATTGCTCCTTAAGAACCTCAAATCTCCTTGTATTCATAAATGATTGGAACAAAATTGACAGCAGAACAATGCAATACAACATTTGGTGATATATTGTTTCATCTGTTCGAAGCATTATATTAATGGGATAATGTTTTGGTTTAGCTATATTATTTATTACTTCTACCATTTGTACAAATAACAATAATATAAAAAGACAAAGATGTGTTATGATTGCCAATGAAACTAAACGAACAGCGAGCAGAGCACCCAAAAAGATAGTTTGCCTCCAAATTAAACAAATGATCCTAGCCTGCATCCAAATAAAACAATGGTAAAGTCAATGATATATTTAGAGAAATCCCCAAACAAAACATGTAATAAGAGATGCATAATAACATTGTACAAAAAATAATATATTATATTTTAATACGAGGTTTAATGGAAGTTACTGAACAATTGGAACCCCAAAAGTAAAGCAACAACAAACAAAAAAAGCATGCATGGTTTGCTAAAGCAAAACCTAGAAAAAATATCCGATAAAAAGTGGGAACAAAGTGCAATGTAGTTTGCAATACGACAAATTATATGTCATTACAAATTTAATCTAAAAATCATTGGGATGAACAAATGAAATAACAGATGCAAAAGTTCACCGAGTGAGTAAAAATATATGACAGTGCATGATATACGAAGACAAACGAGTTTTATAACTTGCAAGTATCCATCTTAAATGAAGATAGTATTATGGGGCAATATTTCGACCTTCGCAAAGTATTATAAATTTAAAAACTCGTTGCAGTTTTAGACATATAATGAAAGAATGAATACTTTATTGCAATCATACCATATCATATACTCGAACCGTTTTATTCGATTAAGTCGGTAAGTTTTGCTTTTGAGATTTAACTCGTTTGCGCTGACAGAAATGATCTCACACTCCCATTTTACCTTCCCTCCCCCACCTCGAATGAAAAAAAGAAGCTGTGAATAACGGAAGTGTCGACAACCTTCGATGATCCTATTAGATATATAGTTGCAAAATTTTACTAAATTCTTACGTCGCCGTTGCATACATGTACAGGTTTTGAATAATTCCGATTTTCTTCATATCATTTCAGGTAAAAATTGCAATGAACAATTCCGTTTTTTCTTCATGTTTTTATTGATTCGTTTCAATGTTTACTTACTAGCTGCAAAACTGTGCACTTTATGAGACTTCTAGTTATCGATTAAAGTGCTGGAGTGTCTTAATGTAGTATAAAAACCACTCGTTTTGGTTTTATATCCCTATATGCATATACCGACAATTCCACGTGATGTCCCCACTAAGTGAATACATAGTTACGTATTACTAAATAAATTAATATTACAACTCTAAATACAATAAGATGACATTTTGTGTTTATCTTATTCGGCTATCTGTCTATTATTTTCTAAAATCCATTTTACTGGATTTTTCCTATTAAGTTTAGTAAGTCACAAGAGGCTACCTGCACATACTAATTAGAAACAGTGGTTGCACAAGAGAGCATCAGTAGACATACCAATCCAATATTATATTAATGATAATGGATTATCGAATACATTTGTGGAGTTCTACAGTGAGACGATTTAATGATTTTGTAAGCAAATTACCGTTCCAGTAATGACTAGTGTTGACTTATTATGACACTTATTTGACTTCACGAAACAGTTGATTCAAAAATTGATTTCGGATTAATTCGGGATTATGAAAGACACGATCAAATGAAAAATGAAATAATTAAATTATTCCAAATTCTCAGATTCGACCATGCTTGGTTTTTGTTATTTTATGCGAGTAGTCTGGTGTTAGTGTAAGTACTTGCATGTTTTATAGCTTTTTGAAAGTTTCGAATGTTTGCTCCAGTGTTCTAAACAATAAAATGTCACTCAGGACGTTTTTAGTACTATTGAAAATCATACATTTGCATACTGAAACGTTTTAATATGCATAAAGATATTTTATCCATTTTCTTATCAAGTCCGTTTCTAATAAATTATTAAGATATAAATGGAATTTAAATTGAAGATACTAAAACTTATGACAAAAAAGGCAGATGTTTGTTCCTTATTGTTATTTTTCCTTTTTTTACGTTGATGTTCTGTCGGTATCTTTCTTAAGATGTGTGAATTTTCCCCAGATTTTATAGATTTTAATTAACTTGATATACATATATGCATCTGGTCGTTCGTTCTTCGATGATTATATATATTGGCTTTGCATAAGGTCAGGTATTTTTAGACAGCTTTCGGTGTTTTAATATCAAAAACGTTCAAGGTGAACTGATTGAAAATTTTGATTATTTCTAGATAAAAATAAGGCTTTGACCTAGCTTTTAGTAACTTCAGAGTAATCTTGAATCGGTACTTTGTGTCATTTATTTGTTGTTTTGCCGTGTGTCGATCTGATAAGGAAAGCCTTTCCCTAATGTTTTTTTTTTGTTATTCTCTATGTTGTTTTGTTCTAGTATTTTAGAAGGATAAAGCAAAGAAAAAAAAACCTTGTCTAACCCTTCTGCATGGTTTGTGAAAGCATTTGGTTTGACCTTCCCTTTGCAGACAATAACGAAAAAGCGGTTCGGCCGATCCAGATTTATAACGCGTTATCTTAATTTTTCATTAGCTTTTTGATTGTATACATTTATATATGTCATAATTAAATATTTAAAGCCGGATACTAATAGTAATACGAGATAAAGCATGGGAAATGTCATTTCAATTATCATTTGTCAACCACTTTTCAAGAGATATTCCTCTTACGTTTAGATCTCGTGTATGAGCACATATGTTTTCAAACATAGATGTGCTCTAGTACAGGAGTGCCATGTGTTCTCATTGATAAGAGTATGTATGACACACATGCAGATAAATCATCCTTAATTGTGTGATAATTGGATACTAATTGCGGGAAATGTGTTATTAATTTATCCTGTACATTCGTTCATGGAATTTTCATAACTCAATCTATGTTCTGACAGATTAATAATATATCATGTTTCTGTAGTAAATGGACGGATACAAGTGTACTATTAATGTGATGATATTCAATTAGCACATTTAATACGCTGATGGATCATGATTGCGCGCATCATATTTGAGTCACTTCAAGGGTTGACAGAAACTTGAGTAACTTTTTCAGGATTGATAGAAACTTGAGTTACGTTTAAGAATTTACAGAAATTTGAGTTTCTTTAAACTTGAGTTACTTTAATAATTGACATAAACAATAACGTGCTTAATAAATTGGTGACCAAAATAACCATATTAATTTATACTATTTTCGTCTTCTTTTTTTAGGGGGTAAAGGGGTTGGTGTGGATAGGGAAAAGGGATTCACCACATGATTGTCATACTTGGAGGATGATGTATTATATTAAACCAAGTATTGCCATACCATTGAGGATAGTCGAACACAATAAACTATGATTATTTCAACGATTTCCGTTCTGAGTAGAATAGTCTTCCATAGTTATTTCTATATTTCACAGTTAATGATTTTTGTCTAATGCTGTGACATCCGTGATCTATAAAGTCCAATTGTTTAAGAAGGAACTACCCATTTATCAATGCAAACTTAGTTTAAACTTAGTCGACTCTTAAGTGGTGATTGTCTCCAAGTTAAGCATAATTTATTATTTTTTTTAGTTTTTTTACATGTATTTACCAAGCAGCAACCACGACCAACAAATGCTTTTTGATTTAATGAGCTTAACAAGATTGATATAGGTGCCGTAGGGAAATTGTATGAAATATCCTTGTTACTTATATTAATGACTGCGACTCGTTTACATGTTTGGTGTCATTTATGTGTTGTAAAGATTTAATGGGCTGTTTTCTGGACTTGGTAATTTTTTATTATATTGAGCGAAAAACAAGTGTTTTTTACTTCTATAAAAAGATGCACAAAGTATTGGCCTATATGTATATATTTTTCTATCAATCTATATTTAGTCTATCACTAACAAATAATATTTGTACTTCCAAAATGAAGAATACTTCAGGTTTACTTCACATTTTCAATTTTCTGTATGTCACAAAAGTTCTAATAACAGATATAAAAAAAAGAAGATGTGGTATGATTGCTGATGAGACAACTCTCCATAAGAGACCAAAATGACCTAGAAATAAATAATTATAGGTCACCGTACGGCCTTCAGCAATGAGCAAAGCTTATACCACATAGATGTCTATTTTTGTCGAGGAAGAAGGTTGATGTTATGCTTAGTCTGGAGTATTGTCTACAATTATTGTTCTTTCTATTATAATGTTATGCATATAAAAAAAAAGATGTGGTATGATTGCAAATGAGACAACTCTCCACAAGAGACCAAAATGACACACAAATTAACAACTATAGGTCACCGTACGGCCTTTAACAATGAAAAAAGCCCATACCGCATAGTCAGCTATAATAGACCCCGATATGACAATGTAAAACAATTCAAACGAGAAAACTAACGGCCTTATTTGTATAAGAAAAAAATGAACGAAAAACAAATATGTAAAACATTAACAAACGACAACCACTGAAATACAGGCTCCTGACTTGAGACAGTCACATACATAAATAATGTGGCGGGGTTAAAAATGTTAGCGGGATCCCAACCCTCCCCTATCCTGGGACAGTGCCAGTGGTATAAACCCTTTTTGTCATATATATACTAATACAGCTTAAGGACCATGACTTTATGGCATATTAATATTTGGTAACATGCTAGAAAACATGGTTTCTATCCACATGACGAAAAGTAACCATGCTCGGACACCTTATATTGTTTCTAGTCTTAAATTCATTCGTTTAACCTGGCCGGGGATCAAATATCACCTTCTGCACGTGAGGAAGGCATGCTACATGTACGCCATTACCACGGAGATGTGATTCGATTACGAAAGAAACTTTAAACTCATTATTATTTGACATTTATCATAAAATAAAGAGAACCGGTGTTTCCGTTTTGCATTAATAATCTTTCTTTATAAATTATTTTGTGCATAAATACGAATTATTTCAAGTAACTTTTTGAACTGTCTCAGGATCTCAAATTTATAGGAAATTTTCACCACTAACTTATAGCATGGATGTTACATGTATCATAAGTATTTTAAATGATAACTATCACATATTTAACGATAATATAGTTCAAGAACGAAAATAAGGTTATACTAGATATGTCCTATTCTTTTAAATATTTCATATTTTATGACAGCTTGTAATACTCAGTTTGACATCATAAGAGTTTATACAACCGTTTCGACTCGTAACTTTTATTTTGTGTGGGTTTTTTTATCTCTGGTCAAAGGTTATTTAACTTAATAAAAGATGTGCGAAAGATACCGGAGTAATAGTCAAACTCATAAATCGAAAATAAACTGACAACGCCAAGGCTTAACATGAAAAAGACAAACGGACAAATAATAGTACACGACCAACAACATAGTCAAACTAAAAACTGAGCAAGACGAACCCCATCAAAAACTGGGGGTGATCTCAGGTACTCCGGAAGAGTAAGCAGAAACTGATCCACATGTGACACCCGTCGTGTTGCTCATGTTATAGCAAATCCGGTAAATAGTCTAATTCGGTAGGGCACATTCATGCAAAGGTCAGGGGATTCTAGTTACGACGTAAGTAACATATCCGATATCATCTGTGAAACGGTTATTCCATAACGGTCAACTGACTCGTGATGGCGTCCGTAAAATTTACGAAGGGATAATTTCATCTTCATCATTTGGAACTCTTGGTTTAATAGCTTCCCTGTGAGAATCAACCCTCAAACAAGAATATCATGATAGAAAATGCAAAAAGCGCGGGAATATCGTATCAATTGGGAGAATTATACTCCGTATGCAAGCGCTGCTGGAATGTTGCTACATAGAAATGAAAAGTTCACAATTGGGGAGCTGAAATCACCTTGTTTGTCGTAATGGTTTTTTTAACCAACCCTCATTGTCAATTTCTAAATAAGCTGGCCAGTACTTTTTGTTTGGTACAGATGTTTAAGTTATATACATTATATATGTAAATAAATGGTTTGAATAGTTTTTACCTTATATCAAATATATATTACATACATGTATATCTGCGTTGTCGTGCGAACATACACGTTTCAAAGTTTTTATGTTTATTTAGCCTTTATCTGTGGTATTATTCATACATTTGATGAGGCAGTGATAAATATATACCTAGATATTGTTTTATGTTAACATTGATGGGTAGTTTACAACAGGAGAAGGACTATTATTGATAAACAAGCACAACATTATGTTGGATATTATCGCAATCTTGAAACCGCATCAATGTCTTACACTTGTTCGATTCCAACTTACTTATGATAATAAGATATTAAAAAAAAGTACAAAGGAAGTAATCAAAAGAAAATACTTTATACGTTGGATTTATCTTTCATCATGGTAGTAAAACACCCATCTATGGTAATGATGGTGTTGTATTCTATCAGTGTAAATATATATATAAAAAAAGGGAGAATACAACTAGAAATTTTTACTTACGCACACAATTTGAATTCTCAAATATTTATTTTTTGTCCACACGCTTATTCTTGTAAATTATTTGCTTCATGTATATATCATCATACAGATTTAAAAAGACCATTCTGTATCATGGCATTTTGCGTTAGCTGCTGTATTGTCTAGTAGCGATTTAGGTTTTATTTGACAATGTTATCTTGACACGATATCAATGTCTACCAAGTACCCTCTGTATGAATGAAGTATTTTTTATAATTGATACCATATTCTCATAGCAAGTAAAGTTATACTCTGTCGCTTGTTGATTATATAATTGATGCCAATGGTCTTTAGAACATTTGATCAGAAAAGCGTGAAACAATCGTTATATATCAATAAATCTGAATGAATTTCTCCCACATAAGTTTTATGATATTGTTGAAGTTTTGTTTACATTATTTACAAATCTATATCAAACCAAATGAAATGTGCTGTATACTTGAATAAGACAGCAAACAACTGGACACAAAATCCAAAACAAAATGAAATTTACTGTATACTTAAATCCATCAGGACCCAAATTGTAACATTTCAATCAGTTGAAATATGGTCTTCAAAAATAGAAAAATCTCTTATCATATGTCGTGCTCTTAATTGCACAACTCTCGACAAATATGAAGGAGAAACAATAACAGAGACTTTAACATTATCGATTATATGACATTAGCACCTATTTTCTTAGAGATGCAACCCCATTTAATTATGTAAATTGGGGACATTAAATAGCATAAAGTAAAAATCAGTTAATTAAACTCTGATATTAAGGACATCAAAACAATATCATATGTATCATACTGCACCAAAGAATAAAAAGTGCCCTTTTCAATAAAAACATCTGTACAGCTTTTAAGATGTTTATAGAACGGCGGTAGGAACCGTACGGGATAACCTTGTGAGATAGAACAACTTACTAAAAGTCTTTTCTCAAACTATAAGTATAAAAATTGATCATAAAGCTATTATCAATCAATAATATCCTGTATATTGGTATATGTTTTGTAGGTTAAGTCGTTTACATGGTTGCTCAATTTAAATGTTAAATGATATGACCTTTAAATGCTGGACGTGAACTACCATTTTTATTTAATTCCTGCAGAAAGTGAAATCGTACCTCACAACCAAACTTTCTATTTCACCAATTCACAATATCTGTACTCATGTCTTTTGTGAATGATTTTTTCAGTAATTGAAACAAAGCATTCAATGATGCCACTGCTGATGAGTTCATGTACAACCACTGGGTCCGTGACACTGCTGGTGAAGTTTGTTCTCTCGGAAGGTATCACCAGCCCAGTAGTCAGCATTTCTGTGTTGAATCATCATTGATATGGACCAGGTCATAGTTAACCGTTTATAAAACTTAAAAGTTTTGAAACACGAATTTTTTTTTCTGTCTTAGGAATAGATAACATTAGGTATATTTGACAAAACTTTGAAGAACTTTTGGTCCTCAATGCTCTTAAAGTTCATACTTTATTTTGGCCTTTATAATTTTTTGTATTCGAGCATCATTGACTGATCAGTCTTTTGCATCTACGAAACGCGTGTCTGACGCTAATGTAAAATTGCCAATCCTGGTATATTTTACCTTCTGGGGTCCAGTGTAGTGCTGTCTTTGTGATATTCCCTTGATATTTCCGTAGGACATAGTCAATCCACACCCAGCGTCTTCTCATTATAGTTATGGCTATATGTTAGCATCTGCAAAAAGGTTCTCGTTTGAAACTTTTTGTGGCCAACATATTCTCAGAATCCCGGTTCTCAAACTTTTGGTACAGACAGCTTGTTTTGACCGTGTTCTGTCATCCTCCAACATTCTGAACTATGCAAAAGTACAGGCAAGACACAGCTGCTGTAAAGTTCGAGTTTTGTGCAAATGGTATATTGTTTTATTCATGTGTTACTGTTCAGCATTTGCAGACGAATAGCACGTCTGGTGTACAGAATGTTAAGCCTGTTATCTATGATGAATATATTTACTGCTTTTTATGTTGTTATTGAATACTAAAGTAGTAGAAGATAACGGTTATGTATAATCATATGCATAAGATATTTATTTAAATGTAATAACTAGTTTTTGTAGACCGCCGTTATAAAAGGCAACTTAATCAATAAGTTTGTAAATCTTTGTACCTGAATTCTTCTATCTACTTGTGCACATTTATATTATGTGTCATGCACATTAAATGTAATGGGTCATGCACATGTACTTCTTAATAATTGATAGCTATTTTCTATAGAATCATTGGACATGAAAACCACCAAACAATTAAAATAATAACAACTGTTTGTGGACGGAGTAATATAAGAGGAAACAGCTCTTAAATTATTGCCGTTGAAGGTTCTTAACAAACACGATTATTGATTTATATATTGTCTCTTTTCTTTGAATATGGTACTAACTAATGGTAATACACACTATTTGGCGAATCCGGCTTATTCAACACGAACAAACGAAAAAAACAGACATAGTAAAAGTTTACACGGGAAATACAAGTTCAAAGTGACGAACATAAACATCATATTTAAGAGCTTTAATGTCACAAATTAAAATGCGTAGTAATTTTTTTTATATCATTTCTATTGGAAGAAAAACTTTGAATTCAATCGTAACTTTATCCAGAATGATAAAAGAAATAACTATAACCCAAGCAATTGATAACATGAGCGCGCAAATAAATTGCATTGTCTATGCTGTTATGGAAATGATTCTATATGCGGACTGCAAGAAGAATGTATGGAACGGTCACATATTACCAAACATCATAAAAGACGCAATGAATTTTATGATATACAATTTATCACATGCTCAAAAGACAGTACTCTGATAAATGACATTAATATCATATTTAAATTTTAGCTTCTTCTTTTTCTTTAAAAGAAGGACGAAAGATACCAAAGGGACAGTCGAACTCATAAATCGAAAATAAACTGACAACTCTATGGCTAAATATAAAAAAAGACAAACAGACAAACAATAGTACAAATGACACAACATAGACACTAAAAAATAAACAACTCGAACCCCACCAAAAACTAGGGGTGATCTCAGGTGCTCCGGAAGGGTCAGCAGATCCTACTCCACATGTGGCACCCGTCGTGTTGCTTATGTGATAACGAATCCGGTAAATAGTCTAATTCGGTAGGTCTCATTCACGAAAGGGAAGGGGATTGTAGTTACGATGTAAGGAAAATATCCGATATTATTTGTGAAACGGTTATTCCATAACGGTCAACCAACTCGTGATGGTGTCCATAAAATTTACGAAGGGATGATTTCAACTTCCCCATTTGGAACTCTTGGTTTAATAGCAAGCACTGAAATATCGTATAAATTGGGAGATATATACTACGGAAATAAACCCATCATAGATAAGCAGGTGCTGCTGGAATGTTGCTACTAAGAAATGGAAATTTTACAATTGGAAAGCTGAAATAATCTTTTTTGTCGTAAAGTTTTGTTTTCAAACGACCCTCATTGTTAATATCTAGATGTAGGTCAAGATATAAGATTAACTGTATCTGTAGTATCCTTTATATCTAGTTCGATGGGATAGATGCGTTCCACATAGTAACCAAATTTTGAATCATTTAGTGAAAGAATATCATCTATATAGCTAAAAGTAGAGTCAAAGGATATCGCTAACTTCTTATCTTTCTTCCTAAGCAGTTCCTGCATGAAGTCAGGCTCATAATAATAAAGAAACAAGTCGGCAAGTAGAGGTGCAAAATTTGTAGCCTTTAGAATGCCGACAGTGTGTTGAAAAACACGTCCTCCGAACGTAACAAATATGTTGTCAATCAAGAAACCAAGCATTTTGATAATATCAGTTTCAGAGAATTTTTTGTTTGAATCAGAGTGATCCTTTACAAAGTAGGATGCATCCCTCCCCAAGACCAGATACTTATATCTACATTGGACATTCAATTTTATGAAATTATATGTTATACCAATTCTTTCAATTTGTCTTTTAGTTTGGAATGTGGAATACATGTATTTGTGTAAAGAGTAGAAAAGTTATTTTTTAATACTATTACAAGATGAAAGAGAGTTAGATTGTATGTACTCTAAAAGATCTTTGGAATTTTAAGTATCCACATCTGATTCACGCCAGCTCTAGAATAGGCAGTTTCACAATAACTTTGAAGTCCGTCTTTGATTGCTGATAAAATAGATGTTAATAATTTAGAAAGAGATTTCTAGCTTACACACTTGTTGAGAATACGTTATACTGCATAAAACCATATCATATATACATCTATGGTTTTACCATTTGCGTTTCATTTGTAAAGTTAATATATGTCACTACAATATAACCTCAGGTGCGTTGTTCATCGCATTAGTGATACAGATAGCTAACCCCAGAATAATTCTATTTCAGACATATTTAGTTTTTGGACACTTAATTAAAATGCAAGTCAACGTGGTATCTTTCTCAAATTTTCAATACCTTTTTTTTTAAATTTGCAATATAATCTGATTTTTTTATTGATTTACATAACATCAACTGTTTTCACATACAATTTCTTACTATGTTTAAATTACATTTTAGTTACGCTTTCTATCCGAGTGCATATAATTTATCACCAAGACCAAGATGCTAATAGATGGTGTAAAAACTTCTTTTTTTTACACAAAACAGCTACAGCACAGCTACATAATTGATTTTATGACTGTTGGAATGTCGTGTTCGATCGACCGATGCTGTGTTTTATGTATTGAATATTGGTAAATTGTGTAACAAGTGACTGTGATGTATTGAGGAAGAATTTCCTACGGCTAAATCAATATATGAGTCAGATAACGTTGCTATTAGGGTATTCTCAATAGATTAGGGAGGCACCGGTATACACATGTATCTGTCGATGTATACGGTATCATGCAATATAATTGGATCGATACGACCACGTGTATTTCTCTGTCTGTTGAGTAAGGACAATGTCATGTGTTTGTAAGCATGGGCTGTTTTCTGTTCTGTCAGAAATTCATAAACTTAGAAATTTGCTATATTGTGTAATATCTTAATTGGATTCTGATATTTTTTTCCAAAATGAAAGTTTCTTTCTCGTGATGTACATCAAATGACTAATTGTTTTGTTGTCGTATTTCTTTTAATATTTTCATTCTCTTACACTAAAATCTTCTGACTGATTTCAATAACGTAACGCTTTATTTCAAGACATCTCAAATATTAAAAAAAAATGCATCGATTTTTAGCTAATAATCTTAAGAAATCTTTGTTAATGTGTCATGATTGGGGAAATCTTTAAATGTAACCAGTTTGATTTATTGCGGGAATTTAACCTTGTTTCATCAGGCACTTCTAAAAGATAAAAGGAAAATAACAATATTGCAATCATTGCAATCAAGTCCAGTCCAACTAATTCAGAAAACTCAATGATAAAAAAACATAAGAAATAAAACGTAAAAAACATTGAACAATAATAACAAAACTCTACGCAGAACACTATGGATTTGCAACAGCAAAGTCACCACAAACTTTGGTAAACGGAGGTGATGCGCATTGGTGAATAGTTCCCGTGTTAATAACAACCGTCGTGTCCGATCAATTCACAATCCAGAAAAGCAACAGGGTTAGGGTTCTGACAAGCAAAAGGATATTTCCGATGTCCTGTGACACTTATATCTCATATACAAAGAAGATGTTTAATTTTCGAAAGAATGACATGAACTTTAGCATTTGGAAACTGTGGTACAATATCTTCCTGGTTAGCAGCAACCCCTACCAAAAAATCATGATAAAAATCGCAAGCAATGGGATAGTGTTTCAAATCAATATGTTGAATATTTTGTTAACAGTTTGGACGCAACTTCAAATATGAGTTAACGTTGAGACCGGAAAAATCAAAAATTCCCCCAAAAAATATTCTGACAAATATGGCTTACGCACCTTTACCTAAATGTAGAATTCTTTTTTTTTGAAATAACTGAACTTTTACAGTCTAAAAATTACAGTAAAATGAACATACATGTAGACTACTGGGCGGGTAATACCCTTAAGAATAAAACGTTTACCAGCAGTGTCATCAACCATATACATGAACATATGTAGTCTAGAAATCAAAATTTTTCTATATTTGTACTCATATTTTTATCATGAAAGTACTAATTTGCACCATTAATCGTTTTGAAGATTTGTTTAAAAATATTTTATTGTTCAAAATGACAAATGAATTAGACACAAGTTCAACTTTTCAAAAGAATTGAAATTTGAAATTATTTTTAATTACATTTGTCTTTTAATTACGGTTGTTTAACAGTGCATGGTAGGCGACTTCTTGTTCGTGAAAAAATGTCAATTGTATTCTATTGGTTCACTATTCTGTGTATTGCTTAGCAACTGTATTTTGCCTCTATTTGTGCTCATCTTTTGTGGATTTAGGTGCAGTTACAGCACAATAGATTACGATGTCTGCAAACAGTTTTTCCCTGGCGGATTATCTGCTTAAAGTAATCAATTTACTCTAAACATTGTAAATGACCATTAAGAATTTCTCCATTACGTAATTTTATTGTGCAGAAAATCAATTTTATGGAGTTAATGGTTGAAATAATGATACTTTGATACACTTTAAATGGCTTTTTCCTGGTTCATTTATGTTCAGTTTCATTACATTTTATGTAATTATCCTGTCAACGTTACGAGTGAATACATATATACGCATTGTTTTAATTGGTGGCAAGCCTCTGAGTATATATTCAGTTTATTAGATAACCGTTAGTCTTCTATGGATAAACTTGTTATTGGTTCCTTGTGTTTCTGTCTGGTACTTAACATTGCTTTAAACACCTATAACACATACAAGTATATATTAATAAAGTGTTTTCCAAAGTGATTCAACTATTGTCACTCCGGTTTAAATATTAAAGGTTGTACCAACAAGATAATCATAATGCATTACATATTGGATCTACTGCGGGCTGCTACTGCATTGAAACCGTATGTTCTCTTTCTTTTTTTTTCTTCGTGACATAAGTTTATAATATTTTTAAAGGAGGCGTTACTTTAGTTCTGTTGTGACAATCACAGTGCTCCATCAAAAATTTGGCCACATAAATCTTTTTACAAGAAATTTTGATCAAAGTATCTGATGAATCAGAGAAAATGGATCTAATTGTCCTACAGAACTACTGCATCGAACTTTCACAATTGTGAATAACCACTGGGATAAAACGAATAAAATCGTACATGAATAAAGGCAACAGTAATATACCGCTGTCATAAATCCATTGGGTGAAAAAAAATCCATGAGTGGGAAGAAGAGGGAAAAAAGCTGGTTGCTTTAAAAAAAAACCAAAGAAGTACACTCAGCTCTTAAGCTCGGTCGAATTATTTTATAATGGACTAAGTTTTATTCAATCTTTTTCTTGGTTTCGTTGAATCAATAATCAGTTGGTTTTTTTTTTATAATTCATCCATTTCAATCTACGCCTAGTAATTTTCTTTAACTCTCACTGGAATTCATCTTTCTTTTCTCCGCTAATTTTGACTGTTGCTCTTGTTGTGTTAAACATGTTGTATCATTCCTGCAATATGATTGTCTAATTGAAAGGAACTAGTGTAAAGATATCATAAACAGCTTGAGAAAAGCATGACCATGTGCAATGTCAAAATTTGAATATCAATACGATAAAGGCAAACAAGTTTTTATAGCTGTATAGTAATTCATACTAAGTAATGCATTGATCTTTTGCATACAGAATCGGTGTAAGTAAGTACAACACTTGCTTCTTATATCACATAAAATTGACCACTTTTTATCTGAAACAAAAAGATACATCTTACCAAATATTCTTTCCATTCGAACATAACGAAACAGAAATTGCCTTTTCCCACTTCTCTTAATATAACTTGACTGACTTGACATTTTCTCTAAATCTACTTGATTTGTTTCCCATCTGATCTTGATATGACAAAGGGTCTGTCTTTTCTCAATTAGAAAATTGTGTTAATAGGTTAGAATACGCATAAGATGAGATGTTGGAATCTGTGTTTTGTCATCATAGACATATAGACATCCTAACCATATTATGACCGTGACATATCTGGACTTAATTCAACTACAGCACTACACCAGTGGAAATTTTCATTCACAGCTATATCCGTCTTACGACGAACTCAAACAATATGTATGAATATGATAAAATATGCTAACAAATCAACGAAACATCCTACAACCAACACAAAGAACCGACAGACATTTTGAAAATATTACGATATTTATGCATTTTCTCTCTTAACTTAGTATTTTACAAACCCGTATAGGAGGAACTTGATATTCGCATTTATGATAAAAGTTATAAAATAAGCTTGTATTAAACGCTTAGTTTGACTATCCCTCATGTATCTTTCGTGCCTCTTTTATGTTCTCGGACTATAATTTGACAGTGAAGATCTGTTTTATAACATAACTGAAAGACAAAAGGGATGACTAATATTTCTGAACATTGCTTCATTTTAATGTACTTTTTTTCTAACAGTACATGTATCGTAATTGATACTATGCCTCTGCATTGTTTTCATCATATATATTCATCATTTGAACACACGTTCTAGTTTAAAAGTATGGACCATTTTGTAGAACATGGGTTTTCACATCTTGTTTTGGTTCTTGTAGGTAATTTTGTGACCATAAACATTATGATTTCTCGTTTTTAGAAAGTTGCTGTTATCAACGTGAATCTCCATTCTATTTTTTTATATGATGATTATACGTATTCTAAATGCAATTATACATAGAATTCACAAGCAGATCCTTCAAGGCAGGTACATTTATGATCTGTTGAGAATGTATTTACTTTGCTGTTTTTCAGACCCATTTGTTTTGTTGAATCTAAATTATGATTTAAATGAACAGATACCATTTATCAAACATAATAAGTAGACAAACGAAAGAGTTTGAAATACAAAAATGATATGGAATACGTAAACTTTCAAATCTATTTGTTGGTTTTTGAATTGTTGCCATTTAGGCTTAAACTTATTGAAGGGAACTAACAAAGATGAAAATTATAAAATAGCCAAATTAATGCTCATTTGTTTGTATGCCTTTTTGCATTTTTCAGAAAATGTTGTAGATAACGGTAGGTCAAACTGACATTCAAGATGGATATGTTGGAGGAAGAAGAAGATACGGCCCCTTTCGTCCTCTTCACCCCCGAATCTCTGGCTACCATTCATGCCAATATAAATGATCTTAAGGCGATCAAAAAGGCTGATAAACAGGCGGCTGAAGAGGGAGAGGAGGAGGAATTACCTCACCATGAAGAAGAACCAAAACCAGAACCTAAATTTGAGGCTGGCAAGAAACTACCTAGAGAACTGATTGATGACTTTCCTCCAGAATTTGTCGGTAAACCAATAGAAGACCTTGATGAGTATTATGATCCACATATGGTAAGGAATATATAGTTTAAATAACATTATTCGGTATTTACATATATATGTAAAAGTAAGATGTTATGTTATGATTGCCAATATGATAACATTCAATAGCATACGCGAAATTTAATACAAATAAAACAAACAATACAATATATGCTCACTCAAAAAAAATGAAACCAACATGACAGGCAGCAAACACAAAATGGTTACCACAAAATTTCATATTCCTGATTTGGGACACGTAAATAAAGAATATTGTTAATTAATAAACATCATGTTTTAATGTTAAATCCTCAAACTTATCTAGGACAGCGATATAACAGCACAGTTATACATACGAACAACTTGTATAAATCATATAATTTGGGATTGATTCCTCAAAATGGCTTGAAGCACAAAATACAATTATTAAAAAGACAAACGAATTATTATCTGCATTTCGACGTTTCTTATTTTTTTTTCTATTTCAGACATTTTGTGTAATAGGAAAAGACAAAACCATATACCGATTTAGTGCTACAAATGCCCTGTTTCTCCTGAGTCCTTTCAACCCTTTCAGAAGAATAGCTTTATATTTATTAGTTCATCCATATCCTTTTTAAATATAGTATGAAACACGAAACATCAGAAGAATACAGCCATAAGTGTATAAATTATTTAATTACATTACAATTGTATCTGATTCAATAGATATAAGAAGATGTGGTATGAGTGCCAATGAGACAATTCTCCATTCTAGTCACAATGTGTTAAGCATAAACAATTATAGGTCAAAGTACGGTATTCGACACTGAGTCTTGGCTCCTATCGAACAACAAGCTATATAATGGGCCCCACATGACAAGTGTTTAACAATTTAAAGAGGAGTCTAGATCCTGATATAAATAGCCGTCTTTTTACATTGTTGCAATCAGTTCTGTTTCAAGCAGAGCCATCACAATTTCTCTTAAAACACGAAAAAAACAAACATTGCGAGATTTGGAGAGAATTAATCACTCTAACTCTTTGTTCAACTTTCAAATGAAAGTTTCCGAATCATTATATGCAGTGGATACAGCAGCCAATTTAACATTCCAATGCTTTATGTGATTAATTTAGATACAATACAATTTGAAAGATTTTTAGCGTATTGTACAAAGCGTTAGGAACGAGCTGATCTAATAGTATTGTATATATTTTATCATATCACTTCGATCAATGCAAACTTACACAGTCGTACGATATTTGAGTTGACATTTAACTGAGTGAGACGCATTCTTTGCTAATATAGTTTATCATATTTGGAATCAAGTCTACCAATATCGATTTCCTGTAGGATGGCGCTATAAATAAACCAGTCGTTAACTTTAAATAGAGGTTGCGTCAAGGAAACCGATATCATCGTAGAAACTTAATAATGCTTGAACGACCTAGCAAATAAAAAATACAATTTTAATCTATTTTTCCAATACATTTTAACATAAACTCTTAGTGATGAATGCAGTTGTAATTTTCATATTAATTACAATGCACAACTTAGTATTACCTAGATGAAAACAAGGGTTAAAAGGAATGTTATTCTCTTTCAGATGCCAAAAAGGAATAAAAATTATAAAAATTCACAATCTCATATTCTATCCGTCAAACAAGGCTAAGTGAAAAAGTGAAACTACTAATATCAGATATGACATATTAATATATAGTTTTTATTGATTTTTGCATTTTGATTAGGTTTTCATTTTCCCTGGGAGAGCTCTTTTTTCCATTATGATACGTTTCAAGTACAAACAATAACTTGGAAATGTGTATGCATTGTCCTACAACTCCTACAAACATGTTCCTTTTTCATAATATATATATAGATATAGTTTTCCTGTAGAATTCCGCATATGTTTGCATATTTTATACATATTTTCAGGTGATGATGAATTTGTATCATATATATACACATGTGATGCTGAAACTTAAAAACTTAAAAACTGGAAAGAAACGTTTATCACGTATTGTATAACACATACTTTGGCCAGTTCATCATTCATGAATGTCATTTCAAAACGTTTATGAAATGCATGTGCTTATCAAACTTGTGAATATGTATTAATCATTGAATTGTATATTATATAATACTTTTTAGTGATGAAATGATTATTTCTCCTTGAATATTTTCATTTTTAAGGGACGAGCGTTTTCCATAATGCGTTGAGATGGTGTGTTGATATACCCAAACTCTTTAAAGAGCAAATAATTATGTTAATGTGTGACTTCCTTTTGAATGATTTCCTTAACTTTTTTACTCTGTTTAATGCCCTTGTGATTATAACCATTATTGTCAACTGTGTCTTCATGGCCATGCCGGAGGATAAAAAGTACGGAGATTATATTGAGTAAGTATGATATTTTTTCTATATATTCGTGCATCCTAAAAATAGAAGCTGGGGATACCTAGGGGAGATTTAAACAATCGCACTACCAGTTGCACACAAACAAAATCATTTGAAGCATGTATACATACACATGCCAAAAGATGACAAATTATACCAAATATTGAGTGATAATAAGGGGATGGAGAGCGGAAACTTTAAAAACTTCTTAATTGGGATGTTTTATCGAATATGTTTATATGATAATGGAAAAAAGATAAAACATTGGAGTTTAAAAAAGTTGAAAAGAAAAAGCAACTTTACCAAAAAATGCTTGTTTGTCATGTTAGTTATAGGCTAGATGAGAAATGTTATAACGCAAATAGTTATCAAAGGTACCAGGATTATAATTTAATACGCCAGACGCCCGTTTCGTCTACACAAGACTCATCAGTGACGCTCAGATCCAAATAGTTTTACAGCAAAGCAAGTACAAAGCTGAAGAGCATTGAGGACCCAAAATTCCAATGAGTTGTGCCGAATACGGCTACGGTAATCTATTCCTGGGATAAGACCATCCTTAGTTTTTCGAAATATTCAAAATTTATGAAACAGAAAATTTATAAATAAAGACAGCAGTAGTATACCGCTGTTAAAAACTCGTAAATCTATGGACAAAAAACAAAATTGGGGTAACAAACTAAAACTGAGGGAAACACATTAAATATAAGAGAACAACATTAAAATATAACACACACAGAATTGGACTAAGCATTAGACAAAATCCGATGAGAATAACAAATATAACAACAAAACCAAATACATTAATTTGGGATAGAAAAGTACCGTGACACGTCTTATAGTAATGTGAATTCACACTCAAATATAAGAGAAAATAAACGACACAACGTTAAAATGTAACACACAGAGAAACGAACTATAATATAACAATGGCCATATTCCTGACTTGGTACAGGACATTTATAAAGTAGAAAATGATGGGTTGAACCTGGTTTTGTGGCATGCCAAACCTCGCACTCTATTGGTAATATTATATATAACATTAAAATTACAACATAATATTACAGGACTACAATACGAATAAATAGGAGAACATATTAAACAAATAATAATAGCTAAAAAAAAAGGCATCAGGTTATAAGAATGACCATATAATTGATATTCATGCCAACACCGAAGTGCTGACTACTGGGCAAACTCTGTCTTTCGCTTTATTTAAATTTGTTTTTTTTGTTGTCCGTTTGGCTTATGACTGTACATGGGGGTCATGAATTTTGAGTCGAAATGAATTTTCATATATCAGGAAACTGTAAAACAAGTTTGTTGTTGTCTCTTCGACACATTTCCACATTTCCATTCTCAATTTGATTGCTTGAACTAGATTGAACAATGTTTCCAATGGACACAATGCTATACCTACTGTTAGTATTGACAATGGTAGTAAACGATCATTATCCGATACAGAAATCAGATGGTTATTGCATATTAAAATAGTAATAAATCATTTAGTGTTGTTCAGAATGGTTTTAATAATATATATATCTGATACAAACATTTATTTAATGATATTTTGATGATTGTTTTCCATGATATATAGGTAATATAGCGTTTAATAACTGTCACATGGGTCACCGTTGCAATCAAACACAACGTAGATTTGATATTGTTTGCCAAATATAAATACTATGTGAATACCAAAGAAATGATATTGGTGATAACGTTCATAAGTGATTGTCTGGTTTTTAACGTTTGCAGACATACAATCTGTGGTATGATTGCCAATACGTCAAGTATCAGTAAAGACAAAGATGAAATATAATTACATATTTTAATAGAGACACTTTGGTTTTTAAAAATAAAAATAAGGAAGGTTGAATATTAGATATATAAGACCATGCATCTTTTAAGAGTCAATAATGGTATTTGGTCAACAATAACACGCATTGTTTTGTAAAAAATGTCGTTACTATATGTTATTGAAAATTTATTTGTGCTTTTACACTTTGAGCACGAACATACGTTGAATGAACAATGCCTACTATAATTTAAGCTTTCCAAACCTTGGTTCTCCCTGTAATTGTTAATGTATTTCCAGAAACACTAGGATATCACATCGTTAACACATTTGTTCCTGTTACAAATTTGAAATCGTGTTAAAGAAAAAGAGGTATGAGTGCCAATGAGACAACTCTCTATCCAAGTCACAATTTGTAAAAGAAATCCATTGTAGGTCAAAGTACTGTCTTCTCAACACGGAGCTTGGCTCACACCAAGCAGTAAGCTATAAAGGCTTCCAAAAATGACTAGTGTAAAACGATTCAAATAGTAAAACTAACGGTATATTCAGTATAAAAAACGAGACACGGGAAACATTCATGAACCACATCAACATACGACAACCACTGAATATCAGATTCCTGACTTAGGACAGGTGCAAACAAATGCAGCCGGTTTAAAAGTTTTATATGCACATTGCAAGGAGTTATGCATATACAATGTAACATTATGGCAATCAGATCGCGTTATTATTGCCGTTTCTAAATATTGTCATATCTAAGATTAGGGTTATTAAAATAAGCATAAGAACGTGTTGTTTTTTCTCATTTCAGATATGTGTTTACAGGAATTTATACAATAGAAGCAGTTGTTAAGATTACAGCAAGAGGTTTTATTCTTAAACCTTTCACGTACCTTAGAGATTTGTGGAATTGGTTAGATTTTACTGTTATATCTTTAGCGTAAGTAAGCTTTGTGTACCTCCGGGTGACGGATTTTTTCGCGTGGTTGAAGCCCCATTAAATGCCTCGGGATTTTTTCTTCACTATGGTCGAGTTGTTGTCTCTCTGACCCATTTCACGTTTCCATTCTCAATTGTATCTATAAATGAAGGTCCTATTCCGTAGATAAAAGTAAAACTTTTCTTCTAAAAAAACAAGGAATATTTTCTAAATTTTGCTTTAATAATATTTTGTCTATATTAATAAGTATTCTATAAAATATTTCAGTTTGAACTCTTATATTTCAAGTTAAACTAGTGACAAAAAAAAACAATTCTAACATTTTTTCAAGATGTTTTCTTAATGATAATACCGAACATTTTAGTGGTAGTATTTATAGATTTTAAATGTTAATAGACACACAACAAGCATTCGCGTTCTCTTACATGTACATGTAGCAGGCCAGAAATTTTTTACTTCCGTACAGTTAAAATTAATGGAACAAATAAATTTCACTTGTCGCGTGTATTTATCAGAATATTTAAAAAAAAAATTAAAAAAAATAAAACAATATACCTCGTGTTATTCATATGGTATGTATATATAAGTTGTTGATATATTTCATATCCTTATAAAATTGTATCTTGAGCTTAGATTATTAGGTGATAATCCATGTATCTATATATATATATGCTGCTGTTCAAATGCATGTGTATGTAATCATAAAATTTGTTTCATTATTATACTCATCATTAGTTTGTCTTATATTATGCTTATTTAAAAGTATGTTTGAATTGATTGTTAATATATTTTGCTTCTTCTTTACACTTTTGATGCAATATTTTTCCCTATTTTTTAAATTTTAAATGAGTTAAAGTTTGATAAGGGAATGATGTATACTTTCTTCGAGATTTGGTCTTTGTCAATTCATGATATTCAATACGATAAAATGGACATCAGCCTGTTAATCCTTGATTCAAATATTCGCCGTGGAACCTTTTATATATTATTTCATCAAAAACTGGATATGAACTTTGGTGGTCGAGAATGTCATCATTCCTACTCCACTCGATTCTGATCTTGATTTAAATACTCTTAGCAAATATAATATTACTAGTGTATCCATGATTAACACAATGCATTAAGACGTCTTATGTCTTCTGTCATGCTGCAACTATTGTAGACTATTTTTTTCAGTTGGATAGTACTGTCATAGATATCACAATTTCATTATAACATTTTTTTTTATGTATCACTGTTACCATACTTGTTAACTAATTCCATGAATGTAGATAGGCTGACGCTGTGGTACTGTTTACAAAACAAAGCAAGGATTAAGAAGAGGGACTATAACTAAACATATGTTTAATGTGTAAACAGCCAACCTATCTTCTTATGCTTTATGCCATTTTTTCTCTTCTTACATATAAGCTTTCAACCTTGCACATTCAATCAGTTTGTTTAAATATATAGCATCATAGACTCAAATAACTCAAATATATTGACTTTACAACTTGTTTGTAGCAGTTCAGATTTCAGTACAATTGTTGTTGACTGATTCCAGTCACTTTTTTCAGCATGTAGTATAAACATTTACGCATGTATTCTTCTTTCATGTTATGTATTTGTTTTTGTTATGTTTGGATTTCTATTATAAGCTTACAAAAATCGTTTTGTAAAATCACTGGCAGTTTATTCCTTTTGTAAAATCCCTTAAATTTGAATCTAAATGTTACGTCGCTGAAAATTTCTCAATACTTTGTAATTTCTTTTAGGCAAGGGAAGTTCTGTGATATTTTTACTGCTATTTCAACGTTTATGCACAGATAACAAAAGTTGTTGATACGAAATCTGTTCAAAAGTTTTTTTTAAAGGTTTTTATTTGCTTTGTCTTTTCTCCGGTGTTCAATATTTCTTTATTGAATGTATCTTTGTCTTCAAAAGGAACTCTAAACTAAAAACTATACTTGTGGACTGCGCCATGTGCCATATATATTGTATGCAACATTTTTTTCAAATAAAACATATACTATACAATTTACATATAACTTTGATGCAAGATTTTAAAATTACAGAAATCACGTGTCTTCTAATGATAAATGTTCACTTTAAAATTGTTGAATCTCATATAGAAGAGAAATAGTCTATTTTTTTGTTTTATATTGTTTCAAGCCAAATATGAAATTTAGATTTCAGTCAATTTGTAAAGTCTTTGATCAAAATAGGAAGTCATAAAACATGTTTTTCTTACTCATTATACAAAAACTTGGATTTTCTTAAATATATTATGTTTGATTTTTAAAGTAGCACATTCACACAGATGGTTTAGTTATTTATGTTTTTTATTTCCTTATTAGCACAACCTAATTTTGTTTCAGATATGTTACCATGTTGCTTCCAAAGGACCTTATAGGTAACCTTGCCGCCATTAGAACATTTCGTGTACTTAGAGCTCTTAAAACAGTGGCTGTAGTACCAGGTATTTGTTTTGTGTCTGACAAAAAATTTAAATATGAAGCATAATCGTTATTTCAGATATATAACCATGGGTGTTGACCTAGGTAACCTTTCAGCACTTCGAACATTTCGAGTTCTCCGAGCTCTTAAGACTGTTGCCGTGATACCAGGTATGAAAAGATTATCTGCATCGTAACATGTGCAAAAACACATCAAATTGGTTTTCTTAGAAAAGACATTTTTCTAACAATTAAAAAAAGAACTGATTTGAAATGAATGATGTAAACTTTGCACATTTTATGACTCAGATGTGTGATTGCACCAACAGTTAGCGTTTGCAAATTCATATCCTAATAACAACGCCTAATTTGTAGAACAGCACCAGAATTAGATTTATATTATTTACTAAATACCCACGGCATGCATGTGATTTCTTTCACTAACAGTTTGCTTAACAGATTAACAGAAAACATAATTACTTGTTACACTTATTTTAACTTTTAAATGTTTGTTTTGAAACACAATATAATACACAATTTCACATTATCATTTTTTAGCTGTTTTCATTTCATTTCAAAGTTATATCTTATGAAAGGTATTTTAACGCAAATTTGACTTCATTTGACTGAACTGTTAAAGAAGAAGTAGTGTCCCTGTACATTCTTATTCGTATTCTACACTTTGTTTCGTTGCACGTTTATAACATGATCCCTTAAATAGTCTCATATTATACCATAAACAGACGAAAAGAAAGGACAATGTACGATAAGGCCTGTTTTTGGCCCCCCTATTTTCTCATTTTTCAAATTCTGTTTCGGAAAGCTACTTATTACGTTAAAGCATTCCCTGAGGTTTAAAGTGTTTTCGAATGAACTACAAAACCACTTATTTTCGCAATTGGGAGCGGTAAGGGGGAGTAACTTTCTGTTATCATTCAAATATTGTAATTATTATTCATTTTGCAGGTGATTTAAATCTTTATTATTTAGTGCCTGCGCCGACGTGACCCAGGATTTTTTTTTCCAAATGTCTTGAGAACTGTTATTGCTGTCTAAAACGGCATATTTTTTCTGGGTCACGTAGGCCCACGCTATGATATATTACAAGAAATAATTGCCAAAAATCGTAATTTTTCCTTCTTTTGACGTTTTTGATGATCTTTTACCCCCATTACCTCACCAATTTTCTAAAGTTAAGGATTTTGAGGTTCACCCAAACAAACTTCAAACCTAAGGGAATATTTAAACGTGACAAGTAGCTCTCCAAAACAAAATTTAGAAAATGAGAAAATAAGGGGGCCAAAAACAGGCCTTATCGTACCTTGTCCTTTGTCAAATTAACCCAAGTCTCATGGACAACTTTATTAATATGGATAAAATGGGATAGCAAAGATAACGACAATATGACCAAAAAAATCAACGTTTACATGACGTAAGAACATAGAGGTAAAAGTGAACGACCCAGTTTATATATTGAATAGTTTTTATAAATCCAGTCACACAAAATTAGTGAAATTTTTATCATTTTCATGTTTGTTTTACGATAAGTTATGGAGCATGTTCATTAAGATACGAAATTTCAATCACAAATTTTAATTCAAGAAAATTAAAGAAACGCTTTCCACCTGCGATTCTAAAATTGATATTGTAGACATTTTTCTCTCGTGAAAACCGAAAAGAAAAATTAATGTAAAAATAACAATTCGGGGAGCTTCATTGTGATCAGTTAACTGGAATGAAAAAAAAATCTTATTATATGTAGAATGTGTATTTATCTAAATTAACCACTAAAACAATTATCCATCTATACCTAGAATATAACTTGCTACAAATCCCCATGTTTATTGACCATGCATACGTTTTGTTGTTCAAATGACCTAGATTTCTGTTACATTACTTCATGTCAGTAGTACAGTAGAATCAATTTTGTTCGAGGGTACCAATTAACGTGGATTGAAGAATAAATTCGTTTTGTGGATATTTGATTCCTTTGTTATGATTAGACTATAGAAAATGTGTACAACGTTGAACATTTTATTTCCGGGTTTACCTATATCCATGCAAATTGGTACCAAACGAATAATATTGAATCCACAAAAAAAAACTTCTTAAACATTATACGTTGATTTTTACAATCTTTCATAGAAATATTTCTCATTAAACGAGACTTGGTTGCTGTTTAGATGCATTGTCATTGTGTTTTGTGGGAAAGTTCAGAGATCCCTGATGTCATTTGTATTGTCTATATTTATTAATCTTTTTCTTTCGTTTATAATTGAAATATTCACAAAGTTTAAATTGATTTATTTTAACGAACAGAACATTGAATCTTGTGAAGAAAATATCAATAAAAAGAAAAATCATGCAGAAAAGATTAATGATTTTTTTGAAATTTTGTCAAAAACAAATTCATTTGGACATTAACTTTATTCGCTGTTAATATTGTACATTTATGAACTAAAATCAAGGATTCGGTACAGTTTATGTGCAGAAATTGAGACAATCTTTACTCAAACCACTTACAAAATAGTTTAATCAAATTTGAAAGTAAATTCAAATTAGGTTGAAATAATGATTAAAAAAAAATTGTGAAGCATTTCAGGAAACCAGATATTTTCTCCAATGTTCGGAGTCACGTGGCTCATAATACCAAAAATTCACTTTTCATGCTAAATTGATATACACAATTGTCATTTTTGTTATTATCATTATGCACAAACAATTGATTCTTTTTAGCTATTGTATTATTGTTAAACGAGTCACAGGCGCTAGGGGTATAGAATAAAGGGGTTCATTCCCTCAAGCGCCTTTGAAATGATTTGAAGGAAATTATAAATAATTGTTCATGTGCAACTGTATTAAAATTATGTCGTTTTTATTTTATTTTGATCATGGCACCATTAGATTCATTGAATAAATCTATTTACAGGGTTGAAAACCATTGTGGGTGCCTTACTTGAGGCCGTTAGGCGGCTACGTGATGTCATTATACTTTCAATCTTTATGTTATCCATTTTTGCCTTGATTGGAATGCAACTTTACATGGGAGCATTGCGTCATAAATGTGTAAAATTGGCTTTAAACGAAAGCGGTGCACAAAACACGAACATGAGTGATACTGAATACGATAATTGGGTGATGAACGAAGGTAGGGTTTCCTCTCTTCCAATTTTTTTTTTTAAATGAGCAAATGTTTTCAATTAATAGACATATCATTCTAAGAGGTCTAAAGACAAAAACAGCAAGTTTTGTTACCATTTTCAAGATTTATAGTTTTAAATACATGTAACTCTTTTATTGATTGAAAATTTCAATCTGTAACTTAATATATATTTGTTTGAAAAAGTGTCACAACATCATTTAGTTCTCGCTATAAGAACATAGTAAAACTTGTAGCAAAAAGTTTTCCTTCTTTTTGCTAGTTGCAATAAGTTTTGTGATAAGTTCTTAATTTTTTTAAATGACCTCTGAGTTCATTTATTATTTGATATTTTAACTATGTACATTTAATACAGATGTAAAAATATAATTATTAAGAAATGAATATTTAATTTAAGAAATGATCGAAAAAATTGCGTGTTTTAGAGCCTGTTTTTGTTATATTGTCAAAAAAGAGCACTTTGAAATGAAGTATTTTAATGATTTTATTTTTGTAGAAAACTGGGAAGTAAAAGCCGGTGACGAGTTTACAATGTGTGGAAATGCCACCGGTGCTGGGTATGTGATATTGGATTGCATTAATTTCTTTATAGTTATAATTTACATATACATGTCAATGAGACAACTCTTCAAGAAACCAAATGGCACATAAATTTACACCATACGACCTTCAAGCATGAACAAAGCCCATACCATTTAGCTTTTTATGTCTCCAAAATCAAAGTTCAACGCGAAAATTTTCCTACACGTAAGATAGGGAATATATATCATAGCAAAAGAAAATCAGATACATCAGTCTTCCTAAAAAAAGAAAATAAAAAATGTAAAATCAATTAGGTGTAGTTCTTTATTGTTTTTAGAAAATGCAAGGACGGATTTAGATGTATTAATGGCACACATTCGAATCCAAACTACAACTACACTCATTATGACAACTTTGGAGTGTCACTGCTGTTATCCTTTAGACTGATGACGCAAGATTACTGGGAAAATTTATACCAACTGGTAAGTTATACTCCCTTTATCTGCCTTGATGAATTTCAGTACTAATTTATTAACAGAATAAGTTTTAAACTCTCTCAGACAAAGTTGACAATTGATGCATTTAGTTATTTTCGGTCATACAGATTTTCAACTGTTTCACTTCTTAAACGTCATCGGCTTTCAAATATTTGACCTTGAGCGTTCCTGATGTAAATCCAGAAAGGTGCATCGGACATATGCATTTGATAAAGTGTTGTTTCCACTTTTTAACAATTTCAATATATCATTAATATTTTTGTTATTCTAAAATAAATAGAATCAAACTTACTAGTATTTATCAGACCAATACAAAAAGTGATTTTGATTATGCTATTGACCAAGTATGGTGAACAGAGAGTCTTATATTTTTTTTTTGCTGTGTTAAAGACCAATTGGTCGGCTTCGAATGTTTTTGTTCTTTGGTCAGATTTGTTTTCTCTTTGACACATTCCCCATTTCAATTCTATTATTGAAGACATTTACTTATTTTTTCTGTTTATTGTAGATTTTGCGAGCAGAAGGTCCTTGGTATTGTCTATATTTCATGATAGTGATATTTCTAGGATCGTTTTATCTCGTCAACTTGATTTTAGCTATAGTAGCTATGTCGTACGACGAAACACAGAAGCAAGATCAAGCGGATGCAGAAGAAGAAGAAGAAGGGAAAAGGGTACATTTTTACTTTTTTCTTCTTAGAATTGATAGATTTTCATGCGGTAGTTGACGAATTATACCACAAATATAAAAGCATTGTAGAGTGTGAGTGAAAATATAGTAGTATTCACTATCGAACTTTTTGTCATAAGATATTCTTTTAATTTTTGTTTTGTTTCAATGTATCCAAATCTTGTTGTATAAAACGAAAGCAATACAGCTGTAACGACAAATAGAATGGACAGACTTAGTTAAAAAAAATCTAAAATTCAAGGTAACAAAGATAATAAAGTATTACGAAATTTTATTCACATTTTCTCAGAAACACCAAGCATCACAAATACAGAAAAAGATTGATCAGGTATCTCATTCTTTATACAAATAACACACAATTGATATTAACATGCTCGTAAATTAACTGATTTTATATAATCATGGTTTGCAGGCTTAAATGATTTAACGCTATTTTGAAACAATTGCTTTAAATCTATTGATGATAGCTTCCATTCGCTGCTTTGTTGTTTGTAACCAAAATGAGAGGTTTACCATTAGTTGCTGGACAGTTCCGATGTTTTTTGTTTTGAATAATGCGGTGTCTTTTGAATAATTCTTTTGTCTTATACTTAATGTTTTAATCATTTGAAATTAAAGGATGCCTGTTTATTGAATACGGTAAGTTGTGGGTAAGGCGTTTGAACCCATCTATCCATTCACTTGCTTATAAACCTTTCACGTGATAAACCACGTGGTATGTATCTTGAACCAGTTCCCACAACATGGTTTGCTTCTTCAGTTCTAACATATAAATAATACACTATTAACAGTTTACTTTGAAATAATGTATGATAAGATAGTCTTATTGTTTCGCTCACATAGGCTTTAGTTATTGCTTGATATTAGCTTCAAGTATAATCCATTCATTTAGAAAATGTTTAACATCTTCAGCAATTTCTGGAAAAAATGGTTTATTTCAACTTTTAATAAACAACTTATGACTATAAAAGTTTTGTTTCAATTGAAATTGGTTTTTCGAATGAATATGGTTCTGTCATTGTCTCATTGACATATATCCAGCTTCTAATTCAGCAGAATACTAACACAAAAATAATGCATTTCATGAAATACACTTAATTTTTAAGTACGGGATACCCGTATAACTGTAATTTCACAGTTTATCATATTAACATAATCTAAGCTATATCGTATACTTATATCTTTACTTAATAAAATGATGTGATATGATTGCCAACGGTACATGTATCCATAAATAACTTTTAAGTATTTAGAAAAATACTATGTAAAGGAAGTGGACCATGCTAAACCAATCTTCTACGCAAGAATTGGTTAGTTGTTCAAAACTGTTTAACATGTTTTATTATATCGTGGATTTAATTCAATTATAACGACCTTTTTAGGTAATTTTATTATGTTTTTATATAAGAATTGATCGCCTTTTTTTTAATATTAAACGAAATGAAAACAAGTGACCATCACATTTTGCATGAATCGTGGCAATCAAACATTCAACACATAGGTCAGGATAATCTTGTCAACTTCTTTTTAGATCAATATGATTTGCCTTTTTCTTTTAAAGCACAATCATTTGTGCGAAGTATACGAACAATCCAAAAAAATAGTGTCGATTAGGTGGGTAGAGCTGTTATGCTTGGGTATGTGTTGCTTTAAGTCGTCATCGGTAGGTTTCATACGGTTTGTTTTGCATTCATTGGGCATATGTTGCTTCCTACAGACAACACGAAAGCTTATGTCATAATCAATTGATTTGTCTTGCAGCCAATAAAAGATCAGCATATCTTGTTAATATCATAGGCTACAATATGGCGTATATATAGGTATTGTGTATTTGGATATTGTCTTGTTTCTATTTTATTTCCTGGAATTGTTTTGCGGTTTTTAATATGTCCGAAAGTTGACTATTATCTTGGTCAATTTTTTCCCTCAAAATTATGTTTCGATTTCAAAAGCTCACACTTTACTACGTTTTTGTCCATTTTTAGGCGGTCATAATTTGGTAATGTTTAAAAAAAAAATCATATGAATGAGATACTGCAAATTAAAAAAAAAGATTATAGGTTGATTTTGAAATAGGATATGCATAAAATAAATGCAGATTAAATTGGCTCTACCTCTTTACAAAATTGAAACAAATTTATGAAAGGGTTGTAAATATTTTTATAGATATTAACTTCCAATCTCTCTTTCTCTCCATAAACCTGATTTCATGCTAAAAAATAAAGTAGTATAAATAAAGTTATTAAGTTATATCGAGTGTTATGTTATTCTAATTTAGTATTTATATGCAATAAAGTAAACGTAAAATTAATAGTTACCAAACATGTATCATTCTACTGTATTTAGCTTGAACAAGAAAGACATGAACACGACAAAAGAGAGCTCATTGAGATGCTTACAAAGGAGCCGTCGGATATTACAGGCAGTTTGCATGATATAAATGACGACGAGTCTATCAAGTCAGAAAAGCCAACTGCAGTCGAAAATCATTTAAGTGTAACGAAGGTAACTGCTATGTGTGCTTTTACGAATGATATTCACTTTTTGACGAAGTTTTATTGACTTATGTGATTGTTTGTTCTGCTTTAGCCTAGGTACAAAATCATTAAAGTGTATCGAAGATTATATATGTGTTTTGAAGACTGTGTATTTACTACTGGACGAAGTTTTAACGACTTATGCAATTGTGAGTTCTGATATAACTTACATAAAAATTGTATATTTTGCAATTTATTGGTCATTTAAACGCATTCATAACTTTTAAATAACATGCTTCGCAATACCGTTTAAATGTTATTACATATAGCCATACGTATTGCCTTTGCTGAGTTTATTTCCTAATATTTCCTAATAAACTCGTTGATATATAGGTGACTCAGTAGTAATGCTTTAAACATTCATTGAATATCTACATAATAAACAGAAAAATACTGTGTTGATTAATCTATTCGCAAAGATGTCATTTCTGCTTATGGTAGCTTTTTGTTGCAAGAGGGCTTGCTTCAAATGCAGAATGTTTATTGTTGCTTTTGATTTTGTAGAAGATTAACTTTTTATAGAAACATGCAATGTCTGTCAAAGATATTTGAGAAATGAAGCTTCATTCCATCTTTATGTTTATATGATTGTTCTTTTAAGTATCCAATAATAAGTCATTTCCTTTTTTCAGCTAAAACTGATTTGAGTGTCTAACATTTTGTAGTTCTTTTGATTTCTTTGGCACCACAGTTATAATTATCATGATATAAGTGTTAATGAAAACCTCAATCAAGAGTTTTTCTAGATAAATGTTTTTTACTGTTGATATATATAGATTCTTTATTTTATTTTATTTTTCAATTCGAACTAATTTTTACTATCCCCGAAGTGTTTATTATTCTATTTTTATATTCAAAAGTATTTTCTCAGTTCTACATTGGTTAAAAGTAAATAAATACAACCCAAATACCTAACTATCCTTACGTTTTTTTTGGGGTATGCCCTTGTGATGTCCCAAAAAAGAGAAATTGTCTGATGACATCTGGAAATCACACATTTTTGTAGATTATTGAAAAAGAACTTGTTTTGCAACATAATTTAAAACAATTATCCATGGATATGATATTACAATAGTATTGACATTTCAGAAACCAAATGGTTTAAACCGCTTTTCATTTGACTTTCTACTCTATAGAGTTATATACACATATCTTTTATCGAAATATTTCATTTAATTTTCATAATGTTAATATATTTTAAATATTCCTATATTTAGACGAATAAATCATGTATATACATAATAGTTTGACAACAATTATTTGCATGTTCAGAAGCAATATACCTATCACCCATGATATTAAGCTTTTGACTAGATTAGGTTTGTGACCATTTATGTAGCTTACAGTTTATTCCTTTCGAAAGTTACACACGAAATAATATTATGGTCAGCAAGAAACATCTATACGATATTTTTAATGATTACAGGTGTGCATAGTTGTTCAAAAAGATTCAATGCTAGGTTTTTAAACTATTTTGTTTTACCAATTAGGAATAAACTAAAGTTGTTTACTCCTCTTTCTATTTTTCAGTAAGTGAAGTATTATTTCGTGTGTGACTTTGTCTAGACCCATAGTTTTATGAGTTGTCAATTTCATTTCAGCCATGTTCAAGCCTTCCTAGTTCTCCATTTTCTCGCCGCAGCAGCTGGAGGATGAAATATGCCAAGCACTTACCACCTTCACACCCAGACCATCAACCCCTAGTGCCACCATTTTTAGATATTCGGAACAACCTACCTTACGCAGATGATTCAAATGCAGTAACGCCAAACTCTGATGATCTATGCACATTACCTATTAACAAACAGTTTTTGACTGCACGAAGAAGTAGTTTTGCTTCAATAGGTCGCCGTTCACATGGTGGTGACCCACGGGCGTCCTCGAGACGCAGCAGTTATGCTTCACTAATAAGTAGGGCTTCAAGAGCAAGCATACGTTCCCGTGAACACCCCCGATCCCCAAAAGATAAAACAGCCAAATTGTTAGAACGTTGGGCAAAGAAACATCCACATCTGTTACCTGAGGTAATTGTGGATATAACTAAATCTGCTGAAAATGTAAGTTCACCAACCTTCAAACTGAAAACTTAAATACATGTTTTTAATTAATTTTTGGTTATATAATAAGTGATGCTTTCGAAAAAAAGAATTATAAACATTTGGCAAATAAACTGTAAACAATATTTTTAACAGAAGTTTGAAATGTGTAAAAGGTTGGTTACTCACTTTTTGTACAATTTAATGCACCTTTAAAGTGATAATTTATTAGAAACTATTTAGAACCGGCATTTTTTATGAACACATTCCAGCATGTTTAAATTTGAGAATCAGATCGATATATGAAAGTGTGCATGTTTGATTTAAATTTCGTAAATAACATCAATGCCATATTCTACCAATGACAAATTTTTGCGTCAATTTGTTTTATATTTTTCGTTTGGAACATTTTTTATTCCTCATTTACCTTGTTTGGGACCCTATTTATTTTCTGTATGCTCGTTCAGAAGTCAATAATATACTAACAATGAAATTTAAGACAATACACGTGTGAAAAGATTTATGTATATGTAAAACGCCCAATGTTTTGTAGGGTGTTTTGAGATAAAATAGCTTTTTAACTATTCTGACAATAAGGGATTGTATACGAAATTCGTTATGTAAGTTTGAAGATCATAAATTCTCAATAGATATGGTGCATACACAAGACGGTCAGATTTCCGACTATTTGAAAGTGGATTGATTTTGTTTAGATTTCTGTGGATAAAACTTGGATCTAATCCTTCATTATATATATACACAAATCTTTTCAACGGTGATAGCTTGCTTTAATCTTAGCATACTAATTGTGTTACATGTAATTTGCTGTGTTCACGGAGCTTCAGTGTGCATCCTCTAGTATCAATTTGTATAGACGTTATTCTGTAAAATGCTCAAATGACAAGATATATTAAGAAAGATAGCTCATATGACAAGATGTATTAAGAACAATAACTCATATGACAAGATATATTGAGAACATTAACTTATATGATAAGATATATTAAGAACAATAACTAATAAAAAAAAACTATTATCTCAATTATTATATAACAATGAGTAAAGTTGATTTTTTTAGTATAACAAACAGTAAAGCTATTTGATTACTAACAATTACAAATGTATTAACGTGATTTGTTTACTATATACTAGTAACAAGCAGTAAAATTGGTTGTTTACTATAAAATTCAATAAAGCTTTAAAAAGAAGTTAATTTAATTGTGTACTATAAAAGCAGTAAAGCTATAACTAACAGTAAAGTTATTTATTTAATCTAACTTTAAATACAACAGTTAAACGGTTAAATGTTTAAAAAACTATATAATAATCAAATAACCAAATTTTCAACGAAAATATTTTAGAGTATTTATTTACTTTCTGACAATTTTCGGTTTATGTTATTTGGTACTAAACGTGAGCCATATGTTCATGATGTAAATACGAATTATTATACAGAAACAGTTGTGGAAATCGTTATTTATTAATATATATACAGATAAGGCATGTAAAAAGTAAAATCACAAAAATGTAAAGGCTTTAAATCTACATTGTCCCCATTTCCATTCTCAATTTTATTGAACATATTTTTTGATTTTCAAACTAGATCTGACTTTACTTAATGTTTAGGAGGTAAAGGGTTTCTTTTAACACTTAAAAAAATGTTTGTAGGATTCCACTGCAGGATCAGAATATGATGGAGAAAAAAAGAAGGCAGACCACAACACTGTTTGTAGAACTTCTAGTGGGAGGACGGTTGATGTACAAGGTATTATCATGTTTTAGCACTGCATCCGTTAGAAAACATTTTTATTTAGTTTGGAAAGGTTAAGTATGAAGCATGATATGTTCATTTATTTGTTTTCGTTACTAAACCTTTCCTACATTCTCCGTAAATAAATCTCTTGTTTTGTTTTCAATAGAGATCCAGAGTTGTGATAAAAGGATTGTGATCCTTATTGATAAAGTTATGCTCATCCGGTCTCTAATTTAGTTACCGTTTACGTCTGTAGTCTCTACAAAGATATGAAAAATGGTTTAAATCGTTGCTTTTACGCTATTCTCTTGATATATATCGTGTACAGATAGTTTAAAAAAAGTGTTTTAATGATAAATGCAGCCTTGCGTTTTTCAGATTTTAGTTGTTCGCGCAGGGTCTTTGTCAAGTTTATTCCACGGATATAAATGGAGAAATGCAAGCTTTCTGGTTGTGAAATCACTGCAACATTTGAACAAAAGTGATATTGACGATACGTTTTGAATTAAAAAAAAAACCAGTAACCTTCAAAGATGACTGAAGTTAAAAAGAAAATTCAAACAATGAATTGATAATGATGTCTTGACAATGGTAGTTATCTTTGTCCTATTTCTTATAAATCGTTGTCTCATCGGCAATCATAATATATCTAACTTTTAATTTAATAATACTTTTAATATCAAACCGTTTGAAGACCCTCTTCGAACAAGATAACAGATAACGAATATATCTTTCATTAATCTCTCTCTTTGTAGATGTAATGGTATTGAAGGAACTTCTAGAGCATGCATCAAGTCACAGACCAAGTAAGAACATAATTATAGTGCTATCCCAATAAATTTATCTGTTTGCATAATCCACTAAAAATTGTCTTGAATAACAATAAAAACAAGAACAAATATAGCAATAATTGAATTACAGGCTACTGACTTGGGACAGACACATAAAGAATTTGACGGAGTTAAACATGTTTTTTGAGCGATCCACCTCCCCCTAACATGTGACAGTGGTGTCACAGCACGGCATAAGAACAAAAACTCAACATCAATTTTTATGCAAATATATTATTGTTACTAGGTTTAATTGATAATTTTATTCAAAGAATAACAAATAATTTATAAGTATTTCATAATCTTTTTCTATTTGATATCCGTTTTCTTTTTATATTCGTATTATTTAGAAATGTAAAGATCGTCTTAGAGGAATATGAAAATAATTTAGTGTTGCCTAAACTATTTTGATTTGGTTTTACAGGTATATTCAGTGAAGGCAGTTTTGAAGAAGAGAAAATGATAAAGAAATTACAACGTATTTTCTGTAGTTGGACATGCTGTCCTCAATACCTAACATTTCAGAAGATTGTTGCACTTTTCATCTTAGACGCCTTCATTGATCTGTTTATTACTATATGCATTTTAGTTAATACAGGATTTATGGCTGCGGATCACTATGGAATGTCACAAGAGCTGAGAGAATTTTTGGAAGCTGGAAATTATGTAAATTGCTATTTATATTACTTTTTAAATGTTGTTGTAATTGTTTTTAGTGGCAAACGATGCTCATTTGTATTTTATCCTCTCGATCTGGTTAAAGGACGACGTGAACCCTTGGTTGCTGGATCCAATCTATAGTCAAATTTACCAATTATGTGGATTCAGGTTGTTCACTTACTTAAGTCGAAAAAAACGGAACTATACATGGCAATCATACAAGTGGGAGGTTAAGCTATGTGTGAAACGAGGTTTATTACACCGTTTTGTTTTCTTCACAAAATGAATTTATCTAGTCAAGAGTATGAAATTATTTTTCATTCGTTCAGTTCGTTGATATTGTCGATCGTTTATGTTTGTCAGGTTGATGCATTTCCACCTTTTTTAATTTCCCTTGAGTTCTATATTTTTGTTTATAATATAGATAAGAAGATGTGGTATGATTGCCAATGAGACAACTGTCCATAAAAAACCAAAATAACACAGACATTAACAACCATAGGTCACCGTACGGCCTTCAACAATGAGCAAAGCCCATACCGCATAGTCAGCTATAAAAGGCCCCGATAAGACAATGTAAAACAATTCAAAAGAAAAAACTAACGGCCTTATTTATATAAAAAAATTAATGAACGAAAAACAAATATGTAACACATAAACAAACGACAACCACTGAATTACAGGCTCCTTACTTGGGACAGGCACATACATAAATAATGTGGCGGGGTTAAATATGTTAGCGGGATCCCAAAACCTACCCCTTACCTGGGACAGTTGTATAACAGTACGACATAAGAACGAACTATAAAATTCAGTTGAAAAAGGCTTAACTTTTCAGATAAATGAGGCTTTGGGTTTTTCATATTATGTCACAGGAAAAGGAAAGCGAAAAAGCTCTCCCGTTCACTGTTGACCTTATAGTATTATCAGAAGATAATCTAGAACAGGTTTGTCATTTTCTGGTATTGTAACTTTTGAAAAGTTTTGTTACTTTTGAAAACTCGATATAAATTGTGGTCCCTCATCTTTGTAAAGTTTCAGGGAAAGGGTTGTCACTTAATTGTCCACGGACATCGTCATTCGTCGGTAAAGTTCTTAAGTTTTTACCCATCGCCCTTTTGAATTTAAATTTCTTTATAAATCTGTTCGACGCATTTTTCAGGGAACTTAAATATTGTTTTTCTTATTTGGGAATAGGAGGATGATCATATTAAAGTATAACGTGCGTACATCAGGCTTTGATATTATGCAACTATTTGAATTAACACTTTTGCTTTTATTTGCCCAACAATTCTATATCCTTCTCTGTTCGTTAAAATTAAGAATACCTTGTAGGAAAAAACGTGTTGCCTCTTTTTGAATTTTGTATAAGAAATATCCCCCATTCTATCCCCTACATATTGACCAGCACTTATTTTTTTTATAACCTAGTGATGTTTGCGCATACGATTTTATAATGTTTTATTGTTATTTTTTGTTATATTGAAAATATTGTTATCTTTTAAACAAATACAGTTTTAGTTCACAGATTGTTTATTTAAATCATTTATGTTCGGATATAGGTATTCACTGGAATATTTGCTGCTGAAGCCTTCCTAAAAATAATAGCCTTAAACCCCATGGAATATCTCAAAGATCGCTGGAATTGCTTTGATATAGTAATAGTTATTTTGAGTTTCGTGGAGTTGGCACTTGAAGGTGTTAAAGGCTTATCTGTACTGAGAAGTTTTAGATTGGTATGTATTTTATATGTGTTGAATGTAAATGGTAAATCTAGTCGAAAAAAAAAGACGACATAACACATAACCTCAATGCCGTCCAATGATTGACACACAAACACACTCTTGACATAACTTATATTGATATCGTGCAATGTTGATCAGATATTTGGACATCATATAATCGTTTGGAATACCTACTTTTATGACATTACTAAAATATTTACACGAATTTCGACAATTTATGAATGATTATGAGTATGACATTAAGGTGAAATTCGATTTTAATGGATTTGACAATAACCATTTAAGACTTATTCTGATAAGTTTCCTCAAGCATAGGGGTATTTATTCTAAAGATGATGATGAAAAACTGTTTGGCAATTGTCTTTTAGATTTTGTGTCAGCATGTTATATAGTATATTACCCTTTCTGATTTATAACTCATCAGTTGCCCTTTTACCGAATACCCTAAGCGAGAGTTTCATTAGTAAGTCATTGTTTACAATGCAACTTGTATAAGAATGTTTATGAGTGAAAGTTTCTAATATATCAAGATGACATAACTCTTAATTTTGTTTTGATATAAAAATGATAATTTCAGATTGAAATGAAATTTTGTAATTTTTACACACTTCTTATAAAAAGAAATTGAAAGATTTGAACGATAAATGCATTTATTTACTCTTATTACACTTTGCAGCTTCGTGTTTTTAAACTAGCGAAATCCTGGCCTACTCTTAACATGTTGATAAGTGTAGTGGCAAGAACTATGGGTGCTTTAGGAAATCTTGTATTTGTATTGGGAATAGTGATATTTATATTTGCTGTGATGGGTCAGCAGCTGTTTGGGCAGAGCTATGAAAGATATGGAAATCAAAATGAAACCGTTGCTAGTTTAAGAGATTCAGAGAGACCTAGATGGCATTTTATGGACTTTTTGCATTCCTTTATGATTGTTTTCCGTGTTTTATGTGGAGAATGGATTGAATCAATGTGGGGTTGTCAGCGTGTTGCAGGATGGCCTTGTATTCCCTTTTTCCTACTTACGTTTACCATCGGTAATCTTGTGGTGAGTACTTTATTGTAATTTAATTTGATATTGCACAAAGAAAGGCGAAAGTGATATTCGAAGTCATAAATCGTAAAACAACTGACACTGTCATCGCCAAAAACAAATAAAAATTACTACTAAAATAGTACACAAAACACAATATAAAAAGCTGAAACTTAGAAACAATAACCCCTCTAAATCCAGAGTGGTCACAGGTGGTCTGGAGGAGTTTGAGTGCATTCCATTGGCTGATTTTTTTAGAAATAAAAAAAAATATGGCTGTTTACTAGAAAAAAAGGGAAATAATGAATTGGTTTAGGATATTAAAATTTAGGTAATCAACCTGTATTCAATAGTACCAACATCACGCATCTGATATAAATTTACTACATTAAAGTAGTTATCAAAGGTACCAAGATTATAAGTTTAGAAACGAAATATTAGCACATATTTGAAATGTGATGAATTGTTTACATACCTCTGAAACCTGCACACAAATGACAAGTTTTTATTTATGTTTCCTCTAACAGTAAAAAATCATAAAAGTTTAAAGTATGACCTAAATATTAAACACAAACTTTTTGATTTATTTTGATATTCTAAAATCCTTTTTATCCTAGAAATGCCATATATTTCTAATGTTACGAAATCAATGTAAAACATACAATGATTCATTTTTTCTAGGTATTGAATTTATTTCTTGCTTTGCTGTTGAGCTCATTTAGTAATGATAACGTAGAACCAAGCACAGCAGAACCAGAACCCAACAAATTGGCAGAAGCAATAAGTCGTTTTGAAAGGTTTGTACAATTGTGGAGAAAACCTCATTTTGTTTTCTATCAAACAGTATATCTACAAGGAAAACGATAGTTTTTGTTCATCGACCATAGACCACAACATAACATCTAATTAAATTTACCATTTTCTTTAATGAAACCCTAAAATATAACAGCTTTTTGTGATAAAAATAACTTATTGTTCTGTTTTAAAAATTAATTTTAAATAGTGGCATGGTCATCTCCGAACAGAGCTTGTATATAGTTTCCATGACCATCGTCAATTAAAATCAATGTCAGGAAACTTTTTAAGCTTTTTTTAATAATTCTCTCGAAACCATTTCCCTTTGTTTAGAACTGCTTATTGCAACTATGCATACTGCATTTTTTTATATTATAATAAAAAGATGTTTTACAAACATAAAATTAAGGAGGAGACTTACCATAGAAACAAAATATTTAAAAAATTGCTGGTAATCGTGTGGCCTTTTACAATAAGCAAAAAATATACCGTAGGTTTAACTACAGATTAAAGTGACAAAATGTGAATCGATATAGACAATAACGGCTTCATATATACTTCAACAATGAGCAAGTATAACACACAGCAATCAATACAAAAAACTACATAACAAGTTATATCACAGATAAGTTACAACTGTTGTGACTCTTAACCAGACTCATTATGGGTTAATGTGAAAATTGGCATTTACCCGTGTTTCTTTTACAAATACTTGATAAATAAAAGTACCAAACAATTTTTTACTTAAATTTTTGTTTACTTTAGGTTTTTCAGATGGATTAAAGTGAAAACAATAGTGATTGCAAAAAGTATAAAAGGTCGGTTGGTGACAAAACCTAAACCTCCAGCCTTGCCGCCATCATCACCAGAAGTATCCCGTTTTGATATGAACGGAAAAGACAGCATGGTTGATGGTCATCAAGTCATTGGTATTAATGGTTCCATAGATCCTCAGAACTTTGATGACCATCCCAAACTAACAATACAAGACACAGTGACAGGTCATTCTCTAACACACTTCCTTACGTCACTTCCGTTGTATCTGTCTTTTGTAGCTTTTTTTACCAGCACTATCTCTCTCTGTCTTTATATATGATTGCATCTTCAAATTGACCTATTTGGCTAGACTAAACAGTTCTAATACCGACTCAAGTGCATACTCATATTTATATCAAAATTGAAACTCTGTTGACATAACTAATGATTTACCTAAATAAGATAATCTAAAACAAACCAATGATTTACCTAAATCAGATAATCTAAAACAAACCAATGATTTACCTAAATCAGATAAACTAAAACAAACCAATGATTTACCTAAATAAGATAATCGAAAACAACAGAGAAAGCACCTAAGGATCAAATAGAACAATAAGTCGAAAAAAGACAAACGACTATGACCGTAGACAAATCGAATAGAAAACAAATAGACCACAAACTACTACATTGAGATTTAGACACTCGAATGTCACCATGAAGGTTAACCAATATTTGTATTTCCAGTTTCGTATCCCCTTGAAATATATCTAAACTTTAAGATCATTCTTTTCCTGTTGTATTTAAATCGAAAACATTAAATCATTACTAGATCAAAGATTAAACTGAACTGTGTTAATTCAGAAAAGTAGATATAAAAAAAATTGTCATAAAAGATTCCCCAAATGTTAAAAAACCCATTGCCAATTACTTTTATGAATAAATTTATATTGCTGTCAAACATAAATATAAAAATTACAAATGTATACGCCGGACACGCGAGTCGTCCTCAAAAGAAAAAAAGAATAAGAAATGTGGTTTATTTTTGGCGACAGTGGTATAAATTGTAAAATATTGAGAAATTGAAATGAAATGAAATGAAAGATCTCATATCCACATTTGTTTAATGGTTATTCTTTATTCGTATTCGGTTCATATACTTCGAGATAATTATCCGGATTTTATGAAGCCTCAATGATTTGTTTATCATCTGTTTATGTGGTTAAAATTTAGAGTAAAATTTAAACATTGAAATAAAAATAAACTGTTAATAACACTCACTGTATTTAAAGTGTTTCTCTCAACCTATTGCAGTTAATTCAAAATTCTAACCAAATAGCAGTTTACATCATCAAAACAGACTGATCAACTGGTCAGACATCTTAACGTATTAAATATATATGCAATGTCCACTCGCATAATACTTTACTGCCCAGTGTGTTTTCTAGCTTGAAATATTATATAGTTTCACTGATTTCATCTGGAACCACGTTTCATTTTGTTTCTTTTCATATTGAAAATAATTGTACAACTTTTATATAAGTTTCTTTCTTTGAATTTGGCGGCCTTTATTCGACTAACGGAATACGTCTGATCTAATCAATCAAATCTTGCATTCCATGGTAGGTAGTTAGATATAGGAAGATGTGGTGTGAGTGCCAATGAGACAACTCTCTATCCAAATTACAATTTAAAAAAATGTAAACCAGTATAGGTCAATGTACGGCCTTCAACACGGAGCCCTTGCTCACACTGAACAACAACATATAACGGACCCCAAAATTACTAGCGTAAAACCATTCAAACGGGAAAACCAACGATCTAATCTATATAAAAAAAAACGAGAAACGAGAAACACGTATATATTACAGAAACAAACGACAACTACTGTACATCACATTCCTGACTTAGGACAGGTGCAAACATTTGCAGCGAGATTAAACGTTTTAAGGGATCAACACCTTCTCCTATTTTCTGAAACAATAGCATAACATCACAACATAGAAAAACACACGATAAAATATCAATTTGCAGACTTAACTCAATCAAAAAACGTAAATAAATACATAATAAACGAAAATTTGATCTGCGATATCTAAACGAAAATGCACAGTTAATAAAATATTAGAGACAAACATTCAAGACCAAAAAGGGCATACATAACAGGATACATTTGCCATTTTGATACATTTGGTTTCGCCATGTTGATACATTCGGTTTTGCTACGTTTCGATTTTATGCGATTTCACCTGGTGATATTTTCTTTGTTTGTGAATTTAAAATAAATTTATAAGGTTGGGTTTGTTATACATAAGAAACATTTTTTATTACTTATACGAATATACAATGTTCTTTGGTAATTGTTTCATTCGCGTCTGGCGTATATACAACATTTAGTCCTGGTATCTAAGATGAGTTTATTTGTTATTGACTATTTCAAATAAAAAAACTAGTAATATAGCCATTTCTATCACTATTTTTAGTTGAAATAATAAATGGCGGAACTCCTGATACCATTGAAGGTGATAATGTAAGTATACACAATAATCATGTAAATACAAATCAATTTAAATAAAATAGGAGCATATAATGATAAAAAATATCAATTGCATTTAATGCAATTTATAGAACATTTTTTTATTTTTTATTCTTTATTTTCATTATTTGAAATAACAAAAAATATTTTTTAACCTAAAAATACGTCTTTTAATTGTTGTTGAGGATGAATATTGCAATACAGTTTACAATTGTATTATATGTTCTTATTCATTCATAGTGTTTTGACTTTCATATGTATTTTGTATACCATAGACTTCAACAAAATCTGCCAGTCGAGCCTCTTCCATCAAAAGTAAACATTCAGATGATTCTAAAAGTCTTAGTAGTAGTTCAACATCAGATGACGAAGACTCTAAGATAAGCTTAAAGAAAGTAGACGCAACAGGTGAACCAGAGATAAACGATGTCGAGGCTGTTTTTGCTAACCAGCCAGATGAATGTTTCTGTAGTATCTTTAGAAGGAATTGTGCGTGTTGTATTCGTTGTGAACACACAACAATTGGAAAGAAATGGTGGTCCCTTAGATGTAAAGCTTTTGCTATGGTGGAACATAAGTATTTTGAAACATTCATCATAACAATGATCCTTGCAAGTAGTTTAGCCTTGGTAAGTAAAATGGTCGATTTGTTTTGATTTATTCATTTTCTATTTCATATGCTGAATTTTATATATTTTAATCAAATAAATTTCAAAGAATTAAAAAACTATATAAGAAGATGTGGTAGAAATGTCAATGAGACAACTCTCAGTCCAAGTCATAATTTGTAAAAGTTAATCATTATAGGTCAAAGTACGGTCTTCAACATGGATCATTGGCTCACACCGAACAACTAGGTATAAAGGGCTACAAAAATGACTAGTGTTAAACCATTCAAACGAGCAAACCAACGGTCTAGTCTATACAAAAAAAACGAGTTACTAGAAACATTTATGAACCACTACAACAAACGACAACTACTTAACATCAGATACACTCAAGACATGTGCAAACAAATGCAGCGGGTTGAAACGTTTTGATAGGTACCAACCTTCACCCTTAATAGTGTAGCATCTTCACCCTTAATAGTGTAGCATCTTCATCCTTAATAGTGTAGCATATCCAAACTTAATAGTGTAGCATCTTCAAATTAAATAGTGTAGCATCGCAACATAGAAAGATACAGCTCTTCATGTGTAAAAGACGAATAACATCTATATACATTAAACTGCGGTATCAATGTTCTGAGCTATTGTAAAAAAAAAATGAAGATAAAAGTTTTAATAAATTCATATGACTTCATGTATCAATAAATTTCCTCATTAAATTTCGACAAATGTGTAAAATAGAATATTAAGGTCTTTTGTTCTCCTTGTGTATCATAATACAAAAATGTACAACAATGAAGAAATTCTACAATAGTACGATTACTGTTTCGACAGTACATGTCAATATATTATTAGTAATTTGCGATCAAACAGGACAATATAATTCAAGCTAAGTACTACGAATCGAAAATAAGTTGGAATGGTAGGCTCGCCTTCACTTTTTGCACGCATTCTTTTGAACGTTATAAAGTGAAGATGCATTAAGTAATCTAATTTTATAAGAAAAATAATTTTATTTATCCGTTATTTCAGGCTCTTGAAGATGTATATCTGCGTGAACGTCCAGTGCTGAAGGAAGTTTTGAATTACTTTGACAAATTTTTCACAGTCATCTTTATATTAGAAATGTTGCTAAAATGGGTTGCATTTGGATATAAAAAATACTTTACAGATGCTTGGTGTTGGCTGGATTTTGTTATTGTTTCTGTAAGTATGCACTCTTTTTCTTTGAAACGGAATACTATTCACTTTTAATACATATGTGTTCTACTTCATTTAAAACGAGTTTGGACATTGGTTGTTTTCTATGCAGTTGTTTTTTCTCCTCGATGATGTTTGAGAACATAGTGTTATCTTTTAAATTAATTAACTTCATAACGGGTTTTTAATAACAACTTATTTAGTAGTACATTTATTTATGTTTGTTTATGAGAACGCAGTAGTCAGTAAAGGAAATAAAATTCACGGTAACTATTTTAATGCACAAGATGCGCATATCGGCAATAAATGTCCCTTTAGTGATGCTCGAGGCTAACATATTTGATAATCCAAAGTCGCCTTTTGCGTCATATTATACACAGGTAAATGAAAATAATTTTGTATACTTCTTTATAGATATCTATCATTATGTTAGTTATTGAGAACTTGCCACAAGAGCCGGGACAAAAAGGTGACGGTGTAGGTTCTTTAAAGGCCCTGAGAACATTAAGAGCGTTGCGACCACTCCGTGCTGTGTCTAGATGGGAAGGAATGCGGGTATGATTATAGCTTTCATTAGAATTGCGTATGGTTTTATTATACATTTTATAAAGTATATGTACATGTTTTTACATATATTTAACAGTCTATACAAAAAAAATGTTCGTGTAAGATCTTGGTACTTATAAATGTAAGTTAATATATGTTACACAGCTTCTTTTGCATAGGTACTATTTCTGTACTAAAAATCATTTGTACTGGAAATTCACTTTTAATATTCAGTACATTTTTGTTACTTTAAAGTTATTGTAATATTTAGGTACCTGTATTTTACAGTACTTGATTTGACTTGAAATTTAGGTACTACAGATTTTCGGTTACTACCGTTACTTTTTCAGCATTTTGAAAGTTTTTCTATTTCAAATCTCTTACAATTAGGTTATTCAAGTACTGTAAAATACAAGTACCTAAATAGTACAGAAATAGTACCTATGCAAAATAGCTGTGTACGCATGGATACAACCCAAGGGTTCTTTATATAAATTGACTGCACTTTTGTATTTATATGTATAATGCAATGCAGGTTTTCATTCCGTTATTCATCAGTTTGTTTACTTTTTCGAAACTTGTAGATATGGAATTTATTATAGCACGTTAACTGAAATAAAAAGAAAGTTTAAATAGTGTCATGTTTCTTGTTTTTTTTTGTTAATTTCTACTAAGATAACAAATTAAACGTAATTTTTTTAAATAGAATTCAACGTACTTAGACTTATGACAATACTCCGTCTACATTTTTCATATGAATCTGATAGTATACACGTCTGTGTATAAATATTGTTGGCATATCAGGAAATCTCTAAATTTCTGTAAAGATTCCAAATGACAGGATATTGAATATACTTTGCAATTATACCCCCCCCCCCCCCCCCGGTTATCTCTTAGTCTTTTAAAGCTTAATTTTTTATATAATATAGACTTTTTGTTCTTTAATAAAAGGTTTGCATATTATCAGCACATGCATGTATGTGTTTTTCTTTATTTTTACTTAACATTTGTCAAAGAATTGATCTGAGGAATTTTCCCCTCTGTGACGTAAAATCATATAGTTCACCTTTGTCTTCTCACATAAAACGAAGAAGTATTTCTTTTAACCATTTTGTTATCATTAAGGAACATTTGAGAAATTAATATTTCGGAACTATATTCACTAATAACAGTTGCTTGTTAAAATGACTTTTACCGTCAGCGAAGATTTTTTTCAAACATGTAAGAAAGTATGAAGTTTGCAAAAAAAAATCAACAATATATATTCCACGTACTAATAAAGAAAAAACAGATATATAATTATAAACATAAAAAGTTACACATATATTTGAATGCTGTTTTAATCGTATTCGTGTCTTTTTTATATCTGTAAAACGATCTGGTAATGTTTTGTTTTGTTTTGTTTCAGGTCGTGGTGAATGCATTGATAAAAGCTATCCCATCCATTGCAAATGTGTTGTTGGTGTGTCTTGTCTTCTGGCTGATCTTTGGAATAGTTGGTGTCCAATTCTTTAATGGAAAATTTCACAGTTGTGTTGATGCAAACGATACCAGAGTATCACGGAACATAGTAGCTCATTATAATGATTGTATTAAAAATGCGAATGAAACTGGCTACAAGTGGGTCAATCCAGATGTCAATTTTGATACTGTTTATAATGCATATCTGGCATTGTTTCAAGTGGTAATTTTTTTTGGTTTTTTTATAATTTTTCGTCCTCTGATTTTCAATATTATTATTATTATTATTATTATTATTATTATTATTATTATTATTATTATTATTAAAGTTTTCATTAAAAAAATTAAAAACAATGATACATTCAAAAGAAACTTAGAAATATGGGACGGGGGTTTATAGAACTTCTTGGCCGGGTTTAGCTCCACTATAGAAATTTTTCATTTTCATAATAGTGCATTTCGTAATATCGAAATTTAATTAAAAACAATAATAAAACTTAAGCATTACAAAATTGACTTCGATAGCAACTTCAAAATCTTTTAAACATTTTAATATACTGTATTACCAATGTTATTTCAACTGATCGGGCGGAGCTTCCGTTTTAATTTGCATAAGGACAGTCTATTTGAAGATGTGTGTGATAAGGATGATTGCCGTTATAAATATAACTGATTTCTAATCACCTATCAGTGTCATCAAAGGAATTTACAAAAGAATGACTGGACACTTCATTGATGAGTTTATACTTAAATACCTATCTATAGATGGACGGGTTTATTATGAGCGAACCGATTAAACTCCATCCAGTCAAGTGAAATAAATTGAGTAATAAGAGATTATAAGAAAAAAAGACAAAAAACATAATAAGAATAAACAACATAAAACAACAGCGTTGACTACAAAACATACAAAAAGAAAAGAACACATCGATATCATTCTACACTTATGGCATCAATCAGGAAGCTCGTATAAATGATATAATGGGTGGTATTCGTTGATTCGTTTGAAGGATGACAAAGTAATGGAATGTGACTACGACATATTTTCAGATTGAAAAAACGAAACATATAAGACAGACTTTCCCAATGTAATTTGATTTTCCATTCCAGTTCGTTTATGCAACTTTAATGATTTGAATTGATGTAACGGCTTTGTAGATGAATTTCTATTGATGTTTCGCATGTGGTATCGTACACTGTTCAATATGATTCTTTCATTTTTGACAGGCAACATATAAAGGATGGACACTTATTATGGATAATGCCATAGATACTCCAACAGTAAGTTGATTGTTTTGAACAATATACAATAATTCTTTTTATAACTTACATTCCTCCAAATCAATTGCCCAATTCAAAATCTGAAAATTTTCATTTCAAGTTTATTCGTAGGTTATTGTGTTTTAACAAAAAGTTGTATACAAGGATGTCATCGACTGCAATCAACATTTCTTTCAAAACAGGCGTTAGATGACCTCCTTCGTCAGCTTTTGTTTTTACCTGCTGTCATCGCAACTTATCTTTATTTTAAGTTCTGCCATGTTTCAACTTCTGATGACTGTCATTTTGTTTCTTTTTGGTACAGGCAAGCAGAACTTAAATATTTAAAGAAAACGACTCTTTAAATTGTGATATCGGAATATAATCACAAGACCCGTTACAATACAACCACCTATAAATGAAAACTTTGTATTATTGGTTTTCGAAAGTAAAACACGTAAATTCAAATAAGCCAATCAGGCTCTTTATAACCATAGGTTGTTCAACGGAAATGGAAGAAATTCTATGTAACACATGTAGGAGACAGATATAATACAAAGGATAATCATCTGTCGACGGTTTGTTTTTGTCAGATTTGCAGTAATATTTTTAGTATTGCATAATTATTTTGGGAGTTTGAAGCCATCTTTATAAATTTGTTTCTTGATTATAGATAAGACAATTTTATTTTTTTCAGGAAATCGGCTATCAACCTGATACTGAGATCAATGTCTATATGTACCTGTATTTTGTCCTGTTTATAATTTTTGGGTCATTCTTCACATTGAATCTCTTTATTGGTGTCATCATTGAGAATTTCAATCAGCAAAAGAAAAAGGTATGATAGAATGTCGCCAATAGTATAATAATTTGTAAACAGACACTCAGTTGTCTAAAAACGCCAATTCAAAATATTGCTGCTTAATTATTTCCCAGTTCACCCAATTTATTTCAGTACCATTTAATAATTTTGAAAAATAATTTCTGAAAGATTGAACAAAATTATTATTTCAGTCATACCCAACTATATATTTTAAAACTAATGTAAAGTTTTCCAAATGTATTTCGACATAGCATAGAGGATAATTTTGTTCTATGGTTCTATATGTATTCATAAATATTATCATTGATTGCATTTATTCGTTTGCCATGTAAATAGCAGTTAGTCTAAAAATGTTCACCTGTACCCTTCGACAACTATTGATTTCCTAGATAGACAAATTTTTATTGTGATAATCCTATGACGATATTCCCGTTACACAGGTCGAAGGAGCAAGAGATTTTTCTCATGTTTTTATTCTAACTTTTTTTTCTTTTTGTTTGGGCATAACACAATTATAACCTTTTCTTATATATGGCCACTTTTTACCAACTGGAATAATGCATTTCAAGATAAAAAAAAATCTTTAAAAAATACTAATTTTCAAGCGAAATTAAGAAAAAAGTATATGCTTTTAGGATTCGTTGTTGGTTTATACGGCTAATTTTCGTAGGACAAGGTTTTGATTCTCACGAAACAACATATATCGCAACTTCATAAAATAGTCAATCTGGACTAAGCAGGGCTTATCTGCAAAATGTATTGCGGACAAAAATTGATTAAACTTTATGCGCGTTGATACTTAATAGAAAGGTTGAACTTTCATCACAATTCTTTTTCACTCATGCTCATATTTTGTTTCATATTTAACATTCAATTATTTTGTTTTATAAATCATTGTCTTATAGGAGAAGGTACAAGTATTGTTTTATCATACTTTTTTTTTTACATTTGCACTATTATTGAAATGTTTGTATCCCGAAAAAGGATGTTTAGAATACAATGAAATTATGGGCCAATAAAAGAGTACATGTTTTATTTTTTAATTTTGAACATGTTTGTTAAAAGCATAATTGAACATTGAAAAGAAGAATAACAAAAATACCGAACTTCGAGAAGAATTCTCATCAGAAGACCGTAATTGAATATTTTGAATTAAAAAAATGAAAATATGATTCAGATTCAAAAGAAATAGTTATACAATGTATTATCAAAAAAAGTCGGTTGTAATGGTCTTACTGTATATGACTATACGAATTGATGATTTTGACATTTTTTCATTACTAATCTAAGTACAAAAAACCCACACCGGGGAAAAACTTTGTTTTTATCGTATTATAAGGAGATCTACGTATGTATGAATTACACATTGTTAATTTGATTTTTATTTTTGTCGAATCTGAACAAATAAGGTGATAATAAATTAGAAGTTGCAAAGCTGTTAAAGATTATTTAATTTTTAGAACAAAATTAGAGTAAACAAAATAAAACGTGTTCTGATCCCTAAAATGTTTTTAAAAAAAGGTAGCTTCGGATGACAAATTAAGTCTATATATTTTATTTTTGATAACTTGTGACCAGTTTTAATTTCCTATTTTATTCAGTTGCAGGTACGTAAATTGGTTTTGGAAGCAAAGTTCATATTAACATGCTGTTTCTCGTTTCTCGTTTTTTTTTTACATATAGATTTGACCGCTGGTTTGAATGGTTTTACACTAGTCATTTTTTGGGCACTTTATAGCTTCATACACATATTCTTATATCTATATCAGGATTCGGATAATTTTTATCGGTCAAAATCAAAATTTACAAATAAACCATATACAAACATAGTGATAGCTTTAATTATTACATTGGTTGCAATGAATTACATTAATTTCCCAGTGAAATAAAAACCGATAATTTCACATGGGGAAAAAAACGTGTTTTTTTTCATTCTTCTGATTTCGAACAACAGTAGACAATTTCCAGACGTCGGATTAAAACAAAATGTGAATGCATAGAAAAAAATATAGTTCCTTACATTTTATACATAAAAAAAAACATTTGCCAATGTGATAAAAAGAATTACAAATGTAAAATGCATATTTATTTAAAAATAATTGATTTAAAAAATAAAATGAAATCAGGTGAGATTATAACTGATGTTCTTTCATTAAATCCAACTATCAAATAATACATGGAAACTTTTCTAACTAAATCATTCCAGGTGATATAATTTGAAGTTAAAAAAATATTAGAAAAAAAATAATATTAAATAAGACATTATACTACTGTTTACCAAAGTCTTCTTTACATATATCAGTTAACAGTTTAAAAACATTGTCAAAATGGTTTGGTACGTTCAAAATACTTCGTAAGATTTTTACGAACCTTGTCGTCGTTTTGGATGAGAGGAGCTTAACGATGGACTATGCTAAAACAGAACACCAGTAAATATTTTGAAGATAAATTTACTGTGCTTATCCAGTAACCCTTGTTGTATCACAATAGCAAGTTAACAGTTTACCAAATTGCAGTGTGGATTCTTTTTCCCCAAACTGATCAACTGGTAAAATATTTTAATAGATTGCTCAAGTGAATGGTTTAGTATGAAGTAAGTGCTGTGAAATAAACTTCAATTTAGTAAACTGTTTTAGCCATTGCTATTGTGATACCACAAAGGTTACTGGATAAGCACAGTAACCAAAGAGAAATTAATTTAATTCATTTTATTTAAAATAGTGCTACATTGTACCTTAAGGATAGATTCACATTGAACTAGTGAAATTTCTTTAGAAATAAATATATACATGGAGTTCACGCTTAGTGACATCAGATACTAACATACATTTGAAAAGACCCTAACATATTTTCACTGTATTGAACAACGGTATTGGGTTGCAGTTTTAGACATAACATTCATATAAGCAAAATGTGTTATTGGTGCTCATAAATGTACACATAATAAGAAAATGCAATGCAGTCTGCTTCAAAGAATTTTGTAGATATTGGTGCCTAAAGTAATTTTTTCAATGGATTATAAAATAGTTAAATGAAAAATCTTGTCCAATGCAATTTGACAGATTGGAATCCAATCAGCTAATTAAACACCTTTTTCATACTGTTGTCATTCACTAAAAATGTTCAGGTTATGGTTGTCACCTTACATAGTAGTTATTAATAAACAAAGCACAAATCGTTTATGTGTTGTACAATTTCATTAACACTTTAACATTATTTATTTGTATAGGAGTATGATAACTCTTTGTTAATAATCAATTAAAAATAATCAAACCAAGGAAGAAAGTTGAATTGGCACCTTCTTTAAATAAGTTATTACTATTTATTTTATTCCATCTCAATATTTTATTTTATTTCATTTCATCAGAAATTTATTATGTTAAGTCATTCATAAAAAAAAAACATTTATTTTTATGTTAAGACGTATTTCATTTTGTTTTTCAATTGTATGTATATTGCATGTTGTTAATAGGCTGGAGGATCGTTAGAAATGTTTATGACAGAGGACCAGAAGAAGTATTACAAAGCAATGAAGAGAATGGCCAGCAAATCACCACAGAAGTCTATTCCTAGACCTGATGTCAGTGTAAAAAGAGTGTTGCCCTCTATTAGTGCTTTCTCGGCTTATCTACTTGGTTTTCCGTCTTTCATTGTTTGATTGGTCTGAATGCACATTGTAAAATGTCTTTTAAATATCGTTTGATTTCATATAAAAATTACTGAAATACATTGATGTATTTAAGCCTATCAATTGAAAAAGGAATAACTGAGTAGATAATTGCTTCTAACCCTGTGGCTTCAGTCTTTGTAAAGCTCAATGGGGTCATTCTTTGTGTGCTGGACCATTTACTGATGGAATAAAGTATAGAATCAGATGCAAATATTTATGTTATAAAACAATATTTTATAAATATGCTATTGCAATTTCTTATTTGACCAATAAGTATGATTGTTTTCATATACTAAAATGAGTTTACTGCTCAGACTGTACTTAAATCAGTGAATGGTCCAATTATTAGTAAGCTGGTTTGTGGTTTGGTACTATCATCATCACATATTATCCAATGTTAACTTCTTTACTTCAGGCTGGAGGTTCTCTAGAGATGTTTATGACTGATGACCAGAAAAAGTATTACATGGCAATGAAGAGAATGTCATCAAAGGCACCCCAGAAATCAATTCCTCGGCCAACCGTTAGTTTTTCTAACTGTTGAATCACCAGAACTTGGAATGATTTTTGAGAAAAAATTTGTATCTCCCATTTTCAACCCGCACTAACAACTGAATGATAATTTACAAAAAAAATAACCAGAATGAATGAAACCGGCATGCAAACCATTATTTAAAGGGAATTTGAACCTTTATTAAATTTAAATCAATTGACATGTTTTTATCTTTTCAAAGAACGCATTCAATTTCACAATTCAACTGGGTTAAAAGATTTATTAAAAAATTAGTATAAATTTTTTGTTGTCCAAAGTATATTGAACTGATATCATTTTTATATTAAGAAAAGCTAAAAACTGTTAAATTAAACTCAAAGTAAAATAACTTTTGATAATTGTAAAAATTTAAATGAAAATCTAAATCTATTTGTTCTCATCTTTCTGCGAATGCTTTTCCTTTATAATTAAATAATCCTCCTGTTTATGAACCAAGTCTGGTTGTTTTCAATAGATTTTCCTTTTTATATGCACCAAGCACATTTATATGGTTATGGCCACCTTATTAACACTTTAGCTTAGTTTCCAGTTGGTGCAGATCTCGGATAGTTTAGTATCTGGACGTTGCCTGCTATCCATCCATATAAATTTGATATTCTTCACTCTCAGAAGAATTTTTGTCGTACATGTTCAAAGCTTTTGAAATATTTTTCAACTTTATTTCAAGTGGTAAAAAAGTATATAATTGATATTAAATTGTAAAAACAGAAGCCATACCAAACTCTAAACAACTGAATGAATCTTAACATTTTTATGACCTCTGATATTTTGTGCATTTATACCCATGTTTGCTTTTCATTCAAAAATCTTAGCATTTACCGTACCTAACAAGAACTTTATAATATCTTCGAAAAGGAATAAGCCATTGGCATTTGAAATGCAAGCTGCAAATATCAATGCTACATTCAACTGATATTGTATTTGTTGATATACATGTACATTATGTTTTACCTTCCCTTATTTCAAAATATGATGTGTGTTGTGTTTATAAATATGCGGAAACAGTTGAGGAACCTCCTCTAAGATTTAACGTAGTTAATGTTGATATTTAGAAGCACAATTTGAAACATTATGTCGTTTAAACATGACTAAAAAATAAAAGTACTTTCGTTATGGTAACTTTCAAATAAGGGTTCCGGCCAACTGTGATATCTTATGGAATATTTATAAGTATCATTAGTTATAGGGGGAAAAATAAATTTGAATTAGTGTGGTACCCAACACCTTCACTAAAATTAATTGCGCTCGTTTAATTTTCATAAAATTTTGACAAAGTATTTAAATTGACCCTTTGACAAAAAAATATAAAAAAATAAAAAATTGAACCAACCGTTTGACAATAAAAGAAAATATAAATATAAACTGATAAGCACCATACTGGTGGATTGTTGACAATGATGTATTACGTATAATTACATTTCTTCAAATGTTCGTTTAGTTTAAAGACAAAATAATACTGACATTTGTGTGATAAAACCAGGCAGGCTAGGTGGTTAGATCGTTTACACGACTTATTGCTTTAAATGTTTTTCTATAAAATAATAAAACTATTTAGCTTTGAACATTTTACGACAATTATTCTATGGAGCATGCTTTGTGGTGATTGTAATTTCATATTTTTTTCCTTAAGTGGGACACAACAAACTTATAAGATATAAAAGTTAAATACTTTTGTTGTCGGGTTAAAGTGAAATGAGGTTTAATGCCATCATACATTATATATAAAGTATTTCATTTGATCATGATACTTCATTACTGTTTGTTAAATACTTGTTAGTATATCACAAATGCAAGTTATATATCATTTGTACTAATATACACTTTTGTGTTGTATGTTGCATGTTTACAAATTTCTCTTATATATTTTTTTACAGTTTATACATAAAAATAAATTTCACTTTAAACGTTTTGTTATACAGTCAACCCTGTTTTAAAGGACCACTTACGGGAGAGGGTAAAAGTGGTCTTTTAAGATGGGTGGTATTTCAATACAGATTTAATTTATATGAAATGTACTAAAGAGGGATCTGAAGTTGGTGGGCTTTTAACACAATTTTTGGCTTAATATAGGTGGTCTCTTTAGCAGGTTTGACTGTATAGCCTTTTCCAACTATTATTTATATGTTGTGTCTCACGTTATTTGTATTTCATTAATATGGTATATTATATTACTCATGATTCTGTGTGTATCAATATTATTATCATTCGAATCTTATAGTAACATTGAAATATCATTTCGACTTTGTTGTATGATACATCAAAACAGAACGTTGAATCATGCACTCATTTCAACAATAAATAGTTGCATCACAAGAAAAGGTGCGAGAGAATACATAAATGATAAACAGCATACATTAAAGAACAGATAAACGTAGTCTACGAAGAAACAAATAAAACAATAATAATGTCAATCTTAGTAATTCGTCCATTTTTTAGACAAAATATGACCATTTGAACAGGAATATATTTACTTAGTGCTGTTTGTTCTAACAAAGGTTAGTCAGTCAAATCAAATAACCATTAACTCTTTTAAGTATTTTGTATCATACTGAAAATAGGAGTATATGCGCTAATGAGTAAGCAATACAACACAAATAAAAAAATGCAAGTTATAACTCTAGAAAATTCAAAATCCCTCACCGGATATAAATAATATATTACCGAATACAAATAATGTATCAGTACAGTAAATTATTATTTTATCAGATTGTTGCAGATGCTTCATCGGTTTATTATAGTACATACATTCAACCAATTCCAATACCGATACAAGGTGCATAATATTTATTTGATACAAATACTCAACTCAATTTTCAATAAGAATATCATTGCTACCATGTGCATATCTGTCTCTTCATTCATATTTTTTATACATTTTTCAGTTTTGGCCACTGGGAAAGATGTATGATTTGGTTACTAATCAAGCGTTTGATATTGGAATCATGATTGTGATTATGTTAAACATGCTTACAATGACACTAGAACATCACAACATGACTGAAACGTTTTCGACCGTTTTACAATATATAAATATGTCATTCATCATCGTGTTTACCGTAGAATGTGTGCTCAAACTTTTAGCTCTTCGCTGGTTTTACTTCAAGGTTCCTTGGAATGTGTTTGATTTTGTTGTAGTTGTTTTATCCATATTAGGTGAGTACTTTAAAAAAAAAAAAAAATTGAGAATGGAAACGGGGAATGTACCAAAGAGACAACAACCCGACCATAGAGCAGACAACAGCATTTTCATTTACATCATATCCACTGCTTCTTTCACTTTACGGTTTTACGGACGTATGATAGTAGTTAGCAAAGGTACCCGGATTATCAAATGATTCATTGCTTGACATCAGCCTATGTATTTACTGTTGTTTTGTTTTCTAGAATTAAGACACCTAAATTCAGAAGCTATTTAATGTGTGTTTGTATATTTAATTCATTCAGTTTGAATATACTATCAAAAGATAAAAAGAAAAAAAAACACTCCAAGGAAAATTCAAAACGAATAGTCCCTAATCAAATGGCAAAATCCAAAAAGTCCAAACACATCGAACGAATAAAAAAACAACAGACATTTCCTTATGTACAGATATATGGAGAACACCTTGGTATATAGCTAGCTAAACCGATCACTTGTATGATAGTCTTTTATAATTCAATTACATTGACAACAATGTATGAGCAATCAAAGACAAATCAGTGAAAATGACAACAGTTTAGGTACAGCAGTCAACAGTATGTTATAATCTTAATCACTACAAAAAGGAACAAAAGTTACAAAAAAATGGCATACAGACACTCTATAAACAAACCGCATAATAAAAATTGAAAGATAAAAATACAAAGAAAAAAACAAAGCACATTTATACAATGACGGAAGGTATGACTCCCTTTCAAACATCAAGTTCATGTATGTATTATTTCGCAATCATAGGTTTGAACGTAGTTTTCAATTTAGACTCGTTTATATTATTTCTTTAAATATATACACTAAATCATAAGACAAGTTTGCAAGTATTTTTTCAATGCTTGTATAGTTTTTTCAAAATAATTTTAATGTGTAATTTGAAAGCGATAAATTTAATGTGTATACGGACATGACATTGATATGTGTGCAGTTCCTGCAACTTCCTGAAGACAAGCATCAGCACACAAAAATGGTATTGATAAGTTAGCAGCAAGGTTGCAATCGTATTTGCATAAATATGGCTGCCGCAAAAATACTGCAAGATTCATTTGCATGGTAATATAGTTGCTGCTAGTTTTCTTTTTTAAAAGTTTGAATTGAAAAACAACTTTAACTAAGATAAATGAACTTGTATTTGAAAAACAAAATCTGATATACATGTACTTTTAATTTGCCAAAACAATCTATAAAACATGCACTTTAGAGCTTTCTTAACACGTATAAAATACCCCAGAGTGAACAGGGAACATCGAAACTGAGAATATTAATAAAGTTAAAGGTATCCCTGGTATGAAATAAATCCTGGGAAAATAAAATTATTATGTGAATAAACTTTTCTTTTTGCAGTAAATATATTGTATATACTTGTTGAATCTTATAATTACTCTTTTTTAATAGGTGTTGCAATCAAGGATGCTATGGAGGCTTTACTTGTACCACCGACTTTACTTCGTGTAGTAAGAGTCTTCCGCGTTGGTAGAGTTTTACGATTAGTTAAATCTGCCAAGGGTATTCGAACATTATTGTTTTCATTAGCCGTTTCTTTACCTGCACTTTTCAATATCGGCTTATTGCTATTTTTAGTGATGTTTATTTATGCAACGTTTGGAATGAGCTTTTTTATGAATGTAAAACATACTGCAGGCCTAGATGATACATTTAACTTTGAAACATTCGGGCGTAGTATCATTATGCTTTTTCAAATGTGTACATCTGCAGGATGGAGCGATACCCTAGCAGGTTTAATAAATGAAAATGTAGGGAATAAAACTGATGATTGTAATCCTAATGCTGACCCACCAAACTGTGGTTCTTACGGTATTGCTGTTGCTTATTTAGTATCTTATCTAATTATTAGCTTTTTAGTGGTTGTTAACATGTATATTGCCGTCATATTGGAAAACTTTAGTCAGGCAACTGAGGACGTACAACACGGATTAACACCTGACGATTTTGATATGTATTATGAAAAATGGGAGCATTATGATCCGAATGCAACTCAATTTATTGATTTGGATAAATTATCGGATTTCGTTGACTATTTGGAGGAACCTCTACGACTTCCTAAACCAAACCATTTCATGTTAGTTAAACTTGATATTCCAATTTGTGATGATGATAAAATGTATTGTAGAGATATATTAGACGCATTGACTAAAAACTTCTTAGGTTCGGAAAACTTAGATAATACAGACATGGGAGTTAATCCGTTGCAACAAGATAAAGCTAAAGTGGAATATAATGTTGCCAGTTCAACCATGAAAAGACAAGTAATGAATTATGCAGCAAGGGTCATTCAAAGAAGATGGCGGAAATATCAACACGTAAGAGGGGATTTACCGCCTCCACCACCATCCTACAACGAGGCGACTCAAAATGTTTCTCAGGAAGAACAAAAGGATGAACAAGCAGAAAATGATATAGAAATAGTTATATCACCATCAGAAAACAGAACAGTAGAATTAGGACCTGACAGTGATGTAGTTGCGTGATCAGAAATGTATTCCTTTTTTACAAGCCCGTTAACTTGTACAGTTATAATTCAAACTTGTGTCAATATGAAATATAACAGGAATGCTGGAATTCTTTTTCGTCATGCGGTGATTGTGTTTTATGCAGTGTAGATAGATAATTTACCAAAATACGTGAAATGATTGTCAGAGCAATTAATTGGCATAAATTATACTCATACACTGAACGTCTTTCCATTAGCCTGGTACTGGGATGCAATTTATTAATTATTATGTACATAATTTTTTTTCAAATATTATCTCTTATTTGCAACTAAATAACGTTAAATCTTAACATTCTCAGAACTGATTTCTGTTACTGCACCAAAAGTAAGTCAACATATATACAAGTCCCATTTCCCTTAAAATCCTATTTATAAAAATAACAGATGTATTCTAACAAAAAATACATGTTGTTCGTGGTGATATAAAAAAAAGTGAAAATACTATATACAGTGCAGCCAATAAATAATTTTACTGCTTTGTTAATTGGAACTGATATCTTTTTATTGATTTAGAAATACAGAGAGAGCGAAACCTCTATATCATACATTTACTCCAAAACTTTTTGAATTAAGATAATAAAATATAAACATAGACAACTCTACATCTGAGACCAAACGACATAGAAATAAGCTTGTTTTATTTGTGAAGCGATTTAACTAAGAAATCCGCAGAATTGTGGAGTCCCAAATTAATTTTCATTATCTGGGAAAATGCATATTTTTAATAACATGACTTCTTTTTGTATTTCACTTTTAAAAGCTTTGAGCAATAAGCGGAGTTTGATTTGTGACCTTCAATTTTTTTTGTTTGTTTATAGAAACCAGTTCTGTGAAATTCTATAGTAACATTAGTTGCAACTTAAGGTGGTACCTAACACTTGAACTAAAATTAATTTGGCTCGTTTAATTTTCTTAAAATTTTGACGAAGAATTTACTTTGACCTTTTGACAAAAATATAAAAATTTCAAAAAATTTGAACCAACCGTTTAATCAGAAAAATTACACTGGTTATATAGTAGTTTGACAAAAACTTATTTTGGTCATTGAGAAGCTTAATATTCCCTTAAAAACACAACGTCATTAAAACGTTCTGCTGATTTTACAGAGTTATCTCCCTGTAGTGTTAGGTACCACCTTAAATGCTTATTGACGTTTCAATATTCATCGAATGTATGTCATGTTTCAAATAATTCTTACTTAGATGTGTCTTATGTTATAAAATGTTAGTTTTTTAGCAAATAGATACTTTTTCTTGTTACATTAGATAAGGATTTTTTTAGCTTATATTATTTCATAACTAATGGAATTGTTGTTTGACTGAAATCAATATATAAATGAATATTGTCGTTTTTTCAATTTTTTTTTTATATTGTTCGCCGTTTTGAAAATAAAACCATTCAGCTTGAAACGGTCAGAATTCTTTCGAAGCCATCGTTAAAAGTACGTGCTGTATGCCAATCTCTCAACTTGACAAGATATCGTTTAACCGTGACTGCTTTTTTGTATGAATTTTCTTGCAAGTGTTAAGGTTGTACATAACAATGATATTAATATTAACAGTAGGTGACAAAAATGCTCAGGTACAGATGCTCAAATTATGTTTCAACTACTAACGTCTTAAAAAATCAAAGTAACATGATACGCCGATAGTTACAATGAGAAGGGACTAACAAAAACCTTTTTTTTTCTTCTTCAAAATGATTATATTGGTTCAATAAAAATACTTACAAAATGGTTTCAAATTACACTATATCAATTCAATATTGATTTCTTGTTCAGAATATGTCTATAAAATACTCATCAACAATACCAGATGTTTGATTTGTTTTACTTACGCCCATTTCGTCTCCAATATTGTGGAAATTGAGGTTTTGTTAAATATGTAATCGCCCGTTTACGTACCTTTAACCTGAAATATAAATAATTGTCAGTCTGAAATTTTGTTTTTAGTAAAAATGTACCAAATAGTTATCAAAAGTACCAGGATTATAATTTTATACGCCAGACGCGCGTTTCGTCTACATAAGACTCATCAGCCAAACAGCGTTGTAGATTAATTGCAAAAATATTTATCTATTCCGATCGTCTGTTTAGAAATTATTGGATGCGCTTGCAAGAAAATTTGTCCAATGTGAACTGCAAGTTCGTGATACTCGTACAAAATTAATATTTAAATGAATTGTACTTATGTACTCATAAAATGTTTCTTATTTTTAATTCTTAACTTTTAATATTTATATATCTATATATCTATATTAAAAATCTATAAAACAAAAATGTTTCTTTCTATTTTCCGTCCATGATTTATGGTATTAATTTAGTTTTTAAAAAAAATTAATAAAGAGGCATGTTTACCAAATTATGTCGTAAGTAATAGTATTATCGATAGATTAGGTGTTTAGAATTTCACGTGTCACGATTTCTAGAAATGAAAATACAAATTTAAAGAAAAACGATTTCTTCGTATTTATGCAATGACTAAATGATAACATACAAGTTTATATTAATAATGATAATATAAAAGTGTACATCGATTCGATAGATAATAAAGCCAGTACATAACAAGAAACCAAACAGAACACTAAATTCATTATTTTAAACAGCAGATTTTCGTTACAAACCTCACTTTCATTTAGAATTTAACCTTAGTGCTTGCCATAATTTGCCAGTTTTATTTTACTCTGATCTTCCAATGTAAATAATTTCCACATTTTGATTTTGAATGTTTGTATTTTCTCTGTTAGACCATGAATTAAAAATTCTAATCCAATGCTTAAACAAAATTTGAAGGCTTAATGTTTTCTATCAAGATTCAGTAGGATTTGGTTTGTTCGTATTTTTATGACTTGTAAGTCTTGAATTAATAAGTTGTTTCTATCATTTAAAATGTATTTGAATTGAATTTTGGAGTTCTTCTTGTTATTAAACAGTCATAATATATTATATAATTTTCAAAGATGTGTTACGAAAGAATGTGATTTTCTTCAGTTGTTATTTTCTAACTGTGATAATTTGTTATATATTTATTTAACCACAACTTTTGGGGTAAGCGCTATAATACAATTTGTTCTTATCCTTTTATTTTAGAGAATTCCACTTTTGAATGTTCCTGTCATTTTGTGTATCATTTATAGATATTGTTAGTGAAATTTATTGATACGATGATGCCTAATTTTTTTTAATTACGTTTTGAACCAGCAGAGAAACATCTTTGTTGTTAAAAATTATAATGAAAGAGTAGGAAAAAAAGGTCTACAAATAGAGCTCTGATTATATAATTTCGTTGGAATTTATGACATTTGAGGATTTTGTAGATAGAATGTTAAAAATTGGGAGTGAAAAGTGAAAATTGGACAAAACTTCCACATGTGTCACTGGGGGTCAATTGCCACTTTTCTAGCACACTGTCTGTGGTTTCGTCTACCATGTTGTTTTTTATTATTATTTTAACTGAATTGAACCGTGTTATTTCTTTCGCTTTGCTACAAAAATTGAGCTTTTGATTTATTATAAGGTATGGCATCACAGTCTTTTAACCATATAAACTTGTGTAAACTGTATGAATATATGTATTTATTTTTTTTTTGCCCAATAATTCTTTTAAATGTGTTATAAATATAGCCCCTACAAGTTGGTGTGATATTTCCTCAATTGTTGGACAAGCTTTATTTAACAACCGCCTTCATACATATTTCATGAAAAGGTTGCGAGAAGCGCAAGATTAATAGTCCAGCAAAAATAAAATATAGACTTATGGGTGTATTAAAACGAGGCAAAAGTTCAAACAAATATTTTGATAAGGTTACATAATGTTTTTATCGAAATCCGAATACATTTTGAAAAAATATCCATTAAAGGGCGACTATCGTATATGCAAATTTTCATTTTACTTTGTAAATACTAATGAAAATACTGCTCAATAAGCACAGTAGATTATATAGTATTATTAGCACTTTTTATGAATGTGAGAACTTGTATGTCTGAAAATGGACGAATAAATGGTAGAACCGGTTTACCCAATAAAAAGTTATGTACGAAGCAAAAAAGCGATGCATGTACATGTTAACATGACCAAAAATATTACTGAAAAGTTCCTATGCAAAAGGGAAATATATATGATATATATAACTGTTAAAATCTTGAAATATTCATACCACCAAGATAAAACCTTAAGCATTTCAAATACAGATACGTTTAATTGAATTTTTTTTTCATAATAGACTTAACTGCAAAGAGTTGTTGCTATTAGTATTTTGCATTGTATCAACAATCTCCATACTCCAACCATCAATTGTCATTGTAAAATATGACAAATGCTAATGAATAACAATATTACATATGTGTTACAACTTTACAAATAATACAATTCTAATATTCCCAATGAAACACCATTTGCCATAAACTTTATTATGTAACCTATGTTAAATGTTGCAGAGAAATTAAATTTCTTGTATTTGTACGTGTTGAACTGTGGTTTTTCATCCAATGCACATTTTTTCTATTTTTATTATATATAATCGTCACTTATGAAAATATTGTTTATGGGCCAGTTGAAACTACTTATTTCGAAATCGTTTTGGTAATAATGATATTTTTATCTTTGGCCCACTTAGCTTTATTCAAAATTAACGAGAATAACGGTTATTTCTATGAGGATAAATATGTACCAAACTTTTTATGAAATATTAAATATGAATTTACATGTATATTTTTCATTAGAAAAGAAGTAAAATTTGTGTTCATTGTATTTAACAAGAATTACAGATAAGAACTTTCAACTGGCCTCTAATGTATAAATCATTGTGAAAATATGTTAAAATAAACCAATAACGTGTTGTCATTGTGACATGCTTTCTTATCTACACCAATGCATTTTGTATGTGTACAAGTATCTGACATTCTTCTTTTTTATATATATAATTAATAATAAATGCTCAAAAATGGTATGGAAAGATTGAAGCTTTCAATGTGATGAAAAGATGTGGAATTTTATGCACATTTAAACAATTTGTCAAATTGTCATTTATGCTTTTGTCATTTTCACATTGTTCATTTCTTCTGTAAATAAATTTATTACACAATAAAAATGATTTTAACCAACATGATATACTTACTACTAAAGATACATGATGTTAATAGAGTTCCTGAGCTATGTCGTCAATAGATTGAGAATGAAAACAAGAAGTGTGTTAAAGAGACAACAAAACTGTCGTCGGACTAGAAAATTATATATATCGTTCATTTAAAAAAAAGAGACAGTACTTATCGTCTTTTGAAGTTAAAGATGCAATTTTAACAATGAGTGGAACATCAAAAACACGATTATAATAAACATATAAAGAGAACTCGAACTTTAAAAAAAGACATTCAAAACAGGCCGTGCGGTGTTCAACATTGAGAAATGATAAATTGGGAACCAGTTTGAACGATAAAAAAGTAAAACTGAACTCTGGCAATTTCGAACCGGAGAGTTCATATTCAAATGGCAAAATCAAAAGCTATAACACATCAAACGGATGGATTACAACTCATATATCGACTTGATACAGGCATTTTCTTATGTAGAAAATGGTTGGTTCATCCTAGTATAATAGCTAACTAAACCTTTCACTTGTATGACAGTTGCATCAAATTCCATTATATTGACAACGATGTGTGAAAAAACCCAGACATAATAGGTATAAATGTCAAAAATAGGAATACAGTTGTCAACATTTTTGTTATAATCTTAATCACTATAACAAACAAATATGTAACAAAGAAGCACAAAAAGGCATATAGACAAAAGCACATTAATAAAAAAAAAAAAAAAAAAAAAACAAGAATACAAAAATTTACAATAGCACAATAACGGGATTTATAAGTACAGAGCCATGTCATATGTATCAAAGAAAAACAAAAAGGCATATAGACACAGCACATTAGGAAAAATGAAAGACAAGAGTACAAAAAGTATCATAGAACAATAGCACAGTGACGGGATGCATAAGTACAGAGCCACGTCATATAGATTAAAGAAATTCAAAAGTCATAGAAAAAGCACATAAGTAAAAATTAGAAAAGAATGCAAAAAGTATCATAGAACAATAACACATGACGGGATGTATAAGTACAGAGTTCCGTCAAATGGATATCACCAAAAACATACTAAACAGTAAAACTAATATTCATCAAGAAAATTTAAAGAATATGCATGTGATGTCATTAAAGCTAAACTAATAGTTTATTCGGTTGTCCTTGATGAAAATGACATCTTAAGTAATATTGATAGACGGATGCCTAGTGATGACTTCAGACTTACATGACATGTTAGCACATATAGGGGACGACGAATGCCAAGTGACGCCCCTTACACATTATATGTGATCCTAATTACTGATGTGCCTTATGATTACCTTAAGTTTGAGGATCCTTTATAAGATAGTTTCCTTGTGTGTTGCCCTTTAACCCTGGAACAGCTGGTGGCAAATCATACTCATCATAAACATGTACATGTATATACAACATTGGACCAAATGCTAGTCTCTCGGCTAGTCCTTAAGATGAAGAACCCCAATTACTGACCATATAAAAACCAGAACCAGCCAAATGACTAAACATAACGCAATTACTTCGACAAATTGATAAGGCTGTTGATAACAAAGGCTTGTTAAAGTTTCACTTTTATTATAATATAAGTTTGCCCTTTGGGAGTAAGTATCTCAGCTGGGAAAACTTTGCTCCATGTCCTGTCGACGACACTTGTATAGTGGGTAGCCAAGCCCCAGCGGACATGGACACTCCGCCAATCAACTGGAACGCAGGGTTCTAAAAAGGGGATGAAGCGATGCTTCGTCTCGTAGCAGGGTGCTACAAAAAGGGTTTGAATTAACGGTGGAGAGATGAAAAATAGTTTATTGCTTGGGGATAAGAAGAGAAATTAACCAGTGGTGAATTTCGTAATGGTCATTTATTAATAAAACACCACTGGGTTGCTGAGAACTGTTCCCACATTCAGTGAAATATTGAAGGTGGTAGATTGGGGATGGTGGGTGAAATTGAAAACTTATTCCTTTAGAGTAAACGTCCTTTGTATTCAACAGCCAAATCAAAAGTGAAAAGCTGGCAGCCTGCAATTGTAACATGAGAACCAAATCCCTGATATCAGACTGACCAAATAAGGCACGACCTTTGATCTTACAATGGAATCAACTGTCCCATTTCATTGAAGAAACCATTCCATCTGAATAAACAACACTTATACTCTGCATAAGTTTCAATAAAAAAAAAACGACAAATATTGCATGTAAAAACCACTGAATTAGAGTCGTGTGACTTTGGGAAGGAACAAAATAAAATGTGGCAGAATTAAACATGTTTAAAGCACTTTCCCCTTTTTCCCGCTTTACCTGGGACAACAGCTCAAATTAAAAAAAAAGCAGTAGCAAATAGCTTAAATAACCAGATTGACGCAAGCACAAACTGAATTTACCAAACTCTTACAACTAAAGGGTCCAAAATCAAAAGTAACACTAGTAGCCAAAATCAAAAATGTCTTAGGGTTCCGCGGAACCCAGTGTCTCGCCTACTTTTGATGTAAATCGCAGGCGCAACAAAAATGAGGAAAAAGATCAATAAAAATATTCCTTTTGATACAATCTTTTGATTGTAAGAAGCTACTGTCCAAGTTTGGTAATAATCCAGCATAGTTTATGAATCTAATAAATGATTTAAAAACTTTAACTGTAGACTTTTAATACACGTATGTAAGGTTAACTGAAAGAAAATGTAAGTCCATTTAAAAGTAAAAATCCGAAAAAGTAGATTATTTTTTTCTTCAAAATTTACTTCTGGATACTATCTTATGATCATAAATAAGCTTCTGTCCAATTTTGGTACAAACCCAGAATAGTTTAAGAAAGTTATTAAAATTTTAAAAACTTGAACCACAGAGTGAATATTTGTGGACGCCGCCGACGACGACGCCGACGATGGAATGTAGGATCGCTTAGTCTCGCTTTTTCGACTAAAGTCGAAGGCTCGACAAAAATAACACTAGTAGCCAAAATTAAAAGTAACACCGGTAGCCAAAATACTGATAACATAATGCAGACATATCTATAACAATAGTAAAATTTTGGTTAACATCCTGTAGCAACATAACGTAAATCAAAGAACGAAACTGCGGAGTAAATTGAGAAACGAACTAGCTATTAGACGGCAAAATCTTTATCAACAGATAATGGATAAATCGAGTTATTTTCACAGACTTATAAACAGGAATCGCAGCATCGAACAAACCTCTACAAATCAGTTGATTATGTTTACGATGTTTTGCAGCATGTGTTTCAAGTAGAATTTATATGACAAAAGCTATCTTAAACTTTGAAAATACCAGTCAGCAACTATAGGAACAACCTGGTACCATAGAGGCACAAAAATAACAGAGACAGAAGTTATTAAAAGGCAAATTGGTGAGCTCAATACTATGAAAAGGGATGATGAATAAGGAATATCTGCAGCGCATTTTAAAAGTATTTAACATCATTCTACTGAATAGAGAAGTAGTAGGTTGTTGATAACTTAAATGTTGCAAAACACCTACTCTAGTACAAATATTTTATTGTCCCCGCAGAAGTGTATATCACATTATAAAAACTGCTTCATAAATAACCATTTTCTCTTAAAATGTCCTGTATCAATTCAGGAATATGGCAGTTGTTATCTAATAATTTGTTTTTTTTGTACGCTGTATTGGCGTTTGTTTTTGTTGTTTCGTTATTTTTCCTGTTATAGTTGATGTGTTTCCCTCGGTTTTATTATGTAACCCGGATTTGTCTTCTTTCAATCAATTTAGGACTTTTGTACATCAGTGTACTACGGTGCCTTTATTTGAGTATTGTTTTGGAAACTCAACATGTACTACCCTGTAGAAAATCATGGATAATATAGCTCTGTTCTATGTTCCTTGGAATTTCAACCAAAAAGTCAGAATGGACCTTCCTTCGTTGTATTGGATACCTAAACTACATATTATTGTATCTTTACAAAATATGTTATATTGCTGGATCTGCCAAGTTCTCAACGAAACCTATTTCCAAGTAATTAACACCAATTTGTTGTGTTCATAGAGTGTCTTTATGCCATTTTGTTTTTCTTTGTTGGCATAATTGATTGTTTTTATATAATCGTGATGAAGATTACAACATACTGTTGACTGTTGTATCCAAAATTTTGATTTTTTACCAATGTGTCTGCTTATTTTACTCACACATTTATGTCAATATGACAGAATTATGAGACTGTCATTCAAGTGAGAGGTTAAGCTAACTCTAAAACCAGAACTAGTTGTCAGTAACTGCGAGTACTCCCAGGCCCTTACTTTTCATCTAATATGTATAGTTTGATCTTTCGTTGTGCTGTTACATCACTGTTCCAGGTTTGGAGAGGGTTGAGCGTTCACAAACATTTTTAATCCCGACACATTATGTATGTGCCTGTACAAAGTCAGGAGACTGTAGTTTAGTGATTGTAGTTAGTTTATGTATGTTTTAGTAAATAGTTTTGTTTTTCATTAGACCGTTGTTTTCTTAATTGAATTGTTTCATATTTTTATTTCGGGCCTTTTATAAACGACTATGCGGTATGGTTTTTCTCATTGTTGAAGTCTGTATGGTTCCTTATACTTGCCAAAATCAACTTCATTTGAACTTTGGTGGATACATGTAGTTGTCACTCGGGCAATAACACCACATCTTATCTTAAAATCTATGACAGAAGAATTGATTCCAGCATGAGTTAAATACTGGTCTAATACAAAGATAAGTGTTTTCTGCTGAAAAAAGCATTCTTTTGTCATGTCTCTACTTGGATTATTCACAGACAAGCTAAAACCAGCAGCCCTTTCCGAAGCATGTATAAATTCATGCAAAAAAATATGATTTCAAGAAGGAGAAGGAAATCATTTACAGATGCAATTCACTATCTGTATCTAAAAAAAATACATATAACATAAAATATCTTAGCTATATTCTTTCAAATAAAAGCAAGGAATATGATTCATCTTTCCAAATATTGGAAACAGATCTATAACACTTGTCCGAGTGAAATATAACAATTGATATCAAAACTAATGTTATCATTTTTTTATTATTTTAAAATCCTAAAAATGAAAATGTCAGATGAAAGCCAAGGATTTCATGTAACAAGCTAAAACACACAACTAATTACAATCACATTACCATAAAGCTATGAATCAATGTAACTCTTTTCTGTAAATATCTTTAGATTTGAAACTTTGAAGGACTATACAAATTGAAGTAGCTTGCATCAATAAATACTTCAATTTAAAATTATGATTTGATGTTGTAAATGATCAATATATTGTACTCTGAAAATCCAATAGAAACAGAAAACACATTTACAGTTATTTAAATAGAGTAGCTTACATTTTATATTTTTTGTCCAAACTGATGTCTACAGGTGCGAAACTACAAATAAAACAATAACTGTAAAGAATGACTGATTTTCTAAGCAAACAGTGTGTTGTTTGTTATTCATAACTTGTTTTTATACCATATAAATACAGTAAAACATTCTATAAACTTTGAACTTTATCTGTTCTTACTAGTCATGGGAAAATACTATCCTAATCATTCGTTATACATAATTTATATTTAAACAACTTCAAATCAAAGAATATCAGTTACACAAACCAGACATTATCACTAATAGTTTCAAAATATTATATCTAGTATTTGAGAGATCAAATACAAAGCATCATAATAATAAGTTGTAATGATCACAAGTACATAATATCAATAACCTATTCAAAGTAACAATGTAAAGTTTTAGAAACAAACTGACAAAATCTATAAAGGCTGTTCCAACAGTCATAGAAGCATTTGTAACTTCATCTACAGATAAAGAACTGTTTTACTAACAAGTTGGGAGTTAATACCTTAATAATGCAGTAACATAAAATGTCATTTGGAAAAACTTTGGAATAATTTTGCACTTATAAATCTTAACTAAAAAAAGAGTTATCGTGTATAAGTCAGGACACCAAATCCCTATATGAACTTGAAATAACCTAAATGCCAAGGAAAATCTTTTAACATTGTTTTTCATCTGAAAATAACAGTGAAACCTACAACACATATCCTAATCCCACACCTCACTGTAAGTTCAACACAGTATGTAGCACCATTTTGAGCAGAATGTAATATATTGCTAAATGTCAATCTGTGCATAGAGCACAACAGATAAAAGAAAATATAGAATGTAATTCAAGAGAAGAGATCTTACAGATAATATCATTACTTGTCTTGAAAATTTACACAATCAGATGGCACATCAAAATATTTGATACAAAACTTGGCATGAAATAATGCACTAATGGGAATACTGCTACAGATGAACTGAATAGCAATTTTGATAAATATATAGACCCAGTGAGAACAATCAGTACACATATCAGAAGTTTTCTTCAATAATTAATGTGTCATATCTGTTAAAATATCACACATCTTGAGCGCATGTAAACTTTTATGATTTCCTCACAGTGCTAAAGACAATGTTAGGAAAACGAAAGGGCAAGACTAATAAGTAAAAAGTTATTCCAACATTAAAACAGCATGTGCTCTCATTACCATAATATTTACCAGTAGGGGTATTTTACATTGTCACTTAAATGTCAGGTTCTCTTTACTATTTTTATTGGTGTTATTTTTCACAAATCACATCTTACAAAATTTTTAATACCACATACCTGCCAACTTTTCAAAATGCCAATGGGAGTTGTACATGCAAGATGGCTCTTACAGTTCTACAAAACCCTTCAAGTGGTACTTGATTATATTTTGTTTTACTCTTTATACTTTAAATGCCTGTAGCCATTGTAAACATTAATAGTTTTGATTGAAATTGTGGACAAAATTGCTCTTTTAAAATTTCAATTTGAGAGCCTCCATGGGGAAGTCCACCACAAGCAGTGACAGTTGGCATGTATGATACCATATTTTGTTAAAATGTTTAAACACTAAGCAGTAATTTGGTCTTTTAAAGCTGCTACCCTATAACTTTTACAGGAAAAATATGCCAATACAAACACTAATTTATTGAGAGAATGTAAAGTGCATCACCTATTTAGCTCAATATCCCATATGTCTAAATGGAACAGCCTTTAATATTTAATACATTTAAATGGAACAGCCTTTACTATCCAATCTATCTAAATTGAACAGCCTTCAGTATCCAATATGCCTAAATGGAACAGCCTAAGTACTAATTCATCTTCAAATCTAACAGATTAAAACAAAACACATATCCTAAATGAAACAGATTATTTAAACAGAGACAGATAATAAATACAATTGCATATTAATATTTATGAAACAAAGAAAGATTAAAATGCACAAAATCTTCAGTTGTTTGTATTAAACTGCACACAATTTTACAACAATGCAAATCTAGTAAACTCAATTTTATTTACAAAAAAATATCTCTATCTCCTCAGAAATATAATGGCTTTCAAAACTCTGATGACTTCAGTCTCTTTCAATTTAAGAGATTCAATGTATTTTGCTACTTCAAATAAACAATTATAAAGCAACGTTTCTTATTAAAAATAAACATAAAATCGTTGTCAATAAATCATATATTTTAAGTCAGATGTAACATATGAATAAGATTAGTCCAAAAGTAAATATTATTGTGTTAGATAACTAATTCAAATTTCAAATGTGTTACTGTCAATTTTCTAGCATTCATTGATCTTAGACTTATAGCAATAAATTAAGTTGAAAAAAAACATCTCCAAATATTACATTTTGATTGCTTGTAAAAGGGTAAAAAAATTAACAAATAATCAGTATAACTTAAAATACATTTTTTGTTTTGATGCACAAAAAACATTGCACTTGGGTCTGCCAGCAGATATTTGATTTTACAGAATCTCAGTCCAAGTTCAAATGTTTATTTGACACCATGTTCATGTCATTTTCTGGAAGTGGGTGCTCCAATTCTTCCAGTCATATCATGTAAAAATGTTAAAAATCTTTTACACAATTGGATTATTTGAAGTTAACTATAATGGACACAGATAAAACATTAAAAGAAGTCAAAGTCATATTGTATTTTGACTTTGGTGCCTATTTATTCTATATCCTAGGACTATATTCTGACTTTGGTGCCTTTTTATTCTTTATCCTAGGACTATATTCTGACTTTGTTGCCTATTTATCCTATATCCTAGGACTATATTTTGACTTTGGTGCCTATTTATCCTATATCCTAGGACTATATTCTGACTTTGTTGCCTATTTATCCCATATCCTAGGACTATATTCTGACTTTGTTGCCTATTTATCCTATATCCTAGGACTATATTTTGACTTTGGTGCCTATTTATCCTATATCCTAGGACTATATTCTGACTTTGGTGCCTGTTTATCCCATATCCTAGGACTATATTTTGACTTTGGTGCCTGTTTATCCTATATCCTAGGACTATATTTTGACTTTGGTGCCTATTTATCCTATATCCTAGGACTATATTTTGACTTTGGTGCCTATTTATCCTATATCCTAGGACTATATTTTGACTTTGGTGCCTATTTATCCTATATCCTAGGACTATATTTTGACTTTGGTGCCTGTTTATCCTATATCCTAGGACTATATTTGACTTTGGTGCCTGTTTATCCTTTATCCTAGGACTATATTCTGACTTTGGTGCCTATTTATCCTATATCCTAGGACTATATTCTGACTATGGTGCCTGTTTATCCTATATTCTAGGACTATATTTTGACTTTGGTGCCTGTTTATCCTATATCCTAGGACTATATTTTGACTTTGGTGCCTATTTATCCTATATCCTAGGACTATATTTTGACTTTGGTGCCTATTTATCCTATATCCTAGGACTATATTTTGACTTTGGTGCCTGTTTATCCTATATCCTAGGACTATATTTGACTTTGGTGCCTGTTTATCCTTTATCCTAGGACTATATTCTGACTTTGGTGCCTATTTATCCTATATCCTAGGACTATATTCTGACTATGGTGCCTGTTTATCCTATATTCTAGAAGTATATTTTGACTTTGGTGCCTGTTTATCCTATATCCTAGGACTATATTTGACTTTGGTGCCTGTTTATCCTATATCCTAGGACTATATTTGACTTTGGTGCCTGTTTATCATATATCCTAGGACTATATTTGACTTTGGTGCCTGTTTATCCTATATCCTATGATTATATTTTGGATTTCATATTGTTTTTATAATCCTGTATTTTTGGTTGCTGTCTAATAATTAAAATTATAAAGTAAAACTCGAAATTGTTCCCATGTCATGCATGAAATATATTTGAAACTCATCAGCCCAACACAGCATGCACTAGGTAATAAGGACAGTGCTGTATCATGCCATGATACATATTGGTCTTTGTAACATCATATGCTACACCAAACAAATATTGATTGATCTAGGAAAAAGAGGGGGAAATAGTGACATTGCTCATCAATAAATTTAATTGTAGGCAAGACAAAAGACAATTTTATAACAATAAATCTTTTAAACAAAAGAAAAATAGACTGATTATATCAAAATACTGTTCAGTCTAAGTTTACAATTTGCACTGCAGTCTACCAATTTTAGCACTAGATTGTTTATTTTATTTGCTTCATACTATTGGTATAAAAAAAGAGACTATGATAAGGTATGGATACTTTCTGTATCCATCCAAAAAAGGGAGAGTCTTATAAGTTAAATAACAGATAAATGAGAAAAGAAATGAGAAATAAAATGGCTATACAGAGTTTTTAGATGTTTCTGAATTAAAATCAATTTGTAAATAAGTTAATTTAATGTTATTAAGTGATTAAAAATCTGTATGAAATTTGGCACCAAAGGATGTTTTACAAACTATCCTTCTAAAATGTAATGCCCACAGTAAATGCCATATATCACTTTTTCAACCAAGGCATTCAATATTATAACTAGAGATTGCGTAAAAACTCAGTGGATGTAAAGAATTCCCTTAACAAATAACAAACAAAACAAAACCAATAATAAAATTCATAAAAACAAAACACTATTGCACATGAAAATGAGATTAAAGCTTGTAATAAAAATAGTAATAAACGGAAGCTCAAGGCTTTTAAATAATTTATACATAAAGTTCATAACTAGCAGTAAAAAAAAACCATGAGACAACTTTCCACTAAATCCTCAGGATCCTTTCTATCATAGTACTATTGATTGTTTTAAAAGTTATGATAAGGGCAAAAGCATTTCTTGATAACCTCTTCATGTATGGCATGAATTAAAATGTGTTCCCTTCTTGGAATCTAAAAATAGCAGTCACTTGAAATTAACAACATGCAATGTGCTAAAGAGTTAGCTTTGAAATTTACAAATTAATCACTGTTGAATACAAATCTATTTTCTAAAGAATTGAAAAAATTGAATTTCCATTAAACATTTTTATTTTCTTTTAAAAAGTACATCATAAAATGATGACTCCCCACCCTGCAAATATTTCTTCCATTAAAATGTTTTCAGAAGAAAAAAAAGTTGAAATTTATCTGTCTTTTCAATTTGATCAAAATTGAAACTTACATGATGGCTTGAAGTCAACAGCAGTATGCAGTGTTTATAAAACATATATTATTGCAAAAATGGCTGGTGATGGTAACTGGTCTTTGTCAATAAATAAAGTTTTTAGTTATGAAAATATCATTTAAAATGGGAGACAAATCTTAAGGTTTTTCTATTAAAATGGATGTGGGTCAGTACTACCAAAATGTTAACAATCTGTTTTGAAATAAAAATTTGCATACATTAAATAGACATACAACCCTTAATCAATAACAACCAATGTCTTAAAATAAAACTTGTCCTCAAATCCTCCAATAATACCACATACATTTGAATAGCTTTAAGTGAATAAAAAATGATAAAAAAAGCGTTTTAAGCAGAATTTGATATAAACTCAATAGTCTGATAGATTAAAATAGTGATTTAATTCATAGATCTTTGGTATCACATCACATGTAAAGGGACATATTTATTTAATGGAACAATTTAATTCAATGATCATAATTGGATTTAGGATTTCATAATGATGAATTAAGTTTTATGAGCACAAAGACTAGTTTCTTACTGACATAGAAATATAAAGATTTAACATGATTAGTTTAAAATATATGTATAAAAAAACAAAAACTAAGATTTTCCTTAAAAATAAAAGGTCTGCAGCATATCTAAAAATGTTTATAAAACATTAAAATAGAGCAGAAAAAGGATTCAATGTTTATCATGATTATGCTTGAATAATGTGAGACCAGGATACAAATAAATGCCTGAACTTTTAGTGTTTATTGTGCCAAGTTTGATACATTATTATTAAATTTCTAATTATCCAATGTAAGTAAAAGGATACACCATTTCAAAAATTTCAAAAAAATAGTAAAACATTCAAACATTATTTTGAAACAAGTTCAGAAATACACTAGATAAAGAGTTTTTGAATGTGATAGTTTTAAAAGTGTACAATAAATATTTCAAAAGCACCAGGAATATAATATTTTCATGAAATTCATTTCATATAAAACAAATAGTAGAGATTTAAACTAAAAATGTTCAATATTAACATTATATTGAACATTATTGCACATAGGTAAACACACTGTTATGTAAAACACATGACAGCTAACAAAGCACTGAGATCTAAAACTGTACACATATATTGGTCACTGTACATATATACACACAATTTATTAACACTATACATGTGTGTGTCATACATCAGTCTCAGGCTTACTAGCCAATTTGGCTTCTTTATGAATCATGTCACACTTCTCAAGCTCCTACAAAAATAAAATAGAAGTAATAATGTGTTTGTATTTACAATCTCATAATTAATAGTAAAACCATTAAAATTACAGACATACATAATGAAATAGTTTCTGGTCTGGTCAAATACCATTCACTTATTAAAATAGAAAAACAAAGGATATGTTCATGCACAGCAAAAAACACACAAAATACAAAGAAACAGCTCTTTCCTTGCTGTTCTACATATCAAAGTATGTTTCAAAAATTTTCTTGTTTTTTTATATAGATTAGACCGTTGGTTTTCCCGTTTGAATGGTTTTACACTAGTAATTTTAGGGCCCTTTATAGCTTGTTGTTCGGTGTGAGCCAAGGCTCAGTGTTGAAGGCCGTACATTGACCTATAATGGTTCACTTTTTTTTTTTTTTTATTTGGATGGAGAGTTGTCTCATTGGCACTCACACCACATCTTCCTTTATCTAATCAGTTTATCCTTGTATCTTAATCATAATTTAAAGTTAGTCTTAACACCTTATGATGTTCATAAAATTATATGAATAAAAAGTAAATACTCCTTAATGTAAATGATTACCATACCTTTTTATTTTCCTGTGTTAATTTCTCTAGTTGATTGGTATGATGAGTTTGTAAGCTGCTCATTTGCTTTCCTTGTTTAATTTTCTGTCTTTTTATTTCATCTATAAACTTCTTCATGTTATTTTCATTCAGTTCTTTTATTCTCCTTTAATATAATATTATATGCTCAGTTGTTGTATAAAATGTATTACTAACAAAGATGATTTTTTTCAAGACGATTACTAACAGGTCTTATAAGTTTAAGATATAAATCTAAAATTCATGTATTTCATGTTTATTCAAGAGTATATCATTAATGTAATTTGATAAAAGCATGACTTAATGGGATTTTTGTTATGTTAACACTGTACAACTGATATTTGAAACCTGCAGAAGGCAATAAAATTGTATTTGTCAACAAGTTCTCATACCAAAAGCTTAAGAATAATCCTTCACATTTCTGAAAGACTATAATATACCTGGAGATGTACCATAGAATGAGAGTGGAAGACCATGAATGACACATGGGGAGCAGTAGAAAAGATCACCAAAGTGAAAGTATATGTCAAAAAGTTTCAGTGCAATTGGTCACTTTCATCATTTTTATCAAGAATTATAACATGGACCATAAAATCTAATTTACAAAATAATTATAAATGCTAGAATATGTTTTCCCCTATATGAATTTCAACTTTTCTTACCTTTCTCTTTCCATCTTGTTTTTGATTGTTTTATCATTCTGTACTGCCTTGCTTGATTCCATTGACTGTTTCACTTGTATAGCCTTCAGTTCTTTCTCTTCCCTAACAAAATAGACTTTTTTTTAATGAGACATTTCCATTCTCCAAATTCTGAAAACTGTTAATATTTATATTCGCATTGATTCTTGCTCTTTGAAATTTTTCTTTAGCTATTATATTTTTTTGCTTATAATGCACAAAAAAAAAGGTCAAAGTCCTCATTTTGGGGAAATAACTTCTATAAGGAGTTGACTAGATCACTAGACAAATAGACTACCTACCCAAAGAATGTTTGTAGCCAAGTTTGTTCAATTTGGCTTCGAAATTTCAGAAAACTAGAGGCTCTAAAGAGCCTGTGTCGCTCACCTTGGTCTATGTGAATATTACACAAAGGAAGCAGATGGATTCATGACAAAAATGTGTTTTGGTGATGGTGATGTGTTTGTGAATCTTACTTTACTAAACAGTCTTGCTGCTTACAATCATCTCTATCTATAATGAACTTGGCCCAGTAGTTTCAGGGGAAAATGTTAATAAAAATTTACAAATTTTATGAAAATTGTTAAAAATTGACTATAAAGGACTATTACTCTTTAGGGGGTCAATTGACCATTTCGGTCATGTTAACTTATTTGTAAATCTTACTTTGATGAACATTATTGCTCTTTACAGTTTATCTTTATCTATAATAATATTCAAGATAATAACCAAAAACAGCAAAATTTCCTTAAAATTACCAATTCAGGGGCAGCAACCCAACAACGGGTTGTCAGATTCATCTGAAAATTGAAGAGCAGATAGTTATTGATCAGATAAACAATTTTACCCCTTGTCAGATTTGCTCTAAATGCATAGGTTTTTGAGTTATAAGCCAAAAACTGCATTTTACCCCTATGTTCTATTTTTAGCTGTGGCGGCCATTTTGATTTGATGGCCGGGTCACTGGACACATTTATTTAACTAGATACCCCAAAGATGATTGTTGCCAAGTTTGGATTAATTTGGCCCAGTAATTTCAGAGTAGAAGATTTTTGTAAAAGATAACTAAGATATACGAAAAATGGTTAAAAATTTACTATAAAAGGCAATAACTCCTAAAGGGGTCATCTGACCATTTCGGTCATGTTGACCTATTTGTAAATCCTACTTTGCTGAACATTATTGCTGTTTACAGTTTATCTTTATCTATAATAATATTCAAGATAATAACCAAAAACAGCAAAATTTCCTTAAAATTACAAATTCAGGGGCAGCAACCCAACAAAGGGTTGTTCGATTTGTCTGAAAATTTCATGGCAGATAGATCTTGACCTGATAAACAATTTTACAACCGAGTCAGATTTGCTCTAAATGCTTTGGTTTTTGAGTTATAAGCCAAAAACTGCATTTTACCCCCATGTTCTATTTTTAGCCGTGGCGGCCATCTTGGTTGGTTGACAGGGTCACGCCACACATTTTTTAAACTAGATACTCTAATGATGATTGTGGCCAAGTTTGGTTTAATTTGGCCCTGTAGTTTCAGAAGAGAAGATTTTTGTAAAAGCTAACGACGATGGACGACGAGGACGGACGACGACGGACGCCAAGTGCTGGGAAAAGCTCACTTGGCCCTTTGGGCCAGGTGAGCTAAAAATGACATCTGATCAGAATGACGACAGACGTCACATGAAATCAATGGCTCACACAGGCCCCAGGTAAGATTAAAGGGAACAAAAATGATTCAAAATAGTCAGAGTTTTCAATTTGGTAAGGACAAGAAAATCCCTCTGCCTGAAGTTTATTTGAAAGAGAAATCTCTTGGTTTGAAGATTTGAGATGGTGATATCTGCATTTATAAAAACAAAGATTTTCTAAACACAAATCCACACCAACTTAGCAAATCAAATATTCTTGAGCTAGAGTGGGCTATGTTTATAGCAGGCCCTTTCAAATATTGGTTCATTTGATGCAATCATTTGTAGACACTTATTTTTTATACAATAATACACATCTAACCAGACAGGATCACAAACGGTTCATTCTTAAATAGCTCAACTATATAATGATTCTTTCCAAAATGACTTTAAAATAAAAAAATAATTTAGTCCTGTAATCAAAACTATACCTCCTATGACTTTCATTGCAGACGGACTAAAGAGTTTCAATTTTTTTATTTATTTTTTAACTTGAAAGCTTTATACAATGTTTTTTGTAATCTGTGTATAAACCAACCTTTCATGTCTAGCTTCTAACTCTTTGATTTGCTCTTGTTTGACATCATCAAACAATTTCTTCAGTAAATCATTCTGTTGAGTTATATGAAGTTTTCTCATTTCGTGTTCTTCATTTAATTGTCTACTACCCATATCAGTCCATTCAGTTGTTTGGTCACATACCAGTTCTGATAACTACAAAATATTATTTCATACAATGCTTGCTTAGGAATGAATCACCAAAATGCATACTTATCTGTACAAATGATTCAACTTGATTTCTTTTACACCACATGAAACATAAAAGATTTTGGAACAGTTTTTGAAATCCATGTAGAATGCATACTTCAAATTATTCAATTACAGAACAAATTATAAGATTATTTGAGGGATCCAGAATTTAAGGTTAACAGGATCTTCGTTTAAAACTGTAGATGTTTTTTGATAACACATAACTTGTACCTTCTTACATAAATTTTGCTAAAAAATGACTAACTTCCAAAGTCTGAAGAAATTTCTCATACAGTTAACTTCTACAAATGTGTAACCTGCTGTTGTTTTTAAAGGATCTTAGTTCATACTGCAGGAAGAGTGAATTACAGAAATTAGGTACCCAATTTCCCTTAAAGCCATCCCACATCACCATACAATAAGCTGGTTTTGGACTTTGTTTAACCCAGCCAAAAATAGCATTTATAATAACAAGACTGTGTCCATCTCACACTATCATTTTCTATGTTCAGTGGACTGTGAAATTGGGTTAAAAACTGTAATTTGGCATTTAAATTAGAAAGATCATATTATAGGAAACATGTGCACTAAGTTTCAAGTTGATTGGACTTCAACTTCATCAAAAGCTAACTTGACCAAAATCTTTAACTTGAAGAGGGACAGAGGATTAGACAGACTGAAGGTCAAATGGACACACAGACAGACTAAAACATAATGCCCCTAGGTGGGGCATAAAAATACTAGGTTTTATTGCAGTTAAGTCTGGTATTCATTTTTTTCTTCTTTTTACATTACCAAACATACCTTTGACTTGTGATCATTCAAAAGAGAAGAAACTTTCCCTTTTTCTTCTAAGCTTGCACTGGAATCCCTGAAAAAGTGAATTTAAAAATTTGCACTGTATTTAATTAATGAAACATAGCATGCAACTAACATATATGTTTATTGTCATTCTATATTTTTTAGCTGCTGATATGATTAATGTGGTTAATTATAATACAGCAGTTATGTCCAACATTAACAAACAAGAATTCTACTGACAATATGGGTCAGCTTATCTGATATATATCCAGAGATGAACCACAAGAGACTTTATTTTACTTATACTTTCCTAATGCATTTAGATAAAGATAAAATTGTTTTTAAATACCTACATCATACAAAATTCATGTGATAATATTGGTTAATGCATGTGTTGTTTGCAGTATAAAACTTCAAGCAATGCTGATGATTATGTGTAGTTGTCTGGAGGAGATAATCTCTAAGAATAGACATTAATAGTAATAAGACCAACATACCCTTTCCTTTTTAACTTTTTCTCTATCGACTTTTCTGTAGCCTGTTTTTCTTTATCATGTTTGATCATCAACGTGTCCACGACCATTGTATGTTGTTTATTCATTACACTTTTTTCTTTTTGGTGCTTCCTTTTTAATAAATCCATTTCTTTTTGTTGTTTTTTAATTAGTTTTATCACAGATTTATCTTTCATAAGTGTTTCTCTGTTGATCAGATTAAAGTTGAGCTCATCCCCTAAAATGATAATAATTTGTTTATATATCATGCCTCAGGTAGAACATAATGGTACAGAAAATGCTGCATTCTACAAAACTTGTTCATCTGTAGTAAATTGTAATGCAGAAAAGCATACTGCTTTAAGACAATTTATTCCTGCAGAAAAGCATCTTGCTTTAAGACAATTTATTCCTGTTATTGAAATGTTGTTAAGGACTGTAGTGTAGTTTTGTAGCCTTGTGTCCTAAACTCTGACAAGTCAAAACATACTGTCAATCCCAGCAGAGTTAAGATTTATTGGAGACATTTCTAACTCAATGGAGTCAAACTGGATTGGTCCAAATCTCAGTTAAGGGGGCTCCTGGGTATAAATGATTTTTTTTTCCTAATATAGGATTTCGCTATATTTTTTCATAAATGAACTTTATCATATACTTGAAAGAAAAATGAAATAAAAAAATGGGGTCACCGTTCATTTAAGCTAAAATCTGCCTCTGGAAGAAGCATACATTTTTGTTAATGTCCTTTTTTTCTGTTGAACTAATAGGAGAAAAAGAGGAAATATCGAAATAAAAAAATAACCTAATATAAGAAATCACTTAAATTTTACAATTATTTAGTTTATGTACAGCTTATTTGAAAACAATAATAAAAATTATAGGTCACCGATGAGTTAAAAAAAATTATTCAAATTTAAGGCCAAAAAATGGCATTTTTGCACCAAAGGGAGATAATTTGGAGCTTTTTAAATTTTTAAAGTCATCTGGGGCCAAACCAAATAATTTTTTTGGGTTGTTTTTTGTACCATATCATAAAGTAGCAACTAATAGTGTAATAAATAAAATTTGTAATGAAAAAATAAAGGTTTAATTTTTTGCTAAAATTTTTGTACTCATGAGCCACCTTAACTCGATTATATTTCGAAGTAAATTTTTAAAGTCATCTGGGGCCAAACCAAATAATTTTTTTGGGTTGTTTTTTGTACCATATCATAAAGTAGCAACTAATAGTGTAATAAATAAAATTTGTAATGAAAAAATAAAGGTTTAATTTTTTGCTAAAATTTTTGTACTCATGAGCCACCTTAACTCGATTATATTTCGAAGTCCACTTGATAAAAAAAAATAACCTCAATTTGGGAATTTTTTGGAAGGATGAGCAAATATCAGTTTGAAATACTTATTCAAATATTAAATCACGTTTTTATAATTCATCAAAATGACTTTCCTTAGTTAGTTCTAGGTCATTTCATTTTTTTTTATAAACAATCAGAATGGCATGTTAACTTTTTGTTTCTAAACAACTCTGTCCATTAACAATCAGTTACACTAACCTTCCTTCCTAGGCTGGCCTAAAGGAGTAAGGGAAATAAGGCCCGTATTTGGCCCAAAAATTACTGCAAATTTAAAAGTTATCATACATATTTTCAAATTACTGAAAAGTATCTAAGGTAAAAAGGTATTCAGAAAAATAAACCAATTTTGGACATTGAACAAGTTACCATGGCAACAAATCATGACGTAATTTGCATATTTTGTAAAATTTTGTGATTTTCCTTACTTTTCATCAAATTTTTTATGTCTATTTTAGATTGAAAAAGTATGTGCGCACCCAAGAAACAACTTTACATCTGGTGATATTTTGTCAATAGTTATAATAAAGCTTATGTTAAATTGTTTTGTTGTTTCTTGGCTGTGCACAATGTTTCCACAACAGAAATAAAGATAGAATACTGCATAAATTTTGTATTTTTCCTCGCTTTTGTGAAAACAGTACATATTATTAGTGTTGGATAATCGGTTGAAATTACCAACCGATTATCTATTACAATTGGTTGACAGCAACCAACCGACTGTCGGTTATAATCGGATCATAATACCTTGTCCTCTTTTTTTAAAGGAAATCATGCATTTAGTCTCATTGTACTTGTCTAATGTGTATATCAATATCATTGCAGAGTTTATATATTCATATTTGATCTTTTGTTTCCTTTTCATATTCTGGTGTACTTACTACTAAATTATAATTCTGGTACTTTTGATAATTATCTATTTAGAAGTTAAGACAATGAATTAATAGGAATCAAGATTCATATTGAACATATTTTATCTCATAATTACAAAATCAGTTACCAACAGTGACACTTATATTTCTAAATTTCAATGGTGTAACTCACAAACAAATTTCAATAACATGCTTAGAATTAGGAAAGATATATAAAGTTTTTTAACTCTTAGAAATTTAAAATTAACAGAAAAAAATAAAACAATACATTTGCATTTTACAGTAAACATGAGTATTAAGCCAATGTCTGTTAATTCGTGTAGAACGCTTTTATTACTTTTGTAATCATTATTTTCTTTCAATTGTGTCATTCGTGCGTTTGAACTTATAATTGCAAGAATGCAGAATTTTTTCATAGTTGAACCATATCTGATGCGTGATTCTTATATTTATAAATGGCGGACAAATTTCGGAAAATTTACACAAGTAAACGATGTTTGGCAAGCAATTTGGGAAGGAATATGACGTTTTTGATGCTACAAATGGATAACACATTAATAAAAGGAAACTTGCAACACGTTCTAATGAAGCAACAAATTATTTTGTCTAAAATCAGAATTATTTGTACACTCTCAAGTAACAAGTACCAGTATTGAAAGAAAGTATTTCATACAAAGTTATTAATCTTAAATACCATTCCATCAATCTGCAAATGCTTTTTGTCACGTTTATAAAATTAAGAAGGAAATTAGTTATTTCTTTAATTATAGGATGTTTGACATTGTTACTGTCATCAACTGATATTTTTTGTTAATATTGTTTGACTGCGCATATGAAATGCAAACAGTAAACAGACCGGAAGTTGATAAGCTCAAAGTCCGGAAACTTTAACGACAATTGATTGAACAAAATCCCAATCGATTATCGACATCGCCAGGCCCAACCAACTGATTTCCGACTTATTCCGATCATAGGAACAACACTACATATTATGACGTAATTGTGACATCATCACATAAGAACCTTAAATGTTTTGCATTTATATTTCTTGACCCTATGCATTTCTAAACATTATGTGCCAATTTGAAAAAGTTATTAAACATTTTATTGTCTTAAGCCAAAACCAGGCCTCAATGCCCTACTCCTTTACACTAGCAGCTTGTATTAGTTCTGGTTCCCCAGTAAACTTACCTTCTTTCCTTGGTTGACCATTGTTTACACTAGCAGCTTGTACTGGTTCCCCAGTAACTTGTCCATTAATATTTGCACTAGAACTAGGCTTGGCTATAGGTCTTGTTATCGGGACATCTGTAATATCCTTAGGACTGATTCCTAACTGGGTCAGTTGACTTGTCACCATGTCTTGTTTACTTTTGGGATTCATCAAATCAACAACAAAAGCTAAAATAAGTTTGAAAATTTAGGTTAATTGTTCTTCTAAATTATGTTACCTCATTTTAATGTTTAAGCTTAGAAAATTACCAACCAAGAAAAGTTAGAATGTATTCAATTGATAGAAGTCAGACAATGAAATTGTTTGTTAGCACTGAAGGGTAAAGCTTGTTCTCCATTAAGATTGTGAATGTAAAACTGGACATTGTAAGCAAATAGGCATATTTAGACAGTATTTGCTCCCTTTTTTTCTATAATTGTAAAGAGGAAATAGAGATTTACACCTAATGTACTACTTTTCGTACACATTATGTGATTTTCAATCAAATGATTTTAACAACAATTAAAGAACATTAGTGAGCGCACTCACATACCCCTTGTCCCTACATTGTCACTGGAGAAATAAAAAAACTGTAAGAAAAAAAAAGTTATAAGAAAAATAAATTAAATGATCAATCAAAATTTATTGTCGATATGCATATCTACATAGTATGTCCTTATTATCTACAAAGTTTCATGATTTCTGTTGTGTGGTTTCAGAGGAGTTGCGATGATAAACTGTTGCAGAGGGGTATTGAAACAAATAAGTTCAAAGGAGTGAATCATAACTTTACTTAGATATGTACATCTACATAGTATGTCCGTATTATCCACAAAATTTCATGAAATTCTGTTGTGTGGTTTCAGAGGAGTTGCGATGACAAGCTGTTACAGTGGTATGTTCAAGCAAATAAGTTCAAAGGGGCGTAACTCCTAGTAAAAAATTTAATCATAATTTCCTTTCTGTATGCACATCTACATAGTATGTCCTTAATATCTAAAAAGGTTTCATGAATTTCTGTTGTGTGGTTTGAGAGGAGTTGCGATGAAACGAAACAGGACTGACGGTCTGATGGATGGACAGACAAACAGACAGACGGGTCAAAAACATTATACACACAGCAACTTCTTTGCATGGAGTATAATTATGGTATTACAAATATACATTATTTTATAAATGTATATGCTATTACATGTACTAAATTTCTTGACATGTGTAAGGGTACCTACATCTACTAAATGTTTACTCATCTACAATATTTGTGTGCACCATTTCAGTTTCTAGGATTACATGTGTAAGGATACCTACATCTACTAAATGTTTACTCATCTGCAATATTTGTGTGCACCATTTCAGTTTCTAGGATTACATGTTTATGAATCCATTGAACAGTTTCAATCACTTGAAAGGGACTTTTTTAAGTACTTACTTTCCTTTTCCTCTGGAACATATGTATTGAGTATAATTCTACAGAATACAGTAGGTAGTGATAATGGAAAGTTTCCTTCCGTCCTCAGTGATATGTACCTGTAACCTACAATCATTTACATCAAATTATATAACTTCATTTAAAAGTATATACTGCTACCCACATTTTTGTAAGGGTTCCACGGAACCCAGTGTCTCACCTTCTTTTGCTGTTAATCACGTACTCAACAAAAATGAGCAAACAAAATTCATAAAAATATTCCTCTTGATCATGTCGACACTATCTTTTGATTGTAAGAAGCTTCTGTCCAAGTTTGTTAAAAATACAGGATAGTTTATGAATCTAATAAATATTTTAAAAAAAACTTTAACTGCAGACTGAATGTAATGTTAACTAGATACTATCTTATAATCATAAAAAAGCTTATGTCCCAAGTTCTGTACGAATCCAAGATATTCTAAGAAAGTTATTAAAATCTTAATTTTTTTTACCACAGAGTGAATGTGATGTTTCTGCAGAAAAACTAACACCATTTATAAGTATAATACAGAAAAACTGGATTTTTATTTTACAAAATTTACTTTTGGATACTATCTTATAATCATAAACAAGCTTCTGTCTCAGTTTGGTAAAAATTCAGGATAGTTTTAAGAAGGAATTAAAATTTCAAAAACTTCAGAATATTTGTGGATGCCGGTCAGAATGTAGGATCACTATGTCTTGTTTTTTTGACAAAAGTTGAATTTTTCAGTATTAAAAGATCATTTGGTGATTTTGTTATTTGAGAATCAATCTAGAAAAGCAATTTTCTGATTATTCTAACTAGATAGAACTGTATTTGAATTTAACAAATAACAGAATACAGCAACCTGTATCTAAACAAAGAATAAAAATTTACCTGCTTGTAAGCCATCTAATGGAAGAATTCGCTGTCCTATTAATTTACCCGTTTCTTCATAAACAGCAATTCTTAATACTGCAAGATCTGGAAGAACTACCTGCAAATAAATTCAGAATTGTAAATATTGTCAGAAATCAGATATAAAAAGTGTATCATTTTCATCATATTAATTATGTTTATAATTTATTTTCAATTTAAAGAAGGCACTTTAACAGTGAATCCCAACTTTTTAAGTGCCTTTATGTTGCAAAATTATACCTAACACATCTGTACTAGAGTAAAGGTGAAGCAAGAACTACATTGTGTACACCTGAAAATAACTCACAAACTATTATATGTTAATTTCATTCATTCGTAAATTTGCATACTTATAGTAAATCATTTAGTGTAAATGTATTACACACTCAATCTAAAATGCTGTATGAAAAGTTAATCAAATTTGATATTCCTAGTAATTTAGTGAAGAAAAACAGACAAGCTGACTATGGGGTATGGGCTTTGCTCATTGTTGAAGGCCATACAGTGACCTATAATTGTTAATGTTTGTGTCATTTTGGTCTTTTGTAGATAGTTGTCTCATTGGCAATCATACCACATCTTCTTTTTTTCTATTTTCACTTAAAATATTGCACAAACCTTTCTAAAGACAAATGGATCCTCATTATATACAGGATTTAATCCATTGGCCGGAACAACCTTGGTACGGAATTCTTTACGGATAGTGTCTGTAGGTAAACCATACATATCAACTTCAACATAAGTTCCAATCTTTTTATCAGACAAAAACTGGCCAGAAATAACCTGTTAAGAAAATGTATAAGTATATTTTTAGGAAAACATTCACCAAAGATGCTTACTATATATAATATGTACAAAAATTATAGATAAAAAATAATCAACAAGTCTTAGCCATCTATCATGAAATTTAAAACAAAATTTGCATGGTACATCTGTTATGTCTGGATATTCAATCTCATCAAACTTATGTTAAAACTTTGAGTATTGTTTCATTGAATGTAAAAAGTATTACTGTAAAAAGCTTGGCATACCATACAACTATAGTTTAAAAACATCATAATTTCATCTGTTATGTCAAGATACCCAATCTCATCAAACTTATGTTAAAACTTTGAGTATTATTTCATTGAATGTAAAAAGAATAATTACTGTAAAAAGCTTGGCATACCATACAACTATAGTGTAAAAACATCATAATTTTGTGTAGGTAATTGAGATTCTGGAGAAAGTTATTCATTACATGTATTTGGTAATGATGTATAGAAGATTAAGTAAGAAGTCAAACAGGGTCAATGGCAGTATATTTTATTTGAAATAAATAGGGAATGTGTCAATGGGACACAGATGATAATAATATTATTTATTTAGGTAAAGGCAATATATACAATTACATAATACAACTTTAATATATCAATGGTTGTTACATATATGTACCACTAATGCCTCAACCCAAGGATGACCCATGATAGCAAACAAGCTTATTTCTAATGGGGACCTTTTAGTCTTGATAACAAAATACATAGGTATCAATCAATTTTACAGCAATAAATAGTATCCATGAATCACAGTTAAAATATTTGTATTAAAATAATCGAATAAAATATCAAATCTGAATCTGACATTGACCTGAGTTTACTGATAAGGCATTTTTACATCATATTTAAAATTTAGTTTTGAATTCACATGAATACCCTTTACATAATCTGGCAAAACATTCCAGTTTTCAAAACCACTAAAACAGAAACAAGAAGATTCTACACCTTTGACATTTGGAACATAAAAATTGTACGCAGTTGTTCTAGTATTCCTATGAGGCAAACTGAAGTGAAAAATTCATCATTTTTTCCATTTGTAATGGAGAATATAATTCAAGAACTGTAAAAGAGACGCCACCAATATTTAAACTTGATCTGTGTTTTGTGGTATTAGCATTGTGTATAAATTTCATAATATTTGTTAGAGGCAAACTAAAGTCAGAGAATGGAAAATAATTTTTAGAGGTATGAATGTACAGTTGGACAAAGGTAAAATATTTTCCTTTTAACCAAATTTACCTGAACTGAACAATGCGCAGGAATTATTCCATCAACTGGACTTTCTGAGAAAGGGTCAAAGGTTCTGTCTGGTCGTCTCATAAAATCTGGCTTCAATAAATAACTGAAAAAGATTGTATTTTTTTCAAGCATACTGTAAAAACAGTTTACAATTAGAAAGTAAAGCATTTTCACTGATGTCATATCAAGGAATGAAAATGTTTAAATATAATAATTTAATGTATAGAGTAACAATTCATAGTAAAATTTTCTTTGTACAATGAGTGTGGTAAAATTTTAAACTAGGCTAACACAAAAGGCTGCCTCATGCAGCAAGAAAAATTTAATGGCTGAATTTCAAAACAGACATTTTTTGTGTCTTTGTAGATAGATACTAACAGCCACTTACACATTACAAGTCACCATTAATAAGCTAGCTGACATGTTGAGCAGCGATAGACAAATGTGTGATAAAATATATTAAAGTTCATTAAACCTATTGAATTTTCTGAAAACTAAGATAAAAGATTTCAGACAGATCCAAAAAATTCTAACATTTTACAACTCATGCTAACGTCAGATGGACAGAAAAGGGGAATGTTACATCACCACCACTCTAAGAGTAGGTGTATGAAATTAAATTTGGAAAAAAGCAAAATGATTTTTCTGAACATAATATACTTTGTAGTTCAATGCCCTAAGTTACAGCGCAAGATTGGAGGATTTCAATACATGGCAATCAAATTAATTCGTTCATAGTGTGTTACATTTACAATTTTTGTTTGAGTTAAGGCTTCCAATTGATATTTTATCGTGTGTTTTTCTATGTTGTGGTGTTATACTATTATTTCAGAAAAAGGGAGAAGATTTGGAACCATTAAAACTTTTAATCCCACTGCAAATGTTTGCACCTGTCCTAAGTCAGGAATCTGATGTACAGTAGTTGTCGTTTGTTTATGTAACTTATACATGTTTCTCGTTTCTCAATTTTTTATATAGATTAGACAGATGGTTTTCCTGTTTGAATGGTTTTACACTTGTAATTTTAGGGCCCTTTATAGCTTGTTGTTCGGTGTGAGCCAAGCCTCCTTGTTGAAGGCTGTACATTGACCTATAATGGTTTACTTGTATTAATTTTTATTTAGATGGAGAGTTGTCTCATTGGCACTCATACCACATCTTCCTATATCTATAAACACATTTTGTTAAGTACTTTAAGCCTGATTTCAGTATGTGAAACCAATTCTTGTTGTATTATTGTTAAATTTTTATCTTTGTTTTTATCATTTCAATATTCAGTCTTTGGACAATTGTGTACCTTTTGTTTAATTATCTGATAGGGATTAAAGATTGAAGTTATAGAGAACAACAGAACCAGACAGAAGATTAAGGATTGAGGTTTTAGAGAACAACAAAACCACACAGAAGATTTTTTTGTCTTACCCACAGTTGCCATTATATTCAAATTTTCCCTGATTAAGTTGCATGGCTAAATCTGGAGTCTGGAAATTGAGAGCTACCATCTGACAACCAGCATTCCAAAATATCTGAAAATTTATAATCTATAATATAAACACCTAAAACTTCAATAATTTCTCACCAATTTATGGGTCAAATTAATGCATCCCATTTGCAGAATATATCTATAGGTTTCATCTATCAAGATATAAATGAGATGCGTCTAATTTTTTTCTATTTTATTTTCTTAAATCTACCTCTGAAAACAAATCCCCTGGCAGGAGAAAATTTGTAATATTTCATATTTTAAATTGTGTTTCAAAAACATATAGAGCCTATATGTAATCAAGAATATCCAAGCAACCTACATGTTGTTCAAGTGAATTAAATGTCATTCATAATAAAATTGAGAAAGGAAATGGGGAATGTGTCAAAGCGACAACAACCCAATTATAGAGCAGACAACAGCCTGCATAAATAAAATTCCAACTTTGGAGAAAATATCTGAAATTTCTTTCCAGCCCAAGATCATTTTAAAAAAACTTGAATACTTTAAATTCAGAAATTATTGCAAGGTTTTAATTGTTGCTAATAATGCAAGTTGTTAAAGCAATAATTAAACTTGCATTTTGTAATATTTTATCTGAACTAAGCAGAATTTTCCTCAAAATCTTAAAAATTAAAATCGCATTTTAGTTTTTAAAAAGACACAGTGGCAATAATAAACGCATGCAAACATTTCTGAATTTACAGTATAAAAAAAAAACATGCAAAAAAGGTCATCATTATGGAATTTAAAACATGGTGTGCTATATAAATAAGCCAAAATATACAGTACTGCACCTTTTAATAGGATTTGTGTAATGATTAAAAAGTTTATGGTCATATTGATAATATGAATAAAATAATAAGTTATATGACCTTTTTTTATTACAAAATGACTATTTCATATAGTTCTGTAACAGTTGTGGATTTATATTGTTTGATATAATGCCAACAATTTTTTCCTCTGTTGTCAAATTGAATATAATTTTTCTGTACAGTTTCATATAACTTTGAATTGATATCAGGTAAGTAGTGACTTTTTTCAGATTGTTGAATGTTCAAATTTTCCATACTTTTTTCTAAGTTGTAAATTTAAGCATGTGGGGTATATCTACAGTCAGAGATCAAAAGTATTTCACCACTCAACAATTCTACTATGCATGTGTATTCATAAAACAGATGGTCTGATTAGGATTAAATTTTGACCGTTCAACTCATAAATTTACTGTCTTTTTGTAATAAAGTTATGCAATGCTACTGTTTACAAATGTGGCACATTCTTCTGTTATGTGAAAATAACACTACAGCAAAATGCAATGAGTGTGTAGGTAAAGGTAATATGTTTGATTAGCTTCCTTGTTAGCTGAACTGTGAAGTCATTATTAGATTACCAGTAGGAATAAATGTACAACCCTCCTTCAAGGGTAGACTACTTCGACATATAATGTATCTATCTGTCTGTGGGACAAGACTACTCAGAAGGGAGGGTAACATAACAAACATTATAATGTCTTCATTGCATGCTAACTAAACATATAACCTTTACCTACACACTCATTGTATTTTGCTGTAATATATTTATTGACCTACCTGTGGCAAGTAGTTGCTTGAATCCACCCTTCCACCTCTGGGGTATATTCTACTCATCTGCCGCTTATTATAACTTCACAAGTTAAGGATTTTACTCTTTATGTAATATGTAATAAACTAAATTTATGCTCTATTTTTTTGTTATAAAAAACATAAATCTGAGTTTTCAGACATGCATCATAAACCAACATTCATATCATTTCAGTGCAATAACATATTATGATATCATATAAAATTAGCTAGTGTTAGAAAGTTAATGATGTAGCACAAGTTGACTAATATGTACAAAAGCCTGTTCATGAACAAATTTTCCTGTCCAATTTTACAAGTGGCTAAAGTTTCAAATCTTTTTGGTGGTATTTAGTTATGCATACAGAACTCTTTTCTGTACACGTTTCCATCTTATTCTTTTAGCATTGGCCTGGACCTTAGATCTTAAACTTAATAGGGATCTGCCTCTTATCATAGCTTATCATATATACTGTAAACCAGCCTATTTTAGCAGATACTTTATTTCACAGTTAGCCTTTTTTAGCTCACTTTGTGGCCTTTTAATTTTGTGATTTTCAAATAATAGATATTGCTTGTATGTAGTATTTGGATTCGAATCTGGAAAACAACTTTGCGGCACAAATTTCTGTGTTAATTTAGTAACTTTGAAGACTTTAGACAAAGTGACAACAATATGGATAAGGCTCTTCCTCTCTTTTCATTTTACTGATCTCTCTCATTATATGTAACCTATATATCCAAGTATGGATAAAAACAAATTTAAAGTATTGGAGTTATATTCATCCATAAACAGATAAACAGCTAATGCACGTAAAAAATCCATGAAACCCCAGGGTATGATACATGGGAATAACATAATGTTACTCCCTAGTGAAAAGATTGTACATGTTTGGAGGAGGACATTTAAGTCATGTAGGAGCAGTTAAAACAGACTGTGACCCCTAGGTGTTGACTGACAACATAGAGTGATATTTTTTCTATTTTAAATTGACTGACTGAATGACTGACTGATTAAATTGCTTTTACACTTTCATAGTATTAATCAGAGAAAAAAAACCTTTTAATTGTCATACACTATATTCAGAAAAATTACAATACATTCAAATAAATTGATGCATAAAAGAAACAATTTAAAACATAAAAAGAAGGATAGAGAGCAATTGAAAGAACAAAAAATATTAGTTTGTACTGATGCATTAGAAAACAATTAGACACATAGTAAAGAAATAAATAAACTAAGGATACTCAACAAAACACGTGCAGGCTTGTTTAATCAATCCAATGGCTGTATGTTCATTGAAAGAGGACATATGACAAGACATTCGATTAGCTGAAGGATAAACATGCAACATTTAATACACAATACATGCATTATAAACATAAAAATATAAAATAGATAAATTATAAAGTGCTATGGTATAAGTTTGTGGATACAAAACCCCAAAAATATCACATAAGTTTGGACCAAACTTACACTGTGTAGCAAAAAAAAAAATTAAAATAAACCTTTTTTTTTAATTTCCTGTCAAAATATCAAAATACAAATTGTGCAGGTTACATTGTAATTTAACCCCAATTTCTTGATTTTTATTTAAAAAATACCTACAGATTAAACAAAGCCAAAATTAATAAAAATAACCAAAATAACTTAAATGACCCTGTGGCTTATGAAGCATTTTGTGTATTGCAATTCTATTACACTTATTGACAATGGCTTATTTTCTTATCCTTTTTACAGGCTTTTTAAATTTGGAAACAGAATGATCTTGCAACACTGCATCTTATTTGTACTGAACATATTCAAGAATAGGTTCTGAGAAAAAGTAATTTATTTGTACTGAACATATATCAAGAATAGGTTCCCAGAAAAGGTAAGTTTCAACTCTTATCTTTTTATTGGTTAATCCTTATGTTAGATTACTGATGAAATGTGAAAAATGCCAAACCTTATAAATGCCATTGCCAAAAAAATTATGACGGAAATTCACATCTGAAATTTTTAACAATCAGCAAACAGTTAGTGGCTATGTAGTAGATGTTAAAATCACTACAAATCAATAGTACCCAGCTGCAGACCAAATATGTAATTATTCCCCTCTATAGCTGAGAAACCATTGACAAATGTACAATCAGGGTTATAAAGATTTCCAACCATCAGCAGTTTTTTATAATACCCAGTATTGCCCAGTATTACCCACTAAAACCCAGTAAAACTCAGGTTTTATGAGTATTTCCCACTGGGCTGGGCAATACTCATAAAACCTGGGTTTTTGCCAACCCTGACAGCAGACAGAAAAAGGCTGTATGGCTGATGTTAAACTGCTTACCCAGTAAAATTCAACAATAGATAATGCAGACTAAATATAAGATAATTCCTATCCATAGAAGCCAAGAAATTTTTAATAAAGTATTCTTCAGGACTGAAGACAGAGTTGAACAGTTACTAGAGTGCTAGACCTGCTTATACTGTAAGTGATGTAGGTAGAAGAACTCTATTCAATAAAAGGCACTGACAATCCCCTTGTCAGAATGGTAAAACTGTTGATTCAAACACCAAGAGGTTTCATTAGAAATGTTAAAGTTAGTTAAAGCCAAGTGAACAGATCAAACACACAAAATAAAGCTAACCTGTAAGTCATTGCTGTCAAACTTTGTTTACCAAAAAGTGTTTAAAACACCCTGTCAACCTATTTCATATAAGTAATCTCACTCTTGAAACCATGAGATTCTTCTTCTCATTAGTATTCATATTTGATATTAATTTTGACTGTAAGAGTTTGATAGATTCACAGCCTTTATCCTGTTTTTGAACACTTAACCTATTTAAAAATAATTTGTGGTGAAATATTCCCAAATCATGTGGTTATCTCCCCTTACCAAATAGGTTTGTTACTTATAAACTATGATGATGAGATTACAGATACAAAGATCATTCATCTCTACAGAATAGAAAAATACCATCTGTTTACAAAACAAAAGTAATTAATCTTTAGCATGTTTAGATTGACTAATTTCACCTACTCATGTTCATATTTAAATATTTGTTCATAGAAATCAAATATAACAATAGTTATAACAAATGATATAAAGCTTAAATCGGTTCTAAAGCTTAAATCTTCCAAAAAGTTATTTGTTTGAGATATGACCTTATCATTAAAAAAGTTTATAAATGTGCAATTAAATGCATCAATAGAAATATAACTTCAATGCAATGAAAGATAGAGCAAAGAATTGTCATTCTATGTTGTACCATTAAACATGTATTGTATGTGCAGGAATGTTGACATGAATGCTACAGGTCAGATTTATATAGGTTAAAACAGAATTATTGTTTACTTGAAGTCAAATATTAGATATATTATTATATTCCAAAGTGTGAATTTGTGTCAATAAGAAAGAAGTTCTATTAAGCAGAGTGTAAGATATGTTCAAATGACTGCAAAGCTCACCTTATCTAAAATCTGTAATACAAACTCAATATAAACTAAGGCATGCAACATTACAAGTTAAATAAAAACAAAAACAAGTCTAACAATATTGATGGAAATAAAAATAATGCACACTAAACTCTTTTACAACATGCATATGACAAATAAAATGTAAATTTAAATTAATATCTTGCATATCATAACTGCTTTATGAATGGCATTAGTGTTTTTCGTATCATTTATGTCTTCATATTTAATGTTTTGTTATTGAAATAATAAAGGTGAGATGTCCACCAGGATGAATGGAAATTTCAATGAGGGCATGATGGATAGGGGCAGACATTGTACCTTGATATAATGTATGTCACTTCAATGACTTGTTGACACACAGACATAGTTAAGAAAAAGTTGCTATTACTCCAATGTCATTAAAGAAAACAAAACAATAAACAAAAAGAACCCCTAGAGTATAAAACACTGATAACTTCAATGTTAAGTCGTAAGGATACTTGACCAGTTCTATAACCTGAGTTTTAAGATAACCCAATCCAGTGTTTTCATTAAATGATGACATGTGATAATGAACGTTCCTTTCTGTGAAGAAAAAAATGATATAAGTATTACTAAAAGTTACTGTTAATTGACAAAAAAATTAATTGAAAGTAAAAATACTAATTTTATCAAACAAACTTGGTGTCAGTTAGTCCTTGGAAGCTATATTTCTACAAACCAGTTAGATCAAGTCATATAATCAACTTATGTTTCTTTGACTATGAAATATAATAAGAGATGATAAACAATCATGTCATTTTTATCAGAGTTTACAGTATAAACAATTGATCCTTCATTTGGAAAAATCAAGTTAGCAGTCATTTGGAATAATATATGTATACCTAGCATAGTAAATCTACAATAACAGCTCTAAAGGAAGTGGCATAAGGACTGTCCCAAAATCAGGTATGGAAGAAAGAGGTCATTCTTTTTTAAATCAACAACCAATATCATAAAATTTTCTAAATTTCTTTCACAAAGAAAAATAGTTCATAAGTTTGTATGAATTAAGTTTTTGACCCCTTTTCTAACATTCATTTGTGAAACAGCTCCAAAGTAAAACTTTTAAAGACTATTTCATATATGTTATATAGTATAATGACATAGATGCCAACCCCTGTTTGACACAATCAGTAACAATCTTTCAAATTTTCTGTAATTTTGAAAAGTTTTCAGTTATCATTCAAAAACGTGCATTTACCAAAAAAACTACTGATGAGTGGTTCCAAAATGATCTGCACTAACATGTTTCTCTAAACATGTTATCTGTAGTACGTTTTCCATTCATTAATTGATCAGACGTTCTCAAATCGTACATTTCGTTTTGTCAAGCAGAAGTAGAGAAAGGGGGAAAGCTACTTCATAAATGCAAGTTTGCCTCTTCACAAGTCAGTTATTACCAAACGATAGGTCAATAACTCCAGAGAAACTGGAAGCATTACATTGGCATTTTCTAAATACTGAACCAGGCTGGACAAGTAATGATTAAAATCCGCGTTTTACAAAATTGATTGGGAATCTGTAACTATTTGACTATAATCGTGTAGTTTTGATTGCAAAATCAGAAAAATTACGGAACATCGTAATGGTTGGCATCTATGTAATGATACTAAAGTGATGAATGATGATTTATCTAGTTTAATTTGATGTAAAATATGCAACTTTACAAACCTTCTGCTACATCAAATCCTTGAAACTTGACAGGCTGTGCATAATTAACCATTGCTGACAAGTAAGGATGTATGTTTGTAGTGGCTCCAATGTATTTATAGTTAGACATCAAAGCTATTTCTTCTTCAGCTGTCAAATTTCCACCCTATAATTCAAAATTGTCAGGTTAATACAATGGTGACCTTTGTAGCATAGAATAGGAAGAGGTCATACTAAGAAGACTTATAGAAACAACCACATTGACAGTGAACACTGAGAGATGTTAATTGAATCACTGCTCAACAATAGGGAGAGTCAGCTTCAAACAAAAGTAAAACCTAAACCTGATTTCACATCCCCCTTTTTACTCATATGATTCATATATGGTTTTCTTCACAAACAAAATAATAACACATATTTAATTACACACCTATGGACAGAAATTTATAAATCTACATGCCAAGTCAAGTTCATCCTTCCCCTTATTCAGTGTTAAAGAAATATGAATGAGCTGAAGGACGCCTCCATGTGCAGTAAATTCTAGCTACATTAAAAACCAGTTGGTGACCTTCTGTTGTTGTCTTTTCTATGGTCACATTGTTGTTGTTCTCAATTTTATGATACAAACAGTAGAAGATTAATTCAAGTTTATCCTGGATAATCTCTTCTTTTTGTTTACCTCGTCCTCTTCTTTTTTCTCAAATGAATCTGATCTTTTCTTTTCCTCTTCATCTGGGTCATTGGTGTCTATAGACTGACATAACTTTAACTCAGGATGGGCATCAGTATCTATGTTTGGTGTCGTAGGATCCAAATCTGCAAATACATATTTAACCATCATAGTTAATATTATACAACTCATTGTATCTAGAAACAGGAAAGTTTAGTAGTTTGTTATATTCTTAATGATATACTAAATGATCTTGCTGTTTAATTCTGTACTTGAATAGTTGATACTATTACAAAATTCTCTTTATACTAATTTGACTGGATTACATTACTTTTATGGCTTATTTGTAATATCAGGTTATACCTTGACCAATATATGGTAGGCTACTACAATGTAGTTTACTAGTATTAAGTTAAAATAGTGAAATGTAGTCTTTATTCCAAAAGATTTAATATTCATAAAAGGGTAGCAACAAAATTTTTCAAATGGTATTGTAATTTTATCTCTTGAAAATTTTATATTATAAAGGAAATAACTTTAATTTTGTTCATTAAAACCAAAACATACAATTTTTTAAAACACTCTCTACCTAAAAATACAGCACATCATCAATTTGAAAGAATTAACATTCAGAAAACACAGAGTGTAAAGATACCTTGGTTTAGGTGTTTTACGAAGTTTATACTGAAACAAGGAAAAATAAACATATTAAAGGCATCAACATAAGGGATTTCATCCCTTTAGACTTGCATGTTCACATTTCAGATTACAATTTCTGAACATTGTCTACCAAACACTACAGCAAAAGCATGTACAACAGCTCCAAGTCAAAAGTTATATAACAAATTAAGTGGTTATGATCCTGCAAACACATTTTTTTTAATGAAAATGAATCAATCTATTGAATATTTATATTTAATTGAATTTTTTTTAGTCCTCTTTCTCTTTCAATATTATACACAAAGTATCAGTTTCAGAGATTAAGATCTGTAAACATGCAAGTTTCTGAACAATATACATGGTTGTGTTGAGAACTGAATATAACCTTTGATTAGCATTTCCAAATATCAGGGATTTTTGATCAGAAAAAAATGATTTATTGATTAGAATTTGTCAAATCGATGACAGTAAATATCAAAGTTAAAAGTATTTGAATAGGAATATAAAAGGAAAATGTATACCTATCAATGTGAGAGAAAACAAATGACACCCCTCCCCCAAAAAAACCCTTTGTAGTCACCAATAGACCAATGTCCATAAGATAGTTAAGCTGTAAATAAACCAGAATCTAAAATAGTTGTTATGTTTAGATTTGTTAAGATAAAAGTAAGGTTACAGCTTATTCCTTAAAAATGATGCCTGTTTTGTAAGCAAACGCAACTCTTATCATAGTGAATCATTTCAGAAAATGTATGATTTTGCTATATTTATAAGGTTATGAAATAATATGCAAATGTTCTATAACCTTACTATTGAGGCTTACTGATAACAATACATTTTTACTTCAGTGATCACAAAATGGGATGCTGTGTTGCCAAAGTTAGCAAATTAAAAAAAAAATTGACAAATATCAGTAGTAATCACACAAATTCAAAAATGTTGAGCTCTGAATTATATTTTTAAATATTTTTGCAAGTTTAGGTTTTTTTCAGATGTGCTATGTAGTGTGATTTATTGACCAGACAAAGAAGGGACATGTCTTAAAATGACCATTTTTATATGATTTCACCATTCAAAAGTTGAAATGACTTTAATTAAGGGAACATGCCTGATTTCAACTGGAGACATACTAAATAATTGTGGAAGGTGTCACTGGGACACATATGCTAGCCTTGCTTGCATATCATATAAAGTTATAAAGGGATACATGTATAACTGTAGAAAGGTAAAAGTGAAGCTATACAAATATTTGAAATTATACTTGATCTGAGTTTTGTGGTAATATGTTTTTTGTATTAGTCTCAAACTGAAGTAAGAGAACTGAAAAGAATAAATTCAGCAATATTTCTATTTGTAAAGGGATATAACTCTAGAACAATAAAGTTGACAATCCTAAAATTCAATGTTGATCTGTATTTTGTGGTAATAAGCCTTGTGTATAAGTTTCTTAGCATTTTGTATAGGCAAACTAAAGTTATAGAACTGAAACAAACAAAATTTGGCAATTTTTTCAATTGAAAAGGGCATAACTCTAGAACAGTTAAAGTGAGGCCACCAAAATTCAAACTTGATCTGTATTTTGTTGTAATAAGCATTGTGTATAAGTCTCATACAATTTATTTGAGGCAAACTAAAGTTAGAGAATGGAAACCAACTTTTGGAAAAGTACATACAGACAAGGGCAAAACTTAATGCCCACTCTGCAACGGCATACAAATAATAATTTTAATATAGTTCAGAAAGACCACTTTCAGTTGCAGATCCCAGAAAAGCCAAAAATAAAAAAATATCAAAAATGTCTTGATTTTTGGTTGAAATTGGCGTCCTGTACTGTTTGTCAAACTCATAGTAGTTTCCAACACAGCTGAATAATTCTGTGATTTCTTTGTTCATTGGTGCATAATCTTCATACAAGCTACAGAAAACTACATCTTTCAGTCTCCCTGTGTCTTGCAGATTAAGAATAGGAAAGCACAATCTGCAAAAATTGTGTTTTGAGCACAAAATGGCAAAAACAAATTATTATAAAAATAAGGAAATAAAAAGTGAACTTCACACAAACCAAAATATAAATTAAATTTAAAATTTATAATGATATCAAAAGTATTTATTATTCAACAAAGTTTCAAAGGTGATTAATAATACATTGTGTAGCATATTTCTATCATTTTGACATTTATTTATGTTATATCTCTTTTGACATTTATTTATGTTATATCTCTTTTGACTTGGCGTATTCAAACTGAGAAGACAACAATCATTCCCAGCTCAACTACATGTTCCTGGTCAATAAAACCAAACATTAATAAACAGAGTGACAGAAACATCGGTTTGCCTTTGTAAATACTTCATGACACTATAACTAATCACACAAAACCATACATTTTTGTCTTGCACTGTTTTCTCAAAGTAAGTTGTGTGTTTGAATGCAATACATCCAGACATTTCCATTTATTCAATGCTGACATCCTACTCAACAGTAAGGGGTTTACTTATTGACAGAAGCTGTATGGTGACCTAACATTTATCTAAGTTCTTGTTCATTTGTATTTCATGGATAATTGTTTAATTGGCAATCCTATCACATCTCCTTTTTTCATGTTGTAAAATCTAACTTGTAAATATGCAATCTTCAAATTATTGTTTTAGACATACTTTTGTTTATTGGAAGGGTTCTTATGCAAATGGACTAACATACTTTACTTGTAGTGGTAAAGATATAACAATCTAGAAGTTTTTTTTTGTATATTTCAGATTAAGAATAACATAGATATTTCTCTGTTTGTCTTTACTATTGTTTTGGAATGTTTATAATATTATTATTTACTGTTGATTGGTAAACCTCTTCATAAATCTTATAGTGTCTATATTAAATTTTCTCATTTTTTCAAAGGTTCCTAGATTAACTGTCTGATACATATGATCATTTATATACTAAAGTATGTGTCTTTAAGACATATATGCCAAGTCTTAAACAAACCATGAAAAATACTATAAATTAGGTCATTATGATCCATATGTTCAATATTTATAAAAATAAGCAATAACAGTGGAATAACTGAATGAATGTCTATAATTCAGACAAGAATAGGAATTAAAACCAAAGTTCCAAAAGCATGAAATACTTGTGTATGGTGATGGCAATGCTAAAAAATTATGTAACTATAAAATAGACTTGTACAGTGAACTACACAAATCTGAAATATAGACCTAAACTTTTAAATAGTCATTTAAGCAACATTATCTTAATGTCATAATGACTTAAATGTTACTGAATTACAATGAAGTAAAATTGAGAAAAGAAATGGGGAAGGTGTCAAAGCGACAAAGTGTTTAAATGTCATGAATTACAAGGTAACATTTTATGTCTGAATTACAATGTAGTGTTTACATGTCATGAATTACAATGTAGTGTTTATATGTCATGAATTACAATGTAGTGTTTATATGTCATGAATTACAATTTAGTGTTTACATGTCATGAATTACAATGTATTTTTTTAAGTCTGAACTACAATTTAGTGTTTTTATGTCATAAATTACAATTTAGTGTTTTTATGTCATATATTACAATGTAGTGTTTATATGACATATTATACTATGATGAAGTTTCAATATATCATGAATATCAATGTATCTATTTCTTGTGTGTGTATGCATGTATGTATAAGTCTTCATATGTCATGGAGAGATGAAAATCAAACAATATCAAAAGCAGTACACTTATTCATATTCTCTTGTGAAAAAAAAACTGAAGAGGAAAACGGTTGTAACTGAAAGTGTTCATGCAAGTCTAGGGATGAACAAAATTAAAATTGTTTGGAGGCAGACAAAGTAAATGATTAGATTATACAGATATATATGTATATAACTATCAAATCTGTCACAACAAACCATGACAACTTATACAACACAATTATATCAAACCATTACAACTTGTTAGCTTCAAAAATTCTACAATTTCAAATGATTGACCATTTACTTTAAAATTCTAATGACCATATATTATCATTCAATGTAAAATTAGGTCGAAAATTTTGGTTTATAGTATATTTTTTTCTTGGCTCTTAACACACATGCTTTCAATAATTCTGAGAAGTTGTCAATGATTTGAAGACACATTTAATAGGGAGGGAATGTTTTGTACATGATGCCTGCATTGGACCATTGGTTATCTTGGGTTTGTTTTGTATAAGTTCTTCTCCAGACATAGTATCACTGGAACTGCTGTCATCATCTACATAAAAAAGACAAGATTTTCTCCAGTTTCTACCTGTAAACTCAATATATTATCTACGTTATATCATGTTATATTTGTGCAACTTTTCATTTCTATAAAAAAATTGGATCTATTTTCTTGGATTTTTTTTATTCATAATCATAATGGTACTCGATTTTTTTTAACATTATTTAAAGAGGACACCTCACTTATATAGCAATTATAAGATTTACACAAAATATTCTATGGATAAACAGTAATAGTCCTACTAGTAAAGCCCAAGTAATTCATTTGTCAACATTTGCCATTTATCTTTAAAAGTGTGATTTAGGGGTCTTGTAAAAGAAAGACTATTTGTACAAAAAGTTAACAAATATTTATACAGACACAAATAACTACAAAGGACAAGCACCAAAATTGTGCAAGGTCAACACATTGTGCAGTTAACAATACAATATGAAAACTTTTGTTTAAAAGACAAATATTAACACTAATACAACAAATGGTCAAGACTACTGTAAGAGCACTGTATCAGTTTAGTATAGGGAAAACTTACACAAATTATTTGGCCTCTTATTTTATGGTCTTTATAAGAAAATATAATTAGAAATAGCAACTTGTTCAAATCCTAAATATATATTGTTTTCAAAGACAGTAAAAATTATTTATTGACAAAAAATCCCATCTCAAAGAAACTTACGTATGGTGAAGATACCTTGTTATTTTGACAATGGTAAGTCATTTTTTTCAACTATACATCCATACAAGAACTTATTACAAGCCTAATATACTGATATGTAAGGTCTAGGCTGCTATTAATTAAGGCCAACTTGAATAGGTGTCTTTAAATTAGTAACAAACAAGATTTTTTAAGTGCTGCCCCTCCTTCAGATTCGTTCCCTGCTCAATACCAAAGAGTTGATAAGACTGCCGTATATCAGAACGTTGTTAATCCAACAAAAGATAATCAAAATTGAAATCTAATTTTGTTTCTAATAGATATAACATTTATATGTGATAAAAGTTCTAACAAATATATAATAATATGTGTGAAAGTATGAAAAAATATATAATGAAATACATATTATGTAAATATACCAACCATTGAGGGGTCCCTCTTCCCCATCTACATTTCCCACAACACCACTGACATCAAACACTATCTCAAGGTCATCATTTTGTTCCTGTTGACCTTTCATAAACAACTCTAAACTTCCTAAATAATGAAAAATGTCCAAGTCTAATTAAAGTACTTACAAATAAGAACAAAGAACAGTAAATAAACAATTTAGCTATAAAATAGAAGGTATATCAATAATAATAACACTACCGACGTGTGAGGGCTTTATAGTCAGTGACTAAGTCAACATGTTTATGGATTACAGATTACTAGTAAAAAAAATCCTGTAACCTGTACATAGAGTTTCAATCAAAATCTGTGTTCTTAAACATATATATCATTTTATGGAGGGGTATTGTCTCAGGACCAAATTTCCCTTGCCTGGTGGTTTGAAAATTTCACAGTCCCTCGACTGATATTTTTCATAAGTACCCTTAATAACTTGATATATCTGTTCAAGATACTTTTAATTCTTTATTTATTTAAAGAGGATTGCCAACAGCCAGAGGCTACGCGTGGATCTCCTCAACATAGATATATACAGATTCACAATTATCAAAGTTTTGAATACAAACATGTTAAACACAAGACAAGACAATATGTACAGGACAAGACATACAAATACTACACACCCATCCAATCACTCGCTCATTCTTACTCACATGCACACGAATTAACAAACATGTATGATTCAGTAATTTAAAATAGTGATTATGGAAAGACAATTTTGAGCACAATCAGGTCAAAAAAGTTCAAGATACTTTGGAATTTCTTTTTATATATTTGCTTTTGGTAAAAGACTTAAGCACATTGCATTAATTTAAGATTGTTCATTATACCATTATAATAAATGCTTATATATAGCAATGATTAGTACTTACTTTTCTCTACTTCTGGTTTGAGCCTTTTATTTTTGATGAGTATTCTTTGTTGCAGCTGATTGGGTGGTGGAAGGTACATGCCAGGTTCAAGCTTAATTATAAAACAAATATAATGTGTATATGATGAACTTTGGTGAAAAAAAAGCATTATTAAATAAACAATTAAAAGGGAATTTTTTTTTCCAAAATAACAACATGAATTCAGACCAACTTATCATTGTGGTATCTTTTTTATTCATTGATAGCTATAGGCTATAATAGCAAATGATCTTTAGACCTTCCATTCATTTTCCCTTATTCCTTCCAAGTTAAAATCAAATTGGTCGATCAAAATTAAAGATTATTTCTTGTGCTTAGTTTTTCATTCAATCAGAACAAAATAGGGAATATCTATTCACAAACTAATATTTCCACTCACTGGTATTAATTCTAGGGGTCTTTTCAACAAAAGGTCGCCTAAAATATCTTCACAATATTTGGCCATTTTATATTGCTGAGCTTTACTGAAATAGAAAAAAAACATATTAAAAAGTAAATATCATGTGATGTTTAAACAGTTAATGCTTGATTTGTTAACAAGAGGCTATCAAGAGTCTGAATTGCTCACCTAAATTTTTTGGCATTTATCTTTCGTTAAGAGTTTGTGTCCAATTTAATCGTAGTTTGTTGTTTTGGTTAGATTTAGCTGCGGAACCGTAGCTCATAGGTCCTTATGTTATTTTTTTACTATTAGCGGACCATAGAGCTACAGACTTTTCCTATTTCAAAACTTGCGGAATTGCGACCCAGGTTCAGGTCGCATTTATTTCCCCAAAAAATATTCTTTATAATGTTTGCTAAGCTTGTTAATATATCTAGTTCGTTTCGTTATATATTTTTCTAGGATATGACGTACCTATTTATGTTTGAATATTCATTTCCTTAACACTATTATCTTATTATTGCCATTTGTATACATTCTCCGCCTATTTTGTTCGGCCATTGAATCTAGTGTTGACGTCACGAAAATCAAGATGTCATGAAAATAAAATAAAAGACAGCGTAAACAATCTGACATGTGTTTTCGTATAAGAGTTATCTTTTCTTGATTTTCGTGACGTCACCACGAGATTCAATATGGCCGAACAAAATAGGCGGAGAATGTATACAAATGGAAATAATTAGATAATAGTGTTAAGGAAATGAATATTCAAACATAAATAGGTACGATATATCCTAGAAAAATATCTAACGAAACAAACTAGATATATTGACAAGCTTGGCAAACATTATAAAGAATATTTTTTGGGGAAATAAGTGCGACCTGAACCTGGGTCGCAATTCCGCAAGTTTTGAAATAGGAAAAATCCGTAGCTCTATGGTCCGCAAATAGTCAAAAAATAACATAAGGACCTATGAGCTACGGTTCCGCAGCTAGGTTAGATTTAGCATATTAAAGAACCTAAAAATTAAATTTTGATGAAATCGAACAAAGTTTAATTTTAATTTTTGAGATCTTACTTTACAGTTTATCTTGATCATTAATAATACTCAAGATGATAACCAAAAACTGCAAGATTTCCTTAAAATTACCAATTTAGTGGCAGCAACCCAACAATGGTTTATTAGATACATCTGAAAATTTCAGGGCTGTAAGAACTAGACCTAATAAACACTTTTATCCCATGTCTGTTTTTCTCTAAATACTTTGGGTTTTGAGATATAAGCCAAAATCTGCATTTTACCTCTATGTTCTATTTTTAGCCATGGTGACCATGTTTTGGACGAAACAGAAAATAAAACACAAACTTTATTCTAGACACTCTAAGGATCATTCAGCTTTAGTTTGGTTTGAATTGGTTCTATGGTTTCAGAAAAGAAGATTGTTTAAAGTTAGAAAACATGATACACAAATTGTGTAAAATTGTCCTTAAAGGACAATAACTCTTTGAGGGGTCAATTGAAAATTTTGGTCATATGAACTTATTTGTAGATCTTAATGCTTTGCTGAACATATTTGCTGTTTACAGTTTAACTTTATCATCAATACTATTCAAGATAAGAACTAAAAACTGCAAAATTTTCTTAAAATTACCAATTTAGTGACAGCAACCCAACAATAGGTTATCAGATTCATCTAAAAATTTCAGGGCTGATAGAACTTAACCTTAAAAACACTCAAACCCAATGTCAGATTTGCTCTTACTGCTTTGGTTTTTGAGATATAAGCCAAAAACTGCATTTTACTCCTATGTTCTATATTTAGCCATGACTGCCATGTCTTTTGACGAAACAGACAATAAAACACAAACTTTATTCTAGATACCCTAAGGATCATTCAGCTTCAGTTTGGTTGGAATTGGTTCCGTAGTTTCAAAGGAGAAGATGTTTGAAATAGTTTACACCAGACGGACGACGACGGACACCAAGTGATGGCTGAAGCTCACAGTTCCTTCGAATACAATTTTCAAATTATTTTGATTTCATTTTTACAAGGAGTTGTGGAAAAGTGTTTTTCTTGTTGAAATAACAAGTAAAGAAATACCATTTATGATTAATTTATTGATAGAATGCAAAATTTTTCTCCATAATGTGAAATATATGTTATTCAATTTTTATCTTAATGCAACTGTAAATGCAATTATACCTGCAGTGATTTTCAAAAGATAATATAACAGGCATCTGTGATGTTACAAATGCTGTTTCTTTGATTGCTTGTATAACATCCTGAAAATGAAAATATACTATTATAACTTCAAATACTTATTTCAATCTGTTCATATATGAAATATAATTATGTCTATAAATATTACTCTTATGTTTTGCAGCCCCTTATGTGGACAAGGTGGCATTTCCTTAGTCCATTTCTGTGTGTGTAACATTTTAATGTTGTTTCGTGGTTCTCCTCTTATATTTAATGCTTTTCCCTCAGTTTTAGTTTGTTACCCCAATTTTTATTTTTTGGCCATAGATTTACGATTTTTGAACAGCGGTATACTACTGTTGCCTTTATTTTCTAAAACTATATATAATTTGACATCATGAATGAAAGAAAGAATTTTTGCAAATGTTGTAAGTTATTTCATATATTTGCTATAAAGAAACAAATTTAATTCCAATAATTGTAGATAGATTTAATTCACAAATTTTTCTTAAAATCTGGAACCTAACAATATTTGTCTTTTGTTATATTTATTTATTATACTTCACGTTAAAATGCCATGCTTGGATTGGCTAATATGAGGGTGCTAATTTACTCTATCAAATGGTTGAGCGGGTGACAATTTTTTTTAATGTCACCCTCTCGGTTAGACCAATCAAAAATCGGTAATTTAAACATCAATGCATTGAATTTACATCAAGTTATTAAAGACAACACTTAAAGTTCTAATTTACTATACAAATAAGCGTGGAACAACTCAAACTTATTTCTTTTACAATTGTTGGAAAAACATATTTAACTTGTTAATATATTTTTCCTTTAAAACCTATAAATCCTTATGTGTCATGCTTATTGTTGATATTTTATTCGCATCCATTCACCACGGATAGGTTTCAAAAGGTGATGTACATTTCATCATGTTCATTTGATGTCTATTTCTCGGCCAGATATGAGGCCTTTTGAAAGGGGGGTTTTCCCCAAAATTAAAATCAAATAGATAACAATATCAAAATAACAACAATTGAAAAGATTTTTTTTTCTAGAGAGCAGATCTTTTTCCCTGTTTTGGGCCGAATCCTTATCGTTGATATGTCAAGTCAATGCACTACTATTGTCTCAAAAAACCAGTTGTTGGCATGACACAGATTATGTTCTTCTCATATATGTTATGATGGTATGATACTAAACCCCTCACAGGAAGGATTGTGTCTGATGTTCATATGATGAAATCATAATCTTTCAGTCAGTTTAATTGAAGTCTGAAGCTGGCATGTCAGTTAACTGCTAGTAGTCGGTTGTTATTTATGTATTATTGTCATTTTGGTTATTTTCTTTGGTTACATCTTCTGACATCAGACTCGGACTTCTCTTGAACTGAATTTTAATGTGCGTATTGTTATGCGTTTACTTTTCTACACTGGCTAGAGGTATAGGGGGAGGGTTGAGATCTAACAAACATGTTTAACCCCGCCGCATTTTTGCGCCTGTCCCAAGTCAGGAGCCTCTGGCCTTTGTGAGTCTTGTATTATTTTAATTTTAGTTTCTTGTGTACAATTTGGAAATTAGTTCATTATCACTGAACTAGTATATATTTGTTATGGGGCTTGCTGAAGGACACCTTTGGGTGCAGGAATTTCTCGCTACATTGAAGACCTGTTGGTGACCTTCTCCTGTTGTTTTTTTTTTCTATGGTCGGGTTGTTGTCTCTTTGACACATTCCCCATTTCCATTCTCAATTTTATCTATTTACTTCACTTCTGTTGATTTTCCTAATACCCTTAATGCTGTTAAGAACGTCACTAAAATACTTTGAAATATAATTCAACTGTTAAAGACAATAATAGTAGCACATTCAGTACAATGAATTAAAAACACATAGCTGAGAGGGTGATAGAGCAGATCGGTTGACAATGTTTTTTCGGGTACCAATCTGCTCTATCCCCCTCTCAGCTATGTGTTATTTATACAATATTATTTGTCCTTCAAAGATTTTGTTTTCATGTTACATCTTTAAATAGTCTCTGTCTGACGAATCCACCAATTTTCAAGACTGCACAAATTCAAGATTTACCTACTCTATAGACAATTGTCTGCTGTTGAAAACTATGTTAAAGATAACATAGAATAATGTGCAAGCAATAAAAATGTAAAAAGGGTTGAGTGAAATTGTGTGTCTTGCATTGGATTCTGTTCACATTTTATAAAATTTCATGAAAGTTTGACAAAGTTTTTTAAGTTAAGCCACTGGCGATACCTAAATTTTCTGTCTTGGCCAACTTAGTCCATGCATACATAAATAAAGCACATTTATTGCAGTTATACCTTAAACAGTATATCTGTACACATAGCTTTTCCATGAGTGATGATTGGTTCCTGGTCTTCTCTGGTTCCATCCCAACAGTCCAATTCTACACATCTAAATACACATTATATTACTACTTAAATACCAATAAAAAGCAGGAAAATTAGTTATATTATTCTATCTCTTGGTAGCTTGCAGTTAAATCATTTCTTGTGCAAGTTAAGCTCAACCTCAGTATATTTTACACAAAGTTAACAAATTTCTTGGGCGGTTATATAATTACAAGACATTTTCTTATTATTACTTAGCTTTGAAGATATATTTCAGTAGCTTTGAAGATATAATTCAGTAGCTTTGAAGATATATTTCAGTAGCTTTGAAGATAAATTTCAGTAGCTTTGAAGATAGATTTCAGTAGCTTTGAAGATATATTTCAGTAGCTTTGAAGACAGCTTTCAGTAGGTTTGAAGATAGATTTCAGTAGCTTTGAAGATAGATTTCAGTAGCTTTGAAGATATATTTCAGTAGATTTGAAGACAGATTTCAGTAGCTTTGAAGACAGCTTTCAGTAGCTTTGAAGATAGATTTCAGTAGCTTTGAAGATATATTTCAGTAGCTTTGAAGATAGATTTCAGTAGCTTTGAAGACAGCTTTCAGTAGCTTTGAAGATAGATTTCAGTAGCTTTGAAGATAGATTTCAGATTATGATATATCTACCCTACATCATTTTCTGCACATTCAAAGATTAAGAAAAGATTATGTTTTCCTACCTGCAACCAGCCAATAAGGTCTGTCTATACATTTCTACAGAAGACCTGCCACCAAACTGACGTCCACTTAAGTATGTATTATGTGATGAGTTTATATAATAATGTGATAATGGCTGATCCATATCCATATATATGTCTAATCTATCAAGGAATACAGGAGCATTTTCATCGGACATTAAATAGCGACAAAAACCATCTAGACTTAACCATTCTGAAATCAAATGAATAAAAACATTTAAATTCTGATATTCTTAAGTTTACTACACACTAGTAGCAAAATTATATGTAAATAAACGACACTGAAATACTAAAAAATATTTTCTTCTTTTAGAAAAAAACAAGAATGTGTCCCAAGTACACGAATTCCCCACTTGCACTATCATTTTCCATGTTCAGTGGACCGTGAAATTGGGGTAAAACTCTAATTTGGCATTAAAATTAGAAAGATCATATCATAGGGAACATGTGTACCAAGTTTGAAGTCGATTGGACTTCAACTTCATCAAAAACTACCTTGACCAAAAACTTTAACCTGAAGCGGGAAAGACGGACGGACGAACAGACGAACGGACGAATGGACGAACGGACGCACAGACCAGAAAACATAATGCCCTCCTACTATCGTAGGTGGGGCATAAAAATAGTTCAGAAAGATCTACTTATTTCCATTGTTTGTTGTTAAACCAGAATTGTAGTTCATTGTTGGTCCATCAGGATTATGAATTTGGTCATTTGTCAATAAGAAGCAGAGCTATGCGAACACAAGTTGTTTAAATATAGATATTTTTGAAAATATGCCATGCTCAGGATTTTCAACATCTTGAAAACCTAAGAATTTATAGAAATATAAACTTTAGTATTTCAGTTCTATTTTTTTTAATTATTTTTTTTTTTTTTAATGTATACTTGTATAAAACACGGAACAATGTTTTTAACAAAATAGTATATTTTCTTGTTAAATATTGTCTTTTTGCCCCTCCATCAGGAGCAGCATTAGTTACATTTCTATTTTTCACCATAAAGTATAGGTACAACCTACAGCCTTTGTACATAAGTTCTACTCATATTTCATATAAAAAGTAAAATCACAAAAGTACTGAACTCTGAGGAAAATTCAAAAAGAAGTCCCTAATCAAAAAACAAAATCAAAATCTCAAACACATCAAACGAATGGATAACTACTGTCTTATTCCTGGCTTGGAACAGGCATTATCTGACATAGAAAATGGTGGATTAAACCTGGTTCTAAAGCTAGTTAAACCTCTCACTTGTATGACAGTCGCATCAAATTTCATCATATTGTCAACAATGTGTTTCAATCAAATACACCATGAAGTTTTTAATTAGATTTTGTGTAATCATTTGTAAAATTGTTTTAAAGCAAATTGTACATGCAACTTTTTATTAGTAATAACAGCAATGGGTCTTTTTAAATAGAAGTAATATGTATGAGGGTAGGTATGCCTTTATGGTAAGGGGTCAAAAAATCATTTTTCTAACTACCATTAGATCACAAAATATGATGTAATGCATCAAGTATACCTTGTTTTATATAGTCCAGATCCTTTTCGTATGTATTTATTATTTGTAAAACCCGTTTTCTATTGTAGTAAGGAAAAAGAATCTCATTCAATCTTGGATCTCTTTGTCTCTGGAATAAAAATATTAAATATACTCTAAGTCAGCTGAACTATTTGATCTGCTGATAAATTACATATGTTTGTATCAGAAAGAATACATTTCTGTGACATGAACCCATGATATTCCAATTTCAAACTAGTATTCACAGTATTTAATTAATACAGGACTGTTTTAAAAGTCTAGTTCCATGTCCCAACCAGATGCTCCGCAGGGCGCAGCTCTATACGACCGCAGAGGTTGAACCCTGAACGGTTGGGGCAAGTATGGACACAATATTCAAGCTGGATTCAGCTCTAAATTTGGATTGTGATTAAATAGTTGACACAGCATAGGTTTCTGACACAGAATGAATGTGGTCTAATGAACTTTCAAAAAAAAAATTGCCTTTGAGCAATTCACTATGCTGTTGAATATTAATCCTCTCAAAAAAAGAAATTTTCTTTTTATTTATGAAATCTGAAATGAAAAAAATTGACCCCCCAATTTTTTTTTCACATCCCCCTTTCCCTTATTTCAAAACTGATCTCAATTCAAATTTCTAATGAAGTTTGCAACAATAACTTCTCATTTAAATACATCATAAAATATTAAAATGTAAAAAAAGTGCTTGTTATCACTGAATGGTAAAGATTGTTTGAATCTATCAGTTGGTAGTAAAAGTGAATATACATTGTATATTGTATAAAACAATGATTTAAGTTGATTCAACTACTATTCTGGACAAAGAAAGATAACTCCAATTGAAATTTCTTGCTATTGCACAATATTGCGCAATTAGATATTTCTTGCTATTGTGCAAAACTGTGCAATTGAAAATATTTGCTATTGCACAATACTGTGCAATTGAAGATTTCTTGCTATTGCACAATACTGTGCAATTGAAGATTTCTTGCTTTAGCTGAATACTGTGCAATTGAAAATTTCTTGCTATTGCACAATACTTAATATAATAATTTTGGATCCTGATATATATTTGGACCAACTTGAAAACCGGGCCCATAATCAAAAATCTAAGTACATGTTTAGATTCAGCATATCAAAGAGGCCCAAGAATTCAATTTTTGTTAAAATCAAACTTAGTTTAATTTTGGACCCTTTGGACTTTAATGTAGACCAATTTTAAACGGGACCAAAAATTAAGAATCTACATACACAGTTAGATTTGGCATATCAAAAAACCCCAATTATTCAATTTTTGATGAAATCAAACAAAGTTTAATTGTGGACCCCATTTGGACCAACTTGAAAACTGGGCCAATTATAAAAAATCTAAGTACATTTTTAGATTCAGCATATCAAAGATCCCCAAGGATTCAATTTTTGTTAAAATCAAACTAAAGTTTAATTTTGGACCCTTTGGACCTTAATGTAGACCAATTTGAAAACGGGATCAAAAATTAAGAATCTACATACACAGTAAGATTTGGCATATCAAAGAACCCCAATTATTCAATTTTTGATGAAATCAAACAAAGTTTAATTTTGGACCCTTTGGGCCCTTTATTCCTAAACTGTTGGGACCAAAACTCCCAAAATCAATACCAACCTTTCTTTTATGGTCATAAACCTTGTGTCAAAATTTCATAGATTTCTATTTACTTAAACTTAAGTTATTGTGCGAAAACCAAGAAAAATGCTTATTTGGGTCCCTTTTCGGCCCCTAATTCCTAAACTGTTGGGACCTAAACTCCCAAAATCAATACCAACCTTCCTTTTGTGGTCATAAACATTGTGTTTAAATTTCATTGATTTCTATTTACTTAAACTAAATTTATTGTGCGAAAATCAAGAATAATGCTTATTTGGCCCCTTTTTTTGGCCCCTTATTCCTAAACTGTTGAAACCAAAACTTCCAAAATCAATCCCAACCTTTCTTTTGTGGTCATAAACCTTGTGTCAAAATTTCATAGATTTCTATTAACTTAAACTAAAGTTATAGTGCGAAAACCAAGAAAATGCTTATTTGGGCCCTTTTTGGCCCCTAATTCCTAAAATGTTGGGACCAAAATTCCCAAAATCAATCCCAACCTTCCTTTTGTGGTCATAAACCTTGTGTTAAAATTTCATAGATTTCTATTCACTTTTACTAAAGTTAGAGTATGAAAACTAAAAGTATTCGGACGACGACGACGACGCCAAAGTGATAGCAATATACGACGAAATTTTTTTCAAATTTTGCAGTCGTATAAAAATTGAAAATGACTGAACACATAGCAATTTTCATATCTGACTTTGTATATATTTCATCATTTTGATCTGAGATGTAAAATACAGAAAGTGAGAGCAAAATAAAATTTAAGACAGGCTATGGTTGACTTCTGTATTTGTATAAGAAACCATAATTGCCAATAATTAGCCAAGATGACAGATTAACAACTACAATAAATATGTCGCATAAAAATAACTAGATTTATAGTGCAAGATACACAATTCTTCCATCATATTACAATAGAAGATTTTTCTATAAGATTTCAGGAAATTATTACATAAATTTCAACTAAAATGGTTTTACATTATTTTGAGACTTACATCATTAAAGAAAGGTACAAGCTGAGGAATGGTCAGATAGGTTCTGTTTGTTCCACCATTTCTACAAGTAACAATTATATAATACACAAATACTGATTTATCATTTAGATTAAAAGAACATGTCATCATAAGCTACATGAAAATGATCAGTTATCAAGTGTGCAGATTTCTAAACTGACTGTTTTATGTATTTATAATTTCTGTTAATTGTGCCACATTTTCATTCTGAACTTCAAGCTACCTCATTGAAGAAATGACTCAAAGATTAGTATAATACAATGTATTTTGATATAGATAAAAAACATATTTTGTAGGGCCTTGGTGGAAGAAGGGTCTAAGTAGTCAAACTACTGCATTACTTGCAAGTCAACACTGACGTTGTGAGAATAAATTCGTCACAGGTCAGAAGTACTCCAACCTTAATTGACTAGGATTGTCAGTTTTCCTGCTGAAGGTCATGGTCAACATGGGCGTTGTGAGTATAAATCCCTAACAGGGCAGATGTACTCCAACCTTAATTGACTAGGATTGTCAGTTTTCCTACCAAAGGTCATGGTCAACACTGACGTTGTGAGTATAAATCCCTCACAAGGCAGGTGTACTCCAACCTTAATTGACTAGGATTGGCAGTTTTCCTACTGAAGGTCATGGTCAACACTGACGTTGTGAGTATAAATCCCTCACAGGGCAGGGGAACTCCAACCTTAATTAACTAGGATTGTCAGTTTTTCTACCAAAGGTCATGGTCAACACTGACATTGTGAGTATAAATCCCTCACAGGGCTGGTGTACTCCAACCTAAATTGACTAGGATTGTCAGTTTTCCTACCAAAGGTCATGGTCAACACTGACGTTGTGAGTATAAATCCCTCACAGGGCAGGTGTTCTCCAACCTTAATTGACTAGGATTGTCAGTTTTCCTACCAAAGGTCATGGTCAACACTGACGTTGTGAGTATAAATCCCTCACAGGGCAGGGAAACTCCAACCGTAATTCACTAGGATTGTCAGTTTTTCTACCAAAGGTCATGGTCAACACTGACATTGTGAGTATAAATCCCTCACAGGGCTGGTGTACTCCAACCTTAATTGACTAGGATTGTCAGTTTTCCTACCAAAGGTCATGGTCAACACTGACATTGTGAGTATAAATCCCTCACAGGGCAGATGTACTCAAACCTTAATTGACTAGAATTGTCAGTTCTTCTACCAAAGGTCATGGTCAACACTGACGTTGTGAGTATAAATCCATCACAGGGCAGGGGAACTCCAACCTCTATTGACTAGGATTGTTAGTTGTCCTACTGAAGGTCACGGTCAACACTGACATTGTGAGTATAAATCCCTCACAGGGCAGGTGAACTCCAACCTTAATTGACTAGGATTGTCAGTTTTTCTACCAAAGGTCATGGTCAACACTGACGTTGTGAGTATAAATCCCTCACAGGGCAGGTGTACTCCAACCTTTATTGACTAGGATTGTCAGTTTTCCTACTGAAGGTCATGGTCAACACTGACGTTGTGAGTATAAATCCCTCACAGGTCAGGTGTACTCCAACCTTAATTGACTAGGATTGTCAGTTATTCTACCAAAGGTCATGGTCAACACTGACGTTGTGAGTATAAATCCCTCACAGGGCAGGTGTACTCCAAGTTTAATTGACTAGGATTGTCAGTTTTCCTACTGAAGGTCATGGTCAACACTGACTTTGTGAGTATAAACCCCTCACAGGGCAGGTGTACTCCAACCTTAATTGACTAGGATTGTCAGTTTTCCTACTGAAGGTCTTGGTCAACACTGACATTGTGAGTATAAATCCCTCACAGGGTTGGTGTACTCCAACCTTAATTGACTAGGATTGTCAGTTTTCCTACCGAAGGTCTTGGTCAACACTGACATTGTGAGTATAAATCCCTCACAGGGCAGGGGAACTCCAACCTTAATTGACTAGGATTGTCAGTTTTCCTACGGAAGGTCTTGGTCAACACTGACGTTATGAGTATAAATCCCTCACAGGGCAGGTGTACTCCAACCTTTATTGACTAGGATTGTCAGTTATTCTACCAAAGGTCATGGTCAACACTGACATTGTGAGTATAAATCCCTCACAGGGCAGGGGAACTCCAACCTTAATTGACTAGGATTGTCAGTTTTCCTACGGAAGGTCTTGGTCAACACTGACATTGTGAGTATAAATCCCTCACAGGGCAGGTGTACTCCAACCTTAATTGACTAGGATTGTCAGTTTTCCTACCGATGGTCATGGTCAACACTGACGTTGTGAGTATAAATCCCTCACAGGGCAGGGGAACTCCAACCTTAATTAACTAGGATTGTCAGTTTTTCTACCAAAGGTCATGGTCAACACTGATGTTGTGAGTATTAATCCCTCACAGGGCTGGTGTACTCCAACCTTAATTGACTAGGATTGTCAGTTTTCCTACCAAAGGTCATGGTCAACACTGACATTGTGAGTATAAATCCCTCACAGGGCAGGTGTATTCCAAACTTAATTGACTAGGATTGTCATTTTTCCTACCGATGGTCATGGTCAACACTGACGTTGTGAGTATAAATCCCTCACAGGGCAGGTATACTCCAACCTTTAATGACTAGGATTGTCAGTTTTCCTACTGAAGGTCATGGTCAACACTGACGTTGTGAGTATAAATCCCTCACAGGTCATGTGTACTCCAACCTTAGTTGACTAGGATTGTCAGTTTTCCTTGTGATGGTCATGGTCAACACTGACGTTGTGAGTATAAATCCCTCACAGGGCAGGTGTATTCCAAACTTTATTGACTAGGATTGTCATTTTTCCTACCGATGGTCATGGTCAACACTGACGTTGTGAGTATAAATCCCTCACAGGGCAGGTGTACTCCAACCTTTATTGACTAGGATTGTCAGTTTTCCTACTGAAGGTCATGGTCAACACTGACGTTGTGAGTATAAATCCCTCACAGGTCAGGTGTACTCCAACCTTAATTGCCTAGGATTGTCAGTTATTCTACCAAAGGTCATGGTCAACACTGACGTTGTGAGTATAAATCCCTCACAGGGCAGGTGTACTCCAACCTCTATTGACTAGGATTGTTAGTTGTCCTACCAAAGGTCATGGTCAACACTGACGTTGTGAGTATAAATCCCTCACAGGGCAGGTGTACTCCAAGTTTAATTGACTAGGATTGTCAGTTTTCCTACTGAAGGTCATGGTCAACACTGACTTTGTGAGTATAAACCCCTCACAGGGCAGGTGTACTCCAACCTTAATTGACTAGGATTGTCAGTTTTCCTACCGAAGGTCTTGGTCAACACTGACATTGTGAGTATAAATCCCTCACAGGGCTGGTGTACTCCAACCTTAATTGACTAGGATTGTCAGTTTTCCTAATGAAGGTCTTGGTCAACACTGACATTGTGAGTATAAATCCCTCACAGGGTTGGTGTACTCCAACCTTAATTGACTAGGATTGTCAGTTTTCCTACCAAAGGTCATGGTCAACACTGACATTGTGAGTATAAATCCCTCACAGGGCAGGGGAACTCCAACCTTAATTAACTAGGATTGTCAGTTTTCCTACCGAAGGTCTTGGTCAACACTGACGTTATGAGTATAAATCCCTCTCAGGGCAGGTGTACTCCAACCTTTATTGACTAGGATTGTCAGTTTTCCTACTGAAGGTCATGGTCAACACTGGCGTTGTGAGTATAAATCCCTCACAGGTCAGGTGTACTCCAACCTTAATTGACTAGGATTGTCAGTTATTCTACCAAAGGTCATGGTCAACACTGAAGTTGTGAGTATAAATCCCTCACAGGGCAGGTGTACTCCAACCTTAATTGACTAGGATTGTCAGTTTTCCTACTGAAGGTCTTGGTCAACACTGAAGTTGTGAGTATAAATCCCTCACAGGTCAGGTGTACTCCAACCTCTATTGAAGGATTGTTAGTTGTCCTACCAAAGGTCATGGTCAACACTGACGTTGTGAGTATAAATCCCTCACCGGGCAGGTGTACTCCAACTTTAATTGACTAGGATTGTCAGTTTTCCTACTGAAGGTCATGGTCAACACTGATGTTGTGAGTATAAATCCCTCACAGGTCAGGTGTACTCCAACCTTAATTGACTAGGATTGTCAGTTTTCCTACCGAAGGTCATGGTCAACACTAATGTTGTGAGTATAAATCCCTAACAGGGCAGGTGTACTTCAACCTTAATTGACTAGGATTGTCAGTTTTCCTACTGAAGGTCATGGTCAACACTGACGTTGTGAGTATAAATCCCTCACAGGGCAGGTGTACTCCAACCTTAATTGACTAGGATTGTCAGTTATTCTACCAAAGGTCATGGTCAACACTGACATTGTGAGTATAAATCCCTCACAGGGCAGGTGTACTCCAACCTTAATTGACTAGGATTGTCAGTTGTCCTACCAAAGGTCATGGTCAACACTGACGTTGTGAGTATAAATCCCTCACAGGGCAGGTGTACTCCAACCTTAATTGACTAGGATTGTCAGTTATTCTACCAAAGGTCATGGTCAACACTGACATTGTGAGTATAAATCCCTCACAGGGCAGGTGTACTCCAACCTTAATTGACTAGGATTGTCAGTTTTCCTACTGAAGGTCATGGTCAACACTGACGTTGTGAGTATAAATCCCTCACAGGGCAGGTGTACTCCAACCTTAATTGACTAGGATTGTCAGTTATTCTACCAAAGGTCATGGTCAACACTGACATTGTGAGTATAAATCCCTCACAGGGCAGGTGTACTCCAACCTTAATTGACTAGGATTGTCAGTTGTCCTACCAAAGGTCAGGGTTCATTAATGGCACTCTGGCTTCCTCCGCCAAAAAAAAACAAATTTCCATTAAATAGCACACACACAATAGTATTGAAAGTGGTGTTAAACACTAATTAATCAATTGTATTTTGGAAAAATTCTAAAAAAAACAAAAAAACAAACCTATATATCTTGCTGCTGATATTTTTATGAGAGAGAAGATGATGACAAGGTTTTTAATAATCAATGAGTGTATTCTTACCATTTTACTGCCAAAAAACTTTCTGATGTTTGGGTTATTTTAATCATTGACATGAGAACTATCATGGTAACGTTGTAACTGAAGTTTTATAAGCAAAGATGATTGAATGAAATCTTTTTAATGATTAGCTCATATATTCTTTGTAGTTTAAAAACTTCAGTAATGGTTAAAACAAATACATTTTCTGATACATGAATTGGATTTCAATATGTCTTCTTATTAACAATTATCATTCTTATACTTACAGTTCTTTAAATAAATCTTCAATATCTGTCCTAGGGCATATCTTGTGATAAAATTCATAAAATTTTTCAAAAGTGAAATCAGCAGGTTCTATTTCATCACACTAAAAATAAAATCAAAATGAAAAATAATTAATTTGATCTCATTCTTTGGTTTAGTTTCACTCACATACCTAGCAGCATGCTTTGATTATATAACTAGATATATTATCTGTAAATTTATTTATATCATTATCGATTTTTTAACTCATTTTTTTTAAAGATACATTTTTCTGTATTCTTGCTAGGAATCATTTTAATTTTGTAGGTAATTTAGGTTCCATTTTCTAACTGTGTCTTTCAGCTATGTCAATACAAACAATACTTTGCTAGATTTGTTAATTTATTTTTTATATTACACAGGAAGATACAAAGACAGTGAGAATTAAAGGGAATAAGAATTTGGAATCTACAGTAAGTAATTTGAAGTAGTTTAAATAACTAAATGCATTCTCTTTGTCATTGTTAAAAGAACAAACTACAACATAAATATTGGATACCAAATTAAAAAGTGTAAGACACAGATATCTACAAGAGGGTCCAGAGCGTATATATGGGTTACCAGACACCAATATTGTCTGTCAGCAAAAGATCAGTACAAATGCTTTTACGAAGTCTACGTTAAAAATATGTTCCAATTATTATGTTTTGCATCTGATTCGATTAAAACAATCTTTGATATCGAATGTCAATAAAATATCAACAATAAGTATTACTACAAATGACAAAACCTAAAGCGGTGTTAAATAGGTAAAAATTAAGTACAGAAATTTTCCAGACAAAAAAAAGAATTACCTTGCCTCCTGGCAAACCAAGATCTTTTAAACATTGCATAATCATCTTTTCTGTTCTTCCAGAGGCAAATGTTCTTGTAATGCTGAAAAATATTTGAAGCAACTTATCAAAAAGTGGCAGTAAGAATACTTTATTAGATTAATGGTGTTAAAATCAATCAACATGAGCAGAGTGAAAATATGAGGATTAGTTCAGCTAGACAATGACATAATAAATGTTACATGAAAGGTTCTATAAATAAAAATAAATTCAAAGGCAGCTTCACATTTGGTGAGAATTTTAAAATGGATAAGGATTGCTTTCATTTTGCAATTGTATCTAAAAATTAAATATTGCATTGTATTAAGCATCTATGAATTTGAGATTTCTGTATATTGGCTTAACTACAATTATGGCTGAAGGAAGATAACTTCATTTCTTATTATAACTTTAACAAAGACATTGTTGATATTTTTAGAATCATACACCATGTACTGTACTTACTATTTCCAATACTTATGGCATTTATATGTTCTGTAATCACAAGTTACCTTTCAGGACCAGATTGTATTAACCACCTCATTTAATAGCGTACAAAAATCATTTACTGTCATTTTTAAGCTATCATTAGTATAATATTCATATTGTGATTCATAAGAAGTCTCAAATGATTATCTCTAACCATTATTTTAGAATGAATTTAACGTGATTTCTCAAAATCAGTTGATATTTTTTTATCATCGCAAAGAAAATGTACATTTTATCATTATGCAACAAAAAATACTGTTAACATCATTTGGAAATATTTTTTACCTTTATTCGTCATAAAGATATATACCTCTGTTGCAACCCTCATTTATAAATGGAATTACAATAAGAAATATAAAGGTTGTGACACTTACCTTCTGACTGGAATTTTTCCACTTGGATTCACCATTAAACATAATTTCAGCCAACTGAAAAGGAAACAAATCTTTTAGTATTGATATCTCAGTATCACCGAAATGTTACTTTTCTATTCTTTTCTATTGTTTTGTTACTTTTAATGTGTTTCAAATCTGACACATACTCTGGTCATAATTCCTGTTCACAGATTTGTTTTAAATAAAACTGAGAATGGAAATGGTGAATATCTATTTAAAGTCTATTTTGAAAAAAGTATCAACACCATATAAACCTGTGTGACAGTTTTCCATGAAATTAGTAGTGCTTTCCATGGAGATTAATAGTATAGAAGGAAAACAATGGTAGGTGATTCCTGTTTCTTATAAGCAAGAGTCACAAGATATTATTATTGAAAACATGAGATATCAATTGTGACTTACATTTTCACAACAATCTAAAAACAAGAGGGTAATGCTGAAATGTCTTCCTTAATTTACTGATCAAAATTAATTCATGTTGAAATCTTTGATACAGTTTTGCTACAAGTATCACATAAACAACAAGTAATTATCAATATCAAAGAAGTCAAGGTCAAATACAGTCCATCTAATTACAATCATTAAATATACCAAATAGTAAAATTGAGAAAGGAAATGGGGAATGTGTCAAAGCGACAACAACTCGACCATAGAGCAGACAACAGCCGAAGGCCACGATTGGGTCTTCAATGCAGCGAGAATTCCTGCACCCATAGGTGTCCCTCAACTGGCCCCTAAAAAATATGTACTGAACTAGTACACATTTTAATTTTGGGGCCCGACCAACCTCCGGGTGAAAGATTTATTTGCAGCCTTGAAGACCCTTTGGTTGCCTTGGACTATTATCTTCTCTTTGGTCTTGTTGTTGTCTCTTTGATATATTATCCATTTCGATTCTCAATTTTATAACCACAAAAAAATTTAACATTGACCAATGCACCATTAAAATAATGTCGAGTTCAGATGAACCCTGTTAAACAAAGATGAAAAGGATTCTACAATGACATATACATTTTAGTACCAAATATATTTATCTTAAAACTCATAATGAATGCGACATTAATTCTTAAGTATTGCATTCCAAGCTTATGAAATATGATATACTGTGGGGGAATATTACTCAATGTTAGTATAAAAAGCCTAGTTTATTAAAGCTCAATTGGCTTGGGTGGAAGCAAAGTTTAAGGTGACATGGTATTTTCTTTGACAAATGAGTATGTCTATGCATTTAAAAGAACAATCAATCATTATGCCAGAAATTAGTTCACTTAGGCAAATAAAATGAGAGAATATAACATGAATATCATGGGATTATAACAGACATATATGAAGCTAAGTCAAAGCTGATGTCCCTTGCTAAATATTCAATAAATCTTAACCAGTAGGAAACAGTGATTAACTAATGTCTTTTTCTTTGTGTATTGATTACTCTTTTTGGTCAAATCTTAAGCTAAATTATAAAGAATTTTACAAATGAAAACCGATACTGTTTCCTGAATCAGTTTTATGTAAATAACAACATCAAAATACATAATATTCCATAAGCTTTAATGAACTTGAACTTTAAAGAGTCCTGATAAATTAAATTCTAAACTTTACACAAATACTTAAATTTTGTAAAGACATGTCATTTCAATTTACTGCTTTGAATTCCTTAAAACAAAATAATATTATACAGCAGGAAAATACGACTGACAAATCATTAAAAGTTAAATTTCCCTATAGTAAAGGCAATTCAAATGTCACAGCTTGGTGACAACAGCAAATAAAATCTGTAGAATAATGAAAACATCAAGGAAATGTTCATCCTCTGACATTCTACAGGTTCTGGCAAAGACATGCAACAGGGAAAACTTTATTTAATTATCCATACTATTGTTTACATGATTGTAACACCAAGAGAGTAATGCCAGCTTTGTAAGAATATTATTTACAGTTCTCTATTGAGGAACGTTTGGTATGAATGGAAGGAGAGATTATCTTACTTTATTTGGTATCTAATACTTTTGTTATGGTTTATACTCTTGTTTAATCCATAATTCAGGGTTTTCCGAGCTTTCTCTAAACATCATTTAAATAACACCAAAAAAATACACAGAAAAATTGAGTCATTTGTGGATTAAGTCCATGATCTGTCATTTCAATTTTAAAAGACACTTTCTCTCTGTAAGATTAGTTAAAAAAAAAAGCATAACAAACTTAAATGCAGAAATATGGTACTAGCTACAACAAATTAGTTGGGAAAACCACAAATATTGACATAGTAATATCTACCAAGTGTATGTGAATAGCAAGGTTGGACAGAACATCATTTTATCATCAAACTATAGTACTTACAATATACTAGCTGGGTCATAAAACTAGTTTTTGTGCTCTTATGGTCTTATACCTGAATGTAGGAAGTCCACAATAATAATCTAGAGGCTCTCAAGAGCCTGTGTCGATAACCTGACTTTTTGGAAATCATGTAAAAATAGATAAAAAGCATAACAGATACCCAAATATATTGGTTTAATATTGGCCTAGCAATTTAATAATAAAAAAATCCTGTTTGCCATCTTCAACAGTAAATCTGTAACAACGTAGCAACACTTCATCAGCACCTCATATGGATAATAATGCCATGTTTGGTTTAATTCCATTCAGTGGTTCTCTAAAAGAAGACATTTGTATGTATTTCCCTTAGGGTCCTAATGTTAAACTAAGTCCCCCACTGGGGGCTATCTTGAATGATGGATCAGTTTCAAAGTAACCACATTTGGTCAGCAGCGTATAGGGAACATGTATGCCATGTTTGGTTCCATTCCATTCAGTGGTTATCCTAAAGAAGACATTTGTATGTATTGTCCATCGGGTCCTATGTTAAACGAAGTCCCCCACTGGGGGCACCTTGGATGATGGATGGCCTTCAAAGTAACAATGCTTGGTCAGCAACTCATTAGGAACATTCATACCATGTTTGGTTTTATTCCTTAAGTTCTTCTCTTAAAGAAGTTCAAAATGTAAAAAGTTAACCACAGCAAGAATGGACAACAGCTCACTCAGCCCTTCAGGCCAGGCCTTACGGTCCTAAAACTTTCCAGTCTGTTTTAAGTACTTGTACTCGAAATCAACCAATTAAAACATTGGATTTCATATTTCGACATGATTTTTGTGCTCCAAGCATTTAGCATAGTTTTATTACTTCAACCCCAGGTGATCTAAAAATAAAACCATATAAAGCTTTCATTTTTAACAAGTGAACATTATACTTCAAATTTTTCTACAATGCAATTAACAATGGGAGAAAATAACTCTCAATATATAGTAAAATCATTTGAAATTATTGTTTATTTGTAAAATCACCTGGGAAAAATCATTTCAGTCCTGTTTAACTCCCGTTTTCTATTTTGAAAGGGAATGCATATTGGTTTGGAGTCAGACTCATCAGACATTGTGCTGACATATTGTTTTTCATTGATGACAGGCAATCAGTTCCATTGTAAACACTGACACTAATTAGTTCATTCACAGAGGAATACAAAATTAAGTGACCATTTTTATATACTGACGTTATAAAGTTTATTTTTGTTAGATTTAACGCTGGATGTTTATAGTGAACTGATTTATAAGGCTATATTTTGACTGTGCTTACCTATACTTCACTGAATTTTTCTATTGAAGAAAAATATTATTCAAGTATTTAAAATAAATTGGGAATGAGTCCTTGGGACACAGATAATGCCCCTGTTAGCATATCATATAAAGTTATAAAGGGACATTAATAAAGAATGTTAAAAGAAACTCTACCCAAATTTGTATTTTATCTAAGTTTTGTAGTAATAAGTATTGTATATAAGTTGCATCCCATTTGGTTGAGGCAAACTTAAGTTAGAGAATGGAAATGAAATATTCAGCAATTTTTCTATTTGTAAAGGGGCATAACTCTGGAACAGTAAAAACAAAACCACTATATTTAAAACTTAATCTGTATTTTGTGGTAATAGGCATTGTACATAACTTTCAAAACATTTAGTTGAGACAAGTTAGAGAACGGAAACCAACATTTGGTTCAGGCAAGTTAGAGAACGGAAACCAACATTGGGAAGTACTGATGTATGATTAGATGGATTGAAAGAGTAAAGATGGACGAGGGTAAAACTTAATGCCCCCTCAGCTATGGCAGGAGCATAGAATAGTTAAATATGTCTTATACATGTATTATTGATTAACTTATTTTTATATAAAACATGTATACATGTACTTTCCTTTTATAGTTATTCCTTTATCTTCAGAAATGTATTGCTATTGAGATCAATCTTCCCCTAATATAATTTCATAGACAGTTTTTCCCTATGCAAAGACTATTAAAATGAGACCCATGGTTAGAAATGTGGCAACCAAACAGAGAATGTGGAGGTAAAAAACAGCATGAGAGCAAATGGGTAACAAACACAGAAGTCAGTGCTAATGATTCGAAAAGAAAAAAAATAATACACTTAATCATTAAACAGCTGTTATGACAAAGTTTAATTAACAAATGGAAACTCATGGAAATTATAGCAAAAATATATATATATCTATATCTTGTAAATTATTTTTCACCTGCTTCCTGATTCTCTGTTGATTGTTTATCAACTTCAAGGTAACCATCAGTGGACTTTGTCACCAAAACCCTTTAGTTAATTAGCAGTAATTTTGTTATCATCATTTCCCTAATTAAATTAAACTTTGTTGATTATATGTTATGGCTTTGTAATAAATTTAAGAAAATCTTAGTTTAATGCATATAAGCATGCATTGGTTCAATAATTTTATTAACATTATTATCACCAGAAACTTGTTTCAAATGACCTTTATTAACATATCGCTATAGGAATCTTCATGTGATATCAATCACAAAAGCAAGTACTTAAAAGTGTTTTGTATAATAATAAGCAGTGGGGGATCCAGAACTTTTCATAAGGGGGGCCAGCTGACTGACCTAAGGGGAGGGGCCTGCTCTAGTCATGCTTCAGTGATTCCCTAAATAATCAACCAAAGTTTTCCAACGAAAGGGGGGCCCAAGCCCCCAGGACCCCTGGATCCGCCTTTGATAAGTTAACATTTAAACAGGGTATATGTTCCAGAGATACTGAAACATGAATAAGTAGCACAGTCTCCTCTTCCCTAAACTGATATTAAGGGCTGCTTATAGAAATGTTGACATAAATCAATTGTCTACTGAAAGGTATTTCTTAATGCTGCAACTGTATACCAACGGTACCAAAAGAGTATGAAAATATTAATAAACTTGTTACATATTTTGTTTTATTCAACTTAAAGATAGGCTCTCTCACACATAGAAAGTTAACTGTATTTTTTTACATTCAGTAATGCCTTCTGTTCATATGCTGTTATTCACATTAAAATTGAGAACTTAAAAAAACAGCAGATCTTTGAAAGTCAGATTTCAATTATCAATGCTTTTCCTCATAATGTTCCTTCATGTCTGTTTATTTTTCTGAAGAGAAGCAGGTAAATAATGTCTGTGGTTTCTAATCAGACTTTACTAATCTGAGTTCAATCAAAAGAAAGAAGTCAATTATTCTGATCATTTTACATACATCAATCATTAAGGTCAACTTTTCTCTATCTATAGGTTCCCATCAACAGCAGATTGAAATCTTTCTTTTATTTACCAAACATTGTCAACAGAATAGTAGGAAATTCAATTAGAAAAACATTCTCCCAATTAAATAACACTGGCCACACCAATCTATTTTTCTTCTCAGAATAATATTGTGTACGAACTTTATGTCTTTCATGATCACAAAAAATCATTAATTCTAAAAAGGTTAATTTAAGCAGCAAGGGTGTTCATGCAGCAAATAGTATTGATTAGTGCCTTGGTGCCTTGATATCTGATGGTACAGTATCAGTGTGACTTTTATATATCCCTAGGGATAAAAATGTAAGCTACACTTAAAGGAGAAACTATTACAAAATACCATTTACTACAGACAATCTAATGAAATGTGTATTAATCAATTGTACTTGTTATCATATTTGATACTGTTCCCAATCTTAAATGAAAGTGTAAGAATTCATTATATATCTTACAAGTTCATTGTCCGTTTACAGAGAAGAAATACTTGTCTAAAATGTTCTAATCATCTGACCAGCATTTACAATCACTTCATTTAAACTCTGGTGGATAATTGTTTAATTGACAATCATACCATCATCTCCTCATTTTTATAATATATACTGCATGCTTAATTACTTATTTTTTTTACAAGTTATTATTTCAATATTTAAACAAGCATGGTTAAAAAGAGCAAACATGTGTTTTTGGTAATAGATATCTTTGCTTAGAGTAATTTTTACGGACTAAATATACTGACCAATGTTTGCACACCTTAACCTTGTATCTTAATGTTTCTCCTACTTTTACCTAACGGAAAATATCCTTTAACTTTCTGTAAGTCCATATTCTATGGGAAATAGAGATTGAAATTATACCTAATATACTAGCGGTTTGTCTATACAATCACTCCAAGTTATAAGGAGTCGGAGCAAACCTTACAAAACGATGACCTAATTGGAAATGAATCTTCTCAACACAAAATGAACTTTTGTCAAATTATTATTTGTTAATCTCTCTTCTCACAATTGTTCTTTTTTTTTTACTGTGCTTATCCAGTGACCTTTGGGGTATCACATTAGCAAAGACCAAAACAGTTTACCAAATTGCAGTCAGATTTCTACTCCAACTAACTGATCAACTGGTAAAATATTTTAGCAGATTGCTCAAGTGAAATGTTGTTAGTTTGAAGTGAGTGCTGTAAAATAAAAAAGTTATACTTACCATCGGATCCAGTCAGTTGATACCTTGGTCAATCATTTCTAACACAAATAATATCTTACTATAGTATGAGTCACTGAATAAAATGGTCTAATTTTAACATGGAAACTTCTATCATAAATAAATATTATAAATGAATAGTTCAAAACATTGTTTTGTAGGTGTATATTCTATAGCTTTGTCTTCTAAGATGAAGTTATTGTGCAATTGTGATTCGAATAACATTTTGTATACAAATTACTGATCTGCTGGCAATAAAGGGAAATAATTTACATTACAAATAATCAGCAAAATTTTGTTCTGTCTGACAAATATCAAATTTCCCCATTTAATTTGTTGTAACATTATTTCTGTTATTATTTAACTTTTATCCTCTGTTCTAAAACCAACAATGAAACTTATTTAATGATGAAAGACGATTAACAGCTGTTTTGCAAAATGTTGAATTGTTCAAAGTATAAAGGATTGTCTACCAAGGAGTACAAGATATCTTATAAGCAGTATTTTGCAAAACCTTTCTAATTTGTGTTTTACATGCCCTTCAATTTCATACTAATTTTGCATTTCATTTTTTTTTTATGAATCTTTTGTAGGCAAAATCATAAGCCTTGTATCATTGATTAAATTTTATGTGTACATTTGAACTCAATATAAATTATTTCCCTTTAATGACAGCAGATCAGTAATTTGCATAGTAAATGTTATTCGAATCACAATTGCACAATAACTTCATCTTAGAAGACAAAGCTATAAAATATACACCTACAAAACAATGTTTTGAACTATTCATTTATAATATTTATTTATGATAGAAGTTTCCATGTTAAAATTAGACCATTTTATTCAGTGACTCATACTATAGTAAGATATTATTTGTGTTAGAAAGGATTGACCAAGGTATCAACTGACTGGATCCGATGGTAAGTATAACTTTTTTTATTTTACAGCACTCACTTCAAACTAACAACATTTCACTTGAGCAATCTGCTAAAATATGTTACCAGTTGATCAGTTAGTTGGAGTAGAAATCTGACAGCAAATCGGTAAACTGTTTTGGTCTTTGCAAATGTGATACCCCAAAGGTCACTGGATAAGCACTGTAAAAGGTTCAAATATTTCTTCAATTTTTATTTTTGCTATTAGATAAATAAGTTCTTTCTGATACAGGAATGATGCAGTTGAAGATAATAGTTGTAGTCTTGATAGATTAAGTATGATCTTAGATTTAGATGTATTGATGTGTTCTCATTGAGAATACATGTTTTTAGTCAGGAAACTTGGCCAAAGGAAAAACTCAAAACTAGAAAAAAAATCAACATTAGCCAACAAAATAATTCTTCAAACAACATTTACTTCTTAATTACAGTAACAGATATAGCTAAAGATCATGGCACCAGAATTAAATATTATCAATAAGAAAGATATCAAGCATGGCAATACATGTGAACATAACTGGGTATTCAATTCATCATTTTACCATGATGTCATCTAATTTGATTATTATCCTTTATCTCATGTATAAGGAATATAATTATAGAGGAACTAATCATTTATCACTCATCAATTCTGACATACTAAGGAGTTTACTGTGACAAATTCTTTCCTCTTAAACAAAATGGATGGTACAGTGACATGTCTAAAGGAATTGGAGGCAATAACAAGGAATTTCTCTACAATATTATTTGCAGATTTGTGATTGCAATGAGCAGAAAGATGTTTTAATAAGTTATTATAATAGAATTTCATGACTTAAGCTCATTACTCTTATAATATTTATGAGACTAATACCTATTTATCTATATATTTAGGGACACATGTACCAGAATTATAAATTTCGTCATTACTTCTTTAGTATATGTGAAAACAAGGGAATGTAAGGTATATGAGACAGCAATGTTTAAATTTAGCTTTAAACAGCAAGGAGCTTACTATATGTTATTCTGGATAAAATAAATAATTTTGATACAATGGGCAATGATAAAGAGTCGAATATATGTAATGAAAACACATTACCTTTCCACTAACTTCATAAAAGGACAAATTAAAAAATCTTAAGTATGTGATGGAGAAATACATCAAAGATTTGTACTAAGATAACCTTATTAAAATGTTGTTATATCACAAGTAATATATATATTTTAGTAGGGATGTTATTAGAACACAGAATATGTTTTAAATATATACTGAACAAAACAGTTTTATTTAATATTCAGACAGCACTCTTTTCATTCTGCATGACTCGTGAAATACTGATAAATTTTTCAGGATGATTTAAAAAGTTTCATGTCCTTAGGTTGAGTAACATCATTTTACATTAGACTAAAAAGGTTTTTTGACAAATGTTCACTTATGCATCATTGCTAGTGGAAATGAACCTTAAATGCTTTAAGTTATATGCACAAATTCTTTTGAACATAAAATGTCAAGCACAATCTACCACTACACTGAAACATCCTCAAAGAAATATATATTGATTAACAATCTCATTTTCACTGTAAATTTATCACATTTTAACATTATACAAGCAACATTTTGCCAATATATTTTTCTGCATAAATACCAGTAGATGGGACATTTATGTACATCATGCCCTTTTAAAATCCTAATAACAAGTCTCAACAAACAAGTTATTGGACTTAACTAAGTATTAGGTGTTAACGACTAAGTAAATCCATTTATTATGTAAAAAGCAAATCACCTTACTAACTACATAAAATTTATTCTAAATTTCATAGATGAGAATTCTTATCATTTGCAATATCTGAATTTAAAAAACAAGAATGCGTTTTCATGCTTTTTTCAATGTAGAATAAACAACAGAACTATGTACATGAGAAGAAGATCAGGAAATGTGATCTCTCACAGAGTTCAATGGGAACCTATTTGTTATCATTGCTGCTATGCATTCTTCAATCAGCAAAAAGTGAGGAATCTTAAGGTGTCCATAGTACATGGATGCCCCACTCTCACTATCATTTTCTATGTTTAGAGAACACTTGCACTATCATCATGATCATTTTCTATGTTTAGAGGACCGTAATATTAGGGTCAAAAATCTAGTTTGGTATATTACATCTTCTTTTTTATATACAAACGGACTGACTGAATGGACAAACGGACACACAGACAAGAATACATAATGCCCTATTACTATCATAGGTGGGGAATAAACAATCATCACACAATAAACATAAATAGGATTATAAATTTTAAAATTACACATAAAATTTTGAAAAATGCTTCAGACATTTTTTAAGATAGTCTGCTTATGAATGAAATTATTCTTCAATCATGTAAGAGTATCTGAGCTAAAAAATAAGGTCAACATTTTAACAATTTCACCAATCAGTCTTATAGAAAGAAAGTTCTGTTATCTATGGATGTTTCTCAAATTTTCTTATTTGTTATCATAAATGTTAACAAATCATTGCACTAGTATCTATTTCCATTATAACTACCAAGTTCTCTGCTAAAATAAACTACAAAATACCATAAGGTTCAACTGAAACTTAATAATACATACTGTTTTTTCAGTGAGGTCATAGGACATATGTTGTTGGCCTTGGTATTAGGTGTAAGTTGTCTCAGACCTTCAAACCATTCCTGTATGTAACAAAATAGCATTGTTAGTTCAACATATGTTCACAAATTTTTTAAGGAACTATGATTATGATATATGACATAGAACTTAGCAGTGGAATTAAATTTTATAGCATGTCATGCATATAACACTTATTTTGAAATGTTATAATCAAAACGATTAGAAAAATCCTTGCATATCATACTTTTTGTCAATTTATGAAAATCTGTATCAAGTAAACAGTATCATGAGGTCAAAGTCACCATACAGGAATGTACACTTTACAATCATTTCATATACTAACCATAGTTTAAACCTATTGCTTGTCATATATGAGAAAGTAACCTACCATGGAAAACTAAATGTTGACCAATGAACCATGAAAGGAAATCAAGGTCAGATGAACACTACCAAACAGCACAGCATCTAATTAGGAAAACTTACTCTTTACCCCATATCAACCACAACCATGAGGTAACGGTCAGATGGACCCTTTCTGATAGACATGTACACCACACAGTCAATAAATACACCAAATATAGATGACCTTTTGATAAAAGTATCTGATGAATAGACCTAGCATTGACCAATGAACCATAACATTGAGGTCACAATCAGATAAAACCTGCCACATGGACATTACACGTTACAATCATTTTCACATGTGCAGATATATATATTCATAAATTAATTAGTAAAATAAGTAACAAGTTAACAGTTCCAGTTCAATTGATTTCATCCTTCCATTGGAACTCTTCAGGATAACTGATTTAGTGCGTAATATATATATATATATATATATACTGGTAGTTGACCTATTGCTTATAGTATCTGAGATACAGATGTGAACCCAAAAATATAACCTTGATCTCTTTTCTATGAAATGAGGTCAAGGTCTTTCGAACAAACAGGAACAGTAACAACTTTTAACATCACAAAATGTTTACCTTAAATGATTTATAGTAGAAACACAAAGCCACTGTTGGATTGTAGAATTCTTTAAGCTCAACAGAAAGTTCATAACCTCTCCAATGACTGCTTCTACTATTTCTAGTTGAAAACTTAATTAAATAAGATTTAGTAATATTGTGACTGTACTATTCAAAACTTATTTTTTTATTAAGTTCTTTTTAATTACCCCTCTGAAGAAAACATTTTCCAATTCAATATCAAAACCTTTTATTTAGATAATCAATAATTCAGTTCCCAATGGAGTCTGCTCTGTTAATTGTTTGAAAACAATTTGAATATCAAATCTTTTACGTTACAAAACACCTAACAAGAAACCACATTTATGTGCAATGACATAACCAAATTTTCTTGCACATCTCTTATTCACACTAAAAACACTAATTATAATGAAAACCAAAAGCATGACATATCAACTAAATACAAAATATGATTTCAATTATTGATTCTAGTTTTTGTTGGACTAACCGTAACCTGCAAAAAAAGGACAACATTACAGTTGAGCCTTTTATAAAAATTATAACATATCAACTTGTAAAATGCTTCGCTGAGCACAGCCTGATATGATAACACACAAGTTATTGTCTTGAAACTAAGAAAACACTTGTTTTTGGCCCCTTTTTGGCCCTTAATTCCTAAACTGTTTGCCCAATAACCCTTAAATGAATCCCAACCTTGTAATTGTGGTATTAAACAGTGTGGTACAAATACGAAGCAATAAAATACTTATACACAAGTGACAAGTTAATATATTCATGAAACTAAAAACTGCTTGTTTTGGGCACTTTTGGACCCCTAATCCCTAAAACAGTTGGGACCATCATCCCCAAAAGCAATCCCTTTTGTGGTATTGAATCTTCTTAAATAATTTCATAGAGAACCATTCGCTTAAACTAAAGCTATTGCCTGTAAACCAATGTGTCTTCCGATGACAACTATGACAAAGACATCATACCATTATACGATCCAAAAACATCTTTTGTGCCCGTAAAAAAAAAATTAAAAAATGAATGGATAATTTGAAACTTATAAATCCATTATCACTGAACTAGTAATCAAGATACTGTACATCGCAACAGCAAGTGAAAATAGTACCTTTTATTTATTGCCCAAACTAGTACATTATTTTAATCATTATATCTTTTGTAGCTCTGTCTCCAGCCATATAAAGCAGCTTACTGACTGGAACTTAAAAAAAAGTTTCAAGGTCATATTTTGACCAAAAAACTAAAGAACTCTTTATATCAGAAACCTGGTAACTTCTGAGATGTGCAAAATGCAAATATCTTATTTCATTCTTACAAGCTACTTTCTATGGTAAGTTTTCAATTTCATATAAACCTCAAACTTCTTATGTCAAAAAAGTTAAGAGGCTGTGTTAAAGCAAAAAGAAAAAGAACTTGCTCCATGTTAAAACATGACAATAGAGGTAAGCTTATCAAATACTTCATGTTGTAATTATTTAACTTCTTGTTTGGATACTATATCTTATGTTAAAAGAAAAAAACAAACCTTGATACAAGATAATAATTACATTAGATGTAAGTTTCATTATAATACGTTATTCTGATTGGCTAACTGCACATCACATGTTATTCCGTAAACAGTTGCATTAGACAATAAAATTTATCATGCATGATGACACGAGGTCCCACGATAAAGTGCACAGGTGAATTAAATGAAACTGGATAAAAATCTTGTTTTCATGATCCTAGCTACAAAAATGTAATTATAAGTATTGAATGCTTCTTTTTGTAACTTTATAGGGTTGTAAAAGCGTTGACTGTGCGTACACTTTTAGAATGAAGCGCTTCCGCGCTTCATACAAAATGTACTTCGGTCAACACTTTTACACCCCAATAATTTAACAAAAAGAAGCATTCAATACTTAAATGAAAAGTTCATACAGTGTAACCTGTGTTATCCGACACACTGGGAGACCAGAAAAAAATGTTGAATTAAGTAGAATGTCCAAATTCTCAGGCTTTTTTCTGCAAGGAGAGGTATATTTTGGGATCAAATGTCTCAGATAAAGCAGGATGTCACTCAGGTGTCAGATTGTGCAGGTTACACTGTTTCTATAAATCTTACCCTTGACGTGTCTACATCAGCAGCTATTAAAGGTGTATAGGTTATGTTTACTAAGTCTAGACCACTGCATATGGTAACAGTTCGCCATTCCAATGAACCGTTCCCTTTTACTTCGATTTCAGCATAAGTCTTAGGGTCCTGAAAAATATTAATTATCTGCCTTCATACTTTCATCAATTAAAATTAGAAAATATAAGTAACATTGAGTTGATTATTCAATTACAAAATAAAATGCTATGGGAGCGCAGCTAGATACGACAGCAGAGGACAAATCCTAAGCAGTTGGGGCAAGTTTGTACACAATTGTAAAGCATGATAAAGACAGCTCTGAATTTGTATTGTGGTTAAATACTTGAAAAAGCATAGGTTTCAGACACAGAATGCTTGTGGTCTAACAGTACCCTCAAAATCAATTCCAAGCCTACAATTTTGTGGTATGAAACTTTGTGGTAGTACTATTTCATGGAGCTCCACATACTTACACTGATCGATGTTATTGTCTTGAAACTTAATGCTTTAGGACCAACACAATGACAAAGTCAAACCATAATGTGATTGTCATATTTTTGCAATCATTTTTCTGTGTCAGGTTTAAAGGGAGAATGCTTCTCCCACTGAACATTACTTAAACAGCACATTCTTCATAAGCTTGGAGTAAAAGTGAGGTAACTTTTAATAAACGGTACATAATCAATGGAAATGGGATATTATTAGAAGACACTTCTTCTTTTATTTACAAATCAGTAGAATTATCAGAAAATTACAGAAATATATGATAGATTCTGATATTTATTACATACTTATGGCTATATAATGTGTATTAACGAGAGGAAAAACTTGAATATTTAAATCAATATGACTTATCATTTACCATTAATACAATGTTTAAAACCAATATTTCAAAGGAGAAAACATAATGTACAAACAAAAACCCATTTGGATTGAACCAAATTCTATTTTTTGTTAAAGCTAGATATTAAATATTGTTAAGTAGATATAAGAAGATGTTGTATGAAAGCCTATAAGACAACTCTCCATCCAAGTCACAATTTATAAAAGTAAACCATTATAGATCAATGTATGGCCTTCAACATTGAGCCTTGGCTCACACCAAACAGCAAGCTATGAAGGACCCAAATATTACTAGTGTAAATCAATTCAAACCAGATGCTCCGCAGGGCGTAGCTTTATACGACCGCAGAGGTTGAACCCTGAACAGTTGGGGCAAGTATGGACACAACATTCAAGCTGGATTCCGCTCTAAATTTGGATTGTGATTAAATAGTTGACACAGCATAGGTTTCTGACACAGAATGATTGTATTCAAATGAACTTAAAATTTTTGTTTTCTCTTAGAGCAATTCACTATGCTGTTGAATATTAATCCTCTCAAAAAAATGTTTGAAGAAATTTTCTTTTTATTTTTGAAATTTCAAATGAGAAAAATTGAACCCAATTTTTTAATCACATCCCCCTTTCCCTTATTCCAAAACTAATTTCAATTAAAATATTCTAATGGAGTTTGCAACAATTACTACTCATTTAAATACATCATAAAATATTAAGATGTAAAAAAACTGCTTGTTATCACTGAATGGTAAAGATAATTTAAATTTATCAGTTGGTAGTAAAAAGTGAATATACATTGTATATTGTATATAACAAAGATTTAAGTTGATTCTGGACAAAGAAAGATAACTCCAATTAAAAAAAATTCTTGCAGATATTTCTTGCTTACTATACTGGACAAAGAAAGATAACTCTTAATTAAAAAAAAAATTGCTATTTCACAATATTGTGAAATTAGATATTTCTTGCCATTGCACAATACTGTGCAATTGAAAAGACTTGCTATTGCACAATACTTAATATAATAATTTTAGATCCTGATTTGGACCAACTTGAAAACTGGGCCCATAATCAAAAATCTAAGTACATGTTTAGATTCAGCATATCAAAGAGGCCCAAGAATTTGATTTTTGTTAAAATCAAACTTAGTTTAATTTTGGACCCTTTGCACTTTAATTTTGACCAATTTTAAAACTGGACCAAAAATTAAGAATCTACAAACACAGTTAGATTTGGCATATCAAAGAACCCCAATTATTAAATTTTTGATGAAATCAAACAATGTTTAATTTTGGACCTCGATTTGGGCCAACTTGAAAACTGGGCCAATAATAAAAAATCTAAGTACATTTTTAGATTCAGCATATCAAAGAACCCCAAGGTTTCAATTTTTGTTAAAATCAAACTAAGTTTAATTTTGGACCCTTTGGACCTTAATGTAGACCAATTTGAAAACGGGACCAAAAATTAAGAATCTACATACACAGTTAGATTCGGCATATTAAAGAACCCCAATTATTCAATTTTGATGAATTCAAAACAAAGTTTAATTTTGGACCCTTTGGGCCCCTTTTTCCTTAACTGTTGGGACCAAAACTCCCAAAACCTTCCTTTTATAGCCATAAACCTTGTGTTTAAATTTCATAGATTTCTATTTACTTATACTAACGCTATGGTGGGAAAACCAAGAAAAATGCTTATTTGGGTCCCTTTTTGGCCCCTAATTCCTAAACTGTTGGGACAGAAACTCCCAAAATCAATACCAACCTTCTTTTTGTAGTCATAAACATTGTGTTTAAATTTCATTGATTTCTATTTACTTTAACTAAAGTTATTGTGCGAAAACCAAGAATAATGCTTATTTGGACCCTTTTTTGGCCCCTAATTCCTAAACCGTTAAAACCAAAACTCCCAAAATCAATCCCAACCTTTCTTTTGTGGTCATAAACCTTGTGTCAAAATTTCATAGATTTCTATTAACTTAAACTAAAGTTATAGTGCGAAAACCAAGAAAATGCTTATTTGGGCCCTTTTTGGCCCCTAATTCCTAAAATATTGGGACCAACACTCCCAAAATCAATACCAGCCTTCCTTTTATGGTCATAAACCTTGTGTTAAAATTTCATAGATTTCTATTCACTTTTACTAAAGTTAGAGTGCGAAAACTAAAAGTATTCGGACGACGACGACGACAACGACGACAACGACGACGACGCCAACGTGTTAGCAATATACGACGAAAATTTTTTCAAAATTTGCGGTCGTATAACTAGTATCAGTCAGCTTGATACAGATAGAAGGTTAAACTAGAAAAAAAAGTATCAACTTCAATAAGTTGGTTTACAGTTAATCAGTTGATTCCAGATTAGACCAGACCCTCAAATTAGACCAGATAAGACCAGATCCTCAAATTAGACCTAAAATTAGACCAGATCTACCTGGTTATACTTTAATTTCTGTTTAAGGTACAAATTTTTACGCTTTCCTATGCGACCGTAACAAGTCATTAAACAAAACAGCATTGTAATCCATATCAGCTAACCTTTATGTCAATGTTAGCGAAATTTAATTAACAAAGTTAATTAACTCATTTCATTAACAAACACAATGAAGTGATTTGATTATTACATTATAAAAACATCACGTAACATGCCAATAGCGATGAACGAGCTTTATTTTAACTGTTAACTAGTACAGTAGCTGTATGCCACAAAAATCTGTTGTTTTTCAGGTAATAAAAAATAAAACTCAAACTTTGGACTATATTTGTAACTGATTATAGGAATTTCATGTTATATCAATTCATGTCTGATGAAGTCTTGATCAATAATATACACCAAGCACTATTGTCTACAGACACTATACTAAAATATGTCATTGATCATACAATTAGTCCTTCATTCTTCTAGACCAATAAATTATCAGTGCAGGTCATTGCCACAAGAATATAGTCTTTTTAGACTTCAATTAAATGTAAATCTTGTTTTTGTTGAACTGCATTTCTCAGGGGGTATGGATTAAAATCTGAAACAAAATGATGTATGCTGATGCTTATGCAAAAGCATTACAAATATCAACTTACAAAAGATTGATAATTGGGCACATATGTGACATACATGTTTTCATTTTAATCAAAAAATTAAATGGAAAGTGCCCAAAAACCAGCAGGTTCTGCAGATCTTCTGTAATCCAGTCATAAGGTCAGAGGGAGTTACAGATACAAATGCAGCTAAAAAGGGTGACTGCAAACTAAATAAAAGTGCACAGGTTCAAATGTCTCACCTTATTGATTCATTGATTGACCGATCATTTGTTTGGGTTTTTTTTTAAACGTAATGGGGGAGGGGGAGGGGGGTCTAACACACTTTCAGCACTACCGCCTATTTCATAAAGCCAGATTTTTATTGTTGATGACAGCCAGAGTGCCCAGAGAAAACAATGGCTTTCTGAAGAAAATATGTTATTCCTGTGAATTAAGATAGAATTGTACACACCTGCCACTTGCACGTTTAAACTCAAGATTACTGTGTTGACAGGCTTGATATAGAGTAAATCAACAACTAAGACCACTTATCCACCAAGACCCAGCTCAATATAGTTGACCAAATGCTTATAGTTTTAGAGAACCAGATCTACCTTAAAAAAAACTTAGCATTGGCCAAGAGTCGTTAAAGTAATAGACCATGTCATGAAAGCTTAGGGCAGTATGAACATTGAACCCTAAAGAAGGAGGTCAAGGTTAGCAAATACTGTCGCTGTTGCCTCACTTTTGACTTTCATTGCAGGCCATACAAAAATCATATTGAATTTAGATATTAATACATATAACAGCAACAAACAATAACTCAAATATAATTGACCCATCAGACTCAGAGATACTGACATTAACTTGACAACTGAAAAAATGAAAAAAAAGGACAAATTCAGATGACAATAACCTCTTTACAATTTTCTATTACACTAGAGGGATAATATATTGACTTTTTAGCATATTGTAAATGCTGCCTCTTAAGTGCTTCCAATGTTTCCCCTTCTGTGACACATGTTGGTGGCATGGCAAAAATCATTTGCAAAACAACTTGTAAGCAGATAATTAGCATCTACTGTAATATGAAATAAATTAGCATATTTCTCAAACTAAAAACCAAAGTATTCCCAGCTGACTTCATCATTATAGTGAATATTTAGTACAAGCATCTAGTATTCCAGTTATTCAAGATAACCCACAAGTAATTACCTTGTTAACACAAACATAAGATAGGACTCTATAAACCCATAAATGTTCTCAATATCTATATCAAATCTATAAGGTATTGATTCATGTTCCATCAAGCTAATTAATGAAACTCATTGCTTGTCAATAAAACAAAGAAATTGTGAATTTTTTATTCCATAACACAACAATTTCAATCTTAAAAATGTTTTCTAAAAGGAATAACTATTAGACTGGATTTGACGATTAACTTAATATTTCAAATCTGCTTATGCTGATACAAGCTAAAGATTTTACACCTGTAATGTAAAGTCAATTAATATTTCTGTGGTAATGCGACACTAAATATGGCAAATAATCTTTCTGTGTGATAACTTTAATCATATTTTCTTAAATAAAATCCAAATATAGAATATAGATCATAAAATTCCAAATATAGAATTCTCTTTCCTAAATACAGAAACAGTAAGTACCCAAAGCTGGTAACTTCATAGCTAATATCTTTCAATTATTAAATATATAACTTTATTTCCTTTCTTTTATTTCCATATTAAAACTAATAGCAAATTTAGTATCTCAAAATAGTACAATGAGGACATGATTTAGATATATATGTACTTTGAATATAGGAACAAACATCTGATGAACAGTTATTGTCTGAAAGCTATAGTGACAATTGTATTTTCATCAAACCATTTCGAAAAATTGCAGATGTTGAAAACAAAAGAGTCAGCAAAAGTTAGATATAGAATAGTTTTTTTTTTACATAATTGTTTGAAAAGAAGATTTTACTTAAAATGGAACAAAAACAAATGCCCTCCAACTGAGCCAGTATCATTGTTCTTAATATTGTGGAAGATCTCCTCATTTTTCAACATCATTAAAACAAGAATCTCCTATTTTAATAATTTTGAAAACAAATATATATATACTGATCACATGACATTTTTATTGCCATCAAATCAGAACTAACAACAAATGTTGATATAAGAATAGTCTTTGACCAGCAAGTTTTATACTAAGCTGTGATTTAGTACTTACATTTATCTTAGGCGCCAGTCCTAATCTGATATCATTCACCTGGGAAATTTCACGAACTTGTCCTTCCTGCAATACAATTTTTTTGTAAAATTAAAAACAATAGAAGGCAATAGTAATGAATCTTTTTATAATGTCATGACTATAATATCATGACATGATACTCTAAAACTATGAAATGAAATTTTTTTTGGCTTTTTAGTGAAAACTGCATCAATCCCTGTCCAAATTTAAGACTGTATGTTGAGCTGTTTTCTTTTGTCTCAACTCAAAACAAGATGGCAAGCTGTTTATCACCTGTCCAAATTAGAGACATTATAATAAGCTCTATATCTCTGTTCGCTGTCCAAACTAAATGCTAAGCTATATATTACTTGTCAAAGTCAATTCTGCAAGCTAATAGTAGCATGCCAAAGCCACATTTTCATGTCTATATGTATTACCAGAACCATGTCAAAGTATAAACATGCAAAGCTTTATATCACCAGAACCATGACAAAGTCACATACCAAGCTCTGTATCACCTGAACTATGACAAAGTCACACATCAATCTCTATATCACCAGAACCGTTTCAAAGCCACATGCCAAGCTCTGTATCACCTGAACTATGACAAAGCCACATGTCAATCTCTATATCACCAGAACCGTTTCAAAGCCACATGCCAAGCTCTGTATCACCTGAACTATGACAAAGCCACATGTCAATCTCTTTATCACCAGAACTGTTTCAAAGCCACATGCCAAGCTCTGTATCACCTGAACTATGACAAAGTCACATGTCAATCTCTATATCACCAGAACCATTTCAAAGCCACATGCCAAGCTCTGTATCACCTGAACTATGTTAAGGCCACACATCAATCTCTAAATCACCAGAACCGTTTCAAAGCCACATGCCAAGCTCTGTATCACCTGAACTATGACAAAGCCACATGTCAATCTTTATGTTACCAGAACCATGTCAAAGCTACATGTATGTCAAGCTCTACATCACCAGTTCAATGTCAAAGCCATGTGAAGCTCTGTATAACTAAAACCATGTCCAAGCCACATGCCAAGCTCTAAATTACCACTGCCATGTAAAAGCCCCATGTCGAGCTCTATATCACCAGTTTAATGTAAAAGACACATGTCAAGCTCTTCATCACCAGTTTAATGTAAAAGACACATGTCAAGCTCTTTATCACCAGTGCTTTGTCAAAGTCAGAAGGTCAAGCTCTATATCACCAGTTTAATGCCAACGCCGCTTATCAATCTCAATGTCACCAGAACTGTGTCAAAGCCACATGTCAATCTCTATGTCATCAGAACCATGTCAAAGCCATATTAAGCTAACCATGTGAAAAACACATGTCAAAGTCTGTATTTCCAGCACCATAGTCAAAACTATAAGCCAAGCTTTTTATCACCAGTAACATGTCAAAGCCAAGTGAGCAGTTATAGTTGTTGTGCAGCTTGAGAATTCAAAAATATTTCAACAGGACAAAGATCATTTTTACCATAAGAGAAAAACATCCAACATCACCTGATAAACGGATATTGCTTGATATCAACTCTCATAGTTTAATTTAAAAGGCTTGTTTATATTTACAGGGAAACCAAATAACTTAAGTTCATACCAAGTGATAATGAGAGATATCCAATGCTCACTCATTACAAAATCTATTATTATCACTCATATTGTGTCATTTTTATTTAGCTATTTCGCTTTTCTAAATACTTGCCAGAAGCCTGTTTGATTGCTCGGTCAATGTATATATTTACAAATTAATTAATTATATACAAAACCCTACGGATACATAATTTTTTTTATCATAATGCTTCATTTAGACAATATAACTTAATTACATTATCTATCAGGTATAATATGACAATCACGAATCAAGAAATCCAGAACCTATATAGAAAATGGTAAGAATTATTTGTAAGGACAGCTAGGTGCAACCATTTTTCTAACTATATCGAACTTGTATAAAATTCCAAAATACATTCAGTCACAGACCCACAATGAAGCAGATGTGTTTAAGCACTTCCTCCAATGGAATATTATCTTACAAAATTAGCAACAGGAAGAATTATTATGTCTTGTATCACTATCGTTAGGTGAATGTCACTAGTGGAGCAATTGAGTTCACCTTTTTTGGGGGGTTTCTGTCCTGTATCAGTATCATTAGGTGGGTGTCACTTGTGGAGCAATTCGAGTTCATCTTTTGGGGGGTTTCTGTCCTGTATCAGTATCATTAGGTGGGTGTCACTAGTGGAGCAATTGAGTTCACCTTTTTGGGGGTTTCTGTCTTGTATCACTATCATTAGGTGGGTGTCATTTGTGGAGCAATTGAGTTCACCTTTTTTTTTTTTGGGGGGGGGGGGGGGGGGGGGGGGGGGGGGGTGTTTCTGTCCTGTATCAGTATCGCTAGGTGGGTGTCACTAGTGGAGCAATTGAGTTCACCATTTTGGGGGTTTCTGTCCTGTATCAGTATCATTAGGTGGGTGTCACTAGTAGAGCAATTGAGTTCACTATTTTGGGGGGTTTCTGTCCTGTATCAGTATCGTTAGGTGGGTGTCAATAGTGGAGCAATTGAGTACACCTTTTTGGGGGGTTCTGTCCTGTATCACTATTGTTAGGTGGGTGTCAATAGTGGAGCAATTGAGTACACCTTTTTGGGGGTTTCTGTCCTGTATCAGTATCGTTAGGTGGGTGTCAATATGAGGTCACCTTTTTGGGGGGTTTCTGTCCTGTATCAATATCGCTAGATGGGTGTCACTGAAAAACCACAGGGTTGGGTCTATGTCACTCAATCTTCAATAGTTTTCGGTGTGATGGCTATGCTGTGTGAAATGCTCTATTTTCATGCTTTTTCATTTGACATTTTTTTCAATTTATTACTTTGATTTTTCTGTGATATCTTCTGCTCCTATCAGTTTAAATTGAGGATCTTTTCAAATGTGCCTTTCTGTCTCCGACATATTTGCAAGCTTAAGAAATTGTTGAAGCAGTACAGAGATTTTGGTCTTTATCAGGAAAAATACAATTTAATAACTTTTGATGTTCAATCTTACCCTGCCTTCACTCTTCCAGTAAATGAAAAATCCATTTTCATCTACCTTAACCAAGCATTTAGGTTCCAATGTACCTGATTCCTGTAAACAAAAAAATAAGTAAATAAAGATTTGTAATAAAATATTACAAACTGTAATAAATGTTTTATAACGGGGCCTACATTTATGTCTTCAATTATATCAAAGCTCATTTTTCTCTTAAAAATTTTGCTTGTTTGTCACTATTTATTCTTTTTATTTAAGCACCCCACTATTCTCTATTTTCATTTATTTTTATCTATTTTTTTCTGTATTATTTATTTGTACTGCCTATTAGAACTTTAAATTTAAACCCCATCCAGACGATACTCAATGGATATGGCTGAATTTTTTTTATTATTCTCATATGAACAATAATGTCATACTTTTTTAAAAGGTATGACATTTACTTTCATTTTCATCATTATTAAAAATAGATAAATCAAAATGGTCCGAGTACACAGTTATCGTCCTTTGATTTTCGTTGTTCACGAATATAGTCCTTAATGTGGACAGTGTGTTACTTGCCAATTTTTGTTATACCCCTTCCAAATTTAATTCTCCATGTTTTATGCCTCATATAGCAAGATGGGGGGTGAAATGACACTGTAAAAAAATTTGGGTCATAAATATTTAGGTAAAGTAGTGATTAGGTCCAGCTGAAAAAGGTCAAAATTTAGCACTTCGGAAGCTGTCAAAAGATTTCAAGACCCCCTTAACACAAAATTGTCCATATTTTGAGTTAGAGCTGATGAAGTTTTCTATAATTTTGATATAATTTGTCCCAAAAGTAGTACAACACACTGTAAAAATGTTATTGAGAAAGCGCAGGTGGGATTTTTTTTATTTACATTTATTGTCTAAAAGAAATGCACTACGAAATAACTGTGTACTCGGACCTAAGAGGTGAAATCAGGAAATATAGAATCTGTACCTTGGCAACTTCCCTGAATGATTTGATGGTGTCAATTTGTCAAATAGCATAAAACTAAAGGATTTAAACTTTTATTTGATAGAATTTCTGCAAAAATGACCAATTTTGGCATTATATGGTCAAAATAAGCATTTCATAGCTTTTTCAATGTTGATGCATAAGTGGCATTTTGACTTTCTATCTGACATGTTTTCATGTGTCAATTTGTGTGTTTCTATGATTTAATTTAGTTGTATTACTCATTTGTGAACTCTGAATTTACAGAAAAGAAGATTATCTCAGACAATATTAGCAAAGTGTGTTGTATAAATGACCCTCATCTAATGCCCTGTTTGAATCAAGTTAAATGTGAGGAGCATGGTTCATAAAAGTTGAAGTCCATAATAAAGACCTCACTAAATTTGTATAAAAAGCACTTAACAATGTCTTTTGTACCTGTTTCATTTCACATAATATCTTTCTTTACCTCTGTAGGATACCATGGGGTTCAAATATAAGCCTGTTGAGACTAAAATTGCATGCAAGTATTTCACTAAAAAGTGAAAAATCTTTGTATCAGACCATACTGTCTGCTCAAAAAGTTGAATGTAAGAGGCTTTTTGTGCTCAGATTCATTGTATCATGTCACCTGAGTATAGAAATGATAGAAAAGACACAATTTTTTATTTCCTATAGCTTCAATATGCATTTTTAAATGTAAATATGTGCTACGGCCTAAATTGACCCTAAATTATTTTTAGTCATACTTGGCCTAAGACCCTTTTAAACTAATATGATATGTTATTTGTAAGTTTTCTTTCCATGTAAAGTACATTAAGTACATATGTAAGGATCATTTATAATCAAAAAGCTTCACAAATTTAAAATTGCTGGAAAATATTACATCTTCATGTAAGGCTCCCCTTCATTGGAAAACCTTCATTTTTAGGCACAGGCTCATATAAATTTGACTTTTGAAAAATTATGCTAAGTCTGATATATAAAATGAGTACTCTATTGCTTTAAATACATGATGTATTATATATTAAGGCATTGTAAAAGTATTTTTTTGCAATATTTTAATTTTAAAAGCCCCAAATGTTGATAGTTGAAATTTCTCAATTTTAACGTCCAAATTTAACACGTAAAGTTGAATATAGAATTAATCATAGTGTCTATAATATATATCCTATTGCTATGATACGTTGTAAGCAGTCTTATAATATATTAGGCTTGTGTCATACCAAGTTTTATAAGGATTGGTCAACTTTTTCTATCCTATTAGGTCCGAGTACACAGTTATCGTCCTTTGATTTTCGTTGTTCACGAATATAGTCCTTAATGTGGACAGTGTGTTACTTGCCAATTTTTTGTTATACCCCTTCCAAATTTAATTCTCCATGTTTTATGCCTCATATAGCAAGTTGGGGGGTGAAATGACACTGTAAAAAAATTTGGGTCATAAATATTTAGGTAAAGTAGTGATTAGGTCCAGCTGAAAAAGGTCAAAATTTAGCACTTCGGAAGCTGTCAAAAGATTTCAAGACCCCCTTAACACAAAATTGTCCATATTTTGAGTTAGAGCTGATGAAGTTTTCTATAATTTTGATATAATTTGTCCCAAAAGTAGTACAACACACTGTAAAAATGTTATTGAGAAAGCGCAGGTGGGATTTTTTTTATTTACATTTATTGTCTAAAAGAAATGCACTACGAAATAACTGTGTACTCGGACCAAATGAGAGAATTATTTGTAATTCATATAACATATAAATATAATAAATTCAGGCAAAATGTGAATGTATGTGATGATTTTAATAATACATGACTGAATAGTACATGAATGAAAGGACAGTTACTGGTATATATATTGTTAGAGAAAATCTGACAAGGGCAAAAATGTCCAAAATGTTGAGCTCTACCAATTGTTCACATTCATCAAAACTTTCATACAACTTCTTATAGGAGTTATTGTTCTAAAAGGACAATTATTATATTTTTTTTGCCTATTATCTTAAAAACTGTAAGAAAGGGAGAAACTTTTAATTTGCCAAAATTATAAGTTAAACAAGTTCTACAAAAGACAAGTGTACATGGTCGAAAATCGTCAGTAAACTCTGTATTAGTGTTATTGTGCAATGATGACAATTTAACATTTTTATGCAAATTATAATAATAAATAAAAACTTAATTAGTAAGGAAAAATGATTAGCAAGACAATTTCTTCAATTCACCGTTTCAGAATCTAATGCATCCTGGGTACAAATTTCAAAAGTGTACACCAAAATGTTGTGATATGTTAAAAATGTTATAAACAATGGAAATTCAATCAATGATGTGACGTTATTTTCATTTTGGAGTCTGAACAATAAAATTACCCATGATTCTTTAGATTCTGAAAAGGCCAATTTATACCACTAGTCCAGTCAAACTAAGATTTAACCTCAAACTAATTGCAACAGATTTTTTTTTAGCTCTAATCTATAGCATTATGCCCGTTATATACACAGAAAAAAGTCCCATAAAATCTAACTTTAAGAAAACTCAAAATCAGCATTTCTAATTTCCTATGGAAATTAACATTGGAAGGGGAGATAAATCTTGCAAAAAAGAGTCTTATTTGGTCAGTTTTTGGTTGTTTTTCTTGAAATTTTTAAAGTATGATACCTACTTTGATATGGTTATAAGTTTGTATTTGACTAAATCATATAAGCTTTTGCTCATGAAATGTACAAAACCGAAGTGGTATGGGTAGTTTTATTTTTTTCATGCATTTTTCATGAAAGAAATTGCAAATTGAAAAATTGTAGCTTTGTAACCATTTTGAAAAAAATACTGTGAAAATTTGGTATTGCTTATATCTGTATATGATATTTTTTCAGCAACTTACTTTTCTAACGAAGCTTTAAACCACAAAAAGAAGAATACATGCTGAATTATTTTTATTAAAATTGAGATTCTTTACCTTGACACGTTGAAGAATTCAATAAATGGTCAACTAATGAATTACGAAATCTAAATTATAGCTTGATAAAATATATCAAGAATCAATCCATTCTGATGAATAGAAGTGGTAAAGTTATTATTACTGATATTTCTGCCTTTTTTGCAAGAGTTATCTCCCTTTTCAATGCAAATCTCCATAGGAATTTTAAATGGTGATATTTTAAGTCTTCCTCAAGTTAGATTTTATGGGACTTTTTTCTGTGCATATTTGGGGTATAATGCTAAAGATTAAAACTTTAAAATCTTCTGTTGCAATTACTTTCGGGTTAGGGTAAAAAAAATTGCTAGATTGACTGGACTACAAATGGAGGAAATCATCTCAAAACTCGTCATTGGAGGTATTGCCCTTGAATGAAAACTATTTCCAATTTTTGGCATTTTGACTTAAATGATATTTTTTTTTAGATGAATCGATGCTTCAAATCACAAAAATTATCAGCAAGGCAAGATCTACAAACAAGTCAAATTCTGCCAATACAGTTAGTAGACTGTCACTCTTTGTAGGAGTAATTGCTCTCAAATGAGTATTTTTTTTACCTTCATGTGCGTTATGTGCAAAAACTAAAGAAAATTGAGAGAAACTAAACAGACTAAATAATGAGTAATACAAGATCAACAAAACAGATATTTTTGTTATGTATTGTATTCTTGCCTATAATGTTGGAGAGTGTCCTTTGTTGAATATGCATATAGACCAAGTTGATGGACATATATTCATCAATAATTTTTAAAGAACTTGTTTTTGATTTCATGAAATGTCATTGAACAGATGAAAACTTAAAGGGCATGAATCTTTTTCAAAATTATAGTTGAAGCATTGATTTTAGATATTATTCAGGACATAAGTCACTGACTACTGATTAAAACCTTTAACAGAATTTTGTTAAAAGATGGGCAAAACATGTATGGGGCATAGCTCTAATTGGTTGATCCACACTGATTTCTTACTTGACCAAGTCATTGCTGATATGTACCTTTTGTATAAGTTTGATAAAAAATCTTAAAATTATTTTTAACAAAAGAGACCACTAACTAAGGCCTGACTGATGCCCATTATATCATTGCACAGATGATAATAAAAACTAGATTTTATACTAATGAGGATGACATGAGGAAAGTAATTTGTTCTACTTTACATGTTCATTAAAATTTCTCTTCTATTTATGAATTTCATTTGCTTTCTCTTATAACTGGCAGCTTATGGCTTAAGTTTGTTTCAAGAATTCTAAGCCTGCTTTAGGATTATATACCCTAAATAATAACTAGATTGAACTGAACAATGGTATATCAGAGAAATTTAGGTCCTGTCTCTTTTTAAATGAAAGTATAGCACACTTTTTTTTCTACAGAAACTCTTTTACACAATTATAACTTTTGAAATCCGGTATAATTAGACAATCCTCAAAGAAAACAAGTATAGTAATATTTCCATCATGTTGACCTATATATTTTAAGCACACTATCTCGTAATGATCAGAGCTCATCAACTTTAGTATGTTCTCACATGACACATTTAAGATACATGTATGTTTAAGAGAGCAGTATTACTATTTATTCAATTTACACTTTAAAATGTCATGTTTCATTATTTACACCAAGATATCGTGAAATGAAAATTGGATACCTGCATTTATAATGCTTTTCGATAACATATGAACAATTTGCATAAAGACCCAAGGCCCTCCAAAATTATTCAAACTATCATTCTGCAGTGACAATAACATAATATTAGTGTAAATTAGATACACCTCATTCGGGCTTATACTCTCAAGGAGTATCTAATACGTATTAAGTCATTAACCCAATCTTATAATAAATAAACTAACTATCTGTTATTATGGAAACTTAAAATCAAGCAATTAAAGGGAGTTTTATCACACCTTTGACAAAATACTGGAAGTAGAATCTATACAAATTTCCCTTGTTAAACCATTATCTTGTTATCCCTAATTAAATCTGCATAGAACATATTTCTTAATTTTGTAATACAGTCTTCTATTCCTTGAAAGAAAAATTACAATAATCTGACTTATTTGGCTGTATATTTGATGAAATATTCCCAAAAGATATGGAATGTGTAGAAAATCAATATAATTAAGTGTAGGAACATGACAACAAAGGCACCATTTAAGTAGTAAAAACAGGTTTCAATTATATAAGATCATATTCTTAGACTGGCCATGTGTAATGATTAAAAGAAAAACAACCACAATTCCTACAGCAGTCCTTTTCAAAACCAAAATAACTTTAATTACAGCGATATTGTCTGTATAACGTGTTTTATAATCATGTGACTGGAATAGAGACTAAAGCAGTGTTAAGTGGTCATTAGTTTCACAATTTTTCAATGTCACATTTGATAAAGGAGATGTAAAAATATATTGAAAACTGTATAAATCATTGAAAGGAGGGCTGTCAAGTCTACCTTCTATCTATAATCAATGTTTACAGGCCAAGTAACAGTCTTTTTGGGGAATAATGGGTCTTCCTTTTGAACCAGGCTATTGGAGTGTCTGGATATATAAATTACATGGTTTCTGGACATTTTATCTATTCAACTAATTTTTTAAGTTTCAACAAAGTGCATCAAAGTTATGTATGTACCGAGATTGCATAGATCAGAGCATGATAACAAGAGGCTCACCTAAGCCTGTTTTTCTCACCTGGTAAAAAGGTGCCAATCTGCGTATGTGAGGATCTATAAATTGCACATAATAGTTACATTTTTGTGTTGATGGTAATTTTGGGCATGACCTCGTTTAACCTAGCTTCTATAGTTTGTCAGATATATATACTTTAAACCTTGCTCCTATAACACTCAAGATACAAATAGTAACTGCTTGGAACAGAAAAATTAGTCAAAATAGATATTTCAGCCCATTCCGGGGCAAAAACTCCAAATTGGTGGTCTGGATTTTTCAGATTTTTAGGGAAGATACATTTCATTGTACTGAACATTTTTACAATTGACAAATGGCAATGGAAGACAGGGAGACTGAATTGTGTGCGAGATGAGCTAAAAAAGTGATTTCTCACATGACATTGTTTCCATGTATCTGGCATAGCTGCCACAATGTTTAATATTAAAAAAATTGATGAACTTTATTTGTGATTTTAACATGACGTCCTTCAAACGCTTTGAGTACATACCCGTGGTATTATATGAATATATTGTTTAGGCTGTTCTGATGGTACTCCCATGTCATATGTATTTATCAAAGTTGTACAAAAGTCAAACATGTAAGAATGTTGTTGTTGTTTATAGTTAACACGGGTTTAGTTATTTATAGTAAGGTCAGTTTGAATGGGGTTTAAAGTTTCATGCACAAGTAAATTCAGGTAGTTCAAAGTCATTCAAGCTGTTGCAGTTAAAGTGACCAGTAGCACTTTTCCAAATAAATAATATAATAATTTTATATTATTTATTTTCAGATTTGTTGACTTTTAGTATGCAGTAACCAGTACCAGCTGAGAATGTTCGGTGTATTTACACAAAAACATTGATTTCATTATACATATACGAACAATAAAATGTGCAATTGGCGTCTCCCATGTGAGAGTTTGTGGTTATTTGATAAATATTTTATATTTGTTTGAATTTACGAATCAGAATTTAAATACTGTTTTTAAATGACCTTCCTGACCTCATGGAACAATGGACATAAGAATATAAGCATTTTATAGAAAAATATACATTTGTGAAACTGAAAATCATCACAACAAGTTAACATAAATAAGCGATGCTAAAATGTGGTATAAGCCATTTTTTTTTATATACATATAAGACCTAAAGTAAATTATCATTTAAATTCATCCAAACCTATCTAAATACGTTATTGTAAATAGTTAAAGCATGTCACTAATTCAGTTTGCTCCATTCTACTACGTCAATTTAGTAGTGCGATTATTTGTGGGAACAGCAATTATTTGCCTTCATCAAGAGCGCTTGGATCTAAAAGAATTGCCATATTTGTCCTATAGAAATCGAAATATTTCATAGGGGCTTGAATTTATACTGAATTAACCACGGGTTGGCCATTTATGCCCATATTTTACCCCTGGCTGTTGCTCATGGTAAAATATTTAGCATAAAGGGCCAAACTGTCATGACTGTGGTAAAATCAGTATAAATTCAAGCCCCATAAATTATTTCTTAAATAGTAGCCCAATCCTCATTCCACTATGCATCGTTTATCAAAATATGAATGAATTGACTAACTTTCCATTCTATTACTAACTATTGATACTTCAGATACAATACCGTACAGCGAATTGTTTTCACGGGTGTAAATTTTTGTGATTTTCATTGAACAAGATATACGAAATATTTTGCAGGTTTTTATTTGGGTGGATTCAAAATCTTATGAATGCCTTTGAATGTGCCGTTTTAAATTGGTGGAATTTATTTTGGCAATTTTATTCTTATAATCCGTGAAAATAAGCGAAAATTTACCCCCTCTCTCCCCCCCCCCCTTCTGGCGGAAATAACCCGCTATACAGTAGGTACATGTAATAGCTCTTTAAGATCTATAGTATAGGTTAAGTCAACTACCTAATTCAGGAGTGTAGCGATTTGCCCAGGTTTTGCTTACTTTTGGTCCTTAGTGGTTTAATCAACTTTTCAACATTCTATTCAGTTTTGATCTTCAAATATTTTGTTATCACGGAGGAGACATGAATTGTTGAAATGTCAATCTTATGCTGTGAAATCGATACCATTAATAATATTATAAGGTTTATTGATCACAAATTTATTGTTCTTCTAAACATACAGATGATTTCTTATACAATGTCGCTGTAACCCCTACTTGTGTTTGTCATTGAAACCAAAATAATCAAAGTGCATCAAACATAAAAGAGGTGCACAAAAGACTTTCTGTAGAGTAGAGGAGCCAAGTCAGAGTGAACTCAGAATATCTGTAATGTTGAAAGCTAATTGCATTCAATTTTGAATTTTTATTTTCATACAAAGATGTTCATTTTAATTATTTCTTGAATCTTACCTCATCCCAGCGATCAAATGTAGCACCATTTTGTAAATATTCTGGCACTGGAATCTGCCACTGGAACTCAAATTGCTTGGCCATCAAGACCTCCCACAGATAACATCACATCTGAAATAATCAAGAAAATGCTACATACTGCAAACAAAAAGGACTTTCTCATTCAATTTGTTGTTCAAAATATACTAAATAAAACAAATTCACCATGTACATTGGGTTTTTAATTGGAAGCCAATTCTTATACATGACCTTGTTTAAAAAAAACTGTATTTTAGAACATCAGTTTTCAACTCATTGCCAATTGCAAGGGCAAACTGACACAATAAACTCATAAACTCTTAACTATCTGTTAACATGATACAATATCTTGAAATTTTATAACTAAAAATACACCTCCTGTACTTTCTCTTGATGACAAATCTATATCAAGTTTTGATAAATTTTCTTTTAATATTCCCATGGAAGTAATGATAGTTTATTGAGTATATATAAATCTTACAATGTCTTAGTAAGAATTCCTGATGACAGCTGACTAGGGTTTGATAGGAAATTCGATATTTGACGCTATGTGACGTCAATGCTCAGTGATCAACATCTGCTCAGCGAGTAACAGATCAATTTATAAAACATCATTCATAACTTCCAAAGTTTCATTAGAAATCAAATCATCTAAATAAAGCCATCATCTCTTCTTTTATAGTGATTTGAAATTAATATATCATGATTGTTATTGAATTTCGTATGCTAATTTTTTTAGAATAAAATTCCCAAGTTGCATTATTAGGCTAATCATTTAAGGAAATTTGCATTTGATTATTCTCAACTTTATTGTCAAATTTTTCAATATCTATGCTACAATTCCACAGTAAATAACAGCTTTAATGAGTAAATTTTGCTAAAATAAATTAATCGATATTGAATTTGGTTAATATGTTTTTCCTCAGTAGCTTTCTAAGTTTGCTTTGTATATTTATGATGTAATAAAATGCCATTTCTAACACAACCAACTCCACAAAGATAAAATTTACTTTATGGCAGGATTATCAGTCAATTGTGGCAGTGAGAAACAACCATGATCAATCAGTCAGACAGTCAAATGGTCCAAATGATAGCTTACCCAAAAGTATGAATGTCTCCTAGTACAAAATATTGTTGGTACAAAGATTCTGTATTCAAACACTCTGATTTCAATATAAATAAGGATTACGAGAATAACAAATGTCCAATTTGATTAAAAGACAAACAAAATGTGAATCAAATGATAGCTTACCCAAAAGTATGAATGTCTCCTAGTACAAAATATTGTTGGTACAAAGATTCTGTATTCAAACACTCTGATTTCAATATAAATAAGGATTACGAGAATAACAAATGTCCAATTTGATTAAAAGACAAACAAAATGTGAATCAAATGATAGCTTACCCAAAAGTATGAATGTCTCCTAGTACAAAATATTGTTGGTACAAAGATTCTGTATTCAAACACTCTGATTTCAATATAAATAAGGATTACGAGAATAACGAATGTCCAATTTGATTAAAAGACAAACAAAATGTGAATCAAATGCATGTACCATTTAGTTACACAAAGTAATGAAAGTGTTACCCCAGTCCTCACGCTTAACCACAAGTCCTACGGCCATGGCTTGTAGAATTGCTTTCTGGCTTGTGAAATTCTTCTCTACAAGCCAACAGAATCCAACAAAATTTTAAGTAAAATGAGCTTTGGGCTTGTGGCTTCAAAAGTTTTTTATCGTGAAAACTGTTACCAGTAAAAAAAGCTTCACATTATTAATACAGAATGGTACAATGTTCATGTCTTATGGTTTTTTATGCCATTGAAAGTTATCTACATCTTAACTCCTATTCTAAAATACTAAAGATCATACATTTTTGTACATCATCAATGTAACTATTATTCATCTAATTAATTACCAGAAGTATTTTTAAATTTAATATTTTGTGATATTCAAAAAACTTATGATACCTGGCAAGAATTTACATGTGAAGATATGATAAGTGTTAAGCTAAAACAAGAGATCAAAACACTTCAAGTAATGGTAGATTCTTGATGCCAGATGGAAAAACAAACTAGGAGAAAAAAACCTGTATAGTTAATTAAACATATCTGTTGTTTTTATGTCTTCAGTTAAACTTCTCTTTCCACAATCAGATCAAACATTAAGCTTAAATCCAGTAATCCAAAAAGAGGCAATCACTGCCAATCAGGTCTGTCATTTATCTGGTTTTTTTTTAAATTTCATTCTCATACTAGAGGCATGCATACACTGTCCATAAATAGTAAAAGACTGCATATGACTACAGGCCACCACTGTAGGTAGAAAGTAAACTCCCTTGATTACAGGCTTACACTGTACATAGGTAAACTGTAAACCACTAAAACTATAGGCTTACACTGAGGGTAAATAATAAACCACTGCATACTACAGGCCACCACTGCAGGTAAAATAAACCACCTTGATTACAGGCTTACACTGTACATAGGTAAATTGTAATCCACTAAAACTACAAAGCTACACTGTAGTCTGTAGGTAAACTGTAAACTACTATAACGAGAGGTCAACACTGCAGTGAATTTGTAGTCTGTTGTTATTTATGTATTATTGTCATTTTGTTTATTTTCTTTGGTTACATCTTCTGACATCAGACTCAGACTTCTCTTGAACTGTATTTTATTGTGCGTATTGTTATGCGTTTACTTTTCTACATTGGCTAGAGGTATAGGGGGAGGGTTGAGATCTCACAAACATGTTTAACCCCGCGCCTGTCCCAAGTCAGGAGCCTCTGGCCTTTGTTAGTCTTGTATTATTTTAATTTTGGTTTCTTGTGTACAATTTGGAAATTAGTATGGCGTTCATTATCACTGAACTAGTATATATTTGTTTAGTGGCCAGCTGAAGGACGCCTCTGGGTGTGGGAATTTCTCGCTACATTGAAGACCTGTTGGTGACCTTCTGCTGTTGTTTTTTTTTTTGTCAGATTGTTGTCTCTTTGACACATTCCCCATTTCCATTCTCAATTTTACTATGACAAGAGGTCATCATTGCAGGTAATTTGTAAACTACTATGACAAGAGGTCAACACTGTAGGTATTTGTAAACTACTATGACTACAGGCCAACACTGTAGGTAAATTGTAGACCACTATGACAACAGGCCTACACTGTAGGTAAATTGCAGAACATGATGACTACAGGCCTACACTGTAGGTAAATTGCAGACCACTATGACTACAGGCCTACACTGTAGGTAAATTACAAACCACTATGACTACAGGCCTACACTGTAGGTAAATTGCAGACCACTATGACTACAGGCCTACACTGTAGGTAAATTGCAGAGCATGATGACTACAGGCCTACACTGTAGGTAAATTACAAACCACTATGACTACAGGCCTACACTGTAGGTAAATTGCAGAGCATGATGACTACAGGCCTACACTGTAGGTAAATTGCAGACCACTATGACTACAAGCCTACACTGTAGGTAAATTGCAAACCACTATGACTACAGGCCTACACTGTAGGTAAATTGCAGACCACTATGACTACAGGCCTACACTGTAGGTAAATTGCATACCACTATGACTACAGGCCTACACTGTAGGTAAATTGCAGACCACTATGACTACAGGCTTACACTGTAGGGACATTTGTACATGGTAAACCACTATAGACCTAAGGTAATGTGCATATTAATCCACAATAACACACACCTAACATATAGGTAATTTATAGTAAAACCACAATGACTACACATCTATACTGTAGTTAAATGGTAAACTACTATGACTATTGTGGTCCTACACTGTTATATGGGGTCAATGGAAAACACCTATAAATGTATTGTATTAAACTGTTAGGTAAATGGTGAAAAGGTAAACAAACGGAAGATTACAGCCTTGTGTAATTAGTACCGCAACAATAATTAAAGATAGCAGTTTGATCATTTTCATAATTTTCTATTTCTGAAATTTAAATGACAAAATTAAGAAGTGTTTCAAGCACTTATTCAAAATAAAAATAAAACATTTTTTTTTAAATTTTGGTTGTCCATCTTTCTACCAATGAAAAAAAATTGTTTTGCTTCTAATGCTCCAAAATGACATTTTTTTTATTATTAACTATATTAGCAACATGTGATTTATTTTAGCATGTTGTTATTAGCAACATGTGATTTATTTTAGCATGTTGTTATTTCAACATTGTAATGAAGTTTCATACTGTTTCTAATGAATGCCTTGTGACTACTGACCTTTAAATCTTAGTTGTAAGACATTTCAATTTCTGTATTTATCAAATATTTTCACTTTGAGGTGTGCCAAAAAAATAACTAAAATGAATCTTTTAAAAATTATCCTTTGCCTAACAACAAAAATTAATTCTGGTTGCATTGATATTTAAGTTTAAATGTGAAGTAGGTTTATTGACATTGGCCTATTTATATTTCACTTTACTACAGATTTAGCAACTTTCAGTTGATATACAAATATTGAATAGAAATCTATGACCACATGCACTTTATTTTTGGTATGTAACTATATAGTATGATTAGTGATAAGTAAAGTCGTCTTATTACCAACAGATGGAAAAATATTCAATACAGATCTCCAAGTTACGTAAATAACCTAGGAATTTTCTAAATTTATACTGTATTGGTACCAACAGAAAACGCTAATCAAAGCATGGTAAAACTTTCATAACGAGTAATCATGTTAATCATCGCATCACTACAGTATAATTGTATAATGAAAATCTCATCTTGGGAGTCAATCACTTACTTAATCACTGCTTTGATAATCAGGCTAGGATGCTACCACTCACTGGAAATAACAATATATCCAAGAACTATCATTCACCTCATCTGATACTATCCTCAAACAATCTAAAAGTAATAACATTCACATCTGACACTATCCTTCAATAATCTTAAAATATTAACCAATAGAGGTCACCCTGGTGGTGTCCCATATAACTCATATAACTGGCATAAGAAAGTATAAAGGGTTTATATCACACTTCAAGTGTTTTACAAGTATTTATATACAAAGATATAATTGTTTTTCTACAACTTGCAAGTGTTGTTATAATTTATTGGAATTATCTATACTATGTATACTGTGAGGCATGTGTAAAACACTTCAGAATTTAATATGAGACAATTAAAGATTAAGATACCGGTATATGATTTGGGACCGCCTGTCTTCACCTCCATATTTAAAGGTGCAAAATACAATTTGCTGAGCAATCATGAATGTGAACATGTCCCTATGTATTTACCCTTCACATTGTATAATGTATAGAATGGGGCAGAATTAATGGAAGGAGAAAGATCAATGTTGTCATGTTTGAAAAAAATCCTTAACCGCAACATTTTAGATATAAGTTTCATGCTGATTCTTGGTGAAGAATCTATTTTTTTCAAGAGCACAACGCTTGCTAGACCACCAAGAACTCAATTTTCAAATCAGAATTGGTTTAAACTAGTACTTGTATAACAGTCTTTGACAACAAGAAAAAATATTGAAAATAAAAGATGAAACGTAAGAGGACACTGACTAACTCTAGACTTTTGCTCTACTAGTATAATACATTTGTATAAAAAATTTTTGTCACTACCTCTAACAATATTTTCATTCTACTTCTATGCCACTGTATTTTCATTTCCATTCAATATAATTCAGCATGTTTAATATGAAGACTTTTACTGTTGTCAATATTCACACTGTAAATGACAGCTATCAACGTTACAGTTTTTTTGGACAAAAGAGAATGCTTAATAAGGTCAACTGTTTGGCCCCTTGAGTTTCAAAATCAATAAGTATCATCAATCTATAAAATAGCTGGCTTAAGATGTTCAAAAGGCTATGTCACTCAGATTTAAGAATTATCTGATTTTTATTTTTGGATTGTATATTACATATTTGCTTTAGGGTTACCAACTTTTTACATGTGAGCAAAACTGCAAATCCTGCTAAAAAAGTCTCACTATGAGATCTTGACAAAAGTTGTCGTTAATATTTAAATATGAGCCAGGACTCCAGTGGGGGATTACGTTGGGGGGATTCCTGGGGCTGGAATCCCCCCTTTATATATTCAATGGGTTTGGAATGAAACATACATGTATGCTTGGAACAAACCCCTTTATCCTAGGTTGGGAATACCCCTCTTAAAACTGTATGTATCCCCCCCCTGGAATTACTATGTACAAAAAAAAATGTACATGTACTTCAAAACATATGGCTACATGTATATACAATGTCTGTCTTAAATGTAAGTTTATACATGTACAAAGATCATTATGTGGGTAAAATATATTTCTAGGGTCTGATCTTGGTTTTTAGATTTAGTTTGATAAAACCAAGTTAAAAATTGTCATTTCATGGCAAAAATGTCAATTTCAATAATTTTGTAAAGTTGTTCAATGTAATGGCCTTTCAACTGACAGTTTGTTTATTTGATGTCCAGATAATATCAATCTATTCATTTATCAATAAAACTAACACAGTTTCTTGTTTCATTTATTCTTACAATGTATTTCAACTTCTTGTTTGAAAATATATTCCATAATAGAAATTACAGTGTCCATCTGATACCTCCAAAAAATTAAATGCTTTGCTGAGTGCAGCCTAATACAACCGCAGAGGTAAAACCCTGAAAAGTTGGGGCAAATTTGGACACAATTTTCAGGCTTGAACGGTTGGGACCCTCATCCCCAAAATCATTCCCAACCTTCCTTTTGTGGTTTTGAACCTTTTTAAAAAATTCATAGAGATCCATTCACTTTAACTTAAGTTATTGTCCGGAAACCAAATGAGTCTTCAGACGATGATGCAGACATGGACAATGACCACACCATACATGCCATAGCATTATATGAATCCAACAAATGTTTGCGGACGTATACAAATGCTTGATTTTGGTCCCTTTGTGGCCCCTAATTCCTAAACGGTTTGTACCATAACCCTCAAAATTCCAACCTTCCTTTTGTTGTATTGAACCTTTTTGATCTAAAGTTATTGTTCAGAAACCTACATTGTACTTTGTCTTTTGATGACGACAAGGCAGACGACAATGACATCATAGCATTAATTATACGAAACCAAAAAACATGAATGTGCCCCAAGTACACAGATGCCCCATCCACACTATCATTTTCTATGTTCAGAGGATCGTGAAAATTGGATAAAATCTCTAATTTGGCATTAAAATTAGAAAGATCATATCATAGAGAACATGTAACTGTTAAATAAGTTTCAAGTTGATTGGACTTCAACTTCATCAAAAACTACCTGGACCAAAAACTTTAACCTGAAGCAGGACAGACGGACAAATGAACAGAGGAATGGACTGACGGATGAACGAACAGATGCACAGACCAGAAAACATAATGCCAATAAATGGGGCATAAAAATTTTGAGGTCCTATAAAAATTGAACAAGGGTTATTGTGAAAATAATAAATACATGCATGTACTGCTAAAAATACTGTTTACCGGTAGGAGAAAAATAATAAACAGAGTTCCAATGTCTCCCATCTTGCACATATTTTATCTACATATATATCCAGGGCCAATAACAAATTAAAAAACTTTGGTTGTCCAGTCTGTCAAGGACCATATTTAACTTTATTATCCAATGATGGGAAACAAGGAACATTTCAATATCAAACTTGACAACCATTTTTTCATACGTAACAGCATATTAAAATCTCAAAGCATTGGTTGAATGGTTCATAAGTGATTGCATGGAAACTACAAAAAGTGCAAATTTTTAATATATATATCAAGAAATCGAATCATAAATCTTGGACAGCAAAATTGAAAAACACCAATATTCAATTTGACCTCCATTTTCACACCAGTAACAACATATTAGAATTTTTATAGCATTGATCAAGTGTTCATAAGAGATTGCATGGAAATCGCATAAATTGTCAGTTTCCAATAAATCAAGAACCATATCACCTTAACCTCTTTAACAGTCATGACAGTTAAAAGTGAAAATCATCATAAATCAAACTTGACCTGTAACTATTTTTTTAAGGGATCACGATTTCACACTAATCATTAACAATCTTCAGTGATCATGATTTGACACTTATCATTGTTATTTTTTTATTGATCCTGATATGACAATAATCATTGTTAATTTGTTTGTGTTCATGATTAGACATTAATTTTCAGTGCTCGTGAAAAAATTCGTATATACCTAAATATAACACAAGGTACTTAACTATTTTTTTTTTAAAATGACACCCAGTCCCGAATTCCCGTTATTTTTTTATTTCTCGGTTGTCAAACCTACTTAAACTTAATATGCCGTAAATCTAAATTAATTAATCTACACAATGGTATATGACACTACTATCATTGTTGTCGGGATCATTAGTAGCAGGCCTCAGAAGTCGGTCAACGGGATGTTTTTTTGCATTCGTCTCAAACTTTGGCAACACCCAGCCCGCAGTGATTGAATTATTATAAAAAATTATTAAAATAAAAACTGTCAGTTTCCCTCTGACTATAAATTATTATCTTTATTGTAAATTCTTTACAGATTATGTGAAACAAACCCAAATAAGTTTGTTATGAAACACACGTGTACACAACGACACTAGTGTAGAGTTGTAAATTGACCAAAATTTCCCACATTTATTTTCAGCCAGACGATTGACCATTGAGAAACCAGTATAAAATTACATGCGGAGGACTGGGTGTTGCCAAAGTTTGAGACGAATTTAGATTTACATGTATGGCATATTAAGTTTAAGTAGGTTTGACAACCAAGAAATAAAAAAATAACAGGAATTCAGGACTGGGTTTCATTTTTCAAAAAATTTAGTTAATTACCTTGTGTTATATTAAGGTATATATATATAGGAATTTTTTTTTTGAGACGAGTGCCTGTGCTGATCAGATGCCATAGAAGTTAAAGGTAATTTTATGAAACACCAATTATCAGGCTTGCATGTCAAAAGTATTTGTGTAAACTGAGTTTTAAAAACACACCTTCATTGCTAATCTATGGTTCAATATGGATTGTAAAAAGGGTGGTTGCTGAATAAAAATTCTTTCTCAAAGGTCAGAATGGAAATGTGTTTGATTCAATTCACTTCATAAAAACAATATACAACATACATACAGTCATGTAGCATCTTGAGGAAATATTTATTATATTATTTAGTGGCAAAATTAATAAGTTACATGAAATGGCATAGTCATCATACTAAATGACCAGGGCTTCCAGATTTTTATAGCCAGCCGGACGTATTATATTTTATCCCTGTTTTAATGTTCTGATTTAAACTGTTTAATTGGCAGTACATCATTTGAAGTGTGCAAGATCAGCGTACTAATGTCTGCCTTATACTTCTTATTTGTGCAAATTAACATTGTCAAACACTTTAATTTTGTTTTTAAAAGCAGATTTTCGTAAGTACTAATGTAGACTTAACCACAGAAGAATATGTAAACTTAGTGTACATTTCGCAGGTACTCTTTCCATGTTATTTCTTCAAGAAAATACTTAAAATAAATGTTAGATAAGGTATCAATGATAATTTAAGCATTTTTGAAGAAATTAGGATCAGATAATTGTAAGTAGCATTGAAGCTTAAGAATGTTCACGAAAGTAAGATCTACAAACACATCACCGTCGCCAAAACACAATTTTGTCATTAATCCATCTGTGTCTTTTGTTTTAATAAGCACATACTAGACCAAGGTGAGCGACACAGGCTCTTAAGAGCCTCTAGTTTACAGTGAGGATGAATAATTAAATTTCCCAGCTGTGCCAATGCACACACATGTACTAGTTCAAACAAGGCTGTTCTGACGATTTTTCAGTTTCACCTTTTTAAATTTTTCATCAAATCATATTTATAAACGTAGATCTGATAATTTTAATCTTTTTTAGAAAATAAAATAGATGCAAACAGGTGAAATGGTTTCACAGGGGAGAGTCCAGACATTTTTCATAAAAGGGGGGGGGGGGGCACCCAGAAGTACATGTAAGGGGGTGTTCCAACCATATTTAAAGTAGCCATTCAAATGCAATGATTTTTCAAAAATGGGGAGTTCCAATCCACAACCCCAATCCCCCATAACACTTCCCCTAAATGTGCCACTGCAGTTGGGGGGACATATTTAGTCTGCGTTCTGAATTTTTTTGGGGGGCATTTTGTAGCTTTGCCAAAATCAAAACTTCTATTTAATATGGTTTTTTTTTAATCTGAACAAAAACAAAATGAAAAACACAGAACTAAAATTAATATTAAGTACTATAGTCGCCTATTCAAATAAATATTTCCTTTTTATACCTTGTAACTTAGTTTTTAGAAATCAAACTCAGGGGAGATAACTGGAAGAATAATTTTGGAAAATTTCTATGCAGCTTTACAATGAAACGATTGCCTTGTATAAAAATGCTAACTTCTCAGAGATTCTTTTCGACTGAATATTGGTTATATACCGGTGAAAAAAAATAACAGGTTTTGCATATATAAATATCTAACATCTCAACCTTAAAACTACTATAATTTACACAAATAGTAATCTCGGTCTTACCGATAAATATAAGTGAGGCATTTGCTTTACATGTGTATTAGAATGCGCACCTCGGCTGCACACGACGGTGTATAAATTGAATACCTACCAATATGTACTAGCTATATGTTCACTTGTAATCCTTCAATTATTTATTTCACAGTATAATATACTTGTGAACATATATACTGTATTCGACGAACTGCCATTTTCTTTCGATCATATTTAATGTTGACATTGATACCCAATCGGTTTCCTTCCACAGGTCACGTGAGATCAATTTAACATCAGCATCTTTCTTGCATCAGTATAATAATCGATATGGAATTTTCAATAGATATCAATATTTTGGATCAATCACACCAATCATTAACGTCTGATACGTAAAACGGCAACATAATATGAAAAAAGTGTGTGAGATATTTATTCATATTAATTTGTATTGTTTTTTTTATATCCTAAGTCTCCTAACTCTGAAACTAAATGAGTACACGGTAGAAAGCTAGAAAAATAATTAATACATTGAATCGTTATTTACCTGGTCTTTACTAATCATAATACAGTAAAAAAATGTATATTCTTCTCCCCCACAAGTTTTATTGTTTTAACTGTACATTGTATTTGTATACAGATAAATTCAGATGTTACTGACGAATACAGAAATTGCATGGGGGACAATCTCAACATGGGATTTGGGGTACAGCTGGGATTAAAAAAAAACACCCCTATTTATAATTTATATTTCACAGAGATATTACAACCCATTCTTTTACTATACTCTAGTGGGTACATATTATTAATTGTGACAGTGTAATAAAATGTGATCAATAACAAAACACATTGTGGACATTTTAGGTTACAAGGAAGTAATTATTTACATAGGCGACAATGGTAGCCTTATTTGGTCCTGCCTTTTCACTATCAAAGATCCATTAAAAAAAAAATCGAATTCTGAATTATCAACACCTTTGGGTGTAATTGCAATGGTCAAACACATATGGTGCCGCAGCTTTTTTGATAGAAAAATGGCATTTTTTAAGGGTACTCAACGGTTCCGGAATTTTCGAAATAGTATGAATGAAGAACACCCCATGCTTAATTTGGCACAGAAAATCTTGCTAGTCTTAGAGAGTTTTCTCTAAATTTCTCGCTATTTCTACACCAATGGCCAACACTCATTTCTCACTATTTCAATTTTAATTTCTAATCACCAAGGCAGCAGAAAATAAATTTACTTCTACCTATTACCTTGGATGTAAAATCTAGGTGGCGCCAGCGATCTATATTTACTTCCTTTTAACCTATACTGACACATATTGAAATAAAATCGGACAACCTTTACGTTAGTCGATTACTATATACTACTGCTGCTTAAGTTCAAAATTTTGGATTAAAGAGACAATTATTCACCATTTAAAATGACTTTCTTTACAGGTACCCCCCTTTACAGAAAACGTTACTTTTTACAGACTTGGGACCATTGACCAGCTCATTTTGACTGTTTGGTTATATTTAAAACGCGGTTTTTGATTAATGAAGTTCGATTGGGGTCTATTAAAGACTTTAGGCTGATGATTTAATAACTGTGTCCAAATTATATGTTTTTATCGCGAATATATGGACACCGTTGCATAAGAGTCAAAATATTTTATGAAATAGACTATAAAAATGCTGAAACTAAGAATTCATCATTGCTGTTATGTGTTTTATATGAATTGTGTTCAGAATATTCAATTCGACGATACTAAGGAGAAACATGTATAGCCTTTGATTTTTTACCTAATTTTTAATATTTTACGGTCATTTTGGCACATTTTAGCCATTAAAAATACAAAAAAATCGCTAATATGAGCAAAAATAAGCCCCCCTTTTTTTAGATATGCATAAATACATTCAGTGTTATCGAGGATGAGGAGAAATTATTAAAGACAGAGTCCTTGACAGAATTCTCGTTTTTACAGTAGCTCGATGAACCCTACCCCTGAGAAAGAAGAACAAAAAAACAGTAAAAATTTGATATAGACTATAGTTTCACGGCGATCAGCAATTTTCTTCTGATATAGTTAATCACTTAGTACCTTATTAATTTACCGATCCAATTTCTAAAATATCTCGAAAAATACAGTGATGCGCCAGAAATCGTCATTTTGCTTTAGGTTACAAGGAAGTAATTATTTACATAGGCGACAATGGTAGCCTTATTTGGTCCTGCCTTTTCACTATCAAAGATCCATTAAAAAAAAAATCGAATTCTGAATTATCAACACCTTTGGGTGTAATTGCAATGGTCAAACACATATGGTGCCGCAGCTTTTTTGATAGAAAAATGGCATTTTTTAAGGGTACTCAACGGTTCCGGAATTTTCGAAATAGTATGAATGAAGAACACCCCATGCTTAATTTGGCACAGAAAATCTTGCTAGTCTTAGAGAGTTTTCTCTAAATTTCTCGCTATTTCTACACCAATGGCCAACACTCATTTCTCACTATTTCAATTTTAATTTCTAATCACCAAGGCAGCAGAAAATAAATTTACTTCTACCTATTACCTTGGATGTAAAATCTAGGTGGCGCCAGCGATCTATATTTACTTCCTTTTAACCTATACTGACACATATTGAAATAAAATCGGACAACCTTTACGTTAGTCGATTACTATATACTACTGCTGCTTAAGTTCAAAATTTTGGATTAAAGAGACAATTATTCACCATTTAAAATGACTTTCTTTACAGGTACCCCCCTTTACAGAAAACGTTACTTTTTACAGACTTGGGACCATTGACCAGCTCATTTTGACTGTTTGGTTATATTTAAAACGCGGTTTTTGATTAATGAAGTTCGATTGGGGTCTATTAAAGACTTTAGGCTGATGATTTAATAACTGTGTCCAAATTATATGTTTTTATCGCGAATATATGGACACCGTTGCATAAGAGTCAAAATATTTTATGAAATAGACTATAAAAATGCTGAAACTAAGAATTCATCATTGCTGTTATGTGTTTTATATGAATTGTGTTCAGAATATTCAATTCGACGATACTAAGGAGAAACATGTATAGCCTTTGATTTTTTACCTAATTTTTAATATTTTACGGTCATTTTGGCACATTTTAGCCATTAAAAATACAAAAAAATCGCTAATATGAGCAAAAATAAGCCCCCCTTTTTTTAGATATGCATAAATACATTCAGTGTTATCGAGGATGAGGAGAAATTATTAAAGACAGAGTCCTTGACAGAATTCTCGTTTTTACAGTAGCTCGATGAACCCTACCCCTGAGAAAGAAGAACAAAAAAACAGTAAAAATTTGATATAGACTATAGTTTCACGGCGATCAGCAATTTTCTTCTGATATAGTTAATCACTTAGTACCTTATTAATTTACCGATCCAATTTCTAAAATATCTCGAAAAATACAGTGATGCGCCAGAAATCGTCATTTTGCTTTAGGTTACAAGGAAGTAATTATTTACATAGGCGACAATGGTAGCCTTATTTGGTCCTGCCTTTTCACTATCAAAGATCCATTAAAAAAAAAATCGAATTCTGAATTATCAACACCTTTGGGTGTAATTGCAATGGTCAAACACATATGGTGCCGCAGCTTTTTTGATAGAAAAATGGCATTTTTTAAGGGTACTCAACGGTTCCGGAATTTTCGAAATAGTATGAATGAAGAACACCCCATGCTTAATTTGGCACAGAAAATCTTGCTAGTCTTAGAGAGTTTTCTCTAAATTTCTCGCTATTTCTACACCAATGGCCAACACTCATTTCTCACTATTTCAATTTTAATTTCTAATCACCAAGGCAGCAGAAAATAAATTTACTTCTACCTATTACCTTGGATGTAAAATCTAGGTGGCGCCAGCGATCTATATTTACTTCCTTTTAACCTATACTGACACATATTGAAATAAAATCGGACAACCTTTACGTTAGTCGATTACTATATACTACTGCTGCTTAAGTTCAAAATTTTGGATTAAAGAGACAATTATTCACCATTTAAAATGACTTTCTTTACAGGTACCCCCCTTTACAGAAAACGTTACTTTTTACAGACTTGGGACCATTGACCAGCTCATTTTGACTGTTTGGTTATATTTAAAACGCGGTTTTTGATTAATGAAGTTCGATTGGGGTCTATTAAAGACTTTAGGCTGATGATTTAATAACTGTGTCCAAATTATATGTTTTTATCGCGAATATATGGACACCGTTGCATAAGAGTCAAAATATTTTATGAAATAGACTATAAAAATGCTGAAACTAAGAATTCATCATTGCTGTTATGTGTTTTATATGAATTGTGTTCAGAATATTCAATTCGACGATACTAAGGAGAAACATGTATAGCCTTTGATTTTTTACCTAATTTTTAATATTTTACGGTCATTTTGGCACATTTTAGCCATTAAAAATACAAAAAAATCGCTAATATGAGCAAAAATAAGCCCCCCTTTTTTTAGATATGCATAAATACATTCAGTGTTATCGAGGATGAGGAGAAATTATTAAAGACAGAGTCCTTGACAGAATTCTCGTTTTTACAGTAGCTCGATGAACCCTACCCCTGAGAAAGAAGAACAAAAAAACAGTAAAAATTTGATATAGACTATAGTTTCACGGCGATCAGCAATTTTCTTCTGATATAGTTAATCACTTAGTACCTTATTAATTTACCGATCCAATTTCTAAAATATCTCGAAAAATACAGTGATGCGCCAGAAATCGTCATTTTGCTTTAGGTTACAAGGAAGTAATTATTTACATAGGCGACAATGGTAGCCTTATTTGGTCCTGCCTTTTCACTATCAAAGATCCATTAAAAAAAAAATCGAATTCTGAATTATCAACACCTTTGGGTGTAATTGCAATGGTCAAACACATATGGTGCCGCAGCTTTTTTGATAGAAAAATGGCATTTTTTAAGGGTACTCAACGGTTCCGGAATTTTCGAAATAGTATGAATGAAGAACACCCCATGCTTAATTTGGCACAGAAAATCTTGCTAGTCTTAGAGAGTTTTCTCTAAATTTCTCGCTATTTCTACACCAATGGCCAACACTCATTTCTCACTATTTCAATTTTAATTTCTAATCACCAAGGCAGCAGAAAATAAATTTACTTCTACCTATTACCTTGGATGTAAAATCTAGGTGGCGCCAGCGATCTATATTTACTTCCTTTTAACCTATACTGACACATATTGAAATAAAATCGGACAACCTTTACGTTAGTCGATTACTATATACTACTGCTGCTTAAGTTCAAAATTTTGGATTAAAGAGACAATTATTCACCATTTAAAATGACTTTCTTTACAGGTACCCCCCTTTACAGAAAACGTTACTTTTTACAGACTTGGGACCATTGACCAGCTCATTTTGACTGTTTGGTTATATTTAAAACGCGGTTTTTGATTAATGAAGTTCGATTGGGGTCTATTAAAGACTTTAGGCTGATGATTTAATAACTGTGTCCAAATTATATGTTTTTATCGCGAATATATGGACACCGTTGCATAAGAGTCAAAATATTTTATGAAATAGACTATAAAAATGCTGAAACTAAGAATTCATCATTGCTGTTATGTGTTTTATATGAATTGTGTTCAGAATATTCAATTCGACGATACTAAGGAGAAACATGTATAGCCTTTGATTTTTTACCTAATTTTTAATATTTTACGGTCATTTTGGCACATTTTAGCCATTAAAAATACAAAAAAATCGCTAATATGAGCAAAAATAAGCCCCCCTTTTTTTAGATATGCATAAATACATTCAGTGTTATCGAGGATGAGGAGAAATTATTAAAGACAGAGTCCTTGACAGAATTCTCGTTTTTACAGTAGCTCGATGAACCCTACCCCTGAGAAAGAAGAACAAAAAAACAGTAAAAATTTGATATAGACTATAGTTTCACGGCGATCAGCAATTTTCTTCTGATATAGTTAATCACTTAGTACCTTATTAATTTACCGATCCAATTTCTAAAATATCTCGAAAAATACAGTGATGCGCCAGAAATCGTCATTTTGCTTTAGGTTACAAGGAAGTAATTATTTACATAGGCGACAATGGTAGCCTTATTTGGTCCTGCCTTTTCACTATCAAAGATCCATTAAAAAAAAAATCGAATTCTGAATTATCAACACCTTTGGGTGTAATTGCAATGGTCAAACACATATGGTGCCGCAGCTTTTTTGATAGAAAAATGGCATTTTTTAAGGGTACTCAACGGTTCCGGAATTTTCGAAATAGTATGAATGAAGAACACCCCATGCTTAATTTGGCACAGAAAATCTTGCTAGTCTTAGAGAGTTTTCTCTAAATTTCTCGCTATTTCTACACCAATGGCCAACACTCATTTCTCACTATTTCAATTTTAATTTCTAATCACCAAGGCAGCAGAAAATAAATTTACTTCTACCTATTACCTTGGATGTAAAATCTAGGTGGCGCCAGCGATCTATATTTACTTCCTTTTAACCTATACTGACACATATTGAAATAAAATCGGACAACCTTTACGTTAGTCGATTACTATATACTACTGCTGCTTAAGTTCAAAATTTTGGATTAAAGAGACAATTATTCACCATTTAAAATGACTTTCTTTACAGGTACCCCCCTTTACAGAAAACGTTACTTTTTACAGACTTGGGACCATTGACCAGCTCATTTTGACTGTTTGGTTATATTTAAAACGCGGTTTTTGATTAATGAAGTTCGATTGGGGTCTATTAAAGACTTTAGGCTGATGATTTAATAACTGTGTCCAAATTATATGTTTTTATCGCGAATATATGGACACCGTTGCATAAGAGTCAAAATATTTTATGAAATAGACTATAAAAATGCTGAAACTAAGAATTCATCATTGCTGTTATGTGTTTTATATGAATTGTGTTCAGAATATTCAATTCGACGATACTAAGGAGAAACATGTATAGCCTTTGATTTTTTACCTAATTTTTAATATTTTACGGTCATTTTGGCACATTTTAGCCATTAAAAATACAAAAAAATCGCTAATATGAGCAAAAATAAGCCCCCCTTTTTTTAGATATGCATAAATACATTCAGTGTTATCGAGGATGAGGAGAAATTATTAAAGACAGAGTCCTTGACAGAATTCTCGTTTTTACAGTAGCTCGATGAACCCTACCCCTGAGAAAGAAGAACAAAAAAACAGTAAAAATTTGATATAGACTATAGTTTCACGGCGATCAGCAATTTTCTTCTGATATAGTTAATCACTTAGTACCTTATTAATTTACCGATCCAATTTCTAAAATATCTCGAAAAATACAGTGATGCGCCAGAAATCGTCATTTTGCTATACTGACACATATTGAAATAAAATCGGACAACCTTTACGTTAGTCGATTACTATATACTACTGCTGCTTAAGTTCAAAATTTTGGATTAAAGAGACAATTATTCACCATTTAAAATGACTTTCTTTACAGGTACCCCCCTTTACAGAAAACGTTACTTTTTACAGACTTGGGACCATTGACCAGCTCATTTTGACTGTTTGGTTATATTTAAAACGCGGTTTTTGATTAATGAAGTTCGATTGGGGTCTATTAAAGACTTTAGGCTGATGATTTAATAACTGTGTCCAAATTATATGTTTTTATCGCGAATATATGGACACCGTTGCATAAGAGTCAAAATATTTTATGAAATAGACTATAAAAATGCTGAAACTAAGAATTCATCATTGCTGTTATGTGTTTTATATGAATTGTGTTCAGAATATTCAATTCGACGATACTAAGGAGAAACATGTATAGCCTTTGATTTTTTACCTAATTTTTAATATTTTACGGTCATTTTGGCACATTTTAGCCATTAAAAATACAAAAAAAATCGCTAATATGAGCAAAAATAAGCCCCCCTTTTTTTAGATATGCATAAATACATTCAGTGTTATCGAGGATGAGGAGAAATTATTAAAGACAGAGTCCTTGACAGAATTCTCGTTTTTACAGTAGCTCGATGAACCCTACCCCTGAGAAAGAAGAACAAAAAAACAGTAAAAATTTGATATAGACTATAGTTTCACGGCGATCAGCAATTTTCTTCTGATATAGTTAATCACTTAGTACCTTATTAATTTACCGATCCAATTTCTAAAATATCTCGAAAAATACAGTGATGCGCCAGAAATCGTCATTTTGCTTTAGGTTACAAGGAAGTAATTATTTACATAGGCGACAATGGTAGCCTTATTTGGTCCTGCCTTTTCACTATCAAAGATCCATTAAAAAAAAAATCGAATTCTGAATTATCAACACCTTTGGGTGTAATTGCAATGGTCAAACACATATGGTGCCGCAGCTTTTTTGATAGAAAAATGGCATTTTTTAAGGGTACTCAACGGTTCCGGAATTTTCGAAATAGTATGAATGAAGAACACCCCATGCTTAATTTGGCACAGAAAATCTTGCTAGTCTTAGAGAGTTTTCTCTAAATTTCTCGCTATTTCTACACCAATGGCCAACACTCATTTCTCACTATTTCAATTTTAATTTCTAATCACCAAGGCAGCAGAAAATAAATTTACTTCTACCTATTACCTTGGATGTAAAATCTAGGTGGCGCCAGCGATCTATATTTACTTCCTTTTAACCTATACTGACACATATTGAAATAAAATCGGACAACCTTTACGTTAGTCGATTACTATATACTACTGCTGCTTAAGTTCAAAATTTTGGATTAAAGAGACAATTATTCACCATTTAAAATGACTTTCTTTACAGGTACCCCCCTTTACAGAAAACGTTACTTTTTACAGACTTGGGACCATTGACCAGCTCATTTTGACTGTTTGGTTATATTTAAAACGCGGTTTTTGATTAATGAAGTTCGATTGGGGTCTATTAAAGACTTTAGGCTGATGATTTAATAACTGTGTCCAAATTATATGTTTTTATCGCGAATATATGGACACCGTTGCATAAGAGTCAAAATATTTTATGAAATAGACTATAAAAATGCTGAAACTAAGAATTCATCATTGCTGTTATGTGTTTTATATGAATTGTGTTCAGAATATTCAATTCGACGATACTAAGGAGAAACATGTATAGCCTTTGATTTTTTACCTAATTTTTAATATTTTACGGTCATTTTGGCACATTTTAGCCATTAAAAATACAAAAAAATCGCTAATATGAGCAAAAATAAGCCCCCCTTTTTTTAGATATGCATAAATACATTCAGTGTTATCGAGGATGAGGAGAAATTATTAAAGACAGAGTCCTTGACAGAATTCTCGTTTTTACAGTAGCTCGATGAACCCTACCCCTGAGAAAGAAGAACAAAAAAACAGTAAAAATTTGATATAGACTATAGTTTCACGGCGATCAGCAATTTTCTTCTGATATAGTTAATCACTTAGTACCTTATTAATTTACCGATCCAATTTCTAAAATATCTCGAAAAATACAGTGATGCGCCAGAAATCGTCATTTTGCTTTAGGTTACAAGGAAGTAATTATTTACATAGGCGACAATGGTAGCCTTATTTGGTCCTGCCTTTTCACTATCAAAGATCCATTAAAAAAAAAATCGAATTCTGAATTATCAACACCTTTGGGTGTAATTGCAATGGTCAAACACATATGGTGCCGCAGCTTTTTTGATAGAAAAATGGCATTTTTTAAGGGTACTCAACGGTTCCGGAATTTTCGAAATAGTATGAATGAAGAACACCCCATGCTTAATTTGGCACAGAAAATCTTGCTAGTCTTAGAGAGTTTTCTCTAAATTTCTCGCTATTTCTACACCAATGGCCAACACTCATTTCTCACTATTTCAATTTTAATTTCTAATCACCAAGGCAGCAGAAAATAAATTTACTTCTACCTATTACCTTGGATGTAAAATCTAGGTGGCGCCAGCGATCTATATTTACTTCCTTTTAACCTATACTGACACATATTGAAATAAAATCGGACAACCTTTACGTTAGTCGATTACTATATACTACTGCTGCTTAAGTTCAAAATTTTGGATTAAAGAGACAATTATTCACCATTTAAAATGACTTTCTTTACAGGTACCCCCCTTTACAGAAAACGTTACTTTTTACAGACTTGGGACCATTGACCAGCTCATTTTGACTGTTTGGTTATATTTAAAACGCGGTTTTTGATTAATGAAGTTCGATTGGGGTCTATTAAAGACTTTAGGCTGATGATTTAATAACTGTGTCCAAATTATATGTTTTTATCGCGAATATATGGACACCGTTGCATAAGAGTCAAAATATTTTATGAAATAGACTATAAAAATGCTGAAACTAAGAATTCATCATTGCTGTTATGTGTTTTATATGAATTGTGTTCAGAATATTCAATTCGACGATACTAAGGAGAAACATGTATAGCCTTTGATTTTTTACCTAATTTTTAATATTTTACGGTCATTTTGGCACATTTTAGCCATTAAAAATACAAAAAAATCGCTAATATGAGCAAAAATAAGCCCCCCTTTTTTTAGATATGCATAAATACATTCAGTGTTATCGAGGATGAGGAGAAATTATTAAAGACAGAGTCCTTGACAGAATTCTCGTTTTTACAGTAGCTCGATGAACCCTACCCCTGAGAAAGAAGAACAAAAAAACAGTAAAAATTTGATATAGACTATAGTTTCACGGCGATCAGCAATTTTCTTCTGATATAGTTAATCACTTAGTACCTTATTAATTTACCGATCCAATTTCTAAAATATCTCGAAAAATACAGTGATGCGCCAGAAATCGTCATTTTGCTTTACTGACACATATTGAAATAAAATCGGACAACCTTTACGTTAGTCGATTACTATATACTACTGCTGCTTAAGTTCAAAATTTTGGATTAAAGAGACAATTATTCACCATTTAAAATGACTTTCTTTACAGGTACCCCCCTTTACAGAAAACGTTACTTTTTACAGACTTGGGACCATTGACCAGCTCATTTTGACTGTTTGGTTATATTTAAAACGCGGTTTTTGATTAATGAAGTTCGATTGGGGTCTATTAAAGACTTTAGGCTGATGATTTAATAACTGTGTCCAAATTATATGTTTTTATCGCGAATATATGGACACCGTTGCATAAGAGTCAAAATATTTTATGAAATAGACTATAAAAATGCTGAAACTAAGAATTCATCATTGCTGTTATGTGTTTTATATGAATTGTGTTCAGAATATTCAATTCGACGATACTAAGGAGAAACATGTATAGCCTTTGATTTTTTACCTAATTTTTAATATTTTACGGTCATTTTGGCACATTTTAGCCATTAAAAATACAAAAAAATCGCTAATATGAGCAAAAATAAGCCCCCCTTTTTTTAGATATGCATAAATACATTCAGTGTTATCGAGGATGAGGAGAAATTATTAAAGACAGAGTCCTTGACAGAATTCTCGTTTTTACAGTAGCTCGATGAACCCTACCCCTGAGAAAGAAGAACAAAAAAACAGTAAAAATTTGATATAGACTATAGTTTCACGGCGATCAGCAATTTTCTTCTGATATAGTTAATCACTTAGTACCTTATTAATTTACCGATCCAATTTCTAAAATATCTCGAAAAATACAGTGATGCGCCAGAAATCGTCATTTTGCTTTAGGTTACAAGGAAGTAATTATTTACATAGGCGACAATGGTAGCCTTATTTGGTCCTGCCTTTTCACTATCAAAGATCCATTAAAAAAAAAATCGAATTCTGAATTATCAACACCTTTGGGTGTAATTGCAATGGTCAAACACATATGGTGCCGCAGCTTTTTTGATAGAAAAATGGCATTTTTTAAGGGTACTCAACGGTTCCGGAATTTTCGAAATAGTATGAATGAAGAACACCCCATGCTTAATTTGGCACAGAAAATCTTGCTAGTCTTAGAGAGTTTTCTCTAAATTTCTCGCTATTTCTACACCAATGGCCAACACTCATTTCTCACTATTTCAATTTTAATTTCTAATCACCAAGGCAGCAGAAAATAAATTTACTTCTACCTATTACCTTGGATGTAAAATCTAGGTGGCGCCAGCGATCTATATTTACTTCCTTTTAACCTATACTGACACATATTGAAATAAAATCGGACAACCTTTACGTTAGTCGATTACTATATACTACTGCTGCTTAAGTTCAAAATTTTGGATTAAAGAGACAATTATTCACCATTTAAAATGACTTTCTTTACAGGTACCCCCCTTTACAGAAAACGTTACTTTTTACAGACTTGGGACCATTGACCAGCTCATTTTGACTGTTTGGTTATATTTAAAACGCGGTTTTTGATTAATGAAGTTCGATTGGGGTCTATTAAAGACTTTAGGCTGATGATTTAATAACTGTGTCCAAATTATATGTTTTTATCGCGAATATATGGACACCGTTGCATAAGAGTCAAAATATTTTATGAAATAGACTATAAAAATGCTGAAACTAAGAATTCATCATTGCTGTTATGTGTTTTATATGAATTGTGTTCAGAATATTCAATTCGACGATACTAAGGAGAAACATGTATAGCCTTTGATTTTTTACCTAATTTTTAATATTTTACGGTCATTTTGGCACATTTTAGCCATTAAAAATACAAAAAAATCGCTAATATGAGCAAAAATAAGCCCCCCTTTTTTTAGATATGCATAAATACATTCAGTGTTATCGAGGATGAGGAGAAATTATTAAAGACAGAGTCCTTGACAGAATTCTCGTTTTTACAGTAGCTCGATGAACCCTACCCCTGAGAAAGAAGAACAAAAAAACAGTAAAAATTTGATATAGACTATAGTTTCACGGCGATCAGCAATTTTCTTCTGATATAGTTAATCACTTAGTACCTTATTAATTTACCGATCCAATTTCTAAAATATCTCGAAAAATACAGTGATGCGCCAGAAATCGTCATTTTGCTTTAGGTTACAAGGAAGTAATTATTTACATAGGCGACAATGGTAGCCTTATTTGGTCCTGCCTTTTCACTATCAAAGATCCATTAAAAAAAAAATCGAATTCTGAATTATCAACACCTTTGGGTGTAATTGCAATGGTCAAACACATATGGTGCCGCAGCTTTTTTGATAGAAAAATGGCATTTTTTAAGGGTACTCAACGGTTCCGGAATTTTCGAAATAGTATGAATGAAGAACACCCCATGCTTAATTTGGCACAGAAAATCTTGCTAGTCTTAGAGAGTTTTCTCTAAATTTCTCGCTATTTCTACACCAATGGCCAACACTCATTTCTCACTATTTCAATTTTAATTTCTAATCACCAAGGCAGCAGAAAATAAATTTACTTCTACCTATTACCTTGGATGTAAAATCTAGGTGGCGCCAGCGATCTATATTTACTTCCTTTTAACCTATACTGACACATATTGAAATAAAATCGGACAACCTTTACGTTAGTCGATTACTATATACTACTGCTGCTTAAGTTCAAAATTTTGGATTAAAGAGACAATTATTCACCATTTAAAATGACTTTCTTTACAGGTACCCCCCTTTACAGAAAACGTTACTTTTTACAGACTTGGGACCATTGACCAGCTCATTTTGACTGTTTGGTTATATTTAAAACGCGGTTTTTGATTAATGAAGTTCGATTGGGGTCTATTAAAGACTTTAGGCTGATGATTTAATAACTGTGTCCAAATTATATGTTTTTATCGCGAATATATGGACACCGTTGCATAAGAGTCAAAATATTTTATGAAATAGACTATAAAAATGCTGAAACTAAGAATTCATCATTGCTGTTATGTGTTTTATATGAATTGTGTTCAGAATATTCAATTCGACGATACTAAGGAGAAACATGTATAGCCTTTGATTTTTTACCTAATTTTTAATATTTTACGGTCATTTTGGCACATTTTAGCCATTAAAAATACAAAAAAATCGCTAATATGAGCAAAAATAAGCCCCCCTTTTTTTAGATATGCATAAATACATTCAGTGTTATCGAGGATGAGGAGAAATTATTAAAGACAGAGTCCTTGACAGAATTCTCGTTTTTACAGTAGCTCGATGAACCCTACCCCTGAGAAAGAAGAACAAAAAAACAGTAAAAATTTGATATAGACTATAGTTTCACGGCGATCAGCAATTTTCTTCTGATATAGTTAATCACTTAGTACCTTATTAATTTACCGATCCAATTTCTAAAATATCTCGAAAAATACAGTGATGCGCCAGAAATCGTCATTTTGCTTTAGGTTACAAGGAAGTAATTATTTACATAGGCGACAATGGTAGCCTTATTTGGTCCTGCCTTTTCACTATCAAAGATCCATTAAAAAAAAAATCGAATTCTGAATTATCAACACCTTTGGGTGTAATTGCAATGGTCAAACACATATGGTGCCGCAGCTTTTTTGATAGAAAAATGGCATTTTTTAAGGGTACTCAACGGTTCCGGAATTTTCGAAATAGTATGAATGAAGAACACCCCATGCTTAATTTGGCACAGAAAATCTTGCTAGTCTTAGAGAGTTTTCTCTAAATTTCTCGCTATTTCTACACCAATGGCCAACACTCATTTCTCACTATTTCAATTTTAATTTCTAATCACCAAGGCAGCAGAAAATAAATTTACTTCTACCTATTACCTTGGATGTAAAATCTAGGTGGCGCCAGCGATCTATATTTACTTCCTTTTAACCTATACTGACACATATTGAAATAAAATCGGACAACCTTTACGTTAGTCGATTACTATATACTACTGCTGCTTAAGTTCAAAATTTTGGATTAAAGAGACAATTATTCACCATTTAAAATGACTTTCTTTACAGGTACCCCCCTTTACAGAAAACGTTACTTTTTACAGACTTGGGACCATTGACCAGCTCATTTTGACTGTTTGGTTATATTTAAAACGCGGTTTTTGATTAATGAAGTTCGATTGGGGTCTATTAAAGACTTTAGGCTGATGATTTAATAACTGTGTCCAAATTATATGTTTTTATCGCGAATATATGGACACCGTTGCATAAGAGTCAAAATATTTTATGAAATAGACTATAAAAATGCTGAAACTAAGAATTCATCATTGCTGTTATGTGTTTTATATGAATTGTGTTCAGAATATTCAATTCGACGATACTAAGGAGAAACATGTATAGCCTTTGATTTTTTACCTAATTTTTAATATTTTACGGTCATTTTGGCACATTTTAGCCATTAAAAATACAAAAAAATCGCTAATATGAGCAAAAATAAGCCCCCCTTTTTTTAGATATGCATAAATACATTCAGTGTTATCGAGGATGAGGAGAAATTATTAAAGACAGAGTCCTTGACAGAATTCTCGTTTTTACAGTAGCTCGATGAACCCTACCCCTGAGAAAGAAGAACAAAAAAACAGTAAAAATTTGATATAGACTATAGTTTCACGGCGATCAGCAATTTTCTTCTGATATAGTTAATCACTTAGTACCTTATTAATTTACCGATCCAATTTCTAAAATATCTCGAAAAATACAGTGATGCGCCAGAAATCGTCATTTTGCTTTAGGTTACAAGGAAGTAATTATTTACATAGGCGACAATGGTAGCCTTATTTGGTCCTGCCTTTTCACTATCAAAGATCCATTAAAAAAAAAATCGAATTCTGAATTATCAACACCTTTGGGTGTAATTGCAATGGTCAAACACATATGGTGCCGCAGCTTTTTTGATAGAAAAATGGCATTTTTTAAGGGTACTCAACGGTTCCGGAATTTTCGAAATAGTATGAATGAAGAACACCCCATGCTTAATTTGGCACAGAAAATCTTGCTAGTCTTAGAGAGTTTTCTCTAAATTTCTCGCTATTTCTACACCAATGGCCAACACTCATTTCTCACTATTTCAATTTTAATTTCTAATCACCAAGGCAGCAGAAAATAAATTTACTTCTACCTATTACCTTGGATGTAAAATCTAGGTGGCGCCAGCGATCTATATTTACTTCCTTTTAACCTATACTGACACATATTGAAATAAAATCGGACAACCTTTACGTTAGTCGATTACTATATACTACTGCTGCTTAAGTTCAAAATTTTGGATTAAAGAGACAATTATTCACCATTTAAAATGACTTTCTTTACAGGTACCCCCCTTTACAGAAAACGTTACTTTTTACAGACTTGGGACCATTGACCAGCTCATTTTGACTGTTTGGTTATATTTAAAACGCGGTTTTTGATTAATGAAGTTCGATTGGGGTCTATTAAAGACTTTAGGCTGATGATTTAATAACTGTGTCCAAATTATATGTTTTTATCGCGAATATATGGACACCGTTGCATAAGAGTCAAAATATTTTATGAAATAGACTATAAAAATGCTGAAACTAAGAATTCATCATTGCTGTTATGTGTTTTATATGAATTGTGTTCAGAATATTCAATTCGACGATACTAAGGAGAAACATGTATAGCCTTTGATTTTTTACCTAATTTTTAATATTTTACGGTCATTTTGGCACATTTTAGCCATTAAAAATACAAAAAAATCGCTAATATGAGCAAAAATAAGCCCCCCTTTTTTTAGATATGCATAAATACATTCAGTGTTATCGAGGATGAGGAGAAATTATTAAAGACAGAGTCCTTGACAGAATTCTCGTTTTTACAGTAGCTCGATGAACCCTACCCCTGAGAAAGAAGAACAAAAAAACAGTAAAAATTTGATATAGACTATAGTTTCACGGCGATCAGCAATTTTCTTCTGATATAGTTAATCACTTAGTACCTTATTAATTTACCGATCCAATTTCTAAAATATCTCGAAAAATACAGTGATGCGCCAGAAATCGTCATTTTGCTTTAGGTTACAAGGAAGTAATTATTTACATAGGCGACAATGGTAGCCTTATTTGGTCCTGCCTTTTCACTATCAAAGATCCATTAAAAAAAAAATCGAATTCTGAATTATCAACACCTTTGGGTGTAATTGCAATGGTCAAACACATATGGTGCCGCAGCTTTTTTGATAGAAAAATGGCATTTTTTAAGGGTACTCAACGGTTCCGGAATTTTCGAAATAGTATGAATGAAGAACACCCCATGCTTAATTTGGCACAGAAAATCTTGCTAGTCTTAGAGAGTTTTCTCTAAATTTCTCGCTATTTCTACACCAATGGCCAACACTCATTTCTCACTATTTCAATTTTAATTTCTAATCACCAAGGCAGCAGAAAATAAATTTACTTCTACCTATTACCTTGGATGTAAAATCTAGGTGGCGCCAGCGATCTATATTTACTTCCTTTTAACCTATACTGACACATATTGAAATAAAATCGGACAACCTTTACGTTAGTCGATTACTATATACTACTGCTGCTTAAGTTCAAAATTTTGGATTAAAGAGACAATTATTCACCATTTAAAATGACTTTCTTTACAGGTACCCCCCTTTACAGAAAACGTTACTTTTTACAGACTTGGGACCATTGACCAGCTCATTTTGACTGTTTGGTTATATTTAAAACGCGGTTTTTGATTAATGAAGTTCGATTGGGGTCTATTAAAGACTTTAGGCTGATGATTTAATAACTGTGTCCAAATTATATGTTTTTATCGCGAATATATGGACACCGTTGCATAAGAGTCAAAATATTTTATGAAATAGACTATAAAAATGCTGAAACTAAGAATTCATCATTGCTGTTATGTGTTTTATATGAATTGTGTTCAGAATATTCAATTCGACGATACTAAGGAGAAACATGTATAGCCTTTGATTTTTTACCTAATTTTTAATATTTTACGGTCATTTTGGCACATTTTAGCCATTAAAAATACAAAAAAATCGCTAATATGAGCAAAAATAAGCCCCCCTTTTTTTAGATATGCATAAATACATTCAGTGTTATCGAGGATGAGGAGAAATTATTAAAGACAGAGTCCTTGACAGAATTCTCGTTTTTACAGTAGCTCGATGAACCCTACCCCTGAGAAAGAAGAACAAAAAAACAGTAAAAATTTGATATAGACTATAGTTTCACGGCGATCAGCAATTTTCTTCTGATATAGTTAATCACTTAGTACCTTATTAATTTACCGATCCAATTTCTAAAATATCTCGAAAAATACAGTGATGCGCCAGAAATCGTCATTTTGCTTTACTGACACATATTGAAATAAAATCGGACAACCTTTACGTTAGTCGATTACTATATACTACTGCTGCTTAAGTTCAAAATTTTGGATTAAAGAGACAATTATTCACCATTTAAAATGACTTTCTTTACAGGTACCCCCCTTTACAGAAAACGTTACTTTTTACAGACTTGGGACCATTGACCAGCTCATTTTGACTGTTTGGTTATATTTAAAACGCGGTTTTTGATTAATGAAGTTCGATTGGGGTCTATTAAAGACTTTAGGCTGATGATTTAATAACTGTGTCCAAATTATATGTTTTTATCGCGAATATATGGACACCGTTGCATAAGAGTCAAAATATTTTATGAAATAGACTATAAAAATGCTGAAACTAAGAATTCATCATTGCTGTTATGTGTTTTATATGAATTGTGTTCAGAATATTCAATTCGACGATACTAAGGAGAAACATGTATAGCCTTTGATTTTTTACCTAATTTTTAATATTTTACGGTCATTTTGGCACATTTTAGCCATTAAAAATACAAAAAAATCGCTAATATGAGCAAAAATAAGCCCCCCTTTTTTTAGATATGCATAAATACATTCAGTGTTATCGAGGATGAGGAGAAATTATTAAAGACAGAGTCCTTGACAGAATTCTCGTTTTTACAGTAGCTCGATGAACCCTACCCCTGAGAAAGAAGAACAAAAAAACAGTAAAAATTTGATATAGACTATAGTTTCACGGCGATCAGCAATTTTCTTCTGATATAGTTAATCACTTAGTACCTTATTAATTTACCGATCCAATTTCTAAAATATCTCGAAAAATACAGTGATGCGCCAGAAATCGTCATTTTGCTTTAGGTTACAAGGAAGTAATTATTTACATAGGCGACAATGGTAGCCTTATTTGGTCCTGCCTTTTCACTATCAAAGATCCATTAAAAAAAAAATCGAATTCTGAATTATCAACACCTTTGGGTGTAATTGCAATGGTCAAACACATATGGTGCCGCAGCTTTTTTGATAGAAAAATGGCATTTTTTAAGGGTACTCAACGGTTCCGGAATTTTCGAAATAGTATGAATGAAGAACACCCCATGCTTAATTTGGCACAGAAAATCTTGCTAGTCTTAGAGAGTTTTCTCTAAATTTCTCGCTATTTCTACACCAATGGCCAACACTCATTTCTCACTATTTCAATTTTAATTTCTAATCACCAAGGCAGCAGAAAATAAATTTACTTCTACCTATTACCTTGGATGTAAAATCTAGGTGGCGCCAGCGATCTATATTTACTTCCTTTTAACCTATACTGACACATATTGAAATAAAATCGGACAACCTTTACGTTAGTCGATTACTATATACTACTGCTGCTTAAGTTCAAAATTTTGGATTAAAGAGACAATTATTCACCATTTAAAATGACTTTCTTTACAGGTACCCCCCTTTACAGAAAACGTTACTTTTTACAGACTTGGGACCATTGACCAGCTCATTTTGACTGTTTGGTTATATTTAAAACGCGGTTTTTGATTAATGAAGTTCGATTGGGGTCTATTAAAGACTTTAGGCTGATGATTTAATAACTGTGTCCAAATTATATGTTTTTATCGCGAATATATGGACACCGTTGCATAAGAGTCAAAATATTTTATGAAATAGACTATAAAAATGCTGAAACTAAGAATTCATCATTGCTGTTATGTGTTTTATATGAATTGTGTTCAGAATATTCAATTCGACGATACTAAGGAGAAACATGTATAGCCTTTGATTTTTTACCTAATTTTTAATATTTTACGGTCATTTTGGCACATTTTAGCCATTAAAAATACAAAAAAATCGCTAATATGAGCAAAAATAAGCCCCCCTTTTTTTAGATATGCATAAATACATTCAGTGTTATCGAGGATGAGGAGAAATTATTAAAGACAGAGTCCTTGACAGAATTCTCGTTTTTACAGTAGCTCGATGAACCCTACCCCTGAGAAAGAAGAACAAAAAAACAGTAAAAATTTGATATAGACTATAGTTTCACGGCGATCAGCAATTTTCTTCTGATATAGTTAATCACTTAGTACCTTATTAATTTACCGATCCAATTTCTAAAATATCTCGAAAAATACAGTGATGCGCCAGAAATCGTCATTTTGCTTTAGGTTACAAGGAAGTAATTATTTACATAGGCGACAATGGTAGCCTTATTTGGTCCTGCCTTTTCACTATCAAAGATCCATTAAAAAAAAAATCGAATTCTGAATTATCAACACCTTTGGGTGTAATTGCAATGGTCAAACACATATGGTGCCGCAGCTTTTTTGATAGAAAAATGGCATTTTTTAAGGGTACTCAACGGTTCCGGAATTTTCGAAATAGTATGAATGAAGAACACCCCATGCTTAATTTGGCACAGAAAATCTTGCTAGTCTTAGAGAGTTTTCTCTAAATTTCTCGCTATTTCTACACCAATGGCCAACACTCATTTCTCACTATTTCAATTTTAATTTCTAATCACCAAGGCAGCAGAAAATAAATTTACTTCTACCTATTACCTTGGATGTAAAATCTAGGTGGCGCCAGCGATCTATATTTACTTCCTTTTAACCTATACTGACACATATTGAAATAAAATCGGACAACCTTTACGTTAGTCGATTACTATATACTACTGCTGCTTAAGTTCAAAATTTTGGATTAAAGAGACAATTATTCACCATTTAAAATGACTTTCTTTACAGGTACCCCCCTTTACAGAAAACGTTACTTTTTACAGACTTGGGACCATTGACCAGCTCATTTTGACTGTTTGGTTATATTTAAAACGCGGTTTTTGATTAATGAAGTTCGATTGGGGTCTATTAAAGACTTTAGGCTGATGATTTAATAACTGTGTCCAAATTATATGTTTTTATCGCGAATATATGGACACCGTTGCATAAGAGTCAAAATATTTTATGAAATAGACTATAAAAATGCTGAAACTAAGAATTCATCATTGCTGTTATGTGTTTTATATGAATTGTGTTCAGAATATTCAATTCGACGATACTAAGGAGAAACATGTATAGCCTTTGATTTTTTACCTAATTTTTAATATTTTACGGTCATTTTGGCACATTTTAGCCATTAAAAATACAAAAAAATCGCTAATATGAGCAAAAATAAGCCCCCCTTTTTTTAGATATGCATAAATACATTCAGTGTTATCGAGGATGAGGAGAAATTATTAAAGACAGAGTCCTTGACAGAATTCTCGTTTTTACAGTAGCTCGATGAACCCTACCCCTGAGAAAGAAGAACAAAAAAACAGTAAAAATTTGATATAGACTATAGTTTCACGGCGATCAGCAATTTTCTTCTGATATAGTTAATCACTTAGTACCTTATTAATTTACCGATCCAATTTCTAAAATATCTCGAAAAATACAGTGATGCGCCAGAAATCGTCATTTTGCTTTAGGTTACAAGGAAGTAATTATTTACATAGGCGACAATGGTAGCCTTATTTGGTCCTGCCTTTTCACTATCAAAGATCCATTAAAAAAAAAATCGAATTCTGAATTATCAACACCTTTGGGTGTAATTGCAATGGTCAAACACATATGGTGCCGCAGCTTTTTTGATAGAAAAATGGCATTTTTTAAGGGTACTCAACGGTTCCGGAATTTTCGAAATAGTATGAATGAAGAACACCCCATGCTTAATTTGGCACAGAAAATCTTGCTAGTCTTAGAGAGTTTTCTCTAAATTTCTCGCTATTTCTACACCAATGGCCAACACTCATTTCTCACTATTTCAATTTTAATTTCTAATCACCAAGGCAGCAGAAAATAAATTTACTTCTACCTATTACCTTGGATGTAAAATCTAGGTGGCGCCAGCGATCTATATTTACTTCCTTTTAACCTATACTGACACATATTGAAATAAAATCGGACAACCTTTACGTTAGTCGATTACTATATACTACTGCTGCTTAAGTTCAAAATTTTGGATTAAAGAGACAATTATTCACCATTTAAAATGACTTTCTTTACAGGTACCCCCCTTTACAGAAAACGTTACTTTTTACAGACTTGGGACCATTGACCAGCTCATTTTGACTGTTTGGTTATATTTAAAACGCGGTTTTTGATTAATGAAGTTCGATTGGGGTCTATTAAAGACTTTAGGCTGATGATTTAATAACTGTGTCCAAATTATATGTTTTTATCGCGAATATATGGACACCGTTGCATAAGAGTCAAAATATTTTATGAAATAGACTATAAAAATGCTGAAACTAAGAATTCATCATTGCTGTTATGTGTTTTATATGAATTGTGTTCAGAATATTCAATTCGACGATACTAAGGAGAAACATGTATAGCCTTTGATTTTTTACCTAATTTTTAATATTTTACGGTCATTTTGGCACATTTTAGCCATTAAAAATACAAAAAAATCGCTAATATGAGCAAAAATAAGCCCCCCTTTTTTTAGATATGCATAAATACATTCAGTGTTATCGAGGATGAGGAGAAATTATTAAAGACAGAGTCCTTGACAGAATTCTCGTTTTTACAGTAGCTCGATGAACCCTACCCCTGAGAAAGAAGAACAAAAAAACAGTAAAAATTTGATATAGACTATAGTTTCACGGCGATCAGCAATTTTCTTCTGATATAGTTAATCACTTAGTACCTTATTAATTTACCGATCCAATTTCTAAAATATCTCGAAAAATACAGTGATGCGCCAGAAATCGTCATTTTGCTTTAGGTTACAAGGAAGTAATTATTTACATAGGCGACAATGGTAGCCTTATTTGGTCCTGCCTTTTCACTATCAAAGATCCATTAAAAAAAAAATCGAATTCTGAATTATCAACACCTTTGGGTGTAATTGCAATGGTCAAACACATATGGTGCCGCAGCTTTTTTGATAGAAAAATGGCATTTTTTAAGGGTACTCAACGGTTCCGGAATTTTCGAAATAGTATGAATGAAGAACACCCCATGCTTAATTTGGCACAGAAAATCTTGCTAGTCTTAGAGAGTTTTCTCTAAATTTCTCGCTATTTCTACACCAATGGCCAACACTCATTTCTCACTATTTCAATTTTAATTTCTAATCACCAAGGCAGCAGAAAATAAATTTACTTCTACCTATTACCTTGGATGTAAAATCTAGGTGGCGCCAGCGATCTATATTTACTTCCTTTTAACCTATACTGACACATATTGAAATAAAATCGGACAACCTTTACGTTAGTCGATTACTATATACTACTGCTGCTTAAGTTCAAAATTTTGGATTAAAGAGACAATTATTCACCATTTAAAATGACTTTCTTTACAGGTACCCCCCTTTACAGAAAACGTTACTTTTTACAGACTTGGGACCATTGACCAGCTCATTTTGACTGTTTGGTTATATTTAAAACGCGGTTTTTGATTAATGAAGTTCGATTGGGGTCTATTAAAGACTTTAGGCTGATGATTTAATAACTGTGTCCAAATTATATGTTTTTATCGCGAATATATGGACACCGTTGCATAAGAGTCAAAATATTTTATGAAATAGACTATAAAAATGCTGAAACTAAGAATTCATCATTGCTGTTATGTGTTTTATATGAATTGTGTTCAGAATATTCAATTCGACGATACTAAGGAGAAACATGTATAGCCTTTGATTTTTTACCTAATTTTTAATATTTTACGGTCATTTTGGCACATTTTAGCCATTAAAAATACAAAAAAATCGCTAATATGAGCAAAAATAAGCCCCCCTTTTTTTAGATATGCATAAATACATTCAGTGTTATCGAGGATGAGGAGAAATTATTAAAGACAGAGTCCTTGACAGAATTCTCGTTTTTACAGTAGCTCGATGAACCCTACCCCTGAGAAAGAAGAACAAAAAAACAGTAAAAATTTGATATAGACTATAGTTTCACGGCGATCAGCAATTTTCTTCTGATATAGTTAATCACTTAGTACCTTATTAATTTACCGATCCAATTTCTAAAATATCTCGAAAAATACAGTGATGCGCCAGAAATCGTCATTTTGCTTTAGGTTACAAGGAAGTAATTATTTACATAGGCGACAATGGTAGCCTTATTTGGTCCTGCCTTTTCACTATCAAAGATCCATTAAAAAAAAAATCGAATTCTGAATTATCAACACCTTTGGGTGTAATTGCAATGGTCAAACACATATGGTGCCGCAGCTTTTTTGATAGAAAAATGGCATTTTTTAAGGGTACTCAACGGTTCCGGAATTTTCGAAATAGTATGAATGAAGAACACCCCATGCTTAATTTGGCACAGAAAATCTTGCTAGTCTTAGAGAGTTTTCTCTAAATTTCTCGCTATTTCTACACCAATGGCCAACACTCATTTCTCACTATTTCAATTTTAATTTCTAATCACCAAGGCAGCAGAAAATAAATTTACTTCTACCTATTACCTTGGATGTAAAATCTAGGTGGCGCCAGCGATCTATATTTACTTCCTTTTAACCTATACTGACACATATTGAAATAAAATCGGACAACCTTTACGTTAGTCGATTACTATATACTACTGCTGCTTAAGTTCAAAATTTTGGATTAAAGAGACAATTATTCACCATTTAAAATGACTTTCTTTACAGGTACCCCCCTTTACAGAAAACGTTACTTTTTACAGACTTGGGACCATTGACCAGCTCATTTTGACTGTTTGGTTATATTTAAAACGCGGTTTTTGATTAATGAAGTTCGATTGGGGTCTATTAAAGACTTTAGGCTGATGATTTAATAACTGTGTCCAAATTATATGTTTTTATCGCGAATATATGGACACCGTTGCATAAGAGTCAAAATATTTTATGAAATAGACTATAAAAATGCTGAAACTAAGAATTCATCATTGCTGTTATGTGTTTTATATGAATTGTGTTCAGAATATTCAATTCGACGATACTAAGGAGAAACATGTATAGCCTTTGATTTTTTACCTAATTTTTAATATTTTACGGTCATTTTGGCACATTTTAGCCATTAAAAATACAAAAAAATCGCTAATATGAGCAAAAATAAGCCCCCCTTTTTTTAGATATGCATAAATACATTCAGTGTTATCGAGGATGAGGAGAAATTATTAAAGACAGAGTCCTTGACAGAATTCTCGTTTTTACAGTAGCTCGATGAACCCTACCCCTGAGAAAGAAGAACAAAAAAACAGTAAAAATTTGATATAGACTATAGTTTCACGGCGATCAGCAATTTTCTTCTGATATAGTTAATCACTTAGTACCTTATTAATTTACCGATCCAATTTCTAAAATATCTCGAAAAATACAGTGATGCGCCAGAAATCGTCATTTTGCTTTAGGTTACAAGGAAGTAATTATTTACATAGGCGACAATGGTAGCCTTATTTGGTCCTGCCTTTTCACTATCAAAGATCCATTAAAAAAAAAATCGAATTCTGAATTATCAACACCTTTGGGTGTAATTGCAATGGTCAAACACATATGGTGCCGCAGCTTTTTTGATAGAAAAATGGCATTTTTTAAGGGTACTCAACGGTTCCGGAATTTTCGAAATAGTATGAATGAAGAACACCCCATGCTTAATTTGGCACAGAAAATCTTGCTAGTCTTAGAGAGTTTTCTCTAAATTTCTCGCTATTTCTACACCAATGGCCAACACTCATTTCTCACTATTTCAATTTTAATTTCTAATCACCAAGGCAGCAGAAAATAAATTTACTTCTACCTATTACCTTGGATGTAAAATCTAGGTGGCGCCAGCGATCTATATTTACTTCCTTTTAACCTATACTGACACATATTGAAATAAAATCGGACAACCTTTACGTTAGTCGATTACTATATACTACTGCTGCTTAAGTTCAAAATTTTGGATTAAAGAGACAATTATTCACCATTTAAAATGACTTTCTTTACAGGTACCCCCCTTTACAGAAAACGTTACTTTTTACAGACTTGGGACCATTGACCAGCTCATTTTGACTGTTTGGTTATATTTAAAACGCGGTTTTTGATTAATGAAGTTCGATTGGGGTCTATTAAAGACTTTAGGCTGATGATTTAATAACTGTGTCCAAATTATATGTTTTTATCGCGAATATATGGACACCGTTGCATAAGAGTCAAAATATTTTATGAAATAGACTATAAAAATGCTGAAACTAAGAATTCATCATTGCTGTTATGTGTTTTATATGAATTGTGTTCAGAATATTCAATTCGACGATACTAAGGAGAAACATGTATAGCCTTTGATTTTTTACCTAATTTTTAATATTTTACGGTCATTTTGGCACATTTTAGCCATTAAAAATACAAAAAAATCGCTAATATGAGCAAAAATAAGCCCCCCTTTTTTTAGATATGCATAAATACATTCAGTGTTATCGAGGATGAGGAGAAATTATTAAAGACAGAGTCCTTGACAGAATTCTCGTTTTTACAGTAGCTCGATGAACCCTACCCCTGAGAAAGAAGAACAAAAAAACAGTAAAAATTTGATATAGACTATAGTTTCACGGCGATCAGCAATTTTCTTCTGATATAGTTAATCACTTAGTACCTTATTAATTTACCGATCCAATTTCTAAAATATCTCGAAAAATACAGTGATGCGCCAGAAATCGTCATTTTGCTTTAGGTTACAAGGAAGTAATTATTTACATAGGCGACAATGGTAGCCTTATTTGGTCCTGCCTTTTCACTATCAAAGATCCATTAAAAAAAAAATCGAATTCTGAATTATCAACACCTTTGGGTGTAATTGCAATGGTCAAACACATATGGTGCCGCAGCTTTTTTGATAGAAAAATGGCATTTTTTAAGGGTACTCAACGGTTCCGGAATTTTCGAAATAGTATGAATGAAGAACACCCCATGCTTAATTTGGCACAGAAAATCTTGCTAGTCTTAGAGAGTTTTCTCTAAATTTCTCGCTATTTCTACACCAATGGCCAACACTCATTTCTCACTATTTCAATTTTAATTTCTAATCACCAAGGCAGCAGAAAATAAATTTACTTCTACCTATTACCTTGGATGTAAAATCTAGGTGGCGCCAGCGATCTATATTTACTTCCTTTTAACCTATACTGACACATATTGAAATAAAATCGGACAACCTTTACGTTAGTCGATTACTATATACTACTGCTGCTTAAGTTCAAAATTTTGGATTAAAGAGACAATTATTCACCATTTAAAATGACTTTCTTTACAGGTACCCCCCTTTACAGAAAACGTTACTTTTTACAGACTTGGGACCATTGACCAGCTCATTTTGACTGTTTGGTTATATTTAAAACGCGGTTTTTGATTAATGAAGTTCGATTGGGGTCTATTAAAGACTTTAGGCTGATGATTTAATAACTGTGTCCAAATTATATGTTTTTATCGCGAATATATGGACACCGTTGCATAAGAGTCAAAATATTTTATGAAATAGACTATAAAAATGCTGAAACTAAGAATTCATCATTGCTGTTATGTGTTTTATATGAATTGTGTTCAGAATATTCAATTCGACGATACTAAGGAGAAACATGTATAGCCTTTGATTTTTTACCTAATTTTTAATATTTTACGGTCATTTTGGCACATTTTAGCCATTAAAAATACAAAAAAATCGCTAATATGAGCAAAAATAAGCCCCCCTTTTTTTAGATATGCATAAATACATTCAGTGTTATCGAGGATGAGGAGAAATTATTAAAGACAGAGTCCTTGACAGAATTCTCGTTTTTACAGTAGCTCGATGAACCCTACCCCTGAGAAAGAAGAACAAAAAAACAGTAAAAATTTGATATAGACTATAGTTTCACGGCGATCAGCAATTTTCTTCTGATATAGTTAATCACTTAGTACCTTATTAATTTACCGATCCAATTTCTAAAATATCTCGAAAAATACAGTGATGCGCCAGAAATCGTCATTTTGCTTTAGGTTACAAGGAAGTAATTATTTACATAGGCGACAATGGTAGCCTTATTTGGTCCTGCCTTTTCACTATCAAAGATCCATTAAAAAAAAAATCGAATTCTGAATTATCAACACCTTTGGGTGTAATTGCAATGGTCAAACACATATGGTGCCGCAGCTTTTTTGATAGAAAAATGGCATTTTTTAAGGGTACTCAACGGTTCCGGAATTTTCGAAATAGTATGAATGAAGAACACCCCATGCTTAATTTGGCACAGAAAATCTTGCTAGTCTTAGAGAGTTTTCTCTAAATTTCTCGCTATTTCTACACCAATGGCCAACACTCATTTCTCACTATTTCAATTTTAATTTCTAATCACCAAGGCAGCAGAAAATAAATTTACTTCTACCTATTACCTTGGATGTAAAATCTAGGTGGCGCCAGCGATCTATATTTACTTCCTTTTAACCTATACTGACACATATTGAAATAAAATCGGACAACCTTTACGTTAGTCGATTACTATATACTACTGCTGCTTAAGTTCAAAATTTTGGATTAAAGAGACAATTATTCACCATTTAAAATGACTTTCTTTACAGGTACCCCCCTTTACAGAAAACGTTACTTTTTACAGACTTGGGACCATTGACCAGCTCATTTTGACTGTTTGGTTATATTTAAAACGCGGTTTTTGATTAATGAAGTTCGATTGGGGTCTATTAAAGACTTTAGGCTGATGATTTAATAACTGTGTCCAAATTATATGTTTTTATCGCGAATATATGGACACCGTTGCATAAGAGTCAAAATATTTTATGAAATAGACTATAAAAATGCTGAAACTAAGAATTCATCATTGCTGTTATGTGTTTTATATGAATTGTGTTCAGAATATTCAATTCGACGATACTAAGGAGAAACATGTATAGCCTTTGATTTTTTACCTAATTTTTAATATTTTACGGTCATTTTGGCACATTTTAGCCATTAAAAATACAAAAAAATCGCTAATATGAGCAAAAATAAGCCCCCCTTTTTTTAGATATGCATAAATACATTCAGTGTTATCGAGGATGAGGAGAAATTATTAAAGACAGAGTCCTTGACAGAATTCTCGTTTTTACAGTAGCTCGATGAACCCTACCCCTGAGAAAGAAGAACAAAAAAACAGTAAAAATTTGATATAGACTATAGTTTCACGGCGATCAGCAATTTTCTTCTGATATAGTTAATCACTTAGTACCTTATTAATTTACCGATCCAATTTCTAAAATATCTCGAAAAATACAGTGATGCGCCAGAAATCGTCATTTTGCTTTAGGTTACAAGGAAGTAATTATTTACATAGGCGACAATGGTAGCCTTATTTGGTCCTGCCTTTTCACTATCAAAGATCCATTAAAAAAAAAATCGAATTCTGAATTATCAACACCTTTGGGTGTAATTGCAATGGTCAAACACATATGGTGCCGCAGCTTTTTTGATAGAAAAATGGCATTTTTTAAGGGTACTCAACGGTTCCGGAATTTTCGAAATAGTATGAATGAAGAACACCCCATGCTTAATTTGGCACAGAAAATCTTGCTAGTCTTAGAGAGTTTTCTCTAAATTTCTCGCTATTTCTACACCAATGGCCAACACTCATTTCTCACTATTTCAATTTTAATTTCTAATCACCAAGGCAGCAGAAAATAAATTTACTTCTACCTATTACCTTGGATGTAAAATCTAGGTGGCGCCAGCGATCTATATTTACTTCCTTTTAACCTATACTGACACATATTGAAATAAAATCGGACAACCTTTACGTTAGTCGATTACTATATACTACTGCTGCTTAAGTTCAAAATTTTGGATTAAAGAGACAATTATTCACCATTTAAAATGACTTTCTTTACAGGTACCCCCCTTTACAGAAAACGTTACTTTTTACAGACTTGGGACCATTGACCAGCTCATTTTGACTGTTTGGTTATATTTAAAACGCGGTTTTTGATTAATGAAGTTCGATTGGGGTCTATTAAAGACTTTAGGCTGATGATTTAATAACTGTGTCCAAATTATATGTTTTTATCGCGAATATATGGACACCGTTGCATAAGAGTCAAAATATTTTATGAAATAGACTATAAAAATGCTGAAACTAAGAATTCATCATTGCTGTTATGTGTTTTATATGAATTGTGTTCAGAATATTCAATTCGACGATACTAAGGAGAAACATGTATAGCCTTTGATTTTTTACCTAATTTTTAATATTTTACGGTCATTTTGGCACATTTTAGCCATTAAAAATACAAAAAAATCGCTAATATGAGCAAAAATAAGCCCCCCTTTTTTTAGATATGCATAAATACATTCAGTGTTATCGAGGATGAGGAGAAATTATTAAAGACAGAGTCCTTGACAGAATTCTCGTTTTTACAGTAGCTCGATGAACCCTACCCCTGAGAAAGAAGAACAAAAAAACAGTAAAAATTTGATATAGACTATAGTTTCACGGCGATCAGCAATTTTCTTCTGATATAGTTAATCACTTAGTACCTTATTAATTTACCGATCCAATTTCTAAAATATCTCGAAAAATACAGTGATGCGCCAGAAATCGTCATTTTGCTTTAGGTTACAAGGAAGTAATTATTTACATAGGCGACAATGGTAGCCTTATTTGGTCCTGCCTTTTCACTATCAAAGATCCATTAAAAAAAAAATCGAATTCTGAATTATCAACACCTTTGGGTGTAATTGCAATGGTCAAACACATATGGTGCCGCAGCTTTTTTGATAGAAAAATGGCATTTTTTAAGGGTACTCAACGGTTCCGGAATTTTCGAAATAGTATGAATGAAGAACACCCCATGCTTAATTTGGCACAGAAAATATTGCTAGTCTTAGAGAGTTTTCTCTAAATTTCTCGCTATTTCTACACCAATGGCCAACACTCATTTCTCACTATTTCAATTTTAATTTCTAATCACCAAGGCAGCAGAAAATAAATTTACTTCTACCTATTACCTTGGATGTAAAATCTAGGTGGCGCCAGCGATCTATATTTACTTCCTTTTAACCTATACTGACACATATTGAAATAAAATCGGACAACCTTTACGTTAGTCGATTACTATATACTACTGCTGCTTAAGTTCAAAATTTTGGATTAAAGAGACAATTATTCACCATTTAAAATGACTTTCTTTACAGGTACCCCCCTTTACAGAAAACGTTACTTTTTACAGACTTGGGACCATTGACCAGCTCATTTTGACTGTTTGGTTATATTTAAAACGCGGTTTTTGATTAATGAAGTTCGATTGGGGTCTATTAAAGACTTTAGGCTGATGATTTAATAACTGTGTCCAAATTATATGTTTTTATCGCGAATATATGGACACCGTTGCATAAGAGTCAAAATATTTTATGAAATAGACTATAAAAATGCTGAAACTAAGAATTCATCATTGCTGTTATGTGTTTTATATGAATTGTGTTCAGAATATTCAATTCGACGATACTAAGGAGAAACATGTATAGCCTTTGATTTTTTACCTAATTTTTAATATTTTACGGTCATTTTGGCACATTTTAGCCATTAAAAATACAAAAAAATCGCTAATATGAGCAAAAATAAGCCCCCCTTTTTTTAGATATGCATAAATACATTCAGTGTTATCGAGGATGAGGAGAAATTATTAAAGACAGAGTCCTTGACAGAATTCTCGTTTTTACAGTAGCTCGATGAACCCTACCCCTGAGAAAGAAGAACAAAAAAACAGTAAAAATTTGATATAGACTATAGTTTCACGGCGATCAGCAATTTTCTTCTGATATAGTTAATCACTTAGTACCTTATTAATTTACCGATCCAATTTCTAAAATATCTCGAAAAATACAGTGATGCGCCAGAAATCGTCATTTTGCTTTAGGTTACAAGGAAGTAATTATTTACATAGGCGACAATGGTAGCCTTATTTGGTCCTGCCTTTTCACTATCAAAGATCCATTAAAAAAAAAATCGAATTCTGAATTATCAACACCTTTGGGTGTAATTGCAATGGTCAAACACATATGGTGCCGCAGCTTTTTTGATAGAAAAATGGCATTTTTTAAGGGTACTCAACGGTTCCGGAATTTTCGAAATAGTATGAATGAAGAACACCCCATGCTTAATTTGGCACAGAAAATCTTGCTAGTCTTAGAGAGTTTTCTCTAAATTTCTCGCTATTTCTACACCAATGGCCAACACTCATTTCTCACTATTTCAATTTTAATTTCTAATCACCAAGGCAGCAGAAAATAAATTTACTTCTACCTATTACCTTGGATGTAAAATCTAGGTGGCGCCAGCGATCTATATTTACTTCCTTTTAACCTTTATTGACAAAGTGTTTGGGATATTCAGTGAAGAGTGTTCTGAAAAAGTATGATTATAGTTATCAAATGTACCAGGATTATAATTTTATACGCCAGACGCGCGTTTCGTCTACACAAGACTCATCAGTGACGCTCAGATCAAACAAGTTAAAAAGCCAAACAAATACAAAGTTGAAGAGCATTGAGGACCCAAAATTCCAAAAAGTTGTGCCAAATACGGCTAAGGTAATCTACTCCTGGGGTAAGAATTGATATATATCACAATTGGACAATTCAGTACTAAAATGAATATACCAGTGTAGTTGCATGTCATGACCAGGTAGTAATATGAGCAACTCCCTGGTCGGAGTAGCGGCAGCGCGACAACAGTTTTGCTATTGTTAAAAAAATGCCAAAAAATTGAGGGGGCAAATTTTAAAATGCATATTCCGTAGTGTAATATGCAGATGCTTGTAAGCTTTTTAAATTCTCTTCCGGTCTTTTCAACTAACATTAATTTAGTTTACTAAAAAAAAGAAGATGTGGTATGCCGGTTGTATCCCAGGCCCCATTGTAAGCTGAAAACACTCCAAATCTTAATTAACATAGATGCAAATAAGAAAGGAACAACTTCCTTATCAATGGTTTGATAAATACTGCTTTAACAATTTAATAAAATCTGGGACAAAAAGACAAATGAATTACGGTCCCAGATAAAATAGTCAGAGAACACATAACTATTAATGATGGAAACAAATCCAAATCCAGATTGTCTCCATACCTATTACATAAAGTGTTAACAATATTATATAGAGTCGAAAAACTAAGATGTTTCATGTTGGCGCTTTGCGCGAAGGAAACATTAGACGGCGTGCACAAAGATGAGTCCACAAACGTAACGTCTTCAAATAGCTAAAATCATTTACGACGTCGTCATTTTCCCCCAGAAAACGTAAGCGTAACAAATACACTGGACACGTAGTTTGATCACATGATTTAAAAAAAAAACGTTAAACATGTTTATTTTTTTCGAACAACAAAGTACAGCAAATGCACATTCTGAAAATCTAAAAAAATACATGCTAAGAGGAATGGTGTAAAGGAAATAATAAGCGACTATGTCGTAGACCCTCTTCAGAAAATAGCATTAAAACGTAATTTCTTTAGACTGTAACATAATCGTTGGACATTTAAAAAATTCAGATGTTCAGCCTAAACTATCGAATCAATCATATTTTGCAGATTTTTTTAAACCTCTATTTATGCACATTTGGAATATCGAGTCATTTCGAAATAAGAAAATAGCAAGGTACATATTTTTTTCACCGATTCTTCCAGTTTCTGATATTAATCCTTCCAAATTACTACTTCTTACACGTAACCAACTACATTCTAATCTCATCCACAATGGCCAATTTTTTTTTTTTTAGATGAAGTTCGTATGACGTCATAGTCCGAATTCGGAAAAAAATATTGTATAAAAATGCAGGAATATACGTTGAATTTGTTCACATATCAGGTCAAAAACTCTATTTTATGTTTATTTAATGTTACTAGTTACACAAAAAAGTCATATTTTTGCCGTTTTTAGCTCACCTGGCCCGAAGAGCCAAGTGAGCTTTTCTCATCACTTGGCGTCCGTCGTCCGTCGTCGTCCGTCGTCCGTCGTCGTCGTCCGTCGTCGTTAACTTTTACAAAAATCTTCTCCTCTGAAACTACTGGGCCAAATCAAACCAAACTTGGCCACAATCATCATTGGGGTATCTAGTTTAAAAAATGTGTGGCATGACCCGGTCAACCAACCAAGATGGCCGCCACAGCTAAAAATAGAACATAGGGGTAAAATGCAGTTTTTGGCTTATAACTCAAAAACCAAAGCATTTAGAGCAAATCTGACATGGGGTAAAAATGTTTATCAGGTCAAGATCTATCTGCCCTGAAATTTTCAGATGAATCGGTCAATCGGTTGTTGGGTTGCTGCCCCTGAATTGGTAATTTTGAAGAAATTTTGCTGTTTTTGGTTATTATCTTGAATATTATTATAGATAGAGATAAACTGTAAACAGCAATAATGTTCAGCAAAGTAAGATCTTCAAATAAGTCAACATGACCAAAATGGTCAGTTGACCCGTTTAGGAGTTATTGCCCTTTATAGTCATTTTTTAACCATTTTTCGTTAATTAAAGTAATCTTTTACAAAAATCTTCTACTCTGAAACTACTTGGCCAAATTAATCCAAACTTGGCCACAATCATCTTTGGGGTATCTAGTTTAAAAAATGTGTGGCGTGACCTGGTCAACCAACCAAGATGGCCACCACGGCTAAAAATAGAACAAAGGGGTAAAATGCAGTTTTGGCTTATAACTCAAAAACCAAAGCATTTTGAGGAAATCTGACATGGGATAAAAATGTTTATCAGGTCAAGATCTATCTGCCCTAAAATTTTCAGATGAATCGGTCAATCGGTTGTTGGGTTGCTGCCCCTGAATTGGTAATTTTGAGGAAATTTTGCTGTTTTTGGTTATTATCTTGAATATTATTATAGATAGAGATAAATTGTAAACAGCAATAATGTTCAGCAAAGTAAGATCTTCAAATAAGTCAACATGACCAAAATGGTCAGTTGACCCGTTTAGGAGTTATTGCCCTTTATAGTCAATTTTTAACCATTTTTCGTTAATTAAAGTCATCTTTTACAAAAATCTTCTCCTCTGAAACTACTTGGCCAAATTAATCCAAACTTGGCCACAATCATCTTTGGTGTATCTAGTTTTAAAAATGTGTGGCGTGACCTGGTCAACCAACCAAGATGGCCGCCACGGCTAAAAATAGAACAAAGGGGTAAAATGCAGTTTTTGGCTTATAACTCAAAAACCAAAGCATTTTGAGGAAATCTGACAGGGATAAAAATGTTTATCAGGTCAAGATCTATCTGCCCTAAAATTTTCAGATGAATCGGTCAATCGGTTGTTGGGTTGCTGCCCCTGAATTGGTAATTTTGAAGAAATTTTGCTGTTTTTGGTTATTATCTTGAATATTATTATAGATAGAGATAAACTGTAAACAATAATGTTCAGCAAAGTAAGATCTACAAATAAGTCAACATGACCAAAATGGTCAGTTGACCCGTTTAGGAGTTATTGCCCTTTATAGTCATTTTTTAACCATTTTTCGTTAATTAAAGTAATCTTTTACAAAAATCTTCTCCTCTGAAACTACTTGGCCAAATTAATCCAAACTTGGCCACAATCATCTTTGGGGTATCTAGTTTAAAAAATGTGTGGCGTGACCTGGTCAACCAACCAAGATGGCCACCACGGCTAAAAATAGAACAAAGGGGTAAAATGCAGTTTTTGGCTTATAACTCAAAAACCAAAGCATTTTGAGGAAATCTGACATGGGATAAAAATGTTTATCAGGTCAAGATCTATCTGCCCTAAAATTTTCAGATGAATCGGTCAATCGGTTGTTGGGTTGCTGCCCCTGAATTGGTAATTTTGAGGAAATTTTGCTGTTTTTGGTTATTATCTTGAATATTATTATAGATAGAGATAAATTGTAAACAGCAATAATGTTCAGCAAAGTAAGATCTTCAAATAAGTCAACATGACCAAAATGGTCAGTTGACCCGTTTAGGAGTTATTGCCCTTTATAGTCAATTTTTAACCATTTTTCGTTAATTAAAGTCATCTTTTACAAAAATCTTCTCCTCTGAAACTACTTGGCCAAATTAATCCAAACTTGGCCACAATCATCTTTGGGGTATCTAGTTTTAAAAATGTGTGGCGTGACCTGGTCAACCAACCAAGATGGCCGCCACGGCTAAAAATAGAACAAAGGGGTAAAATGCAGTTTTTGGCTTATAACTCAAAAACAAAAGCATTTTGAGGAAATCTGACAGGGATAAAAATGTTTATCAGGTCAAGATCTATCTGCCCTAAAATTTTCAGATGAATCGGTCAATCGGTTGTTGGGTTGCTGCCCCTGAATTGGTAATTTTGAGGAAATTTTGCTGTTTTTGGTTATTATCTTGAATATTATTATAGATAGAGATAAACTGTAAACAGCAATAATGTTCAGCAAAGTAAGATCTACAAATAAGTCAACATGACCAAAATGGTCAGTTGACCCGTTTAGGAGTTATTGCCCTTTATAGTCAATTTTTAACCATTTTTCGTTAATTAAAGTAATCTTTTACAAAAATCTTCTCCTCTGAAACTACTTGGCCAAATTAATCCAAACTTGGCCACAATCATCTTTGGGGTATCTAGTTTAAAAAATGTGTGGCGTGACCTGGTCAACCAACCAAGATGGCCGCCACGGCTAAAAATAGAACAAAGGGGTAAAATGCAGTTTTTGGCTTATAACTCAAAAACCAAAGCATTTTGAGCAAATCTGACATGGGATAAAAATGTTTATCAGGTCAAGATCTATCTGCCCTTAAATTTTCAGATGAATCGGTCAATCGGTTGTTGGGTTGCTGCCCCTGAATTGGTAATTTTGAGGAAATTTTGCTGTTTTTGGTTATTATCTTGAATATTATTATAGATAGAGATAAATTGTAAACAGCAATAATGTTCAGCAAAGTAAGATCTACAAATAAGTTAACATGACCAAAATGGTCAGTTGACCCCTTTAGGAGTTATTGTCCTTTATAGTCAATCTTTAACCATTTTTCATAAATCTAAGTAATCTTTTACAAAATCTCCACTGAAACTACTAGGCCACAATCATCTTTGGGGTATCTAGTTTGAAAAATGTGTCCGATGACCTGGCCTTTCAACCAAGATGGCCGCCACGGCTAAAAATAGAACATAGGGTTAAATGCAGTTTTTTGCTTATAACTATGAAACCAAAGCATCTAGAGCAAATCTGACAAGAAGTTAAATTGTTAATCAAGTCAATATCTATCTGCCCTGAATTTTTCAGATGAATTGGACAACTGGTTGTTGGGTTGCTGCCCTCCAATTGGTAATTTTTAAAGAAATTTTGCCGTTTTTGGTTATCTTGAATACTATTATAGATAGCGATAAACTGTAAACAGCAATAATGTTCAGCAAAGTAAGATCTACAAATAAGTCAACATGACCTAAATGGTCAATTGACCCCTTAAGGAGTTATTGCCCTTTATAGTCAATTTTTAACAATTTTCATTAATTAGGTAAATTTATGTAAATTTTTACCAAATATAGTTCTCTGTTACTAATGGGCAAAGTTCATGATAGATATAATTGTAAGAAGCAAAATCGTTCAGTAAAGTAAGAACTTCAAACACATCACCATCACCAAAATACAATTTTGTCATGAATCCATTTGTGTCCTTTGTTTAATATGCACATAGACCAAGGTGAGCGACACAGGCTCTTTAGAGCCTCTAGTTTTAATGTTCGTTTCATTCCTTATAGATTTAATTTTGATAACCTTTTTAATTATGTGGACTTTTATAGCTGGCTCTAATCATTTTATCATAAAAAAAACTTCCTATCTAAAATATATGTTTAACACGGTGGTATAAAGCTACTTTAAAAAGCGCATTTCACAGTGGCCGTCAACTCTGTGCACGTCGTCTCTGACTTTATCTACTATAATAGTTTACATTAAATAACACAAAATGGTTAAAGCTGATATCAGTATTCAAGATCAATCTACGAAAAGTCTGCCAAATATACAAACATGAATAACAAGAGACTTTAAAGGCAATTACTCCTGTCTCCTATAAGGAGTAAACAGACACGTTTGTCCATGTTGACTGGTTTGTAGGTCTTGTCCCGACAACAATTTCGGTAAAACTACTTTTGTCTTGCGTTCTTGCGATATGAAGTGTCTGAATACTTAGCAACAAACCAAAAACTGGGGGTAATCTAAGGTGCTTGAGTTTAAGCACTATCCTGATTTTAAGTCTAATTTGGTTGGTCACAGTCGGAAAAAAAGATACCGGTAGCAGTTTCGACAATGGGAACATTTACGGAACACAATAACGGTCAACCAATTCCTACTGATGGCGTCTGTAAAATTAACGTAGGGATTATTTCAACATCACCACTTGGTTTAAAAGCTTCCTATGTGAGCAGCAACCCTCTACCAAGGAAATCTTGATAGGAAATACAAGCCCTTGAATATAGTATCAACTGGTATAGATATATACTTCGTAAGCAGGCGCTGCAGGAATATTGCTTCATACAAATTGAAAGTTCACAATTGGGAAATTGAAAGCATCTCTTTTGCCGCTAAGTTCTGTTTTCAATCTACCCTCATTTAATATAAACTTCTTTTCTTTCATCAAAATATGTACCTGTGTGAATTCACTCTTATATGAATAAAGGAACAAGATAATGGGCAAAAAGCAGAAAAAATGGTAAAAATTGACAGTCATTGAAGGACATGTAGTAACTCCAATAAGGAGTTGTCTGACTATTTGAGCCATTTGACTTATTTGATGATCCTGTCTTGCTGATCCTTTTTGTTATTTATAATTTATCTCTATCTCTCATTCTTTTAATCAAGATATTGATAAAAATGTCAAAATAAAATGGTCAATAACTTCTATAAGGAGCCATCTGACACTTTTGTCAATTGATGTAAATGGACAGTGGTAGATCATTGTACTACAGAAGATAACATACCGAACATTTCTACGCTGTCACATTTTCTCTTTTCATAGAGGTTTCCAAGATAGACTGGCAAATCTTGCATTTTATCTACATATTCCAAGTTTAGCTTTGACACTGAGTCATGTTTGTTGACAGACGGGGTTCATCAGACATTTTAACCATGTATAAAACACGACTAATGAGTATAGCCAAGTTTGTAAACTGTAGTTTCTGAGAAGATGTATGCCGGTAAAATGAGCAACATACAACTACGCACACATAGGGATGAAAACAGCTCATTTGGCACTCTGTGAGAGGTAAGCTCAAAGTGTAATAGATGTCTTTCAAGCTAATGGCCCGAGAACAGTTATTTCGGAGTGCATTTCTTTAACTTGGCGGACAAAAAAACGCAAATTAAAAGAATCGCACTTGCACTACCCAAAACAGATTTTTACAGTGTAGTGTAGTGTACTACTTTTGGGGCAAATTATAGAAAAATCGGCTCTAACACAAAACATGGATGATTTCTAAATAATGCGCAAAACTTATAAATAAAGTAATACTTTTGGAAGGTGGATGAAAAAATTGCAGATTATAGAATGTCCACACCAGGGACATTATTTGTCTACATGTCTAGACGGCAACGAAAAACAAAGGACAATAATTAAAAGCAACAGTAGTATACCGCTGTTCAAAACTTGTAAATCTATGGAAAAAAATTGAGGTTACAAACTAAAACTGAGGGAAACGCATTAAAGATAAGAGGAGAACAACGACACAACATTAAAATGTAACACACACAGAAAAGGACTAAGCATTAGACAAAATCCGATGAGAATAACAAATATAACATCAAAATCAAATACATTAATTTGAGCAAGGACTTTTATGGACTCTATATACGTCCCTGATTTGAGATAGAAAAGTACCATGAAAATATACTGACCGACTTTAGAAACGCAACACTAGATTATTTTTGTGTTATTTTTTAATGAATGTGTCACCGTCAAAAGCGATGACTGCCTGTTACAAACGCCAAAATGATTTTCAGAAAGGTAAAAAAAAATCTGTCTAATATGTTTTGGGTTATGTTTAACACCTTCTGATTTTGCATTTATTCAACCCATTAATTGGTTTTGGCAATGAATTATACGGTTGGAACTTGAGGGCTTTAAAGGTTTTCCTACAGTCGATTCTTTGGCAATTTAGTTGATTGAAAATATTTATGGCACGAATCTGTACTCAGTGTACTCAATGGCACTCGACAATTTGATTAGCAGTTGACGTTGCGGCCGTTAACATGTCTGGTAAATGACGTTGTGTAATCAAATTCTTTTGACGTTTCATTGTCACTACACGTTGATCTGTTCATTGATGGCCAGCAACAACATATTGTCTACTTGTATCGTTGTCGGAGGGACAGTAAGACGTGTTTCTGAAGTCATACAGTATGGTTTGCAGCACGTTTATGTTTTCACGTTTACAGTATTCTTCAGGGCTAATTCAGGTTTTTATTTCTCAGTCTTGGCAAAATGGAGATGCATCATTTTAAAACTGATTTAAGTGAGGAAAAGGATCGGAAAAAGTGTTTCACAAAGCAAAAAAAAAATGAAACAATCTGTCATGGGTCCAAGAAATTCGTGCGACTTAAAAAAAATTAGTATGTTCAATAACCACAGGTAAATCAGATTTTGATTTTTTGCAAGAAGAGAGAAGCATGATAAGCATGAAAAGTAGTTGTGAGAGAATCAAACAAGATTTGGTTAAAAAACAATCAACCGGCAAAATGAGTGTTGCGTTTCTAAAGTCGTTCAGTATATATGAATTATAAAGAAAGATATTGATCATAAATGAAGATATGAATCATAAAAGAAGATATGAATTTGCTTTATATTAAAATTCAGAAAGAAACGACACGAACAAGAAGACAAACAGCTCCGTGTTGAAGGCCGTACTTTAACCTATGATGGTTTACTTTTTAAATTGTTATTTGGATGGAGAGTTGTCTCATTGGCACTCACACCACATCTTCCTATATCTATCATTATACTCTGGAACATGTTCAAAGACGACTAACAAGGATCAATCAGCATAGTAAAAAAAAACCTGTGATCAAAATATTTGTATCTAATAAATGTTTCAAAAACTTTACCTGCAGACTGTATGTAATGTTAACTGGAGGAAAAACTAAGTCCATTTATAATTAACATACAGTTACGCAGGTACAAAATTTTAACAAAATTTTCTTCTAGATACTAGCTTTTGATCATAAACCAGTAGTATAAGAAAGTTCATGATTAAAATTTTAAAAACTTTAACCACAGAGTGAATGTGTTGTTTCCTGGCAGAAAACCTTAGTCCCTTAAAAAGAAAAAAAAAGGAAAAAAATGGAATTTTATTTTTACAAAATTAACTTCTGGATACTATCTTATGATCATAAACAAGCTTCTGTCCAAGTTTGGTACACACCCAGTAAAGTTCAAGAAAGTTTTTAAAATTTCATAAACTTTAACCACCGAATGAATGTTCTTATGTTTCCTGGCAGAAAACTTGACTAAGTCCATTTAAAAGTAAAAATAAAATTACGGAAAAATGGAATTTTATTTTTACAAAATTTACTTCTGGATACTGTTATGATCATAAACAAGCTAGCTTCTGTCCAAGTTTAGTAGAAATCTAGTGTAATTTAAGAAAGTTATCAAAATTTAAACAAGAGTGCACACACTGAAATGTCTCGCCTTCTTTACTAATCATTGATATTATGTTGATAGTCCTAATAATAAAGCTTTATTACAACTGTCACATAAACTTAACATAAACCAAGAAAACTAAACATTGACCTTTGAACCATGAAAATGAGGTCAAGGTCAGATGAACCATGCCAGGTAGGCATGTACAGCTAACAATTCTTCCATACAACAAATAAAATTGACTTATTGCTTATAGTTTAAGAAAAACAGACCAAAACACAAAAGCTGAACACTCAGCAATGAACCGTAAAAAATGAGGTCAAGGTCAAATAAAACCTGCGCGACTGACATGTAGATCATGAAATATTTCCATACACCAAATATAGTTGACCTATTGAATATAGTATTAGACAAAAAGGCCAAAACTCAAAAACTTAACTTTGACCACTGAACCATGAAAATGAGGTCAAGGTCATATGACACCTGCCAGGTTGACCTGTACACCTTACAACCATTCCAAACACAAAATATAGAAGTCCTATTGCATACAGAATAAGAAAAACAGACCAAAACACAAAAACTTAACTATAATCACTGAACCATGAAAATGAGGTCAAAGTCAGATGACACCTGCCAGTTGGACATGTACACCTTACAGTGCTTCCATACACCGAATATACTAGACCTGTGGTTAAAAGAATCTCAGATATGGACTTGACCACCAAACCTTAACCTTGTTCACTGATCCATGAAATGAGGTCGAGGTCAAGTGAAAACTATCTGACAAGCAATAGGAACTTGCAATGTACGCACATACCAAATATAGTTATCCTTTTACTTATAATAAGAGAGAATTTAACATTACAAAAAATCTAAACTTTTTTTCAAGTGGTCACTGAACCATGAAAATGAGGTCAAGGACATTGGACATGTGACTGACGGAAACTTTGTAACATGAGGCATCCATATACAAAGGAGCATCTAGGTCTCCCACCTTCTAAAATATAAAGCTTTAAAGAAGTGAGCTAACACCGCCACCACCGGCTCACTATCCCTATGTCGAGCTTTCTGCGACAAAAAGCGCAGGCTCAACAAAAACTTAAACCATATTTGTGGACGCCCCCGACAAACGCCGAATGTAAAACAATTCAAATGAGAAAACTAACGACCTACCGGTAATTAGTGTGGTCTATTTGATCATATCCTTAGACAATGACTGCAATAAACTCAAAGAAAACCAGGACAAACTGGCAAAATGGAACAAACTTTGGAAAATGGAGTACAAAATGCAGTGTCCTCAGTCTCATAAAAGAAAAAAAAATCAAATCAAATGGGACTATAAACTCCACGGCCATACTCTGGAGCATGAAACATGGACTAAATACCTAGACTACACCATTGCAAATGATTTAGATTGAGGAGAACACATAATCACTCCACAGGTAAAGCCAACTGAAGCCTTGGTTTCTTACATTGAAACCTCCACATATAAGTAAGACTGCAAACGGACCATGACCGTAAGGGACACATGCCAGCAAAACCACATAGATTAAATTGAAAAGGAATAAAGACTTTCTGCATGATATATATATATATATATATATATCTTTTGGAAAATGTTGTTTGTGCTGTTTTAGACCCTTCTACAACGAAATTTGTTTTAAATGCACACGTATAAAAATTGCGGTTTTTATCCAACGCAATCATAGGTTTGAACGTAGTTTTCAATTTAGACTCGTATATATATATATATATTAGACTCGTTTATATTTTTTGTTTGGGCATGTATCATGTTTTCCCTCCGGTTTATATGATCCGTTCATCCTATATATTGTCTCTTAAAATTCAAGAGTCAATCTTAAATTGAGAGTAAATTATATAGCCTTCCAAATACCGTTTCGATCCCTAACATCACTGAAGAGACATATATTGTCGAAATCTAGATCTGGTGTACTAAAGAAATATTGACACCGAATGTTTGTGGCAATACATCGTAGCCACAAGTTAACAATTTTTTTTCTTTCTGTGACGTATTAAATTTATATTCAGATCCAGTTTATAACTTCTTGTGATCAATTTTATTTGGCAATCGTCAATGGCAGTCAGCAGGGTTAAAGAACATCAGTTGTTCGACCTGTTAGTCAAATGCGTTTTGTTTAAATATACTTTTTCACTTTTTTGGTCTTTTGGAAAATGTTGTTTGTGCTGTTTCTAGACCCTTCTACAACGAAATTTGTTTGACATGCACACGTATAAAAATTGCGGTTTTTATCCAACGCAATCATAGGTTTGAACGTAGTTTTCAATTTAGACTCGTATATATATATATATATATATATATATGCAACCAGCAGACAAAGGAATAGATCAAGAGTCAGCAACATAACTGAATTAGAATGGAAATATAAAAAATAAGATGTGGTATGATTGCCAATGAGACAACTGTCCACAAGAGACCAAAATGACACAAAAATTAACAACTATAGGTCACTGTACAGTCTTCAACTATTTATAGTGTCTATCTTTCTTTTGTAGTTTTCAAGATACATGTAATAGGCGAAAAAAGGTACATACGGTCATTAAAGAGAGGCACACCGAAAATGAGTTGACTGAAAAATTCAGCCTTGTTGACCATTTTGAAGACCTCTTCTTATTGATATTTAAGGCCATTTAATGTGTTGATCTATATATTATAGTTTTCAAGATATTTTTTTTGTGTACATAAACTAGGCTGTTAGTTTTTCTTGTTTGAATTGTTTTACATTTGTCATATAGAGTCCTTTTATAGCTGACTGCTGTATGGACTCATTGATTAAGGCCAGACCGTGACCCATAGTTGATAATTTCTGTGCCATTTGGTCTTTTGTGGAGAGTTGTCTCATTGACAATCATACCACATCTTTTTTTCTCTTTTTTTTTTTTTATAAAAACACTTAAATGGGGAAAAAACATATTTTAAAGCCAATAACCTCAATAAAGATCAGTTTTGCTTCTTTAAGTTTCTACCTATTTTATAAATCTATGACAATGCCATACATAAAAAAAAATCCCAATAAGGAGTGCGTCATCTGATAATTTTAAGTGTTGAATTAAATGTTGTTCTTGTCATGCTGATTACTTTTGCTCTATTAAGTTTCACTCTATCTATCATTATTTTCAAAGACATTGGACAAAAATGACAAAATTTTGCAATAACTCCTTTATGAAGTCGTTTGACAGCTTTTATGTAAATAATTAATAGCAGTTCTCTGTAACCACCAACCAAGTTGCAGCACGCATAGTCTCAGATTTTCTTGAAACTTGGTCTGTTGGTAGCTATCGATAAACTAACAAGAAAAATGTTGCCATGGTTACTTTTCCCTTGGATTTTGCCCCAAAAATGCAAATTTTGAGGATAAAAAATGACCCATTTTAAGCAGTTATCATGCATACATTTCAAGTTTTTATGAATATTTTAACTATGATTCATTTCACTATAACACTTTATGAGTAAGATAAAAGATAAAATTATTTCTGACAAAAGGGGAAGAAGGGGGCAGCACTGGTTCAAATAGTGGAATTTTCCCTGATTTCAAAAAGGCAAATTATAGGCATTTTGCATGACATAATATTACACTTTTGCATCCACAACCAATTATACTAAAGTGAAAAATGTAAATTATGACTGTTGCCCAGAAATAATTTATCATTAAAGGTTTGGGAAATAGGTTGCCTTTGACTTTAACCTTTGGTCTTTTTTTATTTAATTTTGTTCAAAATTTTATCAAATAAACCCAAAATGTATTTAGAAAAAAAAGTGTTGAGACAAAATTTTGCTGACATTTTGTTTAAAATCAAAATGCCAGAGGTCAAGGTCATGTTAACAGTTCTTAGCAACGACCCTTATTTGATATAAAAGTACCTAGCAACCATGCATAGTTGGGTTTGGATTGATACAAATTACGGTAGATCTCAACATTTTGAACATTCGAAGCAGTCTTTAAAGGTTTTAAGGATAATAATTGATAATTGCATTTTATCACTATGTTTTATTTTTAGACATGACAGCCATGTTGGTTGGCAATTTGGGTTATCAGATTATCAGACACATTTTTCAAACTAGATACCCCAATATGATTATTGTTGCTAAGTTTGGTTTAATTTGGCCAAATAAGGTTCAGAGGAGAAGAATGTTGTAATAGTTAATGAATGCAAAGTTCACTTGGACTTGGGGCCTGGTAAGCCAAAAAAAGGGAGGAATAATGGAACCTCATTATCCTTCATATGTCATCTGCGCTGCATAAAGCCTGTAACACCAGTTTTGTAACATTGACCATTAATGTGAAGACCTCAACTTTTTCATTATAAACACTTTGTTCATTTACTTTCCTGTTACAATACTGATATGTAACAACTCTGCACTATATCTTAATAACAAACACATAGTTTATTTTTATAGTCTAATATATATTTGTTTAGGGGCCAGCTGAAGGACGCTTCCGGGTGTGTGATATGGCTACATTGAAGACCTGTTGGTGACCTTCTGCTGTTGTTTTTTTATTTGGTCGGGTTGCTGTCTCTTTGACACATTCCCCATTTCCATTCTCAATTTTACATAACAGGCTTTTACTTCAACTTGGAATCATTTTTAATTATGGAATTTGCATAGTTTCTTGCGCTGGAATTTTTTTAATAAATTCCATGTGTTTTTTTTTATTATAATGTTTTGAGTGGTGCATAACACTTTCTGTACAATGTATTTTGAAAAGGTAGTGTTGTGCACGGCACTGCCACAGTACATTCTATAAAAAATTTGTAAGGGTTCCGTGGAACCCAGTGTCTCGCCTACTTTAGCTGTAACTCCCAGGCTCAACAAAAATGAGGAATACAATCAATAAAAATATGCCTCTTGATACTATCTTTTGATTGTAAGAAGCTTCTGTCCAAGTTTTGTCAAAATTTCAGGATAGTTTATGAATCGAATAAATGTTTTAAAAACTTTAACTGCAGACTGTATGTAAAGTCAACTGGTAGTTAAAAGTCCATTTAAAAGTAAAATACAGATACGCAGGTACCAAATATTAACAAAATTTCCATTCTAGATACTAGCTTTTGATCATAAACAAGCTTCTGTTCAAGTTTGGTACAAATTTAAAATAGTATAAGAAGTTAATTAATTTTTTTAAAATTTTAACCACAGAGTGAATGTGTTGTTTCTTGGCAGAAAACCTATGTCTATTTAAAAGTATAGTACGGAAAAATGGATTTATTTTTTACAAAATTTACTTCTGGATACTATCTTATCATCATAAGCAAGCTTCTGTCCAAGTTTGGTACAGACCCAGAATAGTTAAAGAAAGTTATTAAAATTTTAAAAACTTTAACCACAGAGTGAATGTTATGTTTCCCCACAGAAAAACTAAGTCCATTTATAAGTAAAAAAAAAGAAAAAATAGAATCTTATTTTTGCAAACTTTACTTCTAGATACTATCTTATGATCATAAACAAGCTTCTGTCCAAGTTTGGTAGAAATCCAGAATAGTTTAAGAAAGATATTCAAATTTTAAAAACTTTTACCACAGAGTGAATGTGATGTTTCCCCGCAGAAAAACTAAGTCCATTTATAAATAAAATACAGAAAAAATAGAATTTTATTTTTGCAAACTTTACTTCTAGATACTATCTTATGATCACAAACAAGCTTCGGTCCAAGTTTGGTAGAAATCAAGTATAGTTTAAGAAAGTTATTAAATTTTCAAAAACTTTAACCACAGAGTGAATATTTGTGGACGCCGCCGCCGACGACAACGACGACGGAATGTAGGATCGCTTAGTCTCGCTTTTTCGACTAAAGTCGAAGGCTCGACAAAAATGTGATACCTTCTTTGTAAAAGGTAGTGCTGTGCGCTGCACAGAACATTAAAATATAGAATAAACATGAATTTTATTGAAATAATAGCCTGTTACATATTTTAGAGTGCAATATCAACTGAAGGATATCCAAATCATATGCAGGAATGTTGCTAAATATAAATGGAATCCTACAGAAATATGCCTATTCTTTTGTTATAATGTTTCATTTTGAAAATTTGTTGTTAATTTGACAATATTTTAAGCCCTTCACATTTTACAACATACTAATAAAGTAGCATAGAACTAACCAATAACTCAATTAGATGGCTGTTGATTTAGTTTTGAGATATTCAAGTGGTCACTCATCAACTAACTATAAGAGGAAGAGACGCTGTCTGTCTGACCTGATGATAATGAAATATAAACACAAGCAGAATCAATTTATTGCAAAAATAAATATAATTCTGAAACAAATCTAATTACTGACAGTTTCGTTTTACAGAATATTTGGTGAAAAATTATTACAAGAAGACATATTTCATTATAACAGATAAGAAATCATTTCAATTTGAAATGCATTGATTTTCTGATTGTCTTTATGTAAAAAAAAAATATAACATTGATGATGGTATTAAGAAAATTAGAGAAAAATGTATGGACAATTTTCTTGAAACCTTTTTTCAAATTGTTTTAATAAACTAATCTTAAACACACAATAAAAACATTACAAAATTAATCTATTGAAAACACCCAAGTCATGTTTTACACTCACCAAATGCAAGAACATATAGACATGAATTTCAAATTGAAATTGAAACAACATTCATCAAAATCTAATGTTACATTAATCTAGAGTAAACAAACATAAAACCTCCAATTTCAAGCAACCCAATGTAACTGAAATTTTGTTTCTTGAATGAGTCAGTTTTTTCTGTGATCTAAAGTACTGTGCATCATTTATGTAACTCTTTTGCATAATATGGATACTCCATTAAACAGGTAAACAGGCAGAAATATTATAAAGCACCAATACTTTCATATATCTGACACATACAATATTGAAAATAAATAAATAAAAAAACAATCATAAAAAAATAAACATTCAACAATACTTGATAATGTTTGGCACAAATCAACCAACAATGTATCACAATACGTATATGAATAAAATTATATTTTTTTTTTTCATTTTTCAAAATTTCAGCACAATCAAATTTACATATAACATGGCTCTCTAAAGTGTAGCATGTCATACTATAAATTAAATATATATGTTGTTAAGGTATCCAAACCAATAGTAAGTGACCACCTTATATCAGAAAATTTTAGAAACATTATTAAAGAAGTAATTTTATTTTTAAGGATATATATAGATTTAATTTAACTTACTCTAAACATTGTATTAGTCAAAGAATACACTTAACAACTGACTTTTTAAAACTATTACTTTTGACTTCTAATTGATTAATATAATAGAAACCAAATTAAAAAAAAAATGTTTCTAAAACCACAAGTCACCATTATGCTTACTCTATAAACTTTATATTTATTATATGTTTAGCTATGCTGGAAAGCATCAAATGGTGACGTTAAATGGTCTAAAATAACAATACATATAAAGCTAAAACAATTTCATAATAATTGACACAAATATAATGAAGTATATCAGTTAGGTATACATCAGTTAAATGGAATGATATGAATATCACGTTATGCCATTTTTTTGTAAAAGCAAATAACAAAATTAATATAATTGGACGGAATAAGTGTAAATATATGACAATGTCTTATTAAACATATAAAACAAAATCTAATTAAAATTTTATCACAGAATTGACATAATTTAATATGCATACCCTTACAAAATCTATCATACCAAAAATACATGTACACTCCTATAGCCTTTGACAGAAGACAGACAGATGTATACACAATATTTTAACCAGATGAAGACAAAATATTCTATTTAGATTAAAGATCTGCACACATGCCATTATTACAAGTGTTGAAACAATGATTGATAATGAAAAGAGACTGACAAGAAATAAGACAATAATTGCAATTACTAGAAACACATTCAAGAACTTTGCTTTGGTATCAATATTTTGTCTATTCTCTTCACAATATCTTGGTAATTACCATTGGAAAAATTCTTCTGGCTAGTAGATTTCAGAGTGCCCTGATTATGGGAATCTTAAAATGCATTCTTACAACTAAATCCTGTTATTTTGCTACAATTCAAAGATCATTATCTTCTGTCTACACCCACACTTTGAATTTGAAGAAAGCTTGCATATCAGGGTCTTCAACAGATTTCCCATTGACCCCAGCATAAACCTCTCTCAATATCTTTGTCTTGAATTTATCTTCTAGAATTTTTACATACTTCTCTAATACACCTGGAATAAATAAATAAAACATATCGATAAGGAGTGTAAATTGATGTCATCTATTTTTATATTTATAGTTTACAGAACACAGACCATCCAAACTCTGGGTCAATCTAGCATAAACTTGACCCTAACCTTGAAGTAATTGCAACAGAAGATTGTTAAGTGTAAATCTTTAAATTAGTATTATACCCCAAATATACACAGAAAAAAGTCTCATAAAATCTAACTTGGAGAAAAAGTAAAATATTATGGTTTTAAAATTCCTATGGAGATTTGCATTGATATGGAAGATAACTCTACAAAAAAGGCAAAAATGTTATAAAATTAAGCTGTTTTTCAAATACTTGTATATGGACCATAATTTGGTATTCGGCCTTTGGTTTCTTTTTGTATCCTTTTTTATAAGTTCTAAAATTTTAACTTTTATTTTGTGGGTTGTGTTGGTGTTAGAATAGTATGAATGGAACAATTGAGTTTTTCGAGAAAAAATTAATACATTTTGATTCACCGTTTACGTGACAGGAAACCAAACAGGAAACCAATCTTTATTTTCTTTATTTTGCACAATATAATTCAAAAGGCATAAATAAGCACCATTACTAGTGTTACTTGCTTCATGTTAATATTTAAAATCTATTTTAAATGTTATATTAAAGTTTTTTTTAAACCTGACAGGAAACCATAAGAAACCGAAATCATTTTTTTAGTTTTATTTTATTGCAAAATCTGCTTAAAATAATCTGAACAGTATACTTTTTCTTAAAATCCATCTTAAATGTAACAGTATTATAAAACTCCTAAATATGTGCTTGTTTTGAAAACAATTAGTACAATTTATTCAGAATTTTCCATATTTTCTTCATTGATACAGGATACCATAATCGTTGTATCTTGATGTTTAAGCCAAAAAAATGTATATATATTTGGTTTTGATATTCCAGTTATATACAATTTATTCCAAATCATTGGCAATGTAACATTCTTTAAATCCAGTAAAGAAAAAAACTTTTAACTTGGAATTAAAATCTTTAAAATAGGCACAATGTGATACTTGTGACCTGTACACTATCTACATGGTTTCCACATTTTAACCTACTTTAGTGGGCTAAAATCAATAAAGTACTTCCTTTCAAGTCATGCATGGTAAAAGTTTACTTCTCCTTTGACAAGTGTATTGCGTTTCTGATAAGTGTTTGCAGAACATGAATAAAAAATATTAATTAAAAACTGTGACAAAGATTCCAACTTTGTACATTCCAAGTGTAACGGTATACTAACATGTTTTTTTTATTAAATTATATTTATTCACCTAAAATATCCAGTAATATTTACTGCTGAAGTTAAATCAATCCAACGAGCATTGGTTCAATGATAAGAGACGTAATTTCGATTGATTTTTCCAAGGACTCTTCACGTCATTATCGGGAAACGAAGTGTGTTCTAACGTCTGTCAAATATGAAATTGATTTTGTCAAGTCATTGGGCATTTATTTTTACACAGGATCGTATGTAACATTATGCACATAGGAAAAATAACAGACCACCGGCGCAATCTCTTTGACAATTGTATTTTCCTCTTTTAAACAAGACGAAACAAGTCTACAGATTATGTTTGCTAACATCCCGTTGGAAAAAAAAAACAATGTTTAGACCTAGTATTTCGTACATCCGGCCGTAATGGCGTTATCACATGTTAGTCACATGTTTCACGTATGACCGGAAATGGTTAGAACTTAAGGACAAAAACAATTTTAATAAATAACTGGACTTCTGTTTTGTGTGAAATGTAACGACAACGTAATTTTCTTACTTAATTATTACGAAGATCAAAACAAGAATGTAAATCATCTCGGATTTACCTGTTTGAACATCTCGCGAGAGTTCATATTTGCATATTGTTTTGAAGAATTCTATTACAACAAAGCAGATTACATCATCTAAAAATTGCGTTATGATATCGGACACAAAAATCACGCCACTGTTCTTACATCTGCTACATAAATACTTATAGTTCTCGGCATTTTCTTCTCACTATTCTTATTGGTCGATGTTCTTTGTTATTTGAAAGCAAAAGTTACGAATTTGCTGGTGACGATTATCTATAAATCAGTTAGCGTTATGCTCTTCAGAAGCAACAAATAACGCGAGAAACGACACAAAAATACGGTTGTAGAATCTTTGAAATTCGTATATTTTAATTTTTTTTCTAGGGAAGAGTAGCATACACTTGTATGTTGATAAAAATAATGGCATCTTTAGATGTAGTTGCAACTTTTCTTACAGTAATTCACATTTTATCACTTTTCTATAGTTATAGGAAACGGAGCCCTATAGCAAATTATGGTCCATATAAACTGTTGACACAGAAATAAACCTTTAATAATAATGATCAAACTTTTCACATCTAACGTCCAACTTCTTGCTTTTTCCAAACAACTCATAAAAGAGAATGGTCAGCATTGTCTTAAAATGGTTAAATATACCATACCCTGCATCGCCTTTAAACAAAACAAAAACTTCTCCAGAAATGTTCTGAATTTGTTTATTAGCTGAAATGAATTCAGACAACCATTTGAATAAGTGTTCTCGCCTATTGGTATTGTAAAATGGAAATGCCTCTTAGATTAGACTTTTATTAATACACCTTACCTAAACCCAGAACTCTTCCATAAGCTATCATATTAGTCTGTAATCTAGGGTCATCATATTTCTCTCCTTTCATCAACAGTCTAACAATATCTCCTATGATATAGGCATCATCAAATGTTGGGGTAGCAGACAATGGAAACTTGCAGTAAACATCAACAGCAGCCTGGGGGTCCTTGACTGTTAACATCTCTGCCAATTCAATGTAGGCATCATGAATCTGAAAAAGTAACAAGATTCATTAAAATAAGAGCATAGGAAATTTTGTATAAATACTTGAATGCCACTTTATAATACAGTATAAATATTAAAAATTTCAAAACTACTTTGGAAAAAACAAAAGAACAATATGAATGCAGTAAGTATGTTTGAACATTGACAGTTTAAAAAAAAATAACATGTAGTTGATGTACAAGAGACATATCTATTGCAATACTAAAAATAACGAAAAAATATTTCTGTAATTTTTTATTGCTGTTCTAGCTTCCATCTTGACAGATGAAAGGTCTTTGACGATGAACCAAAAAGTGAAGTTGAAAAAAGGAACCTTCTACTGATTTATTTACTTAAATTATTCATCACATATAAAAGCTAATATTTCAGTCCATGGTTGCCAAGTATAAAACAACAGGCACTTGTAATCAAAAAGTAAGGAAACTGAAAATTTATGAAAAAAGATTTTTTGTGATACCTCTGGAGCCATAACAATCACTTCATTGTAGTATTTTTGTGATTCCTCTATTTCACCAGCAGATCTGTGAGCTCTTGCCAGACCTAGACGGGGTAGATATGTCTTTCTGTTGATATGAGCTGCCACGGATGGCTTACTATCTGACGTCTGTGTGGCAGCAGGTGGTGTCTGTGGCTCTGGTTTCTTTTCCTCTGTCTTTTCTGGAGATAAAATATGAGAGAATGTAGGGTTATGAATCTGAAAAGTGTAACTATTTATTTGTATTTCATACATATATATATATATATTTAATCTCATAGTTCATATTTATTACCTATAATTAGAAGCTGCTATTTACTAATAAAAATCTCTCTTCTTTTCCCTCCATTTTGAAGTGTATATATATTTTACAACAATAAATAGAAATTTTGATACTTATTTTTTTTAAAATTTATAAAATGGATTGGTCAATACATGAAAATTATGCCACAGCTTATCCCTCATATTCAACTTTTCCCAAAATGAATGCAACAGCAAAATCACCATCTTCTCAGCATAGACAAAATGTTATCTGAACTTTCAGACCTAACTCTAATATAAAAGGAATGTAAATTTACCAGTCAGCAGTCAGATCATATTTTCTAGTTGTCTTTTGAATATAAGGAGTATCAGACTTTGGTAGAATTAAAACTCTTAGAAAACAGAGACTTATAATATTAACATTGTTAAAATATAACAGGACTTCAAGCTACAAAACATTTCAAAACTTACCTCTAACTCAAATAAACATTTTTAATAAGTGTTCATTTTTTTTACCCAAGATTTTTGAAAAGTGTCATGAACAAACTTAAAATCTGACAGTAATAAAACAATAAACAGCTGCCCCATGAGCGCATGATACGCCCGACATTTTATGTGGAAGTTTTATGCAATAATCATAAATAGTTTCTGAGAAAGTTTTAAGCAATAACCATATATTGTTTTTGAGACACAGCAGTACATGTGAAACCCCCAACCCTGTTTTTTTTTTTACAAAAAACTAAATATCACAAATTTTTTTTTTAAATCAAAACCAAAAAGTATACAGATCTTTAGATTAATATAACAAAGAAGTGTGTAAAGTTTTAAGCAATAATCATAAATTTTTTTTGAGATACGGCGCGACATGTAAAAAAAAACTCCCCTGTTTAACAAAATACTCAATAACTCCAAAATAAAGTTTTAAATCATCACCAAAAAGTCTACAGATCTTGAGATTAATATAACAAAGAAGTGTGTAAAGTTTTAAGCAATAATCATAAATTGTTTTTGAGATACGGCACAACATGTAAAAAAAACAACTCCCCCTTTTTTACAAAATACTCAATAACTCAAAAATGAAATTTTGAATCATCACCAAAAAGTATACAGATATTAAGATTAATATAAATAAGAAGTGTTTAAAGTTTTAAGCCATAATCAAGAATCGTTTTTGAGATACGGTGCGACATGTGAAAAAAAACCACACCCCTGTTTTAGTTACAAAGTGCCGTAACTCAAAAAGTTTTGATCTTATTTTCACCAAAAAAAATACAGATCATTTGACCATCATAAGAAACCACTATGTTAAGTTTCATGAAATTTGGATAAGTCATTCTCAAGTTACGGTGCAACATGTTTATGCCGGAGAGACACCGGACATTTGTATACCATAATACTTCCCGTCAAAATTTTGACGGACGTCTAAAAACCCATCAATAATGTACAGAAAGTTTTATTCATTAATACTCTTAATTTGTATCTTAAGGTCAAGTTAGAGTAAATGGGCATTGACACATATATTTGTAAAGTTTTGCAAAAAAATAATGCATCTATCTCTTCTTTTTTTTCTCTGAAATACAAATGATTATATTAACAACAAAACATGAAATTTTGTAAAAACCTTGTAGACAGTAAAATGTGGATTTTTTATGTTTTTCTTTACAAATATTCATTTTTTTTTTTTTTTTAAAGAATTCACTTATTAATATTTCAGACATTAAAAGAGATAAATGCATTATTTTATCGATTTTTATATATATTTCCACAAGCAGAAGCAGAAGTGGAGTGCAAAATTTTACCAAAATCTGTGACAGCCTATTTTCTGTTCCTGAACCTAAAAAAAATTAAGCTGTGAAATATGGCTGATGACATACAAATAGGCAAAGATAGCAGCTGCAATTTTCTCAATCAAAATGATGCAAATCAAGGTTAAAATGAATCAAACAAAACAAACTTGAAAAACATAAACACACAATCATGTTCATTCTTCAAGGGAGATAACTCAATCTGTAATGTTTGTTTTTATTTTCTTTCTAAGAGCTGATTTTCTGAGTTATCTACCTTGTTTAGCAGGTTGTGTATGACAAGCAGCAGCAGGCTTACCAACAGTTTTACCAGCAGGAGCTTTGGCAGGAGCAGCCTAGGAACAAAAGAAGTTTATCTCAAATATACTAAATGGTAATACTATAGTCTATGTACAAAACTGCTGCAGGTATCAGATATAAAAGAAAACAGAATATTTAACGATAACGGTCACATGTTTTTGGTGGAAGGCTTCAACAGTAACTAACTGTTTTGGAATTAGTCCATTATATGATAATTAATAATAATTAACTTTAAAAAAAAGTCCATTAAATTATTATTAATAATATTTAACTTTAGAAAAAAGTCCATTAAAATAAAATGTATAAGAAATAGAATATTGATTTGATTTTTTTTAATGTTTCTAAAGACAAGGTTGAAGGATTGCTATTCTATCAAATATTATTCAAAGGAATTAGGGTGAAAGAATGAATTTCCCATTCTGGTTTCTAATTACCATTAATCAGTGTGTTTAAAAATAATCACAGCTAATGATTTGTGTTATCAATAATTATTTTTTATAAATTGTCCAAGCTAATTAAATATCTGCTTGTAAACAGTGCTCATTCATTGAGTAATCAATGTATCTTTTTATACTAATTTTATAAACGTTAGTGAACAATGTTTATTTTATTAACCAATCATATTGATTGTTTTTACAACACTGTATGATAAAAACTCCATGTTCCCCTGGCAAAAACATCAATCAGTTTAGATCAGCACTCCTATCAAGATGTCACATTACAAGCTTCTAGCCAGGACTATCTGACCTCACTACCAGAGGGACTACAACACACCTACCATACTAGAACAGCACCTACTGGTCAATGCCTTATCTTACAATTTGTTAATGACCCTACTTTACAAGCCACCAAAGAGGAGCCAATGGACATTACTACAAACATCAAACAGGAACCAGTTAGCAACACTACTACTTCTAACCAAGTAACCATTAAAGAAGAACCCATGGATGTAAAGCCAATACTACAAAACATCAAACAGGAGACAAACATCAAGGAAGAGATTGGAACATCAATCCCTACACCAGCTACCCCTACTGGTGACAGTGTGTTCTCTAGACTGGGTCAAAGACAAGCAGAACAACTACAACAACAAGACAACTACTCATCCAGTATCAGTAGACCATGCAACTCTAATTACAGAAAGCACACCAAGAAGAGATCAAATAGACACAGTTCCAACTCTGTGCAAGATTTGCGTACATTCTTGAACAAAAAGAAACGGACTGGACCAAAAGACCTTCGTACCAAGTTGAATCAGAATGTTCCTAAAGATCTACGACAGCTTATACCAAAGAGACTACCACTTTTTATGGAATCAGATCATGAAGAATTTCTTAGTTTTTGCAACAGATAGACTCTTTATACTACATGTATTTGTAACTTTAGTGCTTGATTTGCATTTTATCATGTTGATTGTTTTAACTGTAGTGCTTGAATTAATGATGTGAATTTTGTAATAATATATATATATATATATGTGACATTTGTATAATTAAAATTATTTAAAAGTATAACTGATTTGTTTTCTAAATGGAAACTATTACACTTTTACTTGTAAACTAAGCAACATTTCAAAGTCATTAAACCATAACTGAGGAGACATGATCAAATTATCTCCATTGTAATGAGATGTGCCAATACCATATATCATTGACCTACCACAAGTGGTACCCCATAAACTGACCTAATCACAAACCAATACATATAAACTAAAATTTCAATAGACCATGACTAAGGGGACAAATCCAATTAATCTGCATGGAAATGAGATGTGCCAATGCTTATACAACTGCATACCAATTATCATTAACTTACTACCAGTTGTTCCCCATAAACTAGCTTAATGACAAACTAATACATGAAAACGAACTTAAAGTTTTAAAAGTCAATAGACCATAACTAAGAGGGCAGGGCCATGTAAATGAGATGTGTCAATACTAATACAACTACATACCAAGTATCTTTGACCTACCACTAGTGGTTCACCATTAACTAGACCCAACCACAAACTAATACATTGTTGAAGCCACTGTCGCTGCTGTCCCCGAAACTGGAAACAACATACCTATATCTTGCGTTATAAAGCTTCACATATTGTAAAGGGACATGTATATTTTTTTCCTAAGAAAAATCTTTATACCCTCATGCCATCTCACTAGACTTTTACCACAATTTTTTCTTTAGTCAAATAAAAACATAGATTACATAATTTTATAATTGAATAGGATAATCTTACTGCTTTTGCTGGAGTTCCCCGGGCTGCACCTCTTCCTGCAGGAGCACCTGGAAAATTCATACATTTAAAAATTAAGAAATTATTTTTCATTTTAAGCACTTAAACAATATTTTAATTCAAATCAACCAACTGTCTGGAGAAAGTATGATATGATGAAGCTGTACACATTATGAGAAATGCTTTGACTTCCACCTAGCAAAACTATGCCCTTATTACTGGAGAGTGTTTCCCTCTGGATTTTAAATAAAAAATTATTACAGTAACAGTTTAAAAAAGCAAAATATAGTTTTACAAATATTTATAAAAAATTTAGACTAAATTCATTAGCTCTAACTAATACAAATTTAATACTCTTTTAACAATTTCCAAGTTTTGAATTTTACGGTATCAAAGCAATTGTGATTTTAGCACATTTTTTTTATCATTTCAAATTAATATTACTTTTGCTATTCTGATACTCATGAACTAGGAAAAAGCAAATTTGTTCACATAATGACTGCTGTCTTTCATTTTCATTATGTTATCATTATCATCTTACAAATTACTTAACCATGATAAGCAAATCATGAAATAAATGTCACACTATTGTTTTAACTTATTTCTAACACTTTCCTATCTTGAAATATAGTTAGGTGATTTGTGGCACCACCCCTGCTTCAAATTACTTCCTGATCCCTCAGAATTTAACACTTTTTTTCTCCAGAGCAGAAAGAAAAACAAATGGTATCAATAAATAAAAGTATTTTTCCAAAAACCCTAAATCACCTCTTGCAGCTGGAGTGGCTGGTCCTTTTCCTCTTGCTGCAGGAGTCCCTCTAGCAGCCGGTGCACCCCTGGCTGGAGCACCTCTCCCAGCTGGTGCTCCTCTAGCTGGAGCTCCTTTGCCTGCAGGGGTTGGTGCTGCTTTAGCTTTAGATGCCTCTACTGCTTTCTTCTTTTCCTCCTCTTGTTTAAGTCTTTCTTGCCACCATGTTTGTCCTAGAGATATATTGAAAATAACTTAGTAGATTTCCCAAAATTAAAATATATGTTTAATGTTATGCTGCAGATACTTCAGAGTGAAACCACGAATTCAAATGTTCAACAAATTACAATTTTTTAATAGGCTTTGTATGCATAATTTAACAAAACCACAAAAATCAAATATCTACGAAAATTCAAATTTTCCAAAATCCACAAAAATTGATTCCCATGAAAAAATACAAATTTACAATATGTATTTTAAATAATTTTTCAGATGATGTAAAAAATCTTTCAAGATATACAGAGGTGAATTTTTTTTTACATGTACATGAATTTAACTGTATTTCAGTTAGAATATATCTGGTCTGTTAGTAAAATTTTCCTCTAGCCTTTCCTTTTAAAAATGATAAATAAATTGTCTGTGGCTTGTAACATGTATGTCTTTTTATAATTCTTTACAAGAAGCTTTGGAAGATAGTATCTATTTTCATACTAAGAGCTAAAATTGTTGCACAATTGAGAAAGACAACTTTACATTAGAAAACATATTTCAATAAATAACAAACAACAAAATGCACTCTTATTCATACAAAAAAACGAAAAAGAAGAAAAAGAGTAAAAAAATAAAGTAATAACAAACCCACTAAGTTTTCAACAGCATTTCCAGATGCAGGTTTGCCTTCCAATTCAATGCTAGATTCATATGAAGATTTACAGTCCTTGAGAATTTCTTGTGATTTATCCCCAGGAGGACAATTCTCATACTGAGCAAATTGTGACAAGCCAAGCAAATAAAGCGAATGTGCATTACATGGCTGTATCTGTACTAACTTCTGACAGGTCTAAAAATATAAAAGTTTACAACATTTAAATAATAAATGGGATAAGTCTGTCATCAACTGCTTACTCATAAAATTGATAATGGAAATGGGGAATGCGTCTAAGAGAAAACAACCTGACTATAGAACAGACAACAGCAAAAGGTCACAAACAGGTCTTCAATGAAGCAAGAAATTTTGGCACCCCCAGGCATCCTTCAGCTGACCCCCACACAGGCCTGGGGTAATGGTAATTTGTAATTGTAATGCATTGTAATATTACTTGTTTTTTATGTAATGCAAAGTAATTTGTAATGCACATTTTCTGCATTACAATTACATGTAATGTAATGATTACTTTAGTTAAAAATTGATGTAATGCCTCCATTACAGTACATTACTTTTTATTACAAATTGGTAAAATGTATAAAATTGAAGAATAAATTGTATAATAAAAATAAAATATTAACAAAAACAAAAGAAAGTAGGGCATACAATTTTTGTCACAGTTAATTACTGTATTAAATAAATTACATCAATCTTTAAAACACACATTAAGGTAAGAAATATAAAATGGTAAAAAATATCAAGTCTTTGATCTTGGTTTCTGATATTTGTTTCATATGATATGGGAATATTTTGGTGTTTGATGGTTTGAGAAAAATCTTATAAAAAAATTATCAAACGAAACTATATAGATCAATGAAAAAATATGAAGATGAAAATTTCATTATTCTATACACACCTTACATGTATTTCAATGTGGTTTGGGTCCTGTCTGTGTTGTTATTTCACCTAATTATTATCACAATGTTTTTATTGCAATCAAATCTTCTCAACTTATATTTGTTCTCACAGAACCCTTAGGCATTTAACAAGATAATCCTTTAATGACACATTTATTATATCCCTTTGAAATCCTTAATGATGTCTTAATTCTTATTTATTTTTTCCACAACCTAAGAAACTTGAAAGTGACATTTTCAGTTTCATGCTCCTACTACTCAATAAAAGGATATAGACACAGGTAAAGTGCAGTACATTATGTTGACATCTACTTGTCTGAGCCATGTGAAGAAATTTCATTCAATGCACTGGAATAATGGAAGTCAAATTCAGTGCGCCTTTCTTCTTTGGCGAATACAGCTATCAAGTATTTAGCCATTTCCCACACATAAGCTCCTGTAGAAAGGCTTTTAAGTATTGCCGGAAAGGTGAAAAAAGAACTGATCGCTGTTCTCTTTTATTTAAAATGGCATCACATTTAAACCACTTATGATGATAAAGTGCAATGGACATATTAATTAACCAGTATTTGAAGTCTATGTACCTAACACTGTATACATATGTACATATACCTCTGTTTTTGAAATGATTTTTGTTTTTATATTGAAAAAGTAATGTGGCGGCCGCACACAAATATATACTATAAATTCAGAAATTATTGCGTGCATTTATTATTGCGATTTTGTCATTTTAGAGTTAAATGCGATTTCAATTTTTCCGATTCTCATCAAAATCCTGTTTAATTCATAGAAAATATTTTAGAATGCAAGTTTCAATTATTGCGTTTACAACTCTGTCACATTTTTCGCAATAATAAAAACATTGCAATAATTTCTGAATTTACATTTTTCTAGTTCAGTGAAAATGAATGCCAGCCTATCAGCAACAAATACTTCCAGATTTACAAATTATACCAAATATCATTTTTCTCTGATTCTGTTTAATTTTCAAAAATGGTAAAGTTTCCTCTTAGAATTATCTTTTCTTTAAAAAAAAATTGGATTTCAGGTGACAGTTATCCAAAAATCATTTCTAACTTTTTAAACATTGCATTTATTCAGGAACTTTCGCTGATGGAGTCACAAGAATATTTTAACATTATATGGTTGTTATTAGAGCTTGGGAATAATTTATGTAATTTGTTTGGGATTTCTTTGATGAAATACATAGCTTTCTAGACTACCAACCTTTTCTTGTAATGTCAATAATTGTTCATTCATTGGTAGTGTAGAGTGGAATATAAGAGAGGACAATCTCTGACATCTCTGAGTGATAAGTTTCTCATTCCCGCCATTCTTCATCAGAATCTCTAACAGTGTGGCATGGGATTCTAGTAATACCCATTCAAACTGTTTATAGGCATCACCTTTGGCAATATTTGGTAAGACTTGAGCTGCCAGTAATGCTGCCCTGCAATCACATACTAGGAAATAATCTTAAATAGGTCTTTTATAAATTAATAATTAAATCAAAATTTAGTTCTTGTGAAAATTGAATATTATACATGGTGAATATACATTTGAATTTATCAACTAGCATTTAAAAATTCAATCTGAATTTTGTTTCTCAGAAAATAATCAGAAAAAAACCTGTTTAGAGTCCTATTAAAAAAATGTATAGACATAGAAATAGAAGAACAAATGTTATAATAAAGTAAAATTTATTTTACAAAATCATTAGCTTTCTGTGTAGTTTATATAATGAATTTAGTAGCTTTCTTCAGGTTCTATGTTTTCTTCCTAAACTTCATGGTATGTCAATTACCCTTCAATAAACAAGTATTTATATGTTAGAATGTAATACATTGTTTTGTACATACGTATGAAGAACATCTTTTCCTGAGATGTGGTCCTTAATGTCTGCATTCTGTGTAAGGAGACGTCCCAGTTGTACAATGCCTCTTAGAAAATGCACATTATTAGATCTGACAAGATTGTCTGAATGCAATTCTGGAGTTATCTCCCTGTAAAATTAATATTTATTTAAATCTGATTCCTCTTGAAGTAAGTCAAGATTTATCTCCCTGTAAACTAATATACAACTAAAAGATCTGCTAAGGTCTTGCCAAATTAAGTAATAAAAAAAACTAAATTCATGGTACTGTGAGGAAAGTTAAAAGTTACCTCTAGGCCCAACATACAACAATGACATAGTCTAGGAATTTTATAAATTTTAAGAAAATGTATAGAAGGAGTTGGAGATATAAAGAAATGTACAATGAGGTTCAATAGTAGATCTTAAGAGAAAGACTGAAAAGAGTACCCCGGTAGTAGTGGATATTGGGGATGTGTGCATACACAACCCTCCTTCAGAAAAGTGATATAATTCTAAGATATGTCAAATATAATTCATTCATGTCATGAATTATATTCCTATAAAACAATGTACATCATTAGATATAATTAAGTTGCTAAATGTAATATGTGACTTAACTCCTAGTAAAACACTATGCATATTGTTAGATCTCCTTATATCTTTTTTCTTTCACCTGCAATAATCTAATATTTTGGCAATTATGTGGTGTGTTCCACTAAAAACATTCTTGTCAAGGGGTTGTTAGTTTTCCTGTCAATTGATTGTTGTTGGTTGCTTAATGTCCAGTGGCAAATATTTCATGCATATTCAGGACGAAGTTTTCCTGTCAAAGAATAGTAGTTCTCCCTGGCTGCTCGAAGTTCCTCCACCGATAAAAAATCAGCGATTGCGACAGAAATACATAAAATGGTAGTCATTTTTTAGTTCTTTATTTTTATGCTCATTTATTCTTTTGTTAGTCTCTAAGTCTTTATTCAATTGGAATTTTGTATGATATGACTTGTTCACCTTTCTATTAATTTGTTTTTTTACCTTGGGTCCCTTTCTGTCATGGCAAATTTAGTATTCTGTGTCAGTAAAGTTTCCATGGCTTCCAACAAATAACTAACAGCTTCTTTAACTCTTGCTTCTGGACCTTCTTTTTGTAATGCTAAAGCTAATCCCAAATAAAATCTGAAAAAGCAATATATTTTCATAATGCAAATTAGAAAACATAATTAAAGAGCTATTAAAGCAGCAATTCATTTTTTAGTTTTTGGGGTAATATATGCACTAAAGTAAACTGAAATTAACAAGTTTTGTCAAATGTTGAAGGCCAACTGGTTTTTGGGGGACAGTTGTCTCATTGAAAATCATAACACATTTCATTATTTTACGCTATATGTTTTAGCTACTTACCAAATATGGAGTTGGGTGGTTTAATAAAATTTTGGAGACAATTTTGAGTTCATACAACACATTGAAATTTAAAAGGAATTAGACACATGTATTTGAAAGACCTGTAAAGTCATCATGATATGTTTTGTTCGTCAATGTCAAGTTGCTGACCAACTATGAAGTCATTCTGTTCAGTAGTTTCTGAGAAAAATGTCAACTTATCTTAAACTTTAAAAAAATATGTAGCTACTGGTAATTTGATCAATTTGCTTTTTGAAGAAATAAGAAATATAATATCAATTCTTAAGACAAAACCTTGAGAGTTAAGACTGACCTAAATGTTGAAAAGATAAAAAATTGTTTGTCCTTTAAAATGTAAACAATCATTTTTGACTTTGGCATTAATAGGTAACATTCCAATGCTAAAAACTACAAAAAAAACCCTATTTTATTTCCTTTAAAGGTTGCCAAGCTTGCAAATGGTATATTTTTCAGTAACAAACCTTCCCATTTGGTAATTAGGATTCCAATTCAATGTCACCTCTAATCTCTTGGCAGCTTCACTAAAATTACCCTGTATCACTAAGAGACGACCAACATGGAAGTTAAACACTGCTTTTGCTTCATCTATTACTAATGCATCCATGTATTTCAGATAAGCTTGCCCAAGGGGATTCTCTTCATCTGTGGCCTTCTGTGCTGCCATCCCTTCCTAAAAGATATGCCATTTAAATTAAAATCACGACCAAAACTTATCACAATACTTTTTTTTTTACATGTTTCCAAAATCAAGGTTGTACCTCCACTCCCTCAAAGTAAATTTTGAACTTGAAACTTAGATGGAATTTTGGCCCAGGCATTTAATTGTCATGAGATGCACTAATACTGAAGCAACTGTCTTCCAAATATTGTTGAAAAACCAAGATATTTTTTTTTCATTTTAGTACAGGAAATTGATCCATTAGTTTGATCAGAACCAGTACACTACTAGAAATGATCAGCATTCAAATCATTCTTTGGTTACCGTTATATAGTTGTATATTGCAGAAATTGCAATATTTAAACTTACATTTTTGTCCATTCCTTGAAAAATTACAATGATTAATGTAAGGAATAATTTCTGAATTCACAGTAATTATAAATATGTCTAATTTGGCATTACATCTACAAACCTGAGATGCTTGCTTAGATTTCCAAGCAAATAAACCCATAACACGATCAGCCTGGACACTCTGACCATTTTCTATCAGATGATGATATTCCTGATCAATGGCTTTTAGTTGTAGAGCAATCGGTGCCGATGAAGCGTCAACACCTCTAAGTTTACAAATAGCTGCACATTCCTCCTCCCTAGAACTCTCCTTGGCGTCAAGGTTAAACGAAGGTAGAGCTTCATGCTCCTGTAATAGAGAATTGATACTGATTAGAAATTAACACCTGTCTCATCCTGATATCAATGTTAAACAATATACATTGTACATAATAGTTTGTGTCAATTAAGTTTCTTATTCAAAGGGCAAACTCATATCTTATAATTTTTTTACACAGGTCAATTGACTTTCTGTTTAAGCACCATCATTTTCATAAACATCATATAAAAACCAATAAAAATATGACTAATGAGCTGCAAGGAAATATTTATAAAAATGGAATATTTTCACTGTAGATTCCAAAACACTAGCAAATCACTAGTTCTTTATAAGTAACAATTAGCCAATCATTTTTGGGAGTTTTTATAACTGTTTCTTTGGCAGATAAGAGCTATATTAATCACACAAATTTTTTTCTTTGGATGAAATCATGTTATAGATTCCCTTTGGTAAATTCATTCATACCTCTTTTTTCTGACCAAATAAATCTTCACAGTAGTATTTTTCTTCTAATATCTTTCCTAACTGTAAATGTAGATTAGGATCTTTAGGTTTTAACTTAATAGCTGATGCAATGCAGTGAGAAGCTCTTTGTAGATAATCTAGTGGAGTACATCCATCTTCATACTGCTTAGACTCACCTAAAATACAAAAAAAAACATTATCAGAACAAAAATGTTAACAACAAATATTTTCTTCAACCATTTATATCATGAAATTTAAAAACATTATCTTGCTAAATTTGTTCTATTCTGAATTCATTATTATTCGTTGGATACCAATTTTCATGGGTACATATGAACCCTTACTTCAAATGTTCAACGAATGACAAATTCTTCATAAGCTTTGTATCAGAGATTGGCAAAACCATAAGATCTGATATCCACACAAATGCAAGTTTTTTATGAATCCATAAAAATTTGATATCCATGTAAAATGAAAGAATCCACAATATTCTACATCACTTCGTCTACTAGTCTTTTAATTTCAATCCTATTAATTTCAATGTCATTATCATTAAAACACAAACTCATGTTCCATTGTAAATTTTAAAATTTTGAATACAAGCATCTGAAATAGAAGCTACCAGTGTGATTGCCTATTCAAGTGTGTAATGCTTAGGTTTAACCTAGCTTATTATAATAGCAGTCTTTTGAGCTGAATGTAAAAATAATCCAGATCTATTTAGAACGTTTTGAACAATGTTTTGCCATTTGTTTAGTCTCATGTAAAAGTATCAATGATTCCTCTATTTAAATTTTACATTATTTAAGATTAGCTGTATTTTCAAGGAAGGTACTTGGAACTTTCAATACATACAAGAAGATAGACTGGTGACAGAAAATGAATGACAGTGCCCATACAGATTACTGATAACATTCTTCAAATAGTAATACTACTGTGGATTCATTTATTTTCATGGGTATCAATTTTCATGGATAGCTTAAAACTTGCATATTCGTTGATATTTCATTTCGTTGTTTTGACAATATTTGTATACAACACCTATTGAAATATGTTTTTAGTTTAACATTTGATTTCGTTGTTTGCCTGTACCCACGAAAACTACGAAAATTGGTATCCAACGAATAATAATGAATCCACATTTAACCAACCTGGTTTAGGTAAACTTTTATAATACTCCTGTATAAACTCTTCACCACCTTTCTTCAGATCTTCAAGGTCATCAAAACATTGCTGCATTTGTTTCTCCCATTTACGAACCTGAATAAAAAAATTATGAAAAATTGTCATCGGTGTTCTGTCTCAACTGTTTGTGAAACACTGCTTTTGTAACTATAAATACTATACTATAGCAAATATATGTTATATATTAAATTTTTAAGTTTCAAAAAAAGAATGACACCATTATCATAGAATCAGTTTTCAAGAGGCAAAATGCCTTTTAGTTATTGTTACTCTCCAAAATGCATTAAAAAACAAGAAAGTGTCCATAGTACACGGATGCCCCACTTGCACTATCATTTTCTATGTTCAGTGGACCGTGAAAATTGGTGTCAAAACTTTAATTTGGAATTAAAATTAGAAAAATGATATCATAGGGAACATGTGTACTAAGTTTCAAGTTGATTGGACTTTAACTTCATCAAAAACTACCTTGACCAAAAACTTTAACCTGAACTTCGCACTATCATTTTCTATGTTCAGTGGACCATAAAATTGAGGTCAAAACTATAATTTGGCATCTAAATTAGAAAGATCATATCATGGGGAACATGTGTACTAAGTTGCAAGTTGATTGGACTTCAACTTCTTCAAAAACTACCTTGACCAAAAACTTTAACCTGAAGCGAACGGACGCAGACGGACGAACGAATGGAGGCACAGACCAGAAAACATAATGCCCCTCTACTATCGTAAGTGGGGCATAAAAATCTGACTTAATTTAACTGTAAGTAGTATTTATATAAATAAATGAAAAGATAACATTGACAGATTTCTTTAATGTGACTAAACATGTTCACCAACACTTTTCCTTATCATCTATCCAAAATTAAAACGTTTTTTGCTTTTTTTCCACAATTGAAAGGTAATTTGTAGAAAATTAATAATTAAGAATGAAATAAGTAAAAATAGGACCAGAAGGATCAAAGGAGTAACAAACACGCACACAAACTAACATACAAATAGACAGATGAACTTACAAACATACAGATGGACCTACCAAACACTAGTTCATGCCTCAGAAAACCGTAGGCATACATAATGAAAAGAAAATGGACAAAATAGTAGACATATGAATAGATAAACCCCACAGAGGATAAGATATATCTACAATATTTTCTTTTTATAATTACCTGAACAGTATGGGTAAGAGGGGCATTCACATCCTTGAATTTGTCTTTTACATCCTAAAAATATGTCATATTGTGATAATTATTCTGTGAATTCAATCATGATTTGACAGATATTATTTTTTGTAATGATGAGAAAGTTGAATTTTAGAAGAAGACATAAATTTCATAAACAAAAAGAACATAAAAACTGCCATCCACAATCTTTAAATATATATTTTTATAGCATACAAAATTTGGGAAAAAAATGAAAGTTATTAAATAATTTGAACTTAATTTTTAAACTGCAAAGAAACATTTCATGTCAATGCTTAGTGAAAATAAACCTTTCTGAAGTTAATTTTTTTAGAAAATATATAAAAAATACACCAAAATGCTGAATCAAATGTCATAACTCAAAAAAGAAATGAACCTTCAGCCAGAATACTTATAAAAAGACAAATAAAAACTTACAAGTGCTTTTGGTGCAACATTAGTTTTATCGATAATACTTCCTAATTCTGAATATTTCTTTGTTTCACTAGTTCCTGAAGAAAAAAGAAAAAAATACAGAAATTTTATTAATATCTTCAATTTCTAATATTTTAATGCAAATGTTAAGAAAAGTAAGCTTATCATGTATTTAAAAATAAAGGACAATCCTGGTTTGGAATTAGATAGTTTTGTTAAAATAAATTTAAAAAACCCATGTTTAATTCAAAAAAAGCATTGCTGTAAAGTGTCAGTTGAAACTATTAACTGTGTAAAGAATGGAATATATAATACACTTGTGGTTAAAACATTTATCTAATATGAATAGTAAATTGTATTGTTTTATTTTTTTTGCAACTTGATGATTTTTTTTTATTTTAAAAAATAAAATTATGCTGAATACCTCCATATGTAAGAGGAATGCAAGACTGGGCATTTGCCATTTTCTTATCCAGATCATAATCCACAATTCTCCATTCTCCAGTCAATGGTATTCCACTAAGAGGGTCAATCTTAGATGTACGAGTAAATGCATCAATATTTGGTGCTGAATATGTATGTTTTTCATCATTTGCTTTGATAGTTATAGGTCTGTATAATGGACTCAGTGAGATTGGACATTCATATTGCTGTGCTAAATTATCATCTGTTATTTTGACATATCTGGGAAGTGGCTTCCTTATAATATCTAAACTGTAAGTCTGTTTGAAATGAAAATATTGGATGAGTTAAAAATATAAACATAGCAAAATTGAATTGAACATGAATTTTTAAATTATGCATGCAAGATGAGTACTTGCTCAAATATGTTATATTACTGTACAGTCAACAGCCACTGACATAAACCATGCATGTATTGCCAGTCCTTCTGAAGATTTGAAATGGTAAAACAAGAACAAAAACATCATGCTAAATATTAATCTTATCAATTTTTGTTTTCTAAAAGTGCCCTATGCACAAAAAAAATCACTGAGCAAATGATCAAATTAACAATAAAAAGTACATGAATTCAAACATAACTAAATGATACATTATTAATCGGAACATTAAATTCAAAGTTTTTTCTTCTTTGTTAAACATATCTTTAGATAGTTTTTACTTGTTATTAATGAAACACTTGTCAATAGTTTCTGATAGAATTTGAATATACCTGTTTGTTAGAGCCATCAGCTGATGTAACTTCTATCTGGAGATTTGTCTCCCCTACATTGAGAGGTGTAGATGTCCCTGGTTTTTCTCCACATACAAGAATTGCATTTTTGGGATCAGGTGCAATTGGTGTTACTGTCACCTTGTCTGAATTGCAGGGTAATAAACCTAAAGTATTCAATAAATAAAAGAAATAACAAATTCATCTTTTTAAATGCAGCTTTTATTTTGACTTCAGTAAGAGTAAAAAAACTTTCAGAAAAATAACAGTTGACTCATATGGTTTATTTCCAGTTTTAAGTGAAGAAACTGAAGCATTAAACTCATATCAAAGATATAAAAGTATATCAAGACTATTTCTTAACTATTTCAATACATACATTAGGTGAAGTTACAATATCAAAGTTTATGGTATACACGTACATGTATGCAAATCAATTTTATATTGACTTGTTTGGTGCCAAATCGGAATCTATCTTCCATTTACTTACATGAAAAGAATACAACTAAGATTCATTCCTTTTTAAATTTTCGTAAATTCCCTTACATACATTGTAGATATAGGAAGAAGTGGTGCGAGTTCCAATGAGACAACTTTCCATCCAAATAGCAGTTTATAAAGGTAAACCTTTATATACAAATGTACTTGTTTGTTTATTTTTTTTATATGGGAAAGTATACGTACTAAAAAAAAACCAATCATGAACATGAGGAAGATCAGTGAGTCAGTACAATCAATACAGTATGTCAAATTGTCAATAGGCCATAAGCACTGTCTGCCAATATATTTAATTTAAAAAAAATTACACTGGATATTATCTTGTCTGGAAAAATTATACTGGATATTATTTTATCTTGAAGAAATAAATTGGATAGTAATCAATTTTTTTTGGTATAATAATTGCATAATTCTCAAATTTTCCTGGAAATGATAAAGGCAGATTTTAATACTTTACTTACAAGAATATTCAAATACATTGTCAGAAAATTCTGGTGATAAGTCTCCATCTGATAACTTTAGATCACTCAAAGTAGCATCTTTTGCAGATAATCTTTTGGCATGTATAAAATAATTCTTTATGGTACAATCTTCAGAAGTGACTTCTATCTTAATATCAGTGATTTGACCTTCTTTAAGAGGAACATCCTTGCCTCCATCACTTCCCTGTCAACAAATCAATAGTAAAAATAACATTTATTAACGCTTTACCATTTAGAATATGTCACAATATTATTTTAATTAGTAGAGAGTAAAAACCTGAATAACAGAATATAAGTAAAAAAACATTATTTTTTTAAACACAGAAACATTTTTGGCTAAATTTTAGTATGAACTAACTAATAACCATTGCCATGCTTGCAATGCTAAGTTAACAATTGCATTTTAATAATTCTGCATTCTAATTCTAACATTTGTAAAAATTAAAATTTTAAAAACATTTGGAAATATAATTAGAATTGATAAGTCTGTTGAAAGAAAAATTACTTTTAGACACAATTAGCTATGAAAGATGAAAAATCTGGAAGTTGGTTTACAAAACTACACAATTTGACTGTAATTTATGGATTCCATCGCCTTATGATATCATAGAGAATCCACCATCAAAAATAAGCTGGTCCAGGAATAGATTTGTGAATAACTGTAATAATTATAATCATTTTATACAAAACTTAAAGAAGGAAGCTAAAGAAAAGTCATCCTTGAAATAAATCAATTTTAATGATTCCAACATAGGAACTGTGCATAATATTTGGAAAAGCAGTGGGACTGACCCGTACTTCGTAAACATGGCCGCTATTAAAGTTAAAATTGCCACCAGAATAATGATTCTTCAGTATCAGAGGTCTAGATTTTCAAAAAACTGTATCTCAGCAAACTGTCCATTATGTAACATTGAACCAGAAGATATAACTCACTTTATAATTAAATGTGAAAAGCTGTCAAGCATGAGAAATCACTTTATCCAAGAGGTGAAATCTTTTTTCATAGATTGAAATAAGCCACCTTTGCTAATACAAGAACTATTTGATGATGAAGAGAATCTTTTACATCTAATTATAGACCAGGTATAGACTGTACATCATACCATTTTCTTACCTATAAGTTACAGGTCCGTATAGAGACATTAACCAGAGGTCTGTGTTACAAACTATATCATAAAAGTTTACTATATATGTCTGACTAAATTTATTCTCAGTATAGGTGGTATAAAGGAAAACCAAAGTATAATACATATGAGATAACATTTCAATATACATACATGACATCACATATATGCATTTGATCCACATTTTCCTGGAGTTTGTGTCAAGATTTATATAGTGATTCTTATTCTGCAATATATTGAGAGGTGGATAGTGTTTGATCTGAAAACTTGTATACAGGCTTGTAAGATATCAAGTGATTTTTAGATTTTAAGCACTTTACTTGCGTGCTATATATATGGATTAATTGCTTACCAAATGAAATGAATAGTGGAGAGTTTTAAGATTTTCAAGATAACAAGGATAGTGTTTGAACAGTAAATGCTTATTCGAGAGCAGGAGTGTTACATTTGTATATATGTAGAATTGTTAAGCCTATATGATATGGAGATATAAATAGTGAACCGGCTATGGACAATTGGACTGTGTAATATATATAGTTAAGTTCGTTTACATGGTGATGGATTAGTCCCCCATGCTGTACATATGTTATAATAACTACGTATACTGATTAATCATTTTATGAGTGCCCCGTGTGTAAGGGCAAATAAGAAGTGAGCTATACAAGCAAAGCTCCTGCTAGAGGAGGAGTAACAGGTAACAGGTAATAAACTTGACAGCAAAAAATTTTAGTGGTATGAATTGACATTGTGCAATGTTACTGAATAATCATAATTCGTCATTTCAGACATCACTGACATGCAGTGGTCATGGTGGTAAATGACCCAGAGTCCAGACTGCCAGAGTGCCAAACACTTTTAATTTCTTACAGAAATGCAATATGATGCACCTGTATCACTGGTGAAAGGGTCGACATGAATTTTCTCCACATTGCTCGCTAAGGTCACATTATATTCTGTTGCGTCTTTATGAAACGCAGGTGACAAATTTCCGGGCTTTATAACTAGTTTATCCAAGTTGCAGTCGTCCATCTTGAAACCTAGGACGCTAATTTAGAGATTAACTTTAGGAACATAATGAATTTTGATATATAAAGCCTAATGAATCTAATAAAATAAGCTAATTTTCAATCTCTTTAGTATAATGTACTTAAGATTTTAATTTTGATTCAAATAACTTTCGTTTGAGGCTAAACTTCTAGTCACAGGAAGTGAAAAAAAATCGCGGGAAAGACAATTTTGTCAACAAAACATTTCGAGACTAAAAAAAAATGCCTTTTATTTCAGAAGAAGAATTAGAAGATGAATTTAGTGTATTCGGTGTAGAATTCGGCAGTCCCCAAATTGTTGAAAAATGTAAATGTTTTAATGATAGAACGTATTGCCAGTTTTAGTCACTTCCACTGGTCTGACATAAATTTAGTCCAAATAATTATGACGTTTGGCAAGGCTATTTTTATTTTTTTTCTGGGGCGTCCCAGAAAAAAAATAAAATAGCCTTGCCAGACGTCATAATTATTTGGATTAGTCTGACATTTGACTTGTGTTTTTGTCTACAAAAAAAAAGTCCAATAATTATGACGTCTGGCAGATGTCAGGTCCGTTCACGACTTATACACTTTCGCACCCTACACGATTGCACCTTGCACATTCGCACCTAAAGCAAGGCTATTTTTATCTTTTTCTTGGGACGGCCATACACCTTATCGCTAATCCCGGCCACTTGAACTTTTGACGTCAACAACAATCACTTTTCCATTGTGGCGTCAGATATTTTGTTTTATGACGTCAACATTTTACGGGAACCTGTGTGATATCCAGCAATGGCCGACAAATAGTGATAAGGTGTATTGCTTTGCCAGACGTCAAACGTTCATAATTATTTAGACTGACATTTGTCTGTGAAAAATTTTAGACACTTTGGTACAATTCTATGACAAATCTCCTCATGCATATCGCCCTACACTAAACCGCCCCTCTTTTTCATCAACTCTCCCCACTTTTGGAAAAATAGCCACAGGCCAACTCCTCCAACTTAATGCAAAAGATGCATTCCCGTTGTATATATATATTTAGTCCCACTCATAAATAAATTCAATACCCTATGAAAACTTAGGTTACATGCTTTTCCTGTTTGAATGGATTTATGCAAGTCATTTCTGGGCCCCTTGATAGCATACTTGGTGTGAGCCAAGGGTCCTTGTTCAGACTACACCAAATATGACCAACAAAATTGGTGAATAATGGGTAAAATTTTGTTGAAGTTATTTTTTTTTCTGACATGGATTTTTCTAATTTTCTATCAAAATTTCAAAAATATCTCAAAATTCATTTTCATCTTTATTATTTATGACAATAATGTTTATTTTGCTCAATTACTAGCTTTATGCCGAAAATCGCCAACAAGTAATGTGTAAATCCAGGTAAAAAATATCTGACTGACAAAAACTGGAGTTTCATTAGACCTTTTCCAACAGTTTTCATGGGGAGGAAAAGGTGCTGACTATGTACCAGGGCAAACTAATAAGCCTGATTACTGTAATCAGTGTAATTCAGAAGTATATCTTTTAAGACAAATACTTTTTTAAGTCCCTTAATTCTGATAATGAATAAATTTCCACATATATCAGAAATGTTGCCAAGTTAAAGTGAGCTTTCAAAAGGTTTATCATAATTAAATTGTATGCATAAACAAGAATGTGTCCTCAGTACACGAATGCCCCACTCGCACTATCATTTTCTATGTTCAATGGACCATGAAATTGGGATAAAATCTCTAATTTGGCATTAGAATAATAGAAAGATCATATAGGGAACATGTGTACCAAGTTTGAAGTTGATTGGAATTCAACTTCATCAAAAACTACCTTGACCAAAAACTTTAACCTGAAGCGGGACAGACGGACGAACGGACGCACAGACCAGAAAACATAATGCCCCTCTACTATCGTAGGTGGGGCATAAAAATACTTGCCATTAGCCATGTTAGCAATAAACAAAATATAAATCCAAATAAATGTAAGTATTTTTAATTTTCCCAGTTTCCCCCCCTGATATCAAATAGGAATGCTTTAAAGTTTATATAAAAAAAATGTTCAACTTTTACATATTCACAACGATTTATATTTGCGATTGTTGATAGGTGAAAATAAATCACTTGTGAAAATTAGTTTACAGTATCTGACAAAAGTATTTTGTTAATTATTTAAGGTAAGGTTTGCATAAAACCTGGATTTTTTTCTTGGTGATATTATAGAAATATGATACATCATTTTGTTCAGGTAGGACGACCCAATCATTTAATGAAAAAAAATCGAACATCGCCCGTTCCGTTTTTTTAGGTGAAAAGCTCAAAATTCCGATTTTTTACAATTTTTAGGGGAAAATGTATTTGAATTCTTTTGAAATAATAATGTATACGAGTAAATATAAAATAATAAAACTGAATGAAACATGTATAAATAATTGTGGTTCATTCATTAATAATAAATTTGAATTAAAAATATCATAAAAAAAATCGTAGGAACAAGATTTTTTAATATTTGGGTGAAAAAAAATCCCGTTGCCATGGCAACAAAAAGTCAAAAATATCCCTTTTCCGGGTCCAACGTTTTTGTAAAAAACTGTGAAATTAAGGAATTAACTATTTGCATTATAATGAGCTAATAAAATTGGTATGTCCCCGAACTCGTTTTTACGGAAATGGCCGTTATATGTGTTTATCTTGCCATTTCTGTTAAACAAAAACATATTTTTTTTGTTGATCTGCAAGGATCTTTTTATAAAAATTCATGTTGTCTTGTAACACTTTGGGATTGACCATAATCAATGATAGAAAACAGCGATTAACTTAAAAGATCAATGTAGGATAAAAAAAAAATTAATTCAAATAGTTTGGGATGGGGATGGGGGGATAAAAGTTGCTGCAAGTTTTGTTAATTTAACATCGATTCTATTATTATCCATAATTATGCTCACAACTATCAGTCGGAAGGGGAGGTGTTTAACTTTGGTCATACTTGTGTAATACATGTACACGACTCTGATTTTGAAGGAAACGCTTACATTCTTTCAGTTCTTCAAACTGTAATATTTTAAATCTTTGAAAAGCATTGCTCCATTGTCCCATGTTTGGTAAATTGTTTGTATGCAGCAATTGGACGAAAAGAAATCAGTGTTGACTATAGTAAAGTCATTTACAGCAGACGTGTTTACTCCATTCATTTAAATCTAGACATCAACAAATGTTATTCAAATATGATCAAATATTTATGACTAAGCAGGGGAAAGCCTTGCAGGAGAAAGATAGATTACTGGTATGATTTGTCTAATTGTTAAACATGATATTCAGATTTGGGGTCTTTGACCAAACAAACAAACTCCATGCTCCTGTGCGTGATGAAAGACGAAACAGACTACATGTATGGCCTTGGAAAACAAATGACCAGCCGTATATGTATTGTTGATATTTAAAATACGAAATGCAGTTATGAAGACCTGTAATATGAAAATCTTCCACATTTTAATCAATTAAAATCAGTTCAATAAAGTTTACAGGAGTAACGGCACTGTCCATCGTCAATTGGCATTTTGATGTTTGCAAATGCACTTTTACTGTCCACGCGTAGGGGAGATAGTAAAACGGAAATTTGCGACCGTCAAATCAAAAATTTATCGTGGCTTCTCTTTAACCATAGTTATGTTATTCCAATTATAATGCATTACACAAAGAAATAATATGTTAAGAGCTTGGAATAAATGGATAATGCGTCCATAGGAAACTGATGATGCCCCCTCTTTCACAAATATGAAACATTATAAAGCATTACGTATAAATTTTATAACATTTGGTACAAGCAAACTAAAGTTAGAGAACAGAAACGAAAAACTCAGAAAACGACCTCATAAAAATACTCCGAGCGTCGTCACTACTTTATTATGATCTCCTATATATACGGAGAAAGACTAAAAACTAGCAATTTCCCGGATTTTATAGTGAGTCCTTGCATGTGTAGAAACACATATAACCATCCTCGATTTTAGAATAATTGATTCAAAGTTGACTGATATGCATAGAAGTTTGTTTGATAAGAGGTTGTAAAATGTCCAGTGGCAAATACTTCAGGCATGTTCAGGACGACACAATAAAATAGTTGTCGTAATGCATCCATAAAAAATTACTATAAGAACACTCTGTCAGTTGTAAAAGTGATTGATAAAAATAAAATACATTTCGAATGATGTAAACGTGTGGGTTGTGTGCGTATTTTCGGAAAGGACCAAGTTCAACATTCTGTCATTCGTAAAAACTCTGCAATAAAATTATCTGAGAATATATGCATTCTCTATAAGTAAACACATGGCGCATTATGTAAATTTTTAAACTAAATTGACTAAAAGTGTCACAAAAATGTGCCGTTTTCATTCAATCCTGCGTTTCTATAATTTGTATTTATATAAATACTGTTTAAAAAATCAGGATCGGCGTGAATCAGACTTACAAATTCAATAAAAAGACAGTTTAACAATCAGTGAAAAAGTTACCGGCGTTCTTGAAGCAGAATAAACAATACTTCTATCTTGTGAAAGGACAAGACGGGGACAAGCCATAAAAAACACAATATATTAGACCGATTTCTATTGAAATCAGCTTCCCATACATTAGGTTTTTTTTTATAGTTTTTATGGCAGGAGTAAAGAGAAATGGGACGGGAGAATAGAGAAAGGTATCCCCTGTCCGACCATTCATAAATCTAGAACTGTAAAAGTGACGACATCAAAATTCAAATCTATTCTGTGTTTTTTGTGGCATAAAGCATTGTGCATAAGTTTTATATTAGTTGGTTGAGGAAGACTAAAGTAAAAGAATGGAAACTAATTTTGTAAAAACGAACGTACACTATAATACGTACATTCGGATCAACGTACAAACAGACAAAGATACAACTGAATGCCCCCTTTGCTACAGCGGGGCATAAAAATGTACATTTATGAAATAAAATAAAACTCCGCGAAACTTCATGACTTGTTTTTGCACATAGACGTTATGGATAAACGTGACGTCATATAAATGAAAACTAACAAACTGAAGGTCATAACGTTACTTGTACGATTCAAATTTTGATAAAATTACTCCAAAACGACAATTTTGAGGTATGTGTTGTTTTATTTTCGATACTGATATTGTAGTTATCGAACATTGGTTATTCAAAGCAATTCAAAATGGCGGGTCCCTCCTTTTTTCAATTATTTGAATTCGAGTTATCTCCCTGTGTACGCAAACCTTACCTTAACATAGAATGGTATGTTACTTATATACCTTTTAAATTTAATTGTTGTCTTATTTCAGTACAAGAATTGTGTGTACAGTACAATTTGGGTGCAGAAAAGATAGTTACAGAATGGGTAGCATTTGCCAGCACACACAAAGGTGTGCAAATGACATTAGATTCTTTGGACCAATTAGACAGAGAAGTGAGTGTCATTTTATACATAGAAATTGTAAATTATAAAAAGAACATCAAAAATGTTAATCACTTGCATAAAAATAAAATAGTTGATGCATTGTATATGTGATATTGATATCCAATATTCTGTTCTAGATTTATTAGTTCCCTACTGTCGAAGTCTTAGGGGACTTTAGGTTTGCATTCTGTCTGTCTGTCCATCAGTCAGTTCAGCAAATCAATATCCAATAATGGCAATAATCTGTTTTAGATTTATTATTTTCTTGTGAATCTAAAATTATAGACAGTAAAACAGATTTACTGCAAATAATTTGTGAAAAATATGTATATTGAACTGATATTGTTTTTTTCAGAGACTTACCAAGAAAGGATCAAAGACACCTAAGACTCCAGCTAGAACAAATACAATTAAACAAGAATACTATGATATTAACACTATACAAGGAGGGTATCCTTATAAATGACAATAGACACACTTAAAAAGACACTTTAACTTTTGTATAAGCATTTAGGGCATATTTCATTTTAACAGCTTTCTGTTGACTTTGAAAATTTAAACAACACCGAGTTGGATGTACTTGCAAGTATTGATTTAAATAGATACATTAAGTGGTTATCAAAGATTCCAGGATTATAATTTAGTATGCCAGACGCGCGTTTCATTACACAGGACTCATCAGTGACGCTCATATCAAAATATTTATAAAGGCAAACAAGTACGGTACAAGGTTGAAGAGCATTGATGATCCAAAATTCCAAAAAGTAATGCCAAATACCATAAATACGGCTAAGGTAATCTTTGCCTGGGATAAGAAAATTAAACTATTTAAAATTTAAAGTTTTGTAAATAGGAATTTATAAAAATGACAACAAAATTGATATTCTGGGCTGGTGATACCCTCGGTATGAGAAAAGTACAAAAGGATCAGCAGTAAAACATTAAATCTGGAAACCAAGATGTGCATATGATTGTTTTGTTCCTGATCACTGTGTTCTATTTACTTAGAAAATTCAAAAAATAAAAAATGATCGGGGAGGAGGTAGTCCTGTTCAATCAATCACATTTATACTATGGTATACAGCTGAATTTGCTCTGAATTAAGAATTTGTAATTTTTACCCATGATGTACAAGCAAATTTGTATCCTACAAATAATTATAAACCATATTATGTACACTGATATTGTATTATGCAAATGACCTTGACAAAAGATCAGTATGGACGAAAATGAAGCAGAGAACCTTTACAATGCATATTCTACAACCCCATCATCAAAGGTAGGTGAATTTCGTAAAAATGTATGATATTGAATTACAGGCCAAATAATATAAAAAAAGAAGATGTGGTATGATTGCCAATGAGACAACTCTCCACAAGAGACCAAAATAACACAGAAACCAACAACTATAGGCCGTCCTATAAGCCCATTCCGCTTAGTCAGCTATAAAAGGCCTCAAAATGACAATGTCAAACATTTCAAACAAGAAAATTGACGGCCTTATTAATGTACTTTACATCACTAGCAAACATTATATAACATTAAATATAAAATATAAACTAATTTAGTAACTACTAATCTTATTGTATGCTTAGCTATAAAAAGACAGTTTTAAGTAGCTATTACTAATTATGGAGATGTTCTAAGTTATTATATGTTCTTTAATAGACAAAACAACTTAAGGTTAAATTTTTACTAAAAAAGCCTCAAAAAGTAGAAATATGAACTCTTTAAACTTTATTCACAAGTAGATAATAACTTCAAAAATAAGCATAACTGTTGATTTTGCTCAATGAATCCACATGTTCAATTGTGTAGGTAAATAAACCCCTAACTTTATGAACAGAGTTGTGCCATAAGTATTGATCACTTACAAAGTTTTGTTATTTGATTTATATAAAACTATTAAAAAATAATTGTGAGGTCTGACATATTTAGTAAGATTTTAATCAACTTTGTTACAAGAGAATCTGAATTGTCATAAGTTTATTTTGTTATGTTTTTGTTTTGTTCTCATTTTCTGATTGTATCACTGGTAACACACACAGATTATTTTTGCCACTTGATTTTTTCAATTGCAGATCATGATCTGATTTTAAACAAAAGGGTTAGGTTTCTTTTAAAATATTTTCCTGATATTAAGGCAAATATTTGGCATTCTCACTCTTCTCAAAGTTTATTTTCATATTTCTTACAAAGAACTTAAACAGAAAATAAAAAAAGCTGTAGATTTTTAAAGTACTATTCTAAATATCCTGCAGACACATCAAATGATTTCATTTGGAACTATTTTCTGCTGCCATCGATAGAAAAAAAATAAAAATCATAAAATAAAATGTTTTACCTACCTTACCTACCAATTTTTTTTGTGGTGAAATGGTCAACACACTATTTTTTTTTTATTTTGGCCTAGTATATAATTGCTCTATATTTATTTTATGTTTTATTTGACAATGTTGATTTTGTATTTTTTGCAGAAAGGCACTAACCAACAAAAGCGTCAGTTGACTCCAGACAATCCTCCTCTGAAAAGATTTACAAATAATGTTAGAAGTCCCATGGTACCATTTTCTCCTGCCAGTTTTTCTCCAGCTGGGTAATTTATGTTTAATATGTACAAAAACACATACAAGAGGTCTTTTCTGGAATCATAATTAAGGTTCAAAGTGAAAAAAAAACCGCTACATGTCTACATACTGTTCAATGCTGAACACAGCATTACTCTATAATAGGAATTAATGTGAGGTATCATGTATTTAATTTAATTCAAAGCATGTACTTAATATAAAAAAAAGAATATGTGGTATGATTGCAAATGAGACAGCTCTCAAAAAGAGACCAAAATGACACAGAAATAAACAACTATAAGTCACTGTACAGCCTTCAACAATGAGCAAAGCCCATTCTGCATAGTCAGCTATATAAGACCTCAAAGTGACAATGTAAAACAATTCAATGAGAAAACTAGCGGCCTAATTTATGTAAAAAAAAATGAACAAAAAACAAAAATGTAACACTTACACAAACAACAACTTGAAGTTGTTTTCAATATTTATAGAGAAAATTAAAATAACAAAAGCAGTCCCAAGAAAAGTTCAAAACAGAAAGTTCCTAAACAAATGGCAAGATCAAAAGCTCAAACAAATCAAAGGAATGGATAACAACTGTCATATTCCTGACTTGGTAAAGGCATTTAGTAAGATAGTGGGACAAAAGGTAGAAATATTAAAACATTATAATACTTTAATCAATAAATGGAAGAAAGGATCAACACCCACATAACTAAGTAAGGGACGACATCAAAAGTTCAATGTAGGATTAAAAAAAATAATTCTCATAGTTTGTTCATTGTTGTCTATTTTAGTGCAACCCCATCAAGGAAGTTTAGTTCTAGGACCAATGCTGGGCAAGTGGTTGCCCATTTCGGTGTTACTGACAACACAAAATGGCAAGGTCATGGACAGACCAGTTCTATACAGTTGTATGATGAGGAATACAAGTTGACTACAAGTTTCAAGTACATGTTCCAGAAATTGGTTGATAAAGCACATGGTATGCACTATTTTTACAAATTGATTTGTAGAAATTTACTGTTCAGATTTAGGAAATGATAAGGAAAAAAAATATACAATTAAAATTGAAACAATTACTATCTTGTCTTTGTGAAAGCATTTTTAAAGTCATTATGATGCTTATCTAAATGTCTTTCCTACAATTAAGATTACCTTTCTTGATGTTGACGGAAAATATATTTGTATTCCTGGTTGGTTCTGTGAACTGTTAATACTGGTCAAGTACCCAATACTATCAAATGTTAAGATTTTGACTTTATAAATCTTCAACAGAAAATGTTTGGAAAATATTCTCAAATGAACAAAAGTACCGGTAATTAGTATTCTGATTTTGATTTAGCTCCACAGAATAATTACTGATTTATTTTCATGTACACCAAGTCTGTCCTGACATGAAAATAATCATGCTTATCATTTCATGTTGTTTTCAAAATTCAGAGAGAAAAGAATGTATTTTTTTTATGTTTTTACTGTCAAGATTGAATAATAGAGTACTGGCTCTTTATGAAAAAGATTAAAATTTATAAGCAGATATATGATATTTATGCTTTATTCCTACTGATTTATGCCATGTCCAACCACAATAATAGATCATGACCAGTAGACATATAATTGGAAAACTCACCATCAATAGTCAGTACTGTGGGAAACGCAATTGACAGGATAATTATTTTACAATGTTTATTTTTTTCTTCAGTTTTGAATGATACTATAGATTACATGGCAGAGAAACTGCAAAGTCATTACAAAATTGAAGAGCTGTCTCATGTGGCTGTGCCTATGCAGGTAAGAATTTCTATTTTCTAGAAGATTCTATGTGCTTTTTTAAAGGCAGTGCTTTAAGGCCTGACTTTTAAGTCATGAGGTTCATCTTTTCATACGCAATCTTTACAGGGGGTCTTTTGGCCAGAAATAGATCCGGAAATGTTCGAATTTCTCCTCTTCTTTTTATGGTATGATATGGTTTTTATTTCTTTCATTTACATTGGGGACTAAAGAAACGATCAGTGTGTTTTGTTTGTTTTATAGAACTTGTTATGAGTGTGTATTTTGCATTATAAGCAGTCAACCTGACTACAAACTATCATTATGTGTATTCCGTGCGGAAAGAGGTCGGGTCAATTTCGAGTGTTATCTGACATCTAAAGATTCTTTAATTAGTTCAGATGTTGATATAACAATGAAAAGTCGACTGAACATGATTAATATTGCATCTTCTATAATTCAAAGCGGAATTCGGTTTATGAACGAGAAACTGTAAAGCGTTTTCAATTTCGTTAATTAGTTATGTATGTTGTCTACGTATTATCCTGGTTCCCGGTACTACGTTCCGGTTATTAGCTTTTTGTGTATGTGATGTGTAACATTACGATCGGGTACCAGCCAATCTACGTGTGTATGTGTACATGATTTCCCGCCAAAATGATCGTTTTACAGCTATGGAAAAAATAGTCCATAAACGTTCCGTATAATGATATGCAAATTCATAATTAATCGTAACTTTTTTTTATCTTTGTATAATAAATATAACAAAATGGATTCCACAAAATTGAAAATAGCATTATTTTACGAGGATTTCTCATATTTTCTTCGGGCGCAGTAATACGTATGTTTTGAAGAAGCTCGAAGAATTTGACAAAGTGAATTGAGAAGGAAACGGATAGATATACGTCCTTGCTATCAGGTAAAACAATTGAAATGTACAGAACAAACACATTTACTTCACACAAATAGTACAGGCTTAAGCTTTTTATTGTCTTATACACGACTGTAGTCTAGTCGACGGCGGTGACCTACAAGGTACGGGTCATACTGGGTCAAGTCTAAATATGTAAACATATCCACGTGCTATTAGGTAGAAAGCATCGTAATGCAATATCTACAATTTTTCCTCCTTTATACATCGTTTAACCAGATATATTTCTCCTTTATAAATCGTTTAACCCGATATATTTCTCTCAAATACACTTATTAAAACACGGGTTGTATGTACATATCTTTTCTAGTGTTTTCTTGTCCTTATTAAAGTTCATTTGTTGATGTTTAAATATTTTTGAACGACTGAACACAGGAGTGAATGAATGCAACAATTATATATACTGAAGACTTGGGCTGTACAATGATAGTGTACATATATGATACTGATAATTATTCTAGCAGTAATTATGTTAATTTAGGATGTAATGACAGGAATTCATGAGCTATGCCTCAGGCTTTCTGAAAAAAATATCAATGACAATGTAAACAGGAACAAAACATTGACACGAATGCTGCTCTCTTCTATGTTATAGTTATTTAGGTATGTGTGTTGCAAAAAAAAAGTTTCAAAAAAATTAAGTTATAAAACTTTTTTTTTCAGGGCACAAACCCACTTTAAAGAGACTTGTCTACTGTCATACCCATCCTAATTTCATGCACCATTTGCAAGCAAGAGACTGAATGGTTTGCAAAATTAAAAATCAGGACGGTGTCCAATTAAAACAAAAGAACTAAACTGGATGAATATTGTAGGAGAAATCTAGAGGAAAGTTTTGATTTGTGAAATTGGTTTTCCTGAAAAGTCATTCATCCTAGCCTGCAGAAAGGAACTATAACTGTCCACCACCAACTGACGAGCTAATGTTGAGCTTCACATATGGAATTACTCAAATACCATCAATGTCTGTGTTTTCAGCACAGATTTCACAAGTTATGACACAGCTGTGTTTTTTTATATCTGTTTATAGAGTTGTATACTAAATTTTTTTTTTTATCAATAAATATATATTGTGTCATTTAAGAACTTGTATTTTGCCAAAAGATGCATACTAGTGAATGAAAGTGGTGCAGTTCATTTTGCTTTGGTATATAGAATTGAATTACAATTGTTCATGTTATTGGAATGCTTATAAAAATAAGGAGATGTGGTACAATGTATATGATATTTAGTGAGTTAATCGAGCAAAAGTGAATAAGAAATTGGTATAAGCAGTTACAGGTACATGTACTACTGTACAATCTCAAACAATGAGAAAAACTCATACCGTAAAGAGAATTTCATATTTACAAGTAAGTTTTGTTTTTGCGTTGAATAATTTTCTTCTATTGTTTTAATTGCAAATATTGGAAGTGGTTAAAATGCTAATGAGACAGCTGTTATGGCCACAGAGCCTTAATTGAAAACTTCTTTTTCATTCATACCAGTAGATTTTGCCTGGAGTTAGAAACATATCTGCCAACTTTTCAAAATGCACATGGGGGTTTTACATGAAAGATGGTTCATATAGTCATACAAAACCTTCAAGGGGGCCTTCAAATGGAAGCAGGACAAGTCGCCCCACTGGCTAATCGCCCCACTTTTCAAAAAACCGCCACAAACTGATTTATCAAATCGCCCCACATGTGAAATTGGTTAAATCATGTTTAATATTACTCCTGCCAACTCGCCCTACTTATAAAAAAACGGTAATATTTGGTTTAATAATATATATATAATTAAAAATAAAAACTCCCACCACTTTAATGAAAACTAATGTACACAGAATACAAACAAACCGAAAATTAATTTACTTACTATTATTGATATATACTGAAATTATAATTCTAAAAAAACCCTGATTGTTGAAGAATAACTAAGTTTTGAAGCTTAGTTATTTGCATAACAATTGAAAAGAAACCTGTTAAATGTATCATAATGCAATATATGGAATTGAACTTATATTCGATGGGATAACATCTTTTTCCATAAGTGGGGTGAGTTGGCATTACTAAATTCATCCTGGTTAATAGTATATTTATCTAGATTTCACCGATTTCCATTAGGTGGGACCAGTTGGCAGGAGTAATATTAATGGGATTTAACACGGTTCACAAGTGGGGGCGATTTGGTAATCCAGGTTGGGGCAGTTTTTTTGTCGAGCCTCAAACTTTTGTCGCAGAAAGCTCGACATAGGGATAGTGATCCGGGGGCGGCGGCGATGTTAGCTCAGTTCTTAAAAGCTTTATATTTTAGAAGGTGGGAAACCTGGATGCTTCATACTTTGTATATGGTTGCCTCATGTTACGAAGTTTCCGTCAGTCACATGTCCAATGTCCTTGACCTCATTTTCATGGTTCAGTGACTACTTGAAAAAAAAGTTAAAATTTTTGTAATAGGATAACTATATTTGGTATGTGCGTACCTTGCAAGGTCCTCTTGCCCGTCAGACAGTTTTCACTTGACCTCAACCTCATTTCATGGATCAGCGAACAAGGTTAAGTTTTGGTGGTCAAGTCCATATCTGAGATACTATAAGCAATAGGTCTAGTAAATTAGGTTTATGGAAGCATTGTAAGGTGTACATGTCCAACTGGCAGGTGTCATCTGACCTTGACCTCATTTTCATGGTTTAGTGGTTATAGTTAAGTTTTGTGTTTTGGTCTGTTTTTCTTATACTGTTTGCAATAGGTCTTCTATATTTTGTGTATAGAATGGTTGTAAGGTGTACAGGTCTACCTGGCACTGGCTGGCAGGTGTCATATGACCTTGACCTCATTTTCATGGTTCAGTGGTCAAAGTTAAGTTTTTGAGTTTTGGCCTTTTTTTCTAATACTATATGCAATAGGTCAACTATATTTGGTGTATGGAAATATTTCATGATCTACATGTCAGTCGCGCAGGTTTTATTTGACCTTGATCTCATTTTTTACAATTCATTACTCAGTGTTAAGCTTTTGTGTTTTGGTCTGTTTTTCTTAAACTATAAGCAATAAGTCAATTTTATTTGTTGTATGGAAGAATTGTTAGCTGTATATGCCTACCTGGCATGGTTTATCTGACCTAGACCTCATTTTCATGGTTCAATTGTCAATGTTTAGTTTTCTTGGTTTATGTTAAGATTATGTGACAGTTGTAATAAAGCTTTATTATTAGGATTATCAACATAATATCAATGATTAGTAAAGAAGGCGAGACATTTCAGTGTGTGCACTCTTGTTTTTAAAGTGGGGCGATTTGTCATGGATTCCCTTCAAATATATTCTAATGTGGTTTTTGGCTTCTTCGTGCATTAACAAGCTCATAGCCATTGTTGAATTAATTGTTTTCTTTAAAATAGTCGACAAAATTGCTCTTACAAAATTTCCATTTGGGAGCCTTGAGCTCGATGGGGGTCATAGAATATGCGTATACAATCAATAATTAAAAATAGTCTATTTATATTGAAAAGGAAAAGTTCTTATATGTCTAAAGAAGAGGGACGAAAGACACCAAAGGGACAGTCAAACTCATAAATTTAAAGCAAACTGACAAGGCCATGGCTAAAAATGCATTTCATGGGAGGCACAGAAAATATACTGTAAACATAGACTATAGATATAGGTGAACTAGGTACAAAAGAACTCTGAATCTTAAATTCTACAAACCACCTCTGTTCTATGGAAGATAATGGTATAACTGGACTAGAAATACACACAACCTGTAATTAACTGCCTTTACAGCGCTTTCGCGCTTTGATTTATTGTGTATTGTGATAAGTCTCATAAGAACCGAGTTTTTATGCCCCACCTACGATAGTGGAGGGGCATTATGTTTTCTGGTCTGTGCGTCGGTCCGTCTGTCCCGCTTCAGGTTAAAGTTTTTGGTCAAGGTAGTTATTGATGAAGTTGAAGTCCAATCGACTTCAAACTTAATACACATTTTCCCTATGATATGGTCTTTCTAATTTTAATGCCAAATTGAGAGTTTTTACCCAAATTTTACAGTCCACTGAACATGGAAAATGATAGTGCGAGTGGGGCATTCGTGTACTGAGGACACATTCTTGTTTTAATAAATAAATAGATGAGCATAAGATTTTTTGTTTGTTGATTGAATTGTATAATGCAGTTACAACAAGAATGTATCTAAACCTATTACAATTCTCATGAGATTTTGTAAATTCAAAAGGATAAGTAGCAAATCATCACTGAATAAGCAGCAAAAGTATAAACTGAATTATGCAAAAAAATGAACACATGTAGTAGCAAATGTTAATCAATATTCAAAGAGAGCAAATAAAATAAAGTTGCAGCAAATAAAGGTTTAGATAACTATGCTATTATTTGATAACAGATACTGTAAAGCAACTTATTTTCATGGATACTTTATTTCACGTTTTATCCTTTCTAATCAATTTCGCGGCTACTCAGTTTTGCAATTTTCAAATTTATATGATGTAGTTTAAGAAGGAAAGATCAAAGTTTTTCATTTTCGAGACAATTTATATTGGCGTTGTTTTTCTACTCACGAAACGTCCCAAAAATCATTTGCTTGCAAAAATAAGTTGGTTTACAGTATGTGTAATAAATATATCACTGGAGTTTACAATTTTGAACATGGAAATGTATATTTGTAGGAACCAGTAACTGTAGCAGGAAGAATATGTTGTGATGCTAATGGCAAGATGAATGCAAAATCTGTGCTTTTAGAAGGTTCCCGAGATACTTCTATGGGAAAGTGTATACCAGTAGATCTGGCAGAACTCAAACAATTTTCTTTATTTCCTGGACAGGTAATTTCCCAAAAAAAATCCAATGGATGAAAAAAATCTTAATTTGCTTGTGTCTAAAATTTCTGAACATAAGAACCTTTACTAAAACTGTTATAAACATTATTTAAACACATTTAAAGTGTTGTTGTTATAAGACTTTATTCTTTATTAAACTGTCATAACCAAAATCAAATTTCTTGTACTTTTCAAAACTATGTATTACAACGTTTTTCTGACGTAGTTGGTATAGTTTCGGTTTGTGCACTTTGAACTTAAGGACGCTTCACTATGGCAACAGACTATGCATGCTCGAAAATCCGTTTTGTGATTGGACAAAATGCTGTCATAGTAAGTGATTTGGTTGTGTTAGAAAAAACTTCTCGAAAATAATATCGTGATGGAAAGCAAGTGAAAAACTATAAATATTTGAACTAGATCTTACAAAGATTTATATTTTTATTAAAATAATTGATCTCCAATAGCTCTTTGCATCCATGACAGCTGTTTATTCGGGACAATTGTATAATTATATATTTTTAATGTAAACTTTGTTGTACGAACGTACATGACTTTTAGAACGCACCTACACATGTGAGATTTCCGCGGGGTTTTGGTAAATATAAACAGAAAGATACTACTTATACTATCAATAGTTTCTCGCTTTGTTAACCATGAATTAAGTTTAATGTAAACAATAGAAAATGTTTATTTGTTTCTTTTTATTTGCACTAGATTTTTTGACCAATAAATATTTTAGGTGTCATCACAATATTCTTATATATTATTGCCTTTCTAATATAACCAGACTTAGTAAAGAATTTCTTGTAGTTACATTCAGATGGAGATTTTATTAAAGAGGTCCTGCATCATTAAGTCATTGTGCTTCTGAGTGAAGGTTATCGAAATGATAGTTTTAAACATATACTCAAATTTAAATACGTCGGATATCTTTTTTAAAGATAGTTCTTGTTTTATGTTGCTTTGTTTGAAACTTGGTCAATTTGATTTTTGGCTTGAAATATTGTAATTTAAATGCACTTAGTATGAATGAGATAGTCCAGATTTATAGATGAATTACAACACTATGTAAATCTAATTTTGTCATTCAATCATAAAGTGTTTGGTCTTTCAGAAATATTTTATAGCAAAATCTATTTATACTGGAATTTTTTTCAAACATTTTACCAGTGTCTGTAACTGTTACTAGTAAAATTCAATGCATCATTAACAACTTGTAATAATTGACTTGATTAATCATGTGGTATTTCTACACAAAATCATCTTGTTTCTACTCTCTGATGTAAAAGTGAATTTCTTAAGTGTTATTCTGGTTGTATGATATTCAAAAAGTATTTTTTGTCTTTATTGTATGCATGTTTGATATGTTATTCTTTTTGTTGGAAAATGTATGAATGGAAGAAAAAAAACTTTGATACAATGTCTACAAATTTCTCAATATATGTATTGATGCTTACAGTTGGTTGCTATGGATGGGATCAATAATACAGGACAAAAGTTGGTTGTCAATAAATTATATGAGGTAAATATTAATTCATTTTTTAAAATATAGATTTTATATATATACATATATATTGCATAGATACAAGAAGTTGTGGTTAGATAAGATAAGATATTTTTTTATTGGTTTAAAATCCAAAACTACAGGATTGATACCTAAACAATACTCATTGGTTGTACACAAACATATATATATGATCACATTTATAAACATTGCATTTTGTATTGTACATGTCGCTTATGAATTTAACATTAATTCTAATTATATCAGTTTCACCACACATATACAAAAATTAAATCTTGCTTCATTATTAATATTTAAAAGAATTGAAGTCACAATTTGTTAAAGTAAACCATTATAGTATTGCCGTATGGATTTGCCAAATAATTTCAAACATTAGCCTTTTCCACAAGTATTTAAATCTGCTGTATGAAAAGTTGCGTTTTACAAAAACAAGTTTTTAAATCTTTGTAGTCTCAATATTGATACTGAAAACTTTGTAAATTTAAATTGATTTTAGTCACTAACAACTAAGATGATTATTTATGAAAAAAACAAACTTATTTGTTTTCTGTTTAGGGTGTTGCACAAAGTCTTCCAGAAATCAAAGTCAAAACTGAACCAGGTACGTTTTTTTCTTCAAAAGAAAAACTGGAAGTGATTGTTAAGTACTGCCAATTCAGTTTCAGGAGAGAAATTTGTTACCTTAAAGCGCATATTTCATTTAAACTTGGTATTGTCTGGATTGATTTTGACAAAATGACTTTAAAATAACATATTGAATGAAAATAACTTCATATATTTATATAGTTTCAGTTCTCTAATTTTAGTTTGCCTCAACCAGATGTTATGAAAATTATACACAATGCTTATTACCACAAAACTCAGACTAAGTTTAATATGGGTGGCATCACTTGTACTGTTCTGGAGTGATGACATTTTATATATATGACAAAATGCTGAATTTTTGTTCTGGAACTTCAATTTGCCTCAACCAAATGTTATGAAACTTATGCACATTGCTAATTAACACAAAGTTCAAATCAAGTTTGAATTTGGGCTGCATTACTTCTACAGTTCTCTTTATTTTCCTTTATAGCATTCTCCATTAATTTATAAGGTTTATCAATTACTAAAATATCTATGTAATTACTAGAATTGTTTAGCTGTTTTGTTATATTTAATCGAGAAATATTTACTAGAAAGATGCATCTGATTATTTTTCTCTTTTTCAGGATCAGACAAACTCAGTGTAGTGATTGCAGCAGGTCCATTCTCCACATCAGACAATTTATCATACGAACCATTAAATGATCTGTCCAAGTACATATCTAAAGATAAACCAGATGTCTGTATTTTGGTAAGAACTCTCAATATCAAACACATTCTGAGCTACTATCTTACTGAAAACATGTTAAGATATTCACTACTTTCCTTGGATATTATTTTCGGACTTTTCAAAGCTTAAAATAAATGAATTCTCTTACCAAGATCTTAAAAATGGATACAAACTCATAATTTTTTAGTCACATTAGGTATGATATATTACAAATTGTGCATGAGTCTTTTGATAAAAAATAAATGACTTAATTAAAATGGTTCTCAACTTGTGTGCTTCCAATAAGAAAATGTTATAGTGTATAAATTAGAAGACATATTTATATATTAATGAGGAGATTGGGTGTTATTATCGATGAATACTAAAAAAAAAAAAAAATACTGAAATTTCCAGTCAACAATAATAAAATGTTAATATTTGATACTGATTTAATTTTCAGCTTGGTCCATTTGTTGACATGAAGAATGAAGTTATAGAAGTAAGTCATGTTCTTCACAAGTAACATTTCACAGAAATAAGGGTAGTAGAGAAGAAAAAGCAAGGGTTCGATACCTCTGATAGAAGAACAAAAATTTGCAACATTGTTCGGCTGAATTTGAGGCAAATTATATAAATATTACTTTTACATCTGTATTTCAACTGTTCATAAATTTCCATATGCACAAAACTAATATAATACACTCAACATAGCATCTTATTTTGAAATAATGAAAACAATTTGATATTAACCTGATTGCTTTTTAGAAACACCAAACATAAGTCTGATAAAATAATATACTGTGGATTCATTATTATTCGTTGGATACCAATTTTCTTGGGTTTAGTGGGTATGGATTAACCACGAAATCAAATGTTCAACGAAATACATATTTATAATAGGCTTAATATACAGAAATTGTCAAAACCACGAAATCAAATATCCACGAATATGCAAGTTTTCAGCAATCAACGAAAATTGATACCCAGGAAAATAAATGAATCCACAGTATCAAATCTTGATAATTATGAACACTGGGGAAAAAAATAATGTTTTATTTTTATTTAAACATTTTCATTTTTTGCATGATTTTACTATTTTCAGAAAGGAAATTGTAAAATGAGCTATGACACAATTTTTAGTGAGCAGTTAAAATTCATCGGAACTGTAACTAAAAGGTAACCTAATGGCTAAATGGTGTATCATACAAGATGAGTAAATAATAAAATAGAAAATCAGAAGACAGAATATTGAATATGAATATTTTTACTTGAATTAAACAAAGATTTTTTTAATGATCATCACCAATATAATGGCACATGTAAACATTTGGCAATAAGACTGCATTTTCTTATATCTACTTGTGACTGAAGCATGGACGCTATAAACACCTATTCCAACCAGAATGATAACTGGTGCTTTTGAATGGCATTTATAATGTGCTTTTAATACAGGCTACATCCACTATTTCACTCAAAAATTTTTTTTTGCAATAAGTGAATATGTTGAAAGAGCAAAACACTGCAGGATTTGTTTCTTTTAGTGCAAAACATCACTCATTTTTAAATGATAAATGGACTGTCCTTTTAATTTTGCATTGAGATATAAAAGAGGGACGAAAGATACCAAAGGGACAGTCAAACTCTTAAATCTAAAACAAACTGACAACGCCATGGCTAAAAATGAAAAAGACAAACAGAAAAACAATAGTACACATGACACAACATAGAAAACTAAAGAATAAACAACACGAACCCCACCAAAAACTAGGGGTGATCTCAGGTGCTCCGGAAGGGTTAGCAGATTCTGCTCCACATGCGGCACCCGTCGTGTTGCTTATGTGATTACAAATCCGGTAAATAGTCTAATTCGGTAGGTCAAATTCATGAAAGGGAAGGGGATTGCAGTTACGACGTTAGGAACATATCCGATATCATTTGTGAAACGGTTATTCCATAACGGTCAACCAACTCGTGATGGCGTCCGTAAAATTTATGAAGGGATGATTTCAACTTCGCCATTTGGAACTCTTGGTTTAATAGCTTCCTTGTGAGCAGTAACCCTCTATCAAGAAAATCATGATAGGAAATGCAAGCACGGGAATATCGTATCAATTGGGAGATATATACCCCGTATGCAGGTGCTGCTGGAATGTTGCTACTTAGAAATGGAAAATTCACAATTGGAAAGCTGAAATCATCTCTTTTGTCGTAAAGTTTTGTCTTCAACCGACCCTCATTGACAATTTCTAGATGTAAGTCAAGATATGAAGCCGACTTAACTGTATCTGTAGTATCCTTTATCTCCAATTCGATGGGATAGATGCGATCCACATAGTCACCAAATTTTGAATTGTTTAGTGAAAGAACGTCATCTATATAGCGGAAAGTAGAGTTAAAGGATATTGCTAACTTATCTTTCTTCCTAAGAAGTTCCTGCATGAAGTCAGACTCATAATAATAAAGAAACAAGTCAGCAAGTAGATGGGCACAGTTTGTTCCCATTGGGATGCCGACAGTCTGTTGAAAAACACATCCTCCGAACATAACAAATATGTTGTCAATCAAGAAATCAAGCATCTTGATAATTTCGGTTTCAGAGAATTTTTTGTTTGAATCAGAATGATTCTTTACAAAGTAGGATTTATCCCTCCCTAAGACAAGATACTTGTATCTACGTTGGCCATTCTTTTTTATGAAGCAAAGTAATACCAACTCTTTTAATTTGTCTTTTATAAAGTTTCTAATACTAACATGCCATAAAAGTGTTGTATGTTTTGCAGTGTTGGATGCCAAGTGATAGTTGTGCCATCCTATAGAGATGTACATCATGATTATGTGTACCCACAGCCTCCATTTGATATCAAGTTTCCAGATTTTAAGGTAAATTAACTCAACAGAGATAAAAGGATGTGGTATGATAGCCAATGAGACAACTCTTCAGAAGAGACCAATTGATATAGAAATAACAACATGAGGTCTTCAACAATCATCAAAGCCCATACCGCATAGTCAGCTATGGAAGACCATGAAATGACAATTATAAAACAATTCAAACAAGGAAACTAATGAACTAATATATGTAAAAAATAATGTATTGAAAAACAAATATGTACCTCAGCAACAAACAACAACGAAGTTAAGTAGTGCTTCCATCAGAGAGAAAAAATTATATATAGAATCATATGCAAAAGTGTCGCTGTGGCCATTGATTGACGTCCTAAATTATCCCATTGACTGAGACAGATTATGTGAATGTTTGTCTGTAACGACCACTGCTCACTACTAGGTTCTCAATACCTAAATAAAGTAATACGAAAAATTAATCATGAATAACACATGTTATGAATTATATCAATAATATAAATCAAAACATAAAGGTTATTTCTGATCAATTTTTCAGATTATTTCATTATTAAAGGTGTTAAGAACCTGTGGTGACCCTACAGTTTAAATTCTATAATAAGTTAGTAGTGAGCAGTGTCGTTACAGACAAACGTTCACATAATATGTCCCAGTCATGGGATGAATTAAGGATGTCAATCAATGGCCACAGCCACACTGCTTTGAATATGATTCTAGTATCTATGTAACATATGAGCAATTTGTAATATTAATCATGACTGACAGTTATAAAAAATGGCATGAGTAGGATACATGGATAAATTGTACATCCCATTTCTGAAGAAGATTAATTAGGCATTTATCAGCAATAATTCTTCATTTTATTAATTCCTCCATGATTTATACAACATGTCCTATCTGTTATGAAAGAGATAGCAAAGATTACCCATTTTGAGCTTGTACTCCCAAAGCCTGTTTTGTCTGGACCAGATGAAATTAAAGCAAGACAATTTAACAAGTCTGAATTATTGACCTTCAAGTTATTCTGTCTTTTCAGCACATGCACATGATGTCTGACCCCTGCACAGTATCCATCAACAACATTGTATTTGGTATAACATCAACAGATATATTGATGCATCTTGGAGCTGAGGAAATATCCTGGTAAAGTAAAAAAACCAGCAGAAAGTCTTATATTGAAACTTTTCTAAACTTTTTATTTGTACATATTTTCAATGGTAGAAAACAAATGACTGGTGACTGGGAATGGTCATTTAAATTGCAGACATGAAGCACATGTATACCATTATCTATCACATATTATACAATTGTTTAAAATTTTCAATTCAATGATCTATTATGGGTTCTAAATACAAGAAGTTTCTTCTATGAAAGAAATGGGTGTCAATTTTAAATGTTATGCTTTTTGCATTATTAAGTCAGAAACAATACTATTGACCTAACTGTCATCTATATTTTTCATAGGAATCCTCCAACATCTACAGATCGACTTGGAAGACTTGCCCAACATTTAATCACACAACATAGGTAAGATACAATGAAGTCAGTTGATATCATACACAATAAATAGATGACATTCAACAATACTTGCAAGTTGTAGCATTTCCTCTTTTATAATTGCATACAGCTTACTGTGGTATTTCTTTTAAGGGGAATATCAGTGTTAAAAGTTTGCAAAATATCTTCAAACCAAGACGATTTTAAAGTCAGTACCTATATGATTCTGCATGATATTTCAACAAAATTTGGTATGTCAACTGCTTATGAAGAGTTCATGTCTTAAAAATTTGAAATTTGATATGGCTCTTTGACTTTATTTTGACCAATTCGCCTTTTCAAAAACTAAAGGACTATGGGTTATCTCATTGATAGTACACCAAAATGAAAATAATGTCACGCCATTAGTTTAATTTCCATTGTTTTGGACATTTTCAACCAAACGTGATGTTTTGGTGTACATTTTTGAAAATGTTACCCAGAATGCATTAGTTTCTAAAACAGTGAATTGTGGGGTCACCATTGGGTCTGTTCTTCAGCAGCTGTAAATTCAATGGTATACATTCTATTTGTGAGAGGTACATCTAATGTACATCTGAGATGTGCTACACAGCCATGACCTCTATTTCACATTCTCAGATGGCTTCAAGTAATTCATTTAGTAATTGAATTAATTTTAGAACTACAGGAGATGAGACATCATTGTGTGTATCTTTGGTTTTCTTTTTCCTGATCTATTAAAACAATATTAATTGATATGTTTATTATTTCAGCTATTACCCACTCTATCCTCCCTCAGATGAGGTTAACATTGATTATGAAGCTTTAGATACTTATGGAACACTGCCTGTGACTCCACATGTACTAATTCTACCATCTGATCTTAAACAGTTTATCAAGGTAATATTTTAAAATGAATACCATTATATCCTCCCTCAGAGGAGGCAAACATTGATTATAAAGCTTTAGATACTTTAAGTGAAAGAGAAATCTCTCTCCTAGGACTGTCACTCCTATAAGCATCCATTATTGTAGTGATACAGCATAGATCCTGCTAGATCAATACAAGTACCGGTAATCACATCTCTCCTTCTTAGAAGTGCATGGTTAATCCAAACAAAACCAGGCATAAACAATGTATTGGGCTTCTTTAGAAGAATATATAACTGAGTCAGATTAAAGGAACAACATTTTACCTGTAGAGGACATTTTTAATTCTTAATTGGGCTATTTTTACATTTTCCCCCATAAACTTAATGCACAACAGGTTCATGGTTACTGGGAGTGGGCAGATAATTTTGCAATACTTAAGATGAATCTGCATTTTGTAATTATATTGTATGGCAGTATACTACATAGATTACCATTGAATCAAGTTGGAGGTTGTATTCAGAACCTTAACATTTATTTTTGTTTTCAGGAATTACATGGTAGTTTCTGTATAAACCCTGGAAGAGTAGCTAAAGGACAGATAGGTGGTTCATATGCAAGGATGATTATTAATGTAAATGATGTGAAAACTCAGTCCTCAATTGTGCAACACACTGCTGCTCAAGTGTTACGTGTTTGATAAAACAATATTTGTATGCTTAATATATTATTAAAACATTTGTATTTAGTTCAACCTCCTTAATATTTTAAAATTTGATATAAGAAGTTGTAATATGAGTGCCAATGAGACATCTCTCGAGTCTCCATCCAAGTCATAATTTGTAAAAAGTAGACCATTATAGGTCAAAGTATGGTCTTCAATATGGTACCTTGGTTCATACCGAACAGCAAGCCATGAAGGGCCCCAAAAATGACAAGTGTTAAACCATTTTAAAAATAGGGAAACTATGTGTAATCTATTCATAAAACGAGAAACAAGACTTATGAACCACATCAACAGACAACAACCACTGAAAACAGCTTCCTGACCTAGGACAGGTGCAAACAAATGAAGCAGGTTTTAACAGGCGCCACCCTTAACCCTAATCTGTATGTAACGTCCTAACAAAATTCCAATTTCGCAGACATTATATAAAAGTTTTGAACAAAAGATAAAAAAAAAATTGGTACTATTATACTATTGTTATTACATTGTACTATTATACTATTGTTATTACATTGTATAAACAAACTTGAGTTCTATATTAAGTGCAATCACTGTTCATCCAACAAATATTTTCATCACTCTTTTCTAAGAAAATACTAAAAAGTCTTTCAGATTAAGATACCATTTTGGCAGTAATTAGTTTATAACATGTGAGCACCTTTAAGATCTCTGATACTTTCCTCCTTTTTGCCAAAACTTTGAATTTATAAAATGTTTGAATGAATTTGAAATTTTCTTTATTTCCCTTATACTACTGAACAGGACTTGGAATTTGGTCAGCAGCTCAATAGCGAGTACCAGTAGTTGAAAAGTGACCACAGTTTTTTTTATCGGTCAGACACTTCCTGATACTATAAAAATTTAAGTGGTGATATACTTTGCAATGAAGGTGTGCATTCTTGTTTGCATTATTTATTCATATTCACATGACAAAATCATGTCTATGAGAGGATAAACAAAACACTCAGCCAATCAGAACATGTTACATCCAAAATTTAACAATTGAATAAATTGAAGGGGTAAAACTTTGTAAACCTATCTAGCAAGTATACTCAATATAAAAATAAGGAGATGTGGTATGATTGCCAATGAGACAACATTTCTCAAGACCAAATGACACAAAAATTAACAACTACAGGTTGCTGTACGTCCTTCAACAATGAGAAAGCAAAGCCTTCACTGAATAGTCAGATATGTTTTAAAAAGGCCCCGAAATGACAAAGTAAAACAATTCAAATAAGAAAACCAAGACCTAAATAATAGCAAAAACAAATATGTAACACAGCCACAAATTACAACCACTGAGGTGCAGGCTTACAATTTGAGATTATCTATGCATTACAATGCAGTTACAAATTTATATATTAATTTAGCGTGATTAATGAAACATTACAGTAATAAAATATCCCTTTTCAAACATACACAGTAGGGGAAGTGCTAAGAAACATGTTTAAGCCTGCCACATTCTTTATGTGCCTGTCACAACTTAGGGGTAACATTCGAGGTCAAGAAGCTTCCCTCTATCTTATACCCTTTGTCCCCCCTCATTTTCTCGCTTATTATAAGCAATAAAATAGTCATATATTGTATATGGTATTATTGCAAGGTCTACCGGTCTGTGGGACATGGTTCATATGACACGAACCTCATTTTATAGTTAGATAATCAAGGTAAAGTTTTTGTGGTATTCCATTCTCACACTACAAGTAGGTCTACTATATTTGGTGAAGTATCAGTAATTTTGCTTAGTTTCTTTAGTTACCTTTTCTGACATTGAACTCCCGATTTCTTCATGGCAGAGTTTTATGTTCCTATTGCTATGTTTTTTCTTTATTCAACATTGACTAAGAGGTATAGAAATACGATCTCACAAAGCTTGTTTAACCTGTAGCATTTTTGTGTCTCCTTAGTGCAGAGCCTTTGTTGGTCTTTTAATTTTAGTTCATTTATGTTTTTGATTTGAGTGTGTAAACTTTTTTCTGGAATACTCAGAACCGTAGTAATTAGAGGTCTATACTATATAGTAGGGGATTCAATATACCATGGCTAAGTAAAATTTTCAAAACATCTTGTCTAGCATGTAGCAGTTGATTTCATTGATTTTATAGCAAAAAGTAATATCTTTAGTTAGCTGAACCGCGATGTTATTATTCGATCAGGTATACTACCCCGCTTTCAAAGTTGCCTAGTCCAACATATATTATGTCGGACTTATCTACTCTTATAGTAGGGTAGTTTACCTAACCTAACAATAACATCACGGTTCATTTACCAAGCAAGCTTTTTAAAGATATTACCTTTGCTTTTGCTACAGGCTGTAAATACAAACTATTCATTGGAATACAGATTGTGTTTTTTTATGGTTCATTAAATTTTCAGTTATTGTGGTCTGATCTTTTTTAAAGATACTAAACATAATTGAAAGCTGTATTTGGTGTATGGTATGATAGTAGGTGGCAGGTTTTATCCAACCTCAACATATTTGTCATTGGACACTGAAGTTTTTATCAGTTGGAATATATTTTGGTTTCTACAATTGCTAATTTGGTATATGAAATGATTGTTCATGTACATTCTCAATTTTACATGACCACCTTGCAGGTTTCATCTGATCTTTACCTCATTTTTAAGGTTCATTGAAAGTTCAGTTTCATAATCAATTCTGTTGCGCGGTTGCAATAAATCATACATGTAGGTGAATGCAAGTGAACACATCTCTCTTGTGGGAATCTTCTGACCTTGAACTCCTGAACATGGAACATTGAAAAATACTTTTTTGTTACCACTAAGGGACACATGTAATATAATACTTGTGTTAAATCTAGGAAGTATTTTTATAGTGTTGATTTTTTTTATGTTTAACTGCTCTAGTTTTGTAGTATGACATACCAAAAAAGACTACTAACACAATGGGTGCCACATGTGGAGCAGAATCTGCTTACCCTTCTGGAGCAACTAATATCATCCTCAGTTTTTGTTGGGGTTCGTGTTGCTTAGTCTTTAGTTTTCTATGTTATGTATTGTGTAGTCATATTTGTCATTTTCTTTTAAAGTCAAGACGTTGTCAGTTTGATTTTGATCTATTAGATATTTTTCTACACTCTTTTAAAAAAATCCATTATGTGCCAGATTCATCAACAACTTTAATTGTTTACTTATTTCAAAATATTATTTTTCTGGCCTTTTTGTTTTTTTGTTGCCATCACCGAAATTCAAAATTCCTTTAAACATGTTAAAGGAAAGTAACAACTTTCAGAAGTGGATTGCCAATTTTAGCCGTGACTTGACAGTTGATCTTATTGTGAGAACATATTTTATGTTTACAATGAGTAAAACTCGTCTTTCAAGGGCAATTAACTCATGTGTCATTGGCAGTCATATCAGATCTTATTAAAATATTTCAAACTGTTACTGGAAGTTCTACAAATATTCATCCACATCATTACTAAGTTAGATAGCTGCCAAGAAGATGGTCTGGAAAGCTTTAATCAAATGAAGGACTCTGGACTAAAGTAACAAAAATCTGTATTTGATTAACAACAGTCTATCCATCACTTCGTTATTCTCATGCACATTTGATTAATCAAAGTTTTTGTATATTTTAGAAAAGCACTAGTTTAAAATTACTTCATAGTGATCATGTGACAAAAAACTTGATTCAGTTCTATTTTGTTAAAACTTAAAAAAAATCCATAAATAACTACCAGTATGTTATTTCACATCAACACACAATCTGAACTCCTCGAATATTCTTCCTCTTCTTCATCATAGTCATTATCCCAATCATATTCATCCTCATCATCATCAGAGTCCCGATAACTAGCATCAGAATGTTCACTTTCTGCGTAAGTCACACCTGAATCCTTCGGATTATAGTAACAATGTGGACAGTTTGGATGACATGCCACAAGGTCAGAGGCTACGGTGGACACACAGACACCACTATTGTAAAGACCAGTGGTCACTGGTATGTCATCTAGCTCAACCCATATCTTCTTCTTACAAATATACTTGTATGCACTCTTAGACTTGTCACCTCCAAAAACATACAAGTTATCATTACAGAAGGTATACATTGCACTTTTTGACAATTCGATAGGTGGAGTTGTGATCTTAGGGTAGCAAAACCATGTATTGTTATTTGGGCTAAATTTCCTCATCATTCTCCGTTTAAGATCTAGCTGAATGATATCTCCTTTGTACATTAAAATCTTTGTGAATGAAATAGTTGAACTGCACGACTTCGCACGGGTAGGTTCAGTCATGGCATGTGTATCCAAATTGTAATATTTGATAGAGAATGTCTTTTTGTGAAACCATTCACATACTATTACAATCTTTTCAGAATCTAAGTTGCTACAATAGAAATTATCTTTTGCATTACAATCAAAGAGAACCTGTGTTTCAATTGAACCATCATCCTTGACTTCCATCAGTTTACAGCTTTCTTCTGTAGTGCTAAACTGTTTAAATCCTCTACCTAACAGAAATATTCTTTTACCACACAGAATAAAATCATGAAGATAAAATCCTATTAAATGTCGGTCTTTCTCTATTTTAATTGTTTTCCAGCTTTTACTTGCTATTTCAAAGATATGCATATCATAACGGTTAAAACAACTAAATTCTGATCTAGCTGGACCTAACAGGTTCATCACATGTATTCTTCTGTCCTCACTGACTCTTATAACTGGACGTTCTAAAGGTAACGGCATAGTCCAAAGATTTGTCCATTTCTGTTCATCAAGATTAAAAGCATACATCTTTTTACTACTAGAACTAAGGATAACTTCTTTAGGTTGACCAAAATTCAATTTATCAAAGAAAACACCCCCTCCCAATATAACTATGTCACTGGTTTGTAATATAGGATTGGTTCCATTATTCCTTTGCTCTAGTATAGCATTGATATCATTTGTCGGAAAAAGTCCATCTAATTCATTATCTGTCAAAACCTGATTTAAACTTTCATTTGATACATTTTCAAATTTCAAAGCTAAGAATAATTGAAAAGCATCTTTACGCCTGTTATCTATATCAAACTTTAGCCAACGTAGTAAAAATTGGAGAAAGGAATCTTGTGAAACGTAGCTCAGTGTTTCATCACTCAATAATGATAAAACAGAATCATGTGTCAGGGTTAAAATGTCTTCATCTTGAAAAACTTGTTTCAAATGACCTTTCATAAATCTCATTGCTTCATCATGAATAGCTAAATCATAAAGAGATGAAATTAGACAGATCTTGACACAAGATTTTGAGTCCATTGGTTGCGAGGCTAGAAATTCATTGCATAATTTTTTAAGGTCAAAACACTGTAAATAATCAGCAACTTCAAGAATATCTTCTAAGTTAGACATTGACATCTCTATATTTCCAAGGTACAAATATTGCAATACATTCTCTACTGCATATGTCTTTCCTATATGGATGGTGACTTTTCCTGTAAAAATAAGAAAATTCTCTTAATATATCACTTTTGAAGACAGAATCAGCACATAACAAGATATGAGTCTCTAAAACAGTTACTTATGAAATTAAACAAAATTAAAATACTTTCCCTTAGTACATTAATAAACTAATTGTTCAAGTCAAAGTTTAGGTCGTAATATTTCCCAAAATATTATATATAACATAGTGTCTAATTATAGATTATCCTTTATCTCAAAAAGATTGATTTACTCGCTTGAGTCAGTACAGCAAAAGTGAGAAAAGCAATTGAGTTGAGATGACCCATGATAATCTGTTTATTACTATTTAAAATACGACTTTGTCAATTTGACGCAAAAAAAAACCCATATGCCCCTTTAGTTTCCAACAATATTTTTTCATATCAGTTTCAAATTATTATGTGATGCTACATATCATGTTATATCTGAAATCAGTTTCTTATAGATAGTGTTATGGATGTATTGCTATAGTTTCTAGAAACAAGATGATATTTCATAATTCCTGTTAGCTAGGCTGATACAAGAAATTTGACAGATTTTTTTTTATACATATAATAAAAGAAGGATGTGCCCATTGGACAGGAATATCCCTGGTTGTAAATATGCAGGATCATTTTTTTTATGTCAACTTTTGAGTGTTGAAATGAACTGTTTAGTCAATACATACAAGTGATAGTGCAGAAAAATTCAACCATTTATAAAGAGACATTATCAAGAACAGTTAAAGTGATGGCACCCAAATTTGAATTCAAACTGTGTTTTGTGGTAATAAGCATTGTGTACAAGTTTCATGTCATCTGACGGAAAATTAAAGTCAGATTGTGAAAACAGGAGTTTCAAAAATTTCCAGTTGATGAAATTCATCAATGAAGGGAAGAAAATTTCCAGTTGATGAAATTCATCAATGAAGGGAAGTAGCTTCACTAACGATTCAAATGATAATTTCTGCAATTTTGAATTCTTTTGTCAATCTTTGTTATTTACAACATATTTATCTACTTGTTGTAGTTTTCAGTGCAAAAATGCAAAATATTGGCAAAAAACATCATTAAAGGGCAATAGACAATTTTAGTCATGCAAGTTTATTGAAACACTAAATCTCGTCTTGCTTTAATTATAGAAATGTATTTAAATAATTTTCATTAACATAAGACGCAAAATACAGGAAAAACAATGTTATCAATTTGCACTATTCTCAACAATAATTGGTAAAAATCTTCAAAAACAGGCAATAATTGAAGTGAGGAGTCGACTGATGATTTCTATAAATCTGGTATTGGTTATCATTTTACTTTGAAAATTTCCATCTATATATTAGTTTTCAAGATAAAATTGAGAATGGAAATGGGGAATGTATCAAAGAGACAACAACCCGACCATAGAAAAAACAACAGCAGAAGATCACCAACAGGTCTTCAATGTAATGAGAAATTCCCGCACCTGGAGGCGTCCTTCAGCTGGCCCATAAACAAATATATACTAGTTCAGTGATAATGAACGCCATACTAATTTCCAAATTGTACACAAGAAACTAAAATTTAAATAATACAAGACTAACAAAGACCAGTGGCTCCCGACTTTGGACTGGCGCAAAAATGCGGCGGGGTTAAAACATGTTTATGAGATCTCAACCCTCCTCCTATACCTCTAGCCAAGGTAGAAAAGTAACGAGAATGGACAACATTGATTGATTGATCGATTGTTGGTTGGTTTACGTCCAGTGGCAATTATTTCATGCATATTCAGGACGAGAACAAGTTCACAATAAATACAATAAGTAGGTTGATACAATAGAGGCCATCTGGGATGATGGTCGGGAAAATTGGGACTGCCACTAGAAAATGAGGGTATATTGGATAGGGACAGAAATTTTGCCTTGCAACAGGCCACCTACGGACCCCTAAAAGAGTTGTTGCAAGGGTTCTTAACGTGCAAAGAGTGTGGCACTTTCTTTACACGAGGGATCGGATTTAACGTCCCCCTTCTGACCAGACGTGACTGCGAACTTAATACATCCTGCACAGCCAAACGGCCGCCCCACTTCGGCAAGCGTTTTACTGCCAGTCAGGATCCAAGTCGAGAATGGACAACATGATTTCTATGCTACAAGTCCCATAAAATTGTCAGAACAAACTGAAGATATAGTAGTCAAGTAAAAATGACAAAAAATTATCCTACCAAGTCTAAAAGCTTTCAGAGCTCCAGATAAGCTGCTTATTTGCGTGATCATGCAATACAAATAACAGAAAACCCAATGCAATTACCTAGCAGGGTTCAATAACCCAATTAATTCAAAGGAAAACCCAACAAGTGAAACTGCGAGCTACTGCTCACTGATGATACCCCGGCCGCAAGTGGATAATATAAATAGTGTAAAAATATGCAAGTGTTCGGTAAACAGGAAGTTGTCAAGTGATGAATCTGAAAACGCATCACACGGTATAGCTGACTTATATAAATCCTGAAACCAAATTTCAGAAATCCTTGTTTGTAGTTCCTGAGAAAAGTGTGACGAAAATTTTCAACTTGGCTCTCATGTGTAAAATCATACAAGTGTTCGGTAAACAGGAAGTTGTCAAGTGATCAATCTGAAAACGCATCACACAGTATAGCTGACTTAAATAAACCCTGAAACCAAATTTCAGAAATCCTTGTATTGTAGTTCCGGAGGAAAATAGGACGAAAAAATTAATAGTGTAAAAATATGCAAGTGTTCGGTTAACAGGAAGTTGTCAAGTGATGAATCTGAAAACGCATCACACAGTATAGCTGACTTATATAAATCCTGAAACCAAATTTCAGAAATCCTTGTATTGTAGTTCCTGAGAAAAGTGTGACGAAAATTTTCAACTTGGCTATCATGTGTAAAATCATACAAGTGTTAGGTAAACAGGAAGTTGTCAAGTGATCAATCTGAAAACGCATCACACGGTATAGCTGACTTAGATAAACCCTGAAACCAAATTTTTGAAATCCTTGTATTGAAGTTCCTGAGAAAAATGCAACGAAAAATATTCATGGGACGGACTGACTGACGGACAGACAGAGGTAAAACAGTATACCCCCCCTTTTTTAAAGCGGGGGTATAATAATAATAATTATATGCCAAAACCATGAGTTCTCAACCCTTTTATTGGCTACCGTTTGCATACTTTACCCTTATATAAATAAATCTGTTTACAGGTGTCACGTAAATCTATTTTTTTAATATTCATAATTGGAAATTTCATTTCATTCTAAAAATAGATCCCTGCATCAAGTAGCTGAAATGGGTCCCTGTTGGAGTTTTCCGTTGCTCATTAGGTACACATGTTTTTGAAAACATTTCGATCTTCTTGGCGTTTATCCAATTAGCGTGTGTCATGTAGACATATTTTTTTCGCATTGCTCAGGATTTATCCTAACATACATTGAATTAAAACAAAAGTGGATGTCCGGTAAAAATATTGAATAGAAGCATGTTTTCTGCTTCTTTTGAAAAGCTGAGGAAAGGTTATGATGATAACAAGACGCAGCCAGTGTTTTAGGAAGTGTCCATCAAACGCACGGGTGTGTGTGTGTACCTTAACGAGAACATTGTTATTAACACGGGGTTTCGTCAAGAACGAAATCAGTTGGAAAAAGTGAAAGGCCAATTCAATAGACCACTTTCGAGTTCATCCGTCACCGGCAAAAACTCGTCAATTATACACGCCTTTATGACGTCATTTACCAGATAGAGGGGCTCGCCTGTATCCCTGCACTATTTACGTTCTTCAAGCGTCTTCGTGATCGTCTTTGTGAAGGATAAACTAGAAATAATGGTTGCTCTGTAGGTACTTCCTGACATTTCCCTAATGACAGCAGTGTTGATTGTCAATTATGAAAAATTCAATTTGCCGAATAATTCGTACAATATAGAATTATAGTTTTCCAACCACTCGCTCAACATTGGAAGGAAGTGACGACGCCCCTAAACGCACAAATGACGATGATAAAGGCGCGTATAATTGATGAGTTTTTTCCCGGTGACGGATGAACTCGAAAGTGGTCTATTATGACATGATAAAGTTCTAATAAAAGACAACTAAACCCAGATTTATGTAAATTGAATAAAACAAAAACATTCAACTATAATTACAGTTTATATACTATTTTTTTTCATTTTACGGTTAGTTAATGAATACACACACAGGCACTGGTCTCAGAATTTATTACATAAGTTATAAAGGTATAAGACAAGTGCCTGTGAATACACATATCCGTTTTTGTGAGAAAATACAAAACTGACAGAAGGTTTGAAACCGGACACAAATTAAACCTACAATTGCTCCTCAGTGAATAAACCAAATAAAACAGCTAGCACAAATATAATACAAAGAAACATATTTATAATGGAAAAACATCTGGGGTTGATATTGCCAAAATATTCAATATTGTGTTGATGAAAAAAAAACAATACATTAAGGAGCTTGGTGGTGAAAAACCCAATTTGATATTAACATGAGGGGTGAATTGAAATTGATAATGCAATTGAAAAACTTTATCACCCAATCATATAAGAAAATGGTGGGTAAAAATCCCAATTTGTGAATTCTTATCTGGAGCTCTGAGCTTTATATGTAAAATTGTCTTTTAATATTGATGTGTTTCAAGCAGATAAATCCCTTTATCACAGCTTAATAATAAAAAAAAAAATTGGAAAATTTCGTAAATCCAAAGGTACCCTACTTTTTCAAAGTCCAGCAATTGTGTTAAGTTTCTAATAAATCTATTCAAACATGCCCAAGTTGGTGCACAACATTTAAAAAATAACTAGTCTGACAATTATAATAACCTATGACTCTAGATTGACATATCGGAAAAAAAATCAAAATCAAAAGGTAGCTATTTTCCTCACTTATTCACAATAGCATAAAGTTTTCAGGATGAATTCAATCGGAAATACTCTAGTAAGTGCATATGTGAATAATTACTTGTAATTTGACAATTACGTTCTTGTTACTCTACAATGACAAAGTAATAAATTTTCATCCATAAATTGTACTATTGCTTTGTTTTGCTATCACAAAATTGAAGACTCAACAAAAGTGAGAGGTATGTACTGGTTAATATTTATTACCTTTCGACTTTATTTTTTTTGATATTTTGCTGACCAAATAATAATCTTGAACACAGATGCTATAAAGACACAGAGATAGGACATTACAGACTAATAAGCAAGGCTCTAACAACATTTATAACAGGGAAATATGATCAAACCTGAAGTTTTCTCTGCTAATCCACTGTTGTACATTGATTCAAAATAAGGACAGGTCATAAGAACACACCAGTGGGCTTTCAGTTCCTGAAAATGAATTTGTATCCATACATAATACACAGAAGGCATACCAGTGGCGGATCCAGAGGGGGGGTTCCGGGGGTGCGCACCCCCCCCCTTTATTTTTGCCGATCAATGCATTTGTATCGGGACATATGTTTTGCACCCCCCCTTTGCCCTGGGTTAGCACCCCCCCTTTCGAAAATTCCTGCATCCGCCCCTGCATACATTATCAGGTAATCAAACATTACAACTTTCCTTAGAGGAAGGGGACCATAAAAATTATCAAAATATATTACATGGAAAGAAGACCTAAATATTTTCGGAAAATCTTTAAATAAAAAGTCAAATTACTAAAATTGTTGTTCAGTGTTGTCTGTGCATCTATCCATTTGAAAGAGTTAGGATGTTAGAGGTTGGTATGGTCTATTGAATTGTTTGTACGTTTTACTTTTTGTGTATTTTTAATTTAGAGCTTTGTCAGGAGCACAAGTTTAATTCTGTCCTTAGTATGCAATTGAAATGTTTGTAAATATTGTAGAAGCATTTAGTCAGATGTCAGACAATATTTATATTTCAAATTAGGAATTTTAAACATAGTTTGTCTCTGCTAGAACAAAATCAGATGAAAAGTAATTGAACACCATCATTTGAAAACTATTTGCCACTATATTTTTGTCCTAACCTTTCCTTCAATAATGATAGTAACATCACAGAGATCAGGACGATCCTCTCTTTGCTTGTTTAATGTCTTGATTAAGTTAGTGGCATGCTTGTACACATAGGGTTGCCCCATCAATCTGCAGTTCTTTGTAAAATCCATTTTTCTAAAAGAGAAATTTAAGTTCAGATATGGCATATGTAGTTTCTACTACAAACCATTACATAGTTGGATGCTACAGATTATACTATAAGATAAGAATATATTATCATCAAATATAAAGTTAACACAATGGCAACAACTCATAATTTTTTCAATGTTTTAAGAGTATTTTTTTTATTTATTCTAAATTTCTTGAGGAAAAAAAATATGAATTTTGATATTTAACAAATGACTGACCAACCGCCAACTGAAAACTAGTGTTCTCACAATGGTTCAGGCATTCTTGATATATTGAAGATTGTAGAACCTAAAATATTGCTTTTTTTCTTGATATATTGAAGATAGTAGAACCTAAAATATTGCTTTTTTTTCTATCGTAGGTGGGATACATGAACATGTTGAAATTTGTCTAAAAAAGATCTGGAATTGTATTTATAGTATGCACACCGCTGCTATTCTACTGCGTGTTTTGTTTGTTTTGGGTAAATTAGGATTAAGAAACCCAATCTTCTCCCCACCCCCCTTCCCAATTAAAAAAAAGAACAAAAGAGCCGGGGCATACAAATTCAGGGCGACTGTAGGACAGAAGGGTGATTTCATTTGAAAGTAGACCGATTTCTTTTGTCTCTATAATGCATGTATATTTCTTATTTACATCTGCTTTTTAATGAATTTGTCATTTTATATTTACTTTGTTTTTGAACGCGAATCTCCTATTTTTTTATGAGTCTCGACACTGCTTTGTGTCTCTTTATTCAACATATTGCACAAAAAAAATGGTAAATAGAAAAATCAATAAAATGTAACTGTAAATAAGGTACATGGTACAATGTAATATATGCATAATAGGGACAGAAGAATTCAGTTAAGTTTGCAAGAAGCCTGGTATAAATTTCAATATTCTAGTCAATAACATTTTTTGTGTTTTTAAGGTTCATGTGGACCCTATGGCTAAAATGGCCGTATTTTCACATCAAAATTTTCTCTGAGTACAGGCAAACCTGTGCATCTGGAAAAGTTTTAAGGCATAGCATGCCCTAGATAAATAGAATTCAAATGTATTGTATGATTTAGAAAGTTCATAACTTAACTGGATTTTGCTGTACACTTTTTTTCGTCTCTGCAGAAGATGATAAAATTAACAAACAGTTGAGTTTACTTTGATATGGTCCACTCAGGTACACAGTTTAGATATCCAATTATTGTCAGGTATCTATTGTCCATCTAATGTCCATGTCAATTAAAAATGCTCACTTTAATTTTTACCTATGGTGAAGTTCTCAAACCTGTTTCCCAACTTTAGTTTATTTTGGCACCTTCTGGAGGAATGAAAAAAAGTGCACGGCAAAATCCTGGTAAGTTTTTATTTTTATAAAACAAAAAACATATTTAAAATTCATTTATCAAGGGCATGCTATGCCTGAATTTTTTTACAGATGCACAAGTTTGTCTGTACTCAGAGAAAATTTTTAGGTGAAAATATGGCCATTTTAGCCATACAGTCGGAAACCAGGTTGAAATAGAACAAAAGAATCGAAGCTTTTTATTAGAGAAGGCGATAAATGTTTACTGTATTGTTTACTATAGTGACAAAATTTTTAAAAGTTAATAGAAACAAAACAAAATGCAATTTTCTTCTCAATTATGAGGTGTTTTATTTTAAAAACACCATTTGCATAAGTTTTCAATTTATCTAGTTTATAGTTAAGCAGAACAGTTCAGGGTTGGCAAAGTATTACCCGCCCGGGAATTCCCGGGTGGGAAAACCCGGGTTTTCCCGGGCTGGGCAATACTGGGCAATATGATTTTCTATGCTTATTTTAATACTAAATAGTAAAGACTTGGTACAGTTTTATAGTATAACAGCTAAATATATATACTTTTTATACAGATAACCATTGACAGTCATTTCTAGAAGATTGAAATGTCAATTTCATTCTCTTCTCTATAAATTCTATATGTAGGCAGAACAGAAGATTTGAACATTTAAAGATACCTTTTTAATTACCGAGCATTGTTTAATAATCCAAACCTTGAAACATGCATTTTATTGCAGTGTTTAGATGACTTGTTAATTTTATTTGTCATACATTCACATTGCTAAATAAACACCCTGAGGGGTCATGCCAATAAAACTTATAGAATTATAAGGGCTGATTTCTGTTACATTAACAAATCTGTGTTCTAATCTGAATAATTACTAATTAATTGGTGACATTATTCAAATTTAATTTTTCTTACAAGTAATTGTCAATTCTTAATAGGAGTTATATATATTTGAAAAAAAAAAATTGTTTGCTTTATATTTACAGTTTGCCCATCTAGACAAATGCTAAACAAACAAAATAGGGTATAAATATCTTATTAAATGTATTAAATTTGTGTTTATCACTGAATCCTCTTTAAAATTCAGACAAGTATTTTTTATTACCCAGTATTGCCCAGTATTACCCACTAAAACCCAGTAAAACCCGGGTTTTCCCAGTATTTCCCACTGGGCTGGGCAATACTCATAAAACCCGGGTTTTTGCCAACCCTGGAACAGTTAGATATCAAGTCTACGACATGGGTATCTTTCAAGTTGGATGACAAAAATGCATAACCTCTGATTTTTTTGAAAAAATTACCACGGACGGAAAACATATCAATCTATTAGTTTAGTAATTTTCGTGTCTGCCCTTCCATTATATGACACAAGAAAAAAAATCTAAAAAATGGGTAACACTTGTATCAAAAAGAGAAAATCGAGTGCACCTTTTTATGTTCGGGCGTGTTTGAGTTGAGTACTTTGTCTTGATATCGCACAAAGTAAGAATATTTCATACATCGTCTTGCTTCAGATTCTATCATTTTTATATATTAAAGCTACAGGTTGACGTTATAACACAAAAAATCACAGTACTAAAAGATGAAATATATGGGTCAAATGAAATACCTATCTAATGAGTCACAAAAACAGAGAAGGTGTGTTCGAATAGCTATTTTTTTACTGAATGTACTTGACGACAGTCTTTCAAGTTGGATGATGAAAATGCATATCTTCAAAAAATTCTAATTTTCTGTGTGTGATAACTAGAGTTTATAGTCTTCATACACTAAAAAAAATCTAGTCTGCCCTTCCACGAAATATTTAATTAGATTTTTTTTTAAATGTTTATGAATTTTCGAAATATTCCATCTGACAACCGATCAGACAATAGTTTTAAGTTGAATCAATGCAGACAAGATTATTAACTTATGCTCATTAGCTAGTTGATACATTTGTCTTTTAAAAATACAACGGACATATAAGGATCGTAATGGTGCAATGTGGATAAACTTATTGGTTTCCAAGAGAAAAATTGGTAGCATGTCATCCCTACAATGGCTTCCGTTTCTACGATTGTGAAAATGAACTGGCGTAATGGGGAGATAATTTTGATGAAGTAGGATCCTGACTGCATAGGGTCCACATGAACCTTAACCCAACTTTTTTAAGCACCACAATTAGGCTATTTAGAAGGCCAGTTTTATCTAGGGCAGGAACCATAGTGGCCGGATAGAAAACCAGTGGCGTTAGAGAGGAAATCTGACAATCCTAGTCAATTAAGATTGGAGTCGAATGTAGTCCAAATAATTATGACGTCTTGAAAGGCTATTATAATTTTTTTCTTTGATGTAAGGCGTCAAAGAAAAAAATTATAATAGCCTTTCAAGACGTCATAATTATTTGGACTAGAGTCGAATGCAAACGCACAAGCAGGGTTAGAGCGAAGCTCTACTGTGTCTGTGATAGTCGAGTTTCACATATTTTTATTTTTTAGACCGTTATTGCTATGAGTTTTTTAAAATTTGTGTATTGCAATAAAAAATAAAATTATCAATATCATCACTTGGTGTTCCTTGTACGTCAACTTGTAGTTGTAAATGAACGAAACATTAACTTCGTGTTTGTAAAAAAAATCCACATATACTGTGAACATATCGACTAACCAATCTTATGGCATCATGATATGTTGTTATTCAACCGAACCCCTTCATATTTTAATAGAGGCATAGCTCTAAATATCGTGTGTTCTAAATTATTTACAGCAGATGGACATGTGTAACTTTCCCGCCAAATTTTAACTTCCTGTAACAGGATTGCAATGAAGACCAAAAACCAAAACTAGAAAGAACGGGACAGAGTAAGCACTGGAATCATAACACCTGTTCACAAAAAAGGGAAAGATGCTTCTGATTTTGGAAATTATAGAGGCATAACTGTTTCATCGACCATAGGAAAAAGAAATTCGTGTGAATAGAAAACAGACCCATGGATAACCCAGGAGATTTTAGACAACAGCCATCAAAGAGACTCTTACTTATGATATCATTGTAAATTACGTAGTTTAATTCATTAGTGCCACAAAAACAATACAAGACAGCAAAATCTGAATACTTCAACGACAGCATTGACGAAAATAAAGGAAATCATAAGAAACTATGGTTGCAATATAAAAAAAATATTGGCCATGATAGGGCCTACCCGATGATCATTTACAAGGCTTAATCTGATTGCAATGTCATTCTCAACATTGAAGGAGAGAATTGCTTTTCCGGATAATTTTAAAATAGCCAACCAGTTTAATAATTTTTACCACCATTGCTGCAAAGTTAGTGTAGATACGTACACTACCGAATCATTAAAACATTTATCAAGCAGCATCTAGAATCAAGTGATATAAAATTTTAAGTCATGAGAAAAACGAATGAAAATTACATACATGTAATTCTAAAGATTTTGTATTTAAAGAGTTGTGTACATTACAGATGCATAGGTTAAGATGGCCGTATACCAGCCAATTTTTTAAGAGACGCAGCTCCATTATTAAGAATCTAGCTATTATTTCTTTGGTAAATATGTCTATATCAGAAGCAACTGTGTCTCATGATTTAAAGCTTGCTTAAGTAAAAAATCTTTTCAAGAAAGGGGATAGATTAATGCCTGAATATTATCGTCATGCCAGTTTATTAAGTACTGTTTCAAAAATATTAGAAAAGACTGTATACATACGTACAATTAGCGACATTTTTAGTAGAAAATAACATTTTGTAAGAATTTCAATTAGGTTTTAGAAATTCATTTTCTACCGACAGCTGTCTCATACATCGAACAGATCATATAAAGTCAAAACAGCCGACTGTCTTTTTACAGGCATGATTTTACTCGATCTACAGAAGGCACATGCTACGGTTGATCACAAAGTATTATCATTATGTGATAAGCTTGATGTGATAGGAGTTAGATCTGTAGATTGATTTTATTCACATTTGACAAACAGAAAACAGATTGTTAATATTAACAAAACAAGCTCTGAAGTGTTTGGTGTAACTTGCGGTGTACCCTAAGGTAGTGTATTGGGACCAGGGGCGGATTTAGGCGGGGGCGTCCGCCCCCCCCCCCCTAAAATTTGCAAAGCATGGGTTTACTCCAACATATTTAAGTATCAGAAGAGACCATTACATCTTTTTTAACATTCAAAGTATATAAAACAGTCAGTTTAACAGAATCAACGTGATTACTTATCAACTGACCTACGCTTTATTAAAGTTCTATAAATTATTTCAAAGGAAAGTGTCAAATGCGGAGCTGCGTTTGATGACAAATATAATAGGTTTTTTTAGCAGTTAAAGTAAAAACTAATGTTACAATGTATTTCCGGTTTTTTATAATAAATTTCTTTGATAATCGAAGTTCCAAAACATCCCTTACTGAATTTCAAAATGTCATCATGACACGGTCAAGAAACTATCGGCAGGTGAGATTCTTTCATAATATCCGTTATGGAAGATAGAAATACTGTTTCAAGCGAAAAGTTAGTTTGTTAATTTGTATCTCTGTGTCTATATTTGTTTCTCACTTGCAAACCTAAATATTTAGCCGAATACTGTACCGAATTACATGCTTGGAATCCCAAGAAAATAAAGATAACTGCGTAAATGCATCTCATTCTGCCATGATTTTAGTTGTTTTGTTGCGAACACAGTAAAGTCTGGCACAACCTCCGAAAATTAAAAAAGTAAAAAAAACCCAGATATTATGAAAGGACAATTAAAAATCGCTGGTAAAAGTAGAAATTTTCGTTTGCAAAATATATTGGTCAGGTGAGCAATTGTGATCTGTCTCGTCTCACTTTGCGTCCGTCTGTCCGCCCGTCTATCTGTAGATTGTTGTCAGGTGTGGATTAAGGCGGTTTCAACTTGAAACTTTAATTTTTTGATCATTTTACCACACAAAAGTTAGAGATATCTACATTTCACCCCTTTGGAAGAATATTTCAATAATTTTACCTAAAAATAACTCCAAATATTCCCCCCCCCCTAACTGGAAATCCTGGATCCACCCCTGGGGACCGCTTTTATTTTTAACATGTGGGTTAGATTTACAAGTTAGCATTGATACTGATTCAGATTGTAAGGTTTTATTATAATATGCTGATGATATAGCTATTCTTTTTTTCAAATTCAGATCCAAAAATAATTTCTAGAAAACTATCACTTATGTTGAAATCATGTAAAGATTGGCTTGTTGATAATACATTGTCTCTACATTTAGGGAAGACTGAAAGCATTTTATTTGGACCAAAGAAAAACTTGAAAATGTTAATGTAAATGATTTTTCTATTAAATGTGATGATATCAAAATTGAGAGTAAATTTAAATCAAATGTGAAATATTTAGGTATCATTTTGGACAATTTTTTGTATAATGTAATTGTATATATTGCCTTTACCTGAATGATTATTATTAAAAGTATTTGAACATGTCAAACTTAACAGAATAGAACATCTGTTACGTGCATTTAGATCAGTCATCATTACCATTTGACTTCACCAAAAATACCGGCCTCAATAATACTTGCAGCTCTATTGATCAACGATAGATTCGTAGAAGCAAAAAGGAACTTGCCATGGTATACAAACTTAACTTCAAAAGTAAAGTGGTATGGTAGTCTTGCTGATTATTTTCCTATTAAACAAGAGGTGCGTCAAGGTGACATTTTGTCTACATGATTATACAAGACACACATAAATTGACCTTTTAAAAACATTAGAACGTAATAGACTAGGAACACATATTGGAAAACCCTACATTAGATGTCCGACTGTTGTTGATGATATTGCTCTTGTAGCCCCAATTGATGTTGAACGTAACTAGTTTATATGCAAACCCTGAAAAATATGTAATACACACAGAGAAGTACGTACCATTTTTATGAAAATACCACCTAAAGAATCAAATATCATCCCAACTTCGGACTGAAAATTAGGCGACAAAGAAGTCTCTGTGTCTAAAACTACCATTTTGGTATAATTAGATCAGTAAAAAACGAGATGACAATAAACATAGAAGACCGTATTTCATGTGCTAGAAAAACTCTGTACAGTCTCCCTGGTACCGGTTTTCATGGAACTAATGGCTTACCACCAACCACACGAATAGAACTGTTTATAACGTATGTGCTTCCAAGACTTCTCTACGGTTTTGAGACATTTGTTCTAAAACAATACCACCTTAAACTGATGCTCTGGAAACGTTTTACATCATTTTTTTCCAAAAAATTCAGTGTTTACTAAATAGATCAGTTAAAGGCTTATACTTATCTGCTTCGTGGTGTCATACCTGCCACGGCCGAGCTCCATATTAGACAATTGAATCTTAAAATTAATAGTCTTTCAACAGAAACAATTTGTGCAGAATCTATCAATATTTTTAAAAATCGTATTAATGATGAACATTGGAATGGGAAGAAGTTTAATCCTTCATGACATTAGATGACATAATATAAAGGTAGCAGTATTCAAATGTGACAAGTTTTTTAAACTATATTACGTAAACTATCGTACAACATGTATACCAGTACAAGAAAATCAAAATATTCGTTCTTTTTATGCGCACAGCTCATAGTTTAATCATAAGTATCTTAATATAAAGTAAATTACGAGGCGGCAAAAGAAGTTATCAACTTAATGATCGCCGCAATAATCAAGGTAGAATAAACCTGAAGTCAGCGTTATATGTCCACTTTGTCAATATGAAGAAGAGGATATGATACATTTCATTTTGAAATGCAACGCTCTATTTAAATACAGAAAGTCATATAACGAGGAATTAAAATTAATAATGAACAGCATAAGCAATCCAAATGCGTGTATAGAAGAGGCTAGTTGGAGATAATTGTCTATTAACACAATTGATTCTGCAGGGACCCTGGTGTTTTGGTAAAACAGAATATATTATCATGAAGTAAAAAGACTCTCACTATTATGAATTAAAACAAGAAAACTGTGCCTCTACCTGCATTGTGGAAGGACATTGATTATAACATCAGAACAGTGATTATAAACTCAGAATATTGATTATAAACTCAGAGACATCAAGAGTGTACATCATTTCTTAGGCCCAGAATTCAAATTTTATCATTGAATGTCTCTATGTAAATACTTATTGATAAGATTATCCCCTAATGTGACTATTATACATTTTACTAATGAACATCTACCCACTGTGGGATGCACCAATATAGTGCTGGATTATACACAAACTAAAAAAGATGAAAGTAGTACAAGAACAACCATCTCATAATCAACCTAAAATTACTGGAGGGAAACACAGGCACATGTCTCAGAATCTTTTTCCTATATACCTTAATCGGATCCAGAAATTTTCATAAGTGAGGGCCCACTGACTGCCTAAAAGTGGGCCCGCTCCAGTGATACCCTTTATAAGCAACCAAATTTCCCCCAAAAATGATATAACACAAAGGTATATAGGCCTTTAATAGCAGATTTATTTCTATATTGCTATGAATCTCAGTTTATGACCAAACTCAATAAAGACCCATCATTGTTACATTTGGTTGATACATTCAAAAATACCTACCGTTATCTGGATGATATTTTTTCGTTGAATAATCCAGAGTTCTCTAAATATACTTCAGAAATTTACCCAAACGAACTTACTTTAACTAAATCTAACATAAACAGCAGCACCCAAACGAACTTACTTTAACTAAATCTAACATAAACAGCAGCAGTTGTCCTTTTCTACATTTAGACATTTCAATTTCAAACGGGAAACTTCACACTAAAATTTACGACAAAAGAGACGATTTTTCATTTCCTATTGTTAATTTTCCTTTTTTAGACGGCGATGTGCCTTTGGCTCCATCATACGGTGTTTATACATCGCAACTCGTTCGGTTTGCCCGTGTGTGTTCTGCTGTCATAGATTTTAACGAACGTAATCAATGCATCACTGGTAAATTGTTGTGTCAGGGATTTCGATACCATAAATAACTTAAAACTTTTACTAAATTCTTTCATAGATACAAAGATTTGATAAGTAAATTTGGCTATACCTGTAGAAAGCTTATTAAAAATGGTATTTCACATCCTAAATTTTATGGTAATATTGTACTTATAGCGAGGAAATCACTATGTGATCCTTGTAAACTCATCGAACCTTTAAACAAACTTATAAGTAAGGGTTATCGTACCAATATTGTAATTAGATCTCTGAATATAGTTCACATTGGCACTAATATTGATTTTGTCATTAGCAAATTAAAACATAACTAAATTTCATTATCTTTTGAGGCGAGATGTATAGAGACACAGCCACGTTAACTTTTATTTCTATAGAAGTCGCTCTTCACTATACTACTACCTGTCGATACATTAATTTTTGGCATTGCACAAGTCATGTCTTCTTTGACTATTAATGACGTTGAAATACTAAATCCCAGTGATGTGTTTTAGTCGATTTTAGTCTCCGATGCATGATTTTTTACTATTAATTGGTTTTGGCTTTTAACTAGCTGTCAGTAACTGCGAGTACTCTCAAATCGTATTTTCTTGTTAATTTGACCTGTTGATACTGTTTATAATGCTTTTTTGTTATTTTTTATTTATATGGATCTTGTCTGTACACCAGCTTTGATTATTTTGTAATATCTTCAATTTTTTACTTATTCTTACAACATTTGTATAAACTTCAAGATTATAAAAAAACCGGTTTTTTTCTAAAGTGAACATTGATTGGTTAAATATTTCTCAGTGTGTTTGAATTTGTTTGTTAGCTTTTTGGTCATGAATGTTTGTCTCTAATATTTAATTAACTGTGCATTTGTATTCAGATATCGCAGATCAAATTTATTCGTTCATTGTGTAATCATACGTTTTTTGATTGAGTTAAGTCTGCCAATTGATATTTTATCGTATGTTTTTCAATGTTGTGATGTTATGCTACTGTTTCAGAAAAAGGGAGAAGGTTTGGATCCATGAAAACGTTTAATCCCACTGCAAATGTTTGCACCTGTCCTAAGTCAGGAATCTGATGTACAGTAGTTGTCGTTTGTTCATGTAATATATACGTGTTTCTCGTTTTGTTTATATAGATTAGACCGTTGGTTTTCCCGTTTGAATGGTTTTACACTAGTAATTTTGGGGCCCTTTATAGCTTGTTGTTCGGTGTGAGCCAAGGCTCCGTGTTGAAGGCCGTACTTTAACCTATGGAGAGTTGTCTCATTGGCACTCACACCACATCTTCCTATATCTATATAGGGGAAAAAATTCTCAGACGAGTGCCTGTGGAGGTAAACTAGATTAAGAGAACGACCATTTATCCGTTCAAAAGGGAGAGATATGTTTTTCCCTTCGTAAATTTTACGGACGCGGAGTTAGGTGACCGTTATGGAATAACCGTTTTACAGACGGTATGTTTCTTACGTCGTAACGTAATGTGGTATTAATATTATTGCCAATTAGACAACCGTCCACAAGAGACCAAAATCACAAAGAAATTACCCACTATAGGTCACCATACGGCCTCCAACAATGAGCCCACAAAAAGTCCACACCGCATAGTCAGCAGTTAAAGGCCCCGAAAGGACAATGTAAAACAATTCAAACGAGAAAACTAACCGGCTTATTTATATATAAACTAGAGCTCACCTCGGTCTATGTGAATATTAAACAAAGGACACAGATTGATTCCTGACAAAATTGTGTTTTGGTGATGGTGATGTGATTGTAGATCTTACTTTACTGAACATTCTTGCTGCTTACAATTATCTCTATCTATAATGAGCTTGGCCCAGTAGTTTCAGTGGAAAATGTTAGTAAAAAATTTTATGAAAATTGTTAAAAATTGACTATAAAGGGCAATTACTCCTAACGGGGTCAATTGACTATTTTGGTCAGGTTAATTTATTTTAAGGTCTTACTTTGCTGTACATTATTGCTGTTTACAGTTTATCTCTATCTATGATAATATTCAAGATAATAACAAAACCGGCAAAATTTCCTTATAATTACCAACTCAGGGGCAGCAACCTAACAACCGGTTATCCGATTCATCTGAAAATTCTAGGGCAGATAGATCTTCACCTGTTAAACAAAAAAAAAATCCATAAACTGCATTTTACCCCTATGTTTTATTTTTAGCCATGGCGGCCATCTTGGTTTGTTGGCCGAGTCACCGGACATATTTTTTAAACTAGATACCCCAATGATGATTGTGCCCAAGTTTGGTTAAATTTGGCCCAGTGGTTTCAGAGGTTTCAGAGGAGAAGATTTTTGTAAAAGTACACGACGACGGATGCCAAGTGATGAGAAAAGCTCACTTGGCCCTTTGGGCCAGGCGAGCTAAACATGAAGGAAAAACAAATATGTAACACATAAACAAACGACAACCACTGAATTACAGGCTCCTGACTTGGGACAGGCACACGTATACATAATGAGGCGGAGTCAAACATATCAGTGGGATCCCAACCCTCCCCTAACATGGGACAGTGGTATTACAGTACAACATAAGAACGAACTATAAAAAATTGTTGAAATAGGCTTATTTGGATGGAGAGTTGTCTCATTGACACTCACACCACATCTTCCTATATCTATCAACTCATCAGATTGACAAAAATACACGTGGACGTGGCCGTGTACTTGTACATCCCCACAACAAAAACCCGCTAGGAACAGATCTGAGAGTACTCGCAGTTATCTGACAGCTAGTTCAAAGCCACTAACAACTAATAAAGAAATCACGCATCTAAGACTAAATTATCAATCCGTACACATTCAAAATCCAATGGATTTAGTGTAAAGACGTAAAAAAAAGTAAGAGAAAAACATGACTTAGTCAGGAAACCTTACCTCACTTTTACAGGGCCGTACATACATGTAGGAAATTTCAAAACCAAACGCTTGTCTCCATATCAAATTGTGTTCATTGCCTTGCAAGAAGAAAGTTCTGTTTTCCCTCATACTTATAGTCCTGATTTTTTGGATCAATGTTTCTTATTTATTTGTCTTTTGTTCATTGACTGCCCTTCTGTATTCTGTTAGTGTTGCATTCCTTTTGTAATCTAGTAATTTTGTTATGAACTTGATCATGAGTTTAAAAAGAAAAAGCAGCCACAGACTTTACTATGTGAATTATATTTTTGCTTTATTATGCACATTGGTCTTTTGATGTTGTCCCTAGAAACTTTAGTCTTACACTGAATTTATACATTTTGCTTTGAGACCAAAATATTGTCAAAATATTACTAAAACAAAACTTCATTTTCAGATTATGAAAGGGTCTTCAGAACACCCACCAAGCATGATTTTGCATCATTTTTTCTATAGCTTCTTGTGCCTTCAGTGGCTCCAAAACCCTTAAAAAAATATTTTGCCTCGTTCCGCTCGGCGTAGACGGTTTGCCAATACATTTAAAAGTGCCTATTTAAAACTAAACTTTAATACTATGTATGTATGCAATACATGTATAGGCAGTTGGGAATTTAAAAGATTCATTTCTGCAGAGGAGGGTGGTTAATCTAAGGGGACGACCATTTGGTATTCTGGGGAAAGGGGGGGGGGACAGGAGAATTTGTTTTTGATCGGTTATTTAATTTTGTAAACTGAGAGGACAGATTATTCATTTTCTGCACTATTGAAGCAAGATTTTTCATTTTCATTAAAGCAAGAGACTGCTTTTTCATTTTTTACCACTATATTTATGATATTAGAAAACATACAATTTTTTAAATATTTGTTAACTTAATTATGAATAATAAAATATAGGAAGATGTGGTGTGAGTGCCAATGAGAGACAACTCTCCGTCCAAATAACCATTTAAAAAAAAGATAAACCATTAATACATGTATAGTCAAGTCATTGTGTACCATTTAATCAGAATACTAGTAGATCATTATCCCCTTCAGAAATTTAAAGATTCAAGATTTCATTCATAACCTCAGACACACACTTGTGTACAGGAGGACAATATATACAAACATTTTAAGATAATACATAGCGACACAGGACAAACAAAACACAAATACATAGTACTAAGTAATAAGTAAAAGGCAATTGGTATAATTAGATTAAGTACTTTATAATTTTCTTAACGAAATGAATCATTTATATTCCCAATCAATAAACACATATTGCATACATACATAGTATTAAAGCTAATTTAGTTTGGTTTTAGCTAGCCTCTTTGAAAGGTATGGTCAAACATATTTCGCCGAGCGGAGCGAGGCAAACATTTTTTGGAGGGTTTTGGAAACGTTGAAGGCCCAATAAGCTATAGACCTGCTGAGTTATTTATTTTCAATACATTGCAAGTCAGGTAATTTATTTTCAAACTACCACAGAACAAACCATTTTTTTTGTGATTATCAAGGTTTAGTTATTTATTTTCAAAATCCTCCTGGCCCCCCAAAGATAGTTGTGAAAATGAATAATCAGTCCGCTCAAGTTGGGACAAATTCATCATTATTATAAAGAATAACACAGTTTTGCAAACAGTAAATTTTATAAAATGACTATATAACAGATAGACACTATTAAACTGAAGGGGTGACTAGGTTTATAATAAAACCGAATACATTACAAAAGCACAGCCCTGTTAGACATATTCAATGCAACGCCCAAAGTGACGTCACATTTAAATTTCTAAAACGTGTTCCGAAAATTAAGAAAGAATTTGGATGGAATTCAAGATTAGATTTGAATGGGTTTCAAAATTAGATTTGAAGAACTTATCTAACTTATATTAATGACAATGAAAATTGTAATAATAATTTGTATTTAATTGTAGTAGTAATTACATAATTAATTGTATACTATTATCTAGCTTTGTGGGTGTTTCTTCTGATCAAACTGCAAACCAAATATATCGTGTAAATTTCGTTGATCCAAAATTATTTTAGATCACCAAATGAACTGGATTAGTAGTTATCCCAAACCATACGAATACAACAGAACTTTTATCGATTGGAAATAGAAAAATTTACTTTATCAAGTTACTGCCTACATACGTAGCATTCAATGTACCGAGTACAACACCTACAATAATCCAAGAACGAGCGCTGAGATTTAATTAGAATATGCCTATCTAATACGATGGCGATATTTTACTTTATCAATTCAAATCTAAGTTACTGCCCACATACGCAGCACTTCAATGTACCAAATACAACACCTACAACACTCCAAGAACGAGGGCTGATATTTAATTAGAATATGCCTATCTAGTTCGATAGCCAGGCGCGTAGCTCCAATACGCCAACATGCACATTCCCCATTTCCATTCTCAACTTTATGATGTTTTTTTTTACTTGATGAAACGTAATTAAATAACGGCATTTGGTTTCAAACTGAAAGATTTCTATAAATCATGAAGTATATTCCGGACTTATCATCGTTATCCGTTATTGTTTCTGGTATATACGAACGTTACATTTCCGCGTTGAACACGGCATGCGGCGTCAAAACGTAACGAAAAAGATTGAAAAGTCTAAATGGAAAACTATTTACAGTTTTTTATTACCAAACCCGTTTCAACAGAAACGAAAGATTCTTCAGATGAACCCATATCCGAACAATCCTTGCCAGAGTTTGAGAGTGACAATGCAACTGCAAGCTGCAGCTCAGTTTTGGCAGTCACCCCAAAGGCAAAGCCAACACACCTCCGTACCAGACATGTCAAGTCTACACGATTCTAACTTGCAGATGACAGAAGTTAAGATGCAGTTACTAACATCCAACTGGAATGATGTAAATAAATATGACTTCCCGGCGAGGTATGTTGCGTTTTTATTCTTCAAAGTCACTTTAAATTAATAATTGTGTGAGAAAATGGAATTATATCATATGCAAGGTGTAACCCTTCAAATTACATGGGGTATGCGAAAATGACTTTCAAATTGTGTTCAATAGTATACCGGCACATTTTTTAGTGGTTATGAAAATCCAACAACTGTCCGAAAAACAGACAATTTCAACAGGTTTACACGTGTAAATAAAATTGATAATATTACAGACCCAGAATGATATAGTCTGTGTAAATTGCAACGTTTGAACCCGCATTTCAACCCGAATCTATCTTAGTTCTTCGTTCCTCGGGTAAAAATAACTCAACATGAGAAACGCGTCTAATTTCCGGCAAACCGTATATGTAAACAGGGATTTAAATTAAAAAAGGGGGGTTATGTTGACTTACTTTGCGCAAATATATATAATAGACCCTATTTAATAAATTTACATAATGGAATAACTTAATAATCGTCATTCTTTACAGGGAAATAGGTAAACACAGTCGTCGACTTTCGGCTAAATGGTTGATAGAAAATAGCTAGATGCGCTATTCAGTCTCTGAGGATGCGTTATACTGTGGCCCTTGTGTGATTTTTGGTCGAAAAGAAGCAAGAGAGAAACTTTTTATTAATAAAGTTACAGATTGGTCCAATTTGTCTTGCTTCATAAAGCGCCATAGCAGGGAAGGTTCTACACACTTTCAAATATCAGGCAATGGCAGATAACTTTGTAAACATACACTCAAAAGGTTCTGCTGATGAAGCAATCATCTACAAACTTTCTGAATTCAAAAAGACACAAGTTCTTAAAAATCGTCATGTTCTGTTGAAAATTATTGAGACACTTTTGTTATGCGGGAAACAAAATATTGCAATACGTGGACACACACCAGAGCTTAGTAACTTTTTGGCAATGATAAACTCAAAGGCACAGGGCGACGACATTTTAACCAGGTTTAATCAACCATTTTCTACATTTGAAAATGCCTGTACCAAGTCAGGAATATGACAGTTCTTGTCCATTTGGTTTTTGATGCGTTTTGTTATTTGATTTTGCCATGCGATTATGGACTTTCCGAATTGATTTTCCTCTAAGTTCAGTATTTTTGTGATTTTACTTTTTAAGGGACGGACCACTTAGCAAACAGTAGTAGCAAGGCAAAATATACGTCGCCTGATATTCAATACGAAATAATAAACATAATCGGAAATCAGATTCGCACATCGATGGTTGAAAACTGCAACAATAGTAAATTTTTCACATTAATCGCAGACGAAACAACTGACACTTCAACCCGTGAACAGATATCTGTATATCTACGCTACTTGGAGAGAGACACTATCACAAACAAAATATCTGTTAAGAAAGACTTTCTAGATTTCACGATGGCCACCAGCACTACAGGTGAGCATTTGGCGGAACTTTTGATTGAAACTTTGATCAGTGCAGTCATCATTGCAATGAATATGAGGACACAGGGCTACGATGGGGCCGCCAATATGTCTGGTATATATAAAGGGGTTCAAGCAAGAACATGTGAAATGGTTCCGGGTGCTATGTATGTTCATTGTAAAACTCACTGCTTGAATTTGTCCATAGTCCATAGTTGTAAAGATACATCGGTTAGAAATGTAATGTCGACCGTACAGGAAGTTGCCTTTTCGTTCGATTATTCATCTAAAAAACTTCAAGCGTTTTACCAAGATTTGAACTCCGATGCAACTACAAAAGAAAATATGGAAAAGCGGACCAAATTGCGAACCCTTTGCGAAACACGATGGACGAGTCGAGCCGACGTTCTTAACACTTTTAAAGCATCGTTTCCGGTGGTGGTTCATGCATTGGAACGATTGCGAGAAAATGGAGATGACAAAGCCGGACAGTACCTTGCCTCTATAACCAGATTTGAATTTGTAATTGCTCTTATAGTTTCGGAGCACATTTTACAGAGTATGGTATATCAATGGAAATATCTGCAAGGTATAGAATGTGATCTGTTAGAGGCTACGAAAGAATGTAGAACAGTTATAGAGATGTTACGGACCGAACGCAGCGATGAAGCTGTTTGGAATGAAATTTACCAAACAACATTAGATTTATCGGAACCATTTGATATTGTGGAAAATAATCCCGAGGTGATGCGGTCGACAGACAACCAGAGCCAATCGCCCTGAAAACACGCCAAAACAGTATTGGAAAGTGTCATTGTATTTTCCATTCATAGACCACATGCTAATGGAACTCGAGTCGCGTCTAATATTGTCCGAAAATCGATTGTTCGCACTATATCTGCTTCCTCGTGTTATAGAAAACGTAACAAACGATCAAATCACAACACTGTTTGAAACACACGAGGACGACCTGACATGTAATCAAGACAAATTTAAACGGGAGGTCGCTCGATGGCGAACACGATGGTGTATCACACCTCGCGATCAGATGCCAACCTCGCTGTGTGAAATACTCGGTGCGGTAAGCCCAGTGCTGTATCCTTCTATAGATACTATTTTAAGTATCATGTTGACAATACCGGTAACAAGTGCTACCGCGGAGAGATCGTAACTGTTTTGGATTCGAGCGTCACTGATGAGTCTTTTGTAGACGAAAAGCGTGTCTGGCGTATATACTAAAGTTTGTCCTGGTATCTATGATGAGTTTATTTAGTGTACTTCGTCGGTTGAAAACGTGTGTACGATCAACCATGAATAACGACAGATTCTCATCTCTGGCATTAATGCATATCCATCGGGATTTCAATGTTGAAATTGACAAGGTAATGGAAAAAGAGCAGATTTTGAACAATTCTGAGTAAATTCTGCCTCTCAACGTTAAAATGTAATACACACAAAAACAAACTATAATATAACAATGGCAATATTTCTGACTTTTAAAAGGAAAGAATGGTGGGTTGAACCTGGTTTTGTGGCATGCCAAACCTCACACTTTTATGGCCATGTGAAATATAACATCAAAAATGACAACACAACACCACAGGTCTACAATATAAATAAATTGGAGAACACAATTGACAAAGAATCACACGAACAACAGCCAACAAAAGACAACACGTTCAAAATTTTAATACGCCAGAAGTGCATTTTGTCCACACAAGACCTACTAGTGACGCCCAGATACAAAAGTTTGAAAGCCGAAACAAGTACAAAGTTGAACAGCATCGACGACCAAAAGATAAAAAAAGTTGTGCCAAAAACGGCAAGGGTTTTCTGTTAGTTACCAGAACATCCCTATTATTTAGAATAATTTATACTTTTGCAAACAGTAAATTTTATAAAATGACTATACAAAAGATGTACATGATAGAACTGAAGTATTAACTAATTATAGGAAACAACTGAAATGCATTACATAACCAGACACTTGAAACACAAAAGTAGACACATCCGAATAAGTTTAAACCTCAACGCCAAGTGACGTCATATTTGAAACTGTAAAAAAATGACGAAAAAATTACGTCATTTGAATTTGTAAAACAGATCATCAAAAAATGAAAAATGACGTCACATTAGAAGGAATAAGATAGAGTTAGGATTGATTTAAGATTATATATTTGAACTTAATACTGATATTGCATTTAATAACAGAGCACATTTCAATACTTATTAATAGCAAACTAAGGTAACAATAAACTATATTATAAAGTTATGTCCGGTTTGTTTTTAATCTATCTTTAAACGTAAATTATCGTACTGATTACGTTGAACGAAATCAAATCTAATAAATGAAGACGGTGATTAATTTTCTTTACTATAACACATAAATATAATAGAAAAGACGTCAATGCATTTGACAAAATCCGATGAGAATTACAAGTATAACTTTTAACATATAAACTAAATAAATGAATTTGGGACAGACAAGTACCGTACCACGTCTTATAGTAATACGAATTCACACTCAGCAAAACAGTCACAATCGGGAATAAGACACGTTTGGTAAATAAAAGATAAGACGACATAGTGACAAACCACAATCTACCATGTGGATAAATTGTCCTAAGCTTGTTTGGTCAAAGACCACATCGTATGGATCCACCAATTCGTGATGGTGTCCATAAAATTTACGGAGTGTCAATTATAATCTGTCCTCCTCATAACTTTGTTGGAGCTCTTGAATACGACACTATACAAACATTATGGTTCGAAACTAGTATCTGGTACCCGCACCAGGAACTCAAAAGCAAAAAAAAAGAAGCTTGATGTACAAATACCTAGCCACGTCAAGAGTCATACTACTTAAAGGAAAAGGAAAATTTCAAAATTACCGAACTCTGTGGTAAATTCCAAATGGAATGCCCAAAATCAAGTGGCGAAATCTGAAACTAAACACATCTAACGAATAGATAATGTTCAACCCTCTATTGATTTTTAAATGTACGAAGTCAGGAATATGGCAGTTGGTCTCTGTTAGTTCTTTTCTATGTGTGTACATAAGCTCATCATAGAAACTAGGATTGAAATTCAGTATTTGCGCCTAACGCGCGTTTACCCTTCAAATGACTTATCTATGACGCTTGAAAAAAAAAAGTTTAAAAAAGGCCCAAATAAGTTGAGCATTTAGGACCAAAATTTTCTTAAAGTATTTCTATTAGTTCGTTTCTATGTGTGTAAATTGGATTGGAATTTGGTATTTTCGCCAAACGCGTGTTTCGTCTCAAAAAGAATCGTATGTGACGCTCGAAATAAAAAGGGACGAGGACCAAAAATTTTTAATAGATTTTGTTGCACTTTCGTGTTCCTGTTGTTCCTTTGTTTTTCTCTTATAGTTGATGTGGTTCCCTTGGTTTTTGATTAGTAACCCGTATATGTTTTCTCTCAATCGCTTGATGATTTTTGGACATCGGTGTACCATTGTTGCCTTTGTTTATAGTTAGCTAAACCTCTCATTTGTATGTCTGTTTGTCTTTTTCTTTTGTAGTCATGTCGTTGTCAGTTTATTTTTTATCTATGAGTTTGAATGTACCTCTGGTATCTTTCGTCAACCTGTTGAATGACAGTGGCATACAACTCCATTTTATTGACAATGTGAACAAAATAAACAGACATATTATCGGGGCCTTTTATAGCTGACTATGCGGTATGGGCTTTGCTCATTGTCGAAGGCCGTACGGTGACATATAATTGTTAATGTCTGTGTCATTTTGGTCTTTTGTGGATAGTTGTCTCATTGGCAATCATACCACATCTTCTTTTTCTACATTAGGTATAAATTTCAAAAATAGGGGAACATCAGTTAAAATTTTGTTATAACCTTTATCACTATTAAAACTAACATATATGTCAACAAAGAAACACATCAATGTATATATAGACAAATCACATTTGCGAAAATGAAAGGCAAAATACTAAGGTTTACCACAGCACAATAATACAATGACTGGATGTATAAGTACCGAGCCCCGTCAAATGAATATAACCAAAAATAGACTTGACAGTAAAATTGATATTCACTGACAAATAAAAGAATATTATAATAAATAATTAATATAATAAACAACGCCAGTACCTATAATCTATACTTCAAGACCATCGTGTATTATTTGTGAAGTTGATACGGAATATTTATAGTAACGTTTCTTCCCCGAGGGTACCACCAGCCCAGAAGTCAACATATCGGTGTTGACATGAATATCAATAATGTGGTCAATTTCATTAATTTCCTGTTAACAAAACTTTGAATTTTTCGAAAAACTATGGATTTTCTTATTTCAGGCATAGATTACCTTAGCCGTATTTGGCAAAACCTTTTTGAATTTTGGATCCTAAATGCTCTTCAAATTTGTACTTGTTTGGCTTTATAAATATTTTAATATGAGCGTCACTGATGAGTCTTATGTAGACGAAATGCGTGTCTGGCGTACTAAATTATATTCCTGGTACCTTTGATAACTATTATCAACAAGGACTCGCGGTATCTTCTGATGAACTTTTTTTTTAAGAAAAGGTAAGAGTCGTTCTTTGACATATCCCTGTTTCATCATCTTTCTGTTCAGAGACTGGTGATGTTTTTCAAAATCTGAGAAGCAGCTGCAAGCTCCTGACTACCAAATACGTAAGGAAATGTATATCCCATATGCAGGTGAAATTGGTATACTGCTAGTAAAGTGCGGGAAATTGACAATTTTAAATTAAAATCAATCGTTTGTCAAAGATTCTGATACTGAAATGACCGCTTATGTCAACTTCAAGGCATAAACCTAAAAATGAGGCACAGTCCGCAAATAATGAAGAAAAAATAACGTAAGAACATATGAGCTACGTTTTCGCAGCTAGAAATACTTTTGCTAAGGTCATAATAATAAATAATTTTAAAATTTTAAATCGTTTTGTTTGTCACTGATTCTGTTATCGATATGACTGTTGTGGTCTCATTTGAGGGCATTCGAAGCTGTAAAAGTGTATATTTTAAAATCTCTTGTTCTGTATGATATAGAATGGGACTCAATTAGAAAAGGATTCTTAATTCTTATGAACATACTCAATATATCTAGTTTCTTTGATATTCTTGAGATTATTATTACATGCAACTGAAGAAACTTATGATTTGTATGAAAATAATACAAGGCTGACAAGGAAAAGCGCATAGTTAGTTCCCATCGGAATGGCGACAATCTGATGGAAAATTCGACCTCTAAATTCAACATATACGTTGTCAATGAGAAGCTCCACCACACCGATCACTTGTTCTTCTATGTTTATAATATGTCTTATCTTTGGGCTCATATTTAACAAAACATGCCGAAAATCTACATATGGCTACTGCCTCTATGCGAGTAAACACTTTCATCACAGTATTTCTGTAATTCTTCTTATAGTGCGAATACAATTTTGACGGCCTTAGAAGAACATGCACGGAACGTTCGATGAGGACATAGATACCGTATGCTTTGTAAACATCTCGACGAGTAATTGAAAAGACTTATTGAGATCTTGCAAGAATAGCTACCCCAAAAAGAACTGCTTGAGCTCGTTTTCTGTTTCTTACAAGATGGTTCATTAGTACCGGTATCATGCCATTCATCGGTTCAATGGACCTCATGTACTTCTTCACCTGCCTCAGCTTCATTATCATACTCTTCATCATAATAGACATAAGTCTCAGCAGTGACGCTCAGATCAAAATATGTAGTTTGAAAGCCAAGACAAGACCTATAATTCCTAAAATTGGTACCAACTACGGCTAAGTTAATCTGCCTGGGATTTGAAAATCCTTAGTATCGAAAAAAAAAACTTTTACAAAAAGTAAATTTATGAAAATGAATTTTATTGATATTCATGTCAACACCGAAGTGCTGACTACTGCAAGCATCATTTTACAAAACATCAATGCGTGTGTTCATATCTTCTAACCATTTATTATTCAGGATTGTTAATTTCACATGTCAGAAAGCATAATAATAATCACATTATTATTGCTATCTGAAGTATCAGCGGACACCTAGTTTACAACGGTCTTTCCACCGCTTCCTGTATTACTATTACTAACACTTGTTTTAGAGCATTTTCTTATAGCGTGTCCTTTACCCTTTCCTTCACATGCTAGTCCATCTTCATCCAACCGAAGTAAATCCTCTTCAAAAGAGTTGTGTCTACATTATGTTTGTTCAGCATGGCGTTCGCCATCTTTGTCAAATAATAATCTCGTTCCACAAATGAATTTGTTACTCTTTACTTGGGTAACAAATCTCTTTATAAAGACATATACTTTTATTTATTATAAATTATATATATGTACAAGTCAATCACATTGCACATTGACTTAATATAACTAACGTGACGGTACCCAAATTGCACCTATTTTGACAGTTTTTTCACCTACCCTTTTTTATGATCAAGTAAAATATGTCCATACTGGTTTATTTTGTAGCGCTATCCTTCTTTATTGTGATTTGATTTTTAATCCATATTGAGTCCATAAAACTAGAGGCTCTAAAGAGCCTGTGTCGCTCACCTTGGTATATGTGAATATTAAACAAAAGAAGCAGATGGATTCATGACAAAATTGTGTTATGGTGATGGTGATGTGTTTGTACATCTTACTTTACTGAAGATTCTTGCTGCTTACAATTATCTCTATCTATAATGAACTTGGCCCAGTAGTTTCAGAAGAGAAGATTTTTGTAAAAGATTACTAAGATTTAGGAAAATTGTTAAAAATTGACTGTAAAGGCCAAAAACTCCTAAAGGGGTCAACTGACTATTTCGGTCATGTTGACTTATTTGTAAATCTAACTTTGCTGAACATTATTGATGTTCAAAGTTTATCTCTGTCTATTCAAGATATTAACCAAAAACAGCAAAATTTCATTAAAATTACCAATTCAGGGGCAGCAACCTAACAACGGATTGTCCGATTCATCTGAAAATTCCAGGGCAGATAGATTTTGACCAGATAAACATTTTTACCCAGTGTCAGATTTCCTCTAAATGCTTTGGTTTTTGAGTTATAAGCCAAAAAATGCATTTTACTCCTATGTTCTATCTTTAGCCGAGGCAGTCATCTTTGTTGGTTGACCGGGTCACCCCACACGTTTTTTTAAATAAATACCCCAATGATGATTGTGGCCAAGTTTGGTTCAATTTGGCCCAGTAGTTTCAGAGGAGAAGATTTTTGTAAAACATTACTTAGATTTATGAAAAATGGTTAAAAATTGATTATAAAGGCCTATAAGCCTAACTCATAAAGGGGTCAACTGACCATTTCGGTCATGTTGACTTATTTGTAGATCTGACTTTGCTGAACATTATTGCTGTTTACAGTTTATCTCTATCTATAATAATATTCAAGATAATATCCAAACACTGCAAAATTTCCTCAAAATTACCAATTATGGGGCAGCAACCCAACAACAGGTTGACCTATTCATCTGAAAATTTCAGGGCAGATATATCTTGACCTGATGAACATTTTTACTCAGTGTCAGATTTCCTCTAAATGCTTTGGTTTTTGAGTTATAAGCCAAAAAATGCATTTTACCCCTATGTTCTATTTTTTGCCATGTCGGCCATCTTGGTTGGTTGACCGGGTCACGCTACACATTTTTTAAACTTAATACCCCAATGATGATTGTGGCCAAGTTTGGTTCAATTTGACCCAGTAGTTTCAGAGGAGAAGATGTTTGTAAAAGATTACTTAGATTTATGAAAAATGGTTAAAAATTGACTATAAAGGCCTATAACTCCTAAAGGGGTCAACTGACCATTTCGGTCATGTTAACTTATTTGTAAATCTAATTTTGCTGAACATTATTGCTGTTTACAGTTCATCTCTATCTATTATAATATTCAAGATAATAACCAAACACAGCAAAATTTCCTCAAAATTACCAATTTAGGGGCAGCAACCCAACAACGGGTTGACCGATTCATTTGAAAATTTCAGGGCAGATAGATCTTGACCTGATAAACAGTATTACCCATGTCAGATTTCCTCTAAATGCTTTGGTTTTTGAGTTACAAGCCAAAAAATGTATTTTACCCCTATGTTCTATTTTTAGCCGTGGCGGCCATCTTGGTTGGTTGACCGGGTCACGCCACACATTTTTTAAACTAGACACCCTAATGATGATTGTGGCCAAGTTTGGTTCAATTTGGCCCAGTAGTTTCAGAGGAGAAGATTTTTGTAAAAGCTGACGACGACGGACGCTGGACGCCAAGTGATGAGAAAAGCTCACTTGGCCCTTTGGGCCAGGTGAGCTAAAAATGGGTTTGAATCAACCTCCAAACTATCCAGGATTCTGTAATGAGGAGTACCCATTAGGCAAATTGCATCCATTCTTAAATTCACATAGTCAAAAGTCTAATAACCGAGCTTTTGTTTATTTATTTTCAAATATTTTGAACAATTGGATATTAGTCCATGCTTACTCTTCATATTTTACAAAATGGATGCTTATAATATATTGTTTTTGCTAATTTTAAAAAAATGACGTTATGATGACGTCGTACGGTGACGTTTTCGAACATTTTGCTTTTTCAGTAAACAGTCCATCTGTTGATAAATACTGTGAACGTTTTGTGTATATCTGAAGCCTCGGTCACACCTTACTGAATAGCTCGAACGGACGCCTAACGGATAAAAAAAGTTATCCGTTGACAAAATTTTTTTTCGATGGGAGTCCGTTGGTGTACTTACGGGCATGTAACGAATGCCTAACGGACACACAACGGACATTGAACGTACGTGAAACGGATACGTACCGGACAGAACGGACGTCGAACGTACATCCAACGGACGAGTACCGGATAAAACGGACACTTAACGGAAGCGTAACGGATAAAACGGATGAACAAAATAATCTGAAAATTAAAGGCAATAAACCATCTAAAAATTAAAGGCAATAAACCATCTGAAAATTAAAAGCAATAAACCATCTGAAAATTAAAGGCAATAAACCATCTGAAAATTAAAGGTAGAAGCAATGTGGTAATTCAGTCTTATAGAGTTTAAGTTGATTTTCTGAATTTGTTTATATTATATACCTCTGGTATGAAAACGGATATGGTGTTATGCGGAACTCTCCATCCGTACTGCATGCTACGATATTTTGCTCCAGAAGCAAGGTGTCTAAGTGTAATTGCTAACTTGAGTCCTGGTTCCAGCGGATTTCTGTAAAAGGTATTCTGCTTGGCTATGCGAGGTCCAACGCGCTGCAAAATCTCGTCGAACATCTCTGTTGGCATCATCCCGCCTAAGTTCGGTCATGAGTTGGTCATATAGACCAAAACTGCGTCGTCTTTCAGGACTAAGCTATGGTCGTGTCCACCGTTTCCTTTATCTTCTCCTTCTTCTCCTTTCGACAGCTATAAGGTTTATATTTGCTACATTTAAGTTGAGTCTGGCCTGAATAAGAGCTGCTTCGTAGCGAAGACGTGCTCTTACTCCAAGATCCATCACGAATAATAGATATTCCTGACACTCAAGAAAATCTGACATACCAATTATTGACATTTCTGCGCGAAATTTCAATTGGCATTTGTCCGTTTTACATCCGGTAGGCATCCGTGGCATCCGTTATCCTTCCGTTAATGTCCGTTTCACATCCGATTTATCCCTTATGCGTCCGGTAGACGTCCGTTTGTGAATTGGTCTACCGTATCTCAAACGGATGCATAACGGATAGAAAACGGACGAGTACCGTACAAAACGGACGACTAACGGACGTTCAACGGACAATTTATCCGTTGGACGGACGTTCAAAGTTTTGAACATGCTCAAAATTTTCCACCGGACAGAACGGACGTCAACGGATAAAACGGACGATTAACGGACATGCAACGGATATGGACGGACGCCTAACGGATAAGAACGGACATGAAAAAAAAGTTATCCGTTAGGCGTCCGTTCGAGCTATCCGATAAGGTGTGACCGAGGCTTAAATATGGTTACTTATGTTGAAATACGTGCATAGTATCAAATCAAAAAAATACAAATTGTTTAGTCTAAATGTTTTCAGATTTCCGTTGCTTTTTTTTTTTCTAAATAGGTGCAATTTGGGTACTCGGTGCAATTTTGGTACCCTTACGTTATACCACGTCCGCTCGATAGCTAAGTTGGCAACACTTTGAGGTTGCAATTGCGCAGAACTATATCATCTAATACCGAAAGTGATATGACGTAATAGAATTCAAAGTTCTGTTTATGAAATTTGGGGCACTTAAAATATTAACCCTTTCAATGCCAAGACCAAATTACAAATTTGCCAAGACGTTAGAAACGTAATAATATTACGAATTCACCGATAATATCAGATTTTAAACGTTGACGTTCTGATCGCTTTTCTCCATGCATATAGGACGCCTACTATTTGTTCATTGCATGCTGCGGCGGTTGAGGATGGTTGGATATAAATTTAGGAGGAGGAGCAATACACATAAAAAATTACGAATAAAGAAATAAGTTGATTTTCGCCAACCCCTAAAAAAAGAAAAGAAAAAGGAAACTATAGCAAAAACAGCAGAAAATTAATAAAAACAGCCCTCAAAACAACGCAAGTTAGAAAAATCGAAAGTTTCAAGTTTCCATAAATGAATATTGGGGATGGATTCTAACCCTTTGATTGTCCTTCATATTGGCTTATTTACCACATTCTTTTTATTTATCATACACGTATGTACTATGTCTCCTTTTATCTATCATTGACGCATGTACCACATCTCCTGTTATTTATAGACGTATGTACCATATCTCCTTTTATTTATCATAGACGTATGTACCACATCTCCTTTTATTTATCATAGACGTATGTACCACATTTCCTTTTATTTATCATTGACGTATGTACCACATCTCCTTTTATTTATCATACATAGGCGTATTATATGTACCACATCTCCTTTTATTTATCATACATAGGCGTATTATATGTACCACATCTCCTTTTATTCATCCGTGACGTATTTGCCACATCTCCTTTTATTTTGATTCATGTGTTTATGTGTCAATGCTAAGGTTGTTTTTTTCCCGTTTTGTTCGCACGATTGCATTGTTAATAATAATTTTATACAAGAAAAAGATATACACATAGTAATGTTTACAGAATAAAGTTTCAATTCGAAGAAATGCAAAATTCTATTAGCATTGGATAATTGTGATTTAATTTTAATTGCTTGTTTTGTAGTTTTTCTTAATTTTGTCCTGCATTTTCATATGTGTTATATATAATAAGATCATGCAACAGATGGTAAACTGGATCACTATAGTTTGGGGGGAGGGGTGTCATAGATATATCAATATTAACATAATGTTATGAATTCGCCGTTAAATAGAAAAACGTTCCCTGAACTATTTTGTGACCGTGACGGGTCAGGTTTTTTTAGTTTTTTTTTTAGAAAAGCCAGAGTTACCCATCCGCGGGAGAAATTTTCTTTTTTGTCAGTCTCTTGACAATAATACTAGTTTTTTTTTAGAATCCTTAATTTAAAAAAAATAATTAAATTTTATAACATGTGACAATCTTTATTATTTGTAAATGTCACAAGGTTACTGTTCGTCGCACAGAACTAAATGTCGGTTGAAACACAATCTATGCACACCGCGGAGACATCTACCACATTGTAATCTTGATCACTTCCTTCTTCCGTTACTTCGATATGAACAAACAACACAATCTTTCACTTTGCCGTTGGCTAATCTTCGTAGTTCTTTCTTTCGATTTTCTAACTGATTAAACATATTTTTTTTCCACATTTTGACGGTTTTCCTTTCATCGTTGTAGAATGCTGTGATAATGTCATTTCGATCGACTCCTCCCATATTTTTGCTGTAACTTTCTATAGCGGTTGGTTTGCCACGAGGTGAAACTCGTGCTTTGCAAAATGTAGACACTAGGCGAACTGGTTTCCGTTTGTTTTGTCTGTATGCACATACTAATGTGTCTTGTCTTCTCATAAATACATATTCATCCGGACGTAATTCTGGGTCTTTTTACCCTTAAAGTTCCAGTCATAAATGTCCTTTTTAAAAGCAGTTCTGATGCTAGTGATAGACTAGAAAAGAAACTATCACAAAACACGTGGTATCCTTTATCAAATAAACAACTAATGTTCAGTAAACTTTAAATAACCATACTACTTTGGAGTTCCCCATCAGGCACAGGATCGAACCGACGACCTCTGTAAACAGTACTATGTATGAGATAACCAGATAACCGGTAAATAAATTATCATGTCATATTTAATTCTCGGTGCCCAAATTTTATACTTGTCTGATGGTTTGCCTTGTTCATTCTATCGCGATTACGAGGGAAAATATTAGATTTTCTAATTGTCGTGTTTCATTAGACTTTGTATTCTGTGCTTTTATATAATTCAATTACAGTAAAAATAAAATATATACTAGATACGGTATAACTCATGCCTATTCAAACATTGATATTGTTTAATGAAACGTATTTCGTTGTAGTGAGTACCTGATATTATTAAATTGTGTTGACTTTGATTCGCGAATATTAATTATTTGTCCGATGCGATGTCCAAAGTATAAGAAGAAGATTAAGTTTCTTAAAGAAACTTTATGCTAACTTTACCAGGCAAAGTTGACCGTAGGTATTTAGTCTAATTGGTAATAATTTTAAGTAGCTTTTTGTAATATAGCTCTTATTGTTACTTACATATCCTTCAGATTATTTTTTTATGTTTGAACAAAACCACTTCGGACGACGTATTTAATTTGTGAAGTGTTATTTTCTTGATGATGTTGTGTACAAAATAATTTATATTTGTAGATTAAACCTTTACGAACACCTGCCAGCCTAACTGCCTGACTTCATGATCAGTGCTTTAAGCAAATCAGAATTTGTATTTACTCATCAGTAAATGATTAATGTATTCCGTCATTATTTCTGGATTTTGCTCTCTCGTGAGGAGCAAGTGGGTTGCAAAGTTTAATAAAATACAATGAGATCGCACATTCCGTAGTTAATTGAATTCGTGAAAAGTGTAATATAGTTCTTTTCAGTCGAAAAAAGGCAACAGCAGTATACCGCTGTTCAAAAGTCATAATTTGAGTGAGAGATGAAAAAGCCGGTAACAAACTAAAACCGAGACACTCATCAACTTTAAGAGGAAAACAACGGAATAACAGAAACACTTAAGTGCAGCAAAACAAACGCATATGCAGCATACATAGAAACGAACTGTTTGATACAACTGCCATATTCTTGGCTTGGTACAGTAAGTTGAACCTGATTGTATGGCTAATCAAACCTTCCGCTTAATGACAATGTCAAAAATACCGCTAGAATGAAACTGGTTGGGTTATAAGGATTTCCCAGTTTACTTTAATTTGGTTCAGAAAATAATCAAGTACAGACAAAAGTTGCTTGAATATGACGTTGTTATCTTTCACCTCTCTTTTGCTGTTGTATATATATTCTACCACTGCATCGATTGTGATACGATACTTAGCCACCCGAGACCGTTTAATTTTGAAATTTAAAACGCTAGGCTCGCAGAGTATTTTAGATATTTAAAATTTAACTGTCGAGAGTGGATAAATATCATATTACACGAAATTGGTGGTGGAATCGGTTTCTCAAATGATTTTCAAAGAATTAGCAGGCAAATGTTTTTCTTCTTTTCTTATGATCTGCAAAAGATGTGTTCTTTCTACGTGACGTCATCAGACACGATCGTGTTTTTTTCATGTCGTTACAATAGGAAATCATAGGAAAGCAAAAAAAACCGAGTATTTTCCATCAGAAATGTTCAAATGTAAAATGAAAAGTCTTTCCTTTATCTGTATAATAATTCCTAAATATTTGTATATATGTTCATGTAGATATACGGGTTCATACATATTGTAATGTGAAACTTTTCACATGAACCGTTTCAAGGATTTGCTGATATCCTGTGACAGCGAATTTTCTTTGATTTTCATTGGTCTAAGCATATTATTTGGCATCTAGGTATGGCGCACAGGGAGATGATTAGTGAAAAGTAAGATTGTATAACGTGCAACTTTCTTAATCTTATATCTAGTATTACTATTTGAGAACAATCGACACACATGCCAGTAATTAAAGAAGGAAATGCATCATACAAATAATGGTTTCAAAATATAAATTAAGTCCGAATTATTATTCTATCGCATCTCAATTTGGCCAATAATAAAACAATATCAAATTTCTGCATTTACTTTATTCAATAACACCATTGAGTCTGGTTCAGCCGTTGCATGACTTCTTTTACAACATGTGTCTTAGTCCGAGTAACCTCATGCCATTGTTCATGATTATTTGGTCGAAGGTAAGACAATAGTTTTGAAGCTGATAATTCTTTACGAATTTTAAAAAAGTTGGGCGAAAGTAGAGTACCCATAGCTGAAAGCGTTCGGTGATACATATGTTTCCATCTGAGGCATTTTTCCTAGCAACCTAAGACCAATTGAATTCTCTGGAATGTTTTGTGTATGTTCCTGCTGACAAAGCAGTCGACAATACGGTAGGTGTTCCGTGTAAGTACTATACTGTAATACTCAAAACTGAGATCTCAAATTCTAGTATGTGTATACCTACTGAAGATAATGATTGTAAATGACACAACTTTACATCAGAAAAAAGACAAGGATGTTGGCCGCTGTATAGAACACAAAACGCAAAACCCATAACATAGTAAATCTATAAAATGATCTGAAAAATGTGAAACATATTCAAACGAGTATACACACAGCTTTTTATATTCTGAAAGCATTAAACGAAAAAAAAGTGCAGCAATCAAGGATAACCACTGACTAACAGACACTGGAAAATGTTTTATTCTCACATCTAAATTCATGTGTTCATGTGTCTTTTTTGTTGTTCGTTTTATATTACTTATACTATTCTATAAAATATATCGTCATCGACGTCATCTTATAACAAATAATATATATGAGGTTTTAATCCATCATGAATTTGATTTGTTTTACTTCTTTATTATTTGATTAATTGCAATTAACAAGACAAACATATGGAATGTTTAAAATGTAAAATTGACACGAAGTTTTTTCAGTTCATCTATAACAGACGTATGGTAGACCAAAATACAAGGCGAACTGTTCAATAAGAAATAATAAGAAATAATAATAAATAATATGAATAAACCAAAATATTGAAATTTTTGTGAAGCCATACAATGAATAAAATCAGTGGCGGATCCAGAAGTTTTCATAAGTGGGGGCCCACTGACTAACCTAAGATGGGGCCCGCTCCAGTCACGCTTCAGTGATTCCCTATATAAGCAACTTAATTTTTTCCCAAAAAGGGAGGCCCGGGCCCCCTGGTCCCCCCAAAAAAAATCCGCCTTTGAAAATCATCATAGATACCAGGACATTTCATCCAATCATTACTTGCTGAATTCGTGTTTTTTTCTTCAATTTAATAATTACCAAATTGGTTGTGTTCTCAGTGAACACTCCGAGTGGCGGAAAACCATCGTTACCACCTTTCCAGACTAATCCAGAAAGAATGTCCAAAGAATAAATAAGTTCTGAAATTTTGAGCTTCTATTTAGACTACTAGAAATAAAAAAAAAGAAAGATATAAATAAAAACATTTCCACTTTAGTGTTTAGTTTAGGAGGAAATCATCGTTTTAATTAACCAGAACCAAATATCGATAATTTGTAGAATTCTTTACATCATTCATCCAGCAAAGACCAGTTAATTTTTGACAAATAGTTTCATAAATGGTGATGATTATAATGTGATTTTTCTTAAGGTTACAGTAGTAAATGTGTGTCACGTATGCTGCAGTTTTTTTACTCCCACTCAATGACATTAAATTGAAACTTTTTGTTAAGGATTTAATAACATTAGCATACAATTAGTGGTTCTCTTTAAAATACTCATAAACTTTATCATCTAAAACTAAGCAACTGTTATAAAGTCGATCTATCCAGATTAAGGGGGCGGGTCCAACTAATCTTAACGGAAACGACATATGTCCATGCTTGTTAACCTGTAAACTAAGGATCATTGATTTGCTTAACATGACCTTATCACAAGATATAGCCCCAACTCGGAAAAAGCGAGACAAACATGGCCAATTCGAATCAAATTTTGTTTAGAATGGCCATATCTTTCTTCAGATCGCAACGAAAAGAGGAATATTTTATAAAAATGCACTCTATTTAAATGTTGTCCGTTTGGATAATGAAACATGTTAATCGTCTAATAAAATTTAGAATCACAAAAATACTGCGTTCCGAAAATGAATGTACGTTAGATTGACGCAAAGTGATAAAAACATGTCACTTTTTTCTAAACGCCATTTGATTTAAAAAACAATGTTTATTCATTTCCATATTCTTTTTTGATTTTCTTTATAAAACTTTGTTGTTATCCCAAATATTTAGAATATCCGGATCACTTGTTGTAGTATGATCAGGTTGTTTTTGTACAACACATTTTCATTGACGATTCACGCATGCTTAAAAACTAAAAATATTTAACAAATAACATATCACATAACAGCCATTCGTTCATAAGGCATTTTGAACTATAATTACACAATTGTATACAATATACACATAAGGTTATAGTTTCAATCTAGACATATACGATTTTTTTTCGGTCCTGTTACACAAGTCCGCATTAAGAGCATACAAGCTAGTACAAATGTAACAAGAACAATCGCACTATGCAAACACTCGTCTGTTCTGGTTTCTATTCTCGTCTGCTCTTGAAGAACTAGTATTTGAAACATGTTGTCGTCGATTTGTCTGTGAACTGTTTTGATTATTTGATGATTGAGTATTCCATTTCACATTTTCAGAATCCCTTGGTTCTGCACAACAGCAGTACCATACCAGACAAATAAGAAAAATAAGCGCTATGAAAAATCCAAATCCAGCAGAAAGTCCTTTTATCATATCATCTGTTAATCCTCCAAATCGACCCTGTAATAAAAAACAAAACATATATTTTTACTGCACATAACGACACGCACTTGGGGAATCGAAACCTCCTTTTTCTATATATTTTTGAATTTTAGTTTTAACAATATATATAATTTTAACTTATTTTACCCTCTCAAATGTGACTTCATCTTGTCGATTCGATTTTACAATATCTTTGAATTAAATGGTGCCCTCTGTTTTATTCTTGTCCAATGTATTTGTTTATTTCTTTTCCTTTTGTGTATTATACTTTCACTATTTAACAAAAGTATCTAATAATCATTTTAAACTAAGCGCGAAACGGTACAGAATCCAGGAAATGGTGAATACATTAAACAGAGACCTTCAAAGATTCTCAATAAACCATGACTAACTATTAATTCTCGAAAATAAATAAATAACAAGATTTCCTGTTTCGAAACTTTGAATTTTCGAAAAATTAAGGATTTATATTTATATCCCGGAAATAAAATACCTTAGCCAAATTTGGCACAACTTTTTTGTAATTTTTGGTCCTCAATGCTCTTCAACTTTGTACTTGTTTGGCATTATAACTATTTTGATATGAGGTCACTGATGAGTCTTATAAAGACAAAACGAGCGTCTGGCGTATTAAATTATAATCATCCTGGTACCTTTGATAATTAATGTGACAAAATACAACCACTAGACCCTAACAAGAACAACGTAACAGGGTTAAACTAGTGTTAAAAATCTCAATATGATCAAAACCAATCAACCTAAGCTTCCTTATTGTTTCTAAAGCATAAATACATCACAGATCTATAATTTTAAAGTATGATTGACAAAATCTTTACCATTTCATTTTTTGAATCTAATCAGTAAACTAACAAAAAACGCTTTTGGAAAAACACTAAAAAGCACGATACAGTTGATAACAAAAACACAAATGACCATTGAAAAATCAGTTTTATTTCGGAAATAAAAGAAAATCGTTTGAATTTGCTTGTTATACTAACAGATTGTTTTTTTTATACTGAAACATTTCTTGACATTTGCAAGACGTTTTAGTCTGTTAAATCTTTATCAAACACTGCGTATTGAAAATCAATGATACGGTATAACATCTTGAGTATCAAATTCACACTTGACAGAAATATCATAGAATTTCTTAAACCACATAAAATATTTATCAAGTATTTTAAATCTTCTTGGATATATGCAGATCGTTAATCCAAATCAGACACTTCAATAATATATTTCATTCGAAAGTAAGATATACTGTCTGTTCAAGATGTATATACAACAAGAGCTTTCGGTGGGCATGTGTTACCTTTCCACGTCAGTTTTAATCTGGCGGCGTACTACAGCACATGATATATAAGGCAGGAAGATGTTATATAACCATGTATATCAATTAAATAGTAATGGACATCAGATGTTCGACCTGCTAGTCAAATGCCTTTTGTTAAAATATACTTTTTCACTTTTTTTGGTCTTTTGAAAAATGTTGTTTGTGCTGTATTTAGATTCTCTACAACGAAATTCGTTTTACATGCACACGTATAAAAATTGTGGCTTTTATCTAACGCAATCAAAGGTTTGAACGTTGTTTACAATTTAGACTTCGTTTGAGCTTGTATTATATTTCCCCTCCGGTTTATGTAATCCGTTCATCCTATTTCGACTGTTTGAAATTCAAGAATTTATTCTAAATTGAGGTAAAGTATATGGACTTCCAAATACTGTTTCGATGTCTAACACCACTGAAGAGACTTGAATTGTCGAAATCCGGATATGGTGTACAAATTTGCACCTCATGTTTGTGGTGTACCATCTTGTCGCAAGTTTATTATGGCACCCTCAACGGAGTTGGGGTGACGTATTGTTATTCATCGATTCTTTTTTTCCTTATTCTTCTTCCACACATTTTGTCCACGCAGTTTCTTGGAATTGAGTTGACCATTGTTGATGGAACTATACCATAATGTGGACCAGCATGTGAAGTTGTGCACCTGACTTTGGAATGGTCAAAATGGCTGCCGTTTCCATGGAAACAGCAAAAATCCGAAAATATTCAAAATGTTCCAAACTGGATGAAACTTCACTGAAATAGTAATAGGCATAGCCTGAGCTGCATTTTGGTCTTGGAATTTTTAAAATGGCTGCCGTTACCATGGAAACAACTAAAATATCAAAAATGCTAACTCTTTCGTTATAAGACCCAACTAGACGAAACTTTATGAAAATGTTACCCAGTAACCTAAGATGTCAAAACAATATTTGGATAGTCCAAAATGGCCGCTGTTGTCATGGAAACAAGGAGCAAGTTTTGCATTGACCCTATGGAAAAATGCATAAATTCTGCATTTTCTCAAAAAAATTTGCACCAAATGGAATAAAACTGTATTGATATATAACATGACATGTGGCAATGAGATGTCTGCTTTTAGAATTTTGGAATTATCTACTGTAACCATGGTTACAGCAAAAATGTTCAAAATTTTCTAAAAAAAATCAAAGTGCTACTTACTGGATGAAACGTTACAGGAATGGTAACTGATATGTGCAGAGTTGCATTTTGAAGTTGGAATTTTCAAAATGGCCGCCGCCACCATGGCAACACCAAAAAAATCCAAAATTTCAAAATGCTCCAAACTTAATGAAACTTCACAAAAGTGATAATTTGCATGTGTAGAAGCACTCTTATGACTTTGGAATTTTCTAAATGGCTGCCACTCACCTGGCAATAGGGGAAGGGTGCCATCCGCTATTGCTTGCAATGGCAAATCTAGTTGTTTTTCTGTTTGGTATTAAATGAAGATAAAAAAAATTATTTTGTTACATGTTGTGATCAATTTATTTGGCAATCGTCAATAGGGGTCAGCATGGTTTACGAACATTACTTGTTCGAACTGTTAGTCAAATGCGTTTTGTTAGAACATACTTTTTTACTTTTATTTGTCTTTTGAAAATGTTGTTTGTGATGTATTAAGACCCTAATACAACGAAATTGGTTTTACATGCACATGTTTAAATAATACGATTTTTATCCAACTCAATCATAGGTTTGAACGTTGTTTTCAGTGTAGACTTAATTAAATAGTAATGATATTCAGTATAGTATGTTACGATGAAGACAATTTTGCGAACATTGTTTATGAAGAAGCCAATAGCTATCTCTAACAAAAATGAATTGATTTTCGATGGACAATACATATATATCATTTCTGCCATTTATAAAGAATGTCCTTCTGATATATGTTTATGATTAATACTCGAAATTTGACAAGATCTATAAAAAATGCCGTTTAATTGAACCTATATGCTGAGAGTACCATGAGATGCGCATGCAGATCGTAGAGGTCACTAGTGTTTTTGGTCTTACGAGGTCAAGTCATGAAATTTGGACAATACATATATATCGTTTCTTCCATTGGTAAAGAATGTCCTTCTGATACATATTTATGATAAATACTCGAAATTTGCCAAGATCTACCAAAATTGAAGTTTTGTGCCACCTTAAGTAATTTATAATTTGACCATGGCAACGATCTATCAAAATTGCCTTTAAGCTATTATAATTTGGCAACATGTTCAAAAACGTTAAAAACTTAGAGTAAATTTGAATCTCTTCTACTAACATTTTAATAGATAGAGGACTTTTAGAAAATAGCCTTGAGAAATAAATCACAGGAAGATGGACATTTCCTTTTTCCTTACATATAATCATTATCATAGAACAGACAAGAATGTGTGGTTGTTTTGTTAAGTAAGAAACAAATTTGATATTTCCATTTCAATCAAATATTAAAATTGTTGATTATCTCTAATTGAGGAACAACAATAGAATATAACCAACAAACAAAAACAATGTATTTCATCAAAATGTATTTAAAATGATCTAGCTAATAGCTTTGTACAATTCACACTCAGCCAAACAGTCATATTCGGGAATAGGTCACGTTCGGTATTTAGAAGAACTGACGACGTATATGGTAAACTACAATTTAAGACTTGGTATACAATTTCCTCAATTAGTTTAAATAAAGGTAACAGTAGTATACCGCTGTTTGAAAGTCATGAACTGGTTGAGAGAAAACAAATCCGGGTTACAAACTTAAACTGAGGTAAACACATCAACTATAAAAGCAAAACAACGAAAAAAAAAAGAAACACTGAAGTGCAACAAAAAAAACAAATCGATAATGAAACACACATTGATACGAGCTATAAGATAATAACTGCCATTTTACTGACTTAGTATAGGACATTTTAAGAAAAAAAGTGGGTGGTTGAACCTGGTTTGCTTCTAGCCAAACCTCCTGCCTTTATGGCAATGTTAAATATAACACTAAAATGATAACATTACATGACAGGACTACAGTACAAATAAATGCAAGAACATTCAGGACAAAGAAATACACAAATAAACATTACAATAAGACATTTCGACATGCAAATAGTTATCAAAGGTACCAGGTACCCCATACGTGCGTTTTGTCTACATAAGACTCACCAGTGACGCTCAGATCACATCAGCAAAGAAAGCCAAAGTACAAAGTTGAAGAGCACTGATGACCTGAAATTCCAAAACTGTGTGCCAAATACGACTAAGGTTATCTATGCCTTGGATAAGAAAATCCTTAGTATTTAGAATAATTCGTACTTTTGGAAACAGTAAATTTATAAAAAAAAAATACAATATAATTGTTATCAATGTCAACACCGAAGTTGGGACTAACCATAGAACAAAAACGAACACGTAGAAAAATCTACCGTGATGGTATTTTTAATTTTTAATATTCCCTCCTCAATTAAAAAGATAGCTTTATAAGTCATTTCACAAAAGCTTTACTATTAGTTTGGTTGGGGATGGGGGCGCAAATACATAATATATGTTAAACTTACCGAATCTGTTGAATTTGACTTTGCTTCAATCACTGAAATGTATAGATAATAATAATAATCAAAACCAAGAAGTAAACAAAAACTCACAAAACCAAAGGACATTTACATCAAGAGTTATAAATGATAAATAAGAAACAACCCGAACTCCACTAAAAACCGAGAGTGAAATCAGGTGCTTCGGAAGGGTAAGCATTTCCTGTATACGACACCCGTCGTGTTATCTCTTTGTTCGGTTCGGTAATGATGGAAGGTAATTATGACTGAGGAAGAATATCAGATATGATTTCTGACACACTTTTGGCCAATCAGCTCATGATGGCGACCGTAAAATTTCTTGAGTGATGATCTTAATTTGATTGATTCATAGCCCTGTCTTAGCAACTTTTGAGAAAGCAGTATTCCTCGTTCAACAAAATCAACGTTCTTAGAATGGACGTTATACATAACCTAAGCCATGTATATTGTAGGTTATGCATGGAAAACCCGGCATCAAAAAAGTTTATCTCGGCAGTCATTTCATTTAGTGACAATAATTTCTTTCGTGTTCTTTTCTTAGTTTCAAAAATGTTTTGAATTTTCAAATACATACATTTGCATGGAGAAAGACAAATATTTGACCTAGACAAAGTTTTGTTAAACCGTCCAGTAATATTGCTGACCCGCACAAATAGAATGCAAAAAAAATGATTGAAAATTAACAGTTAGATCATTAAGTTCACTTCCTGTTTTTTAAGGTTTGATTCGTGTTGTTCCAGCTGTGTTTTTCTGAGTGACTTTTGTTATTTGTTGTTTGTTCGTCTTTTTCTTCTTTATTTGTCAAGGGATAGTCTTTTTTGTCTACAAATAAAGTTTTTCTACTCGCCTTCCCTCTTGGTATCTTAATCCTTCCTTGTCTATATCTTTTCAAAGTTATTCTTATTTTAATATTTCGTTTTTAATCAGGGATAATCATTTGGATTCTAGCATCACTGATGAGTCGTAGACGAAACGCGCGTCTGGCGTATATAATAAATGTAGTGCTGGTATCTATGATGAGTTTATTGATGTTCTGGAGGGCCTGTATGATTTTTTTAATTGAAAAAATATTTTTATCTGTGGCTGCGCATGCTTACTTGTCCAATTTATTTACTTTTTTACTTATTTGTCACCGGCATTTAGTTCTTAAAAGGCCAGGCTGTTTATTTTCATAATCCTTCTGGCCCTCAAACCAGAAAATATCCTGGCTGTCCACTGAGTTTAATTGTTGTGACGGATAAATATATACAGGTTTCCTAGTCATGATACATGGATTATTACCACTAGATTGAAAACTTTAAATTGTGTAGCAGATTTTAAACACAGCCAGGAAATCTAAAAGATGAACAATGAAAAAGGGGACCATGTTTTTTTTTTATTCCTGGTGAAATTTGTAGTATGATATTCAAATACTGACTATTACAATTCAGATTTTCCCTTTTTGATAGATGACACTTCAATGATAATAAAATAAATAACAAAAGATAAACCATCGGAAGCAAACTTTTGTAATGAATTTAATGTCTTATCCCTTAGTCCAAGTATCCATCGACACTCCTTAAAGGAAAGATGCATGTTGTTCATAATAATGCCACTATACTTGCTTTCTTACTAAATTGAAAAAGTAGTTTGCATGTCTTTACGTATTATAAGCTGACCATTCAATATATGTTTTATTACTAGAGTATCACAAATCCTTGTAAGTTGTTACATTTATTTAAGTTTCAGAAGTGACATTTGTCTTTTTCATTTTTCGCCATGGCGTTGTCAGTTTGTTTTAGATTTACGAGTTTGACTGTCCCTTTGGTATCTTTCGTCCCTCTTCTATATTTATTCAAAATATAATAAAGCTAATTTTGGAAGAAAAATGTGGTTTTAGTCATAATTTTATAACTCTAGGTAGGAATTATCAGATCTGCCGGTGAAAAAAATATTATATTTAAAGTTGTACAGTGCACCATTGTTAAGATGCCGAGAAACATCTTGTCAGACGAGTTTAATCGCTGATTTTTTTTTTACCTAAAATTTCCAACCAAACAATATTTCTGTATTCGGATCATACAGTGGAATGATTTTTACCTATCAATCAATGGTTAAAGCTTTTATGTAATATTTTAAAAAATCTTACCAGAAAATAATAGCCAAGATATAAGTCCTTTTAGGAAATCTGTCATTTTGAAATTCTTATGTATCAAGTTATAAAACTGATACATTTTTATAAAACAATTTCATCACTATTGTCAACTGAATTTAAAATTCATAATACTTTTCATTTAAACTTTTAACATATGACTATAATAGTTCCATAAATATTGTTACTAAAATCTTTATGAAAATTATCCGTTTATTTAATGCGGCGCACAATATTTGGCTGGCGTAAGATGACAATCGTCAGAATCAATCGTGATGACTTCACATTTGAACAATTCCTATCGATTTTGAATCGATCGATAAAGGTAACGAATCAGAAAGAAAATGTACCTGTTTTTAGCACATAAATGACGCAGAGAAAACGATAAAGAGATCGTAATGACATAACGCCGATCCTATACAGCGATCACTACAAGATATTTGATTTGAAAATTACAGAAACCCATCACTGGTAGAAATGTCTAATGCAATATGTAACACGCTTCTTTCATTTTTGTACGAATTACATCATAATAAACCCAATTTTATTGTATTAAAACGAGGGTCTTAAGTCGGTGTGGACGGCACAATGCTGGACTGTTTATTTAGAACATGATAATTGTTTGATAACTCTCACTTGGTATAAAAATGAAGCTTTCATATATTAGTAAGAAGCGACTAGAATCAGTGATACAATTCTATCATACGAGATTCACAGTTGGTAAATCTAATTATTTTAGTAAGGAAACGGCGAGTTCAAATTTAAGTTATAATCTGTGCAAAATTTTATAAGAATAACAGACATAACCTGGAACTATTGTACTATTATATTATAATATCTAGACAAAACATACCAATTTTTAAAGAAAAAACTCTACATTGGAAATTATTTTAAGATAAATCTAAGAAGAGAATCGGAAAATTTATATGCTCTCTATACAAATTTTCATATATTGTAAAAGAATCAAATAAAGGCAACAGTAGTATACCGCTGTTCAAAACTCGTAAATCTTTGGACAAAAAAAAACTAAATTGGGGTCATTCAGTTATATTTCAAAACATTAACAGAGAAATATATTTTAACGAGACAAAGTGGTATGCAAAACTTTTCCAAAATCTGTAATATAACCCTTTTTCTTGACCTTAGCCTCTTAATTACTTTTGACAAAATTCAAATGCTTCAGGTTTCTAATTTTTTGTGTTATAAATTTGTGTTATTTATGTTTCAAGTTGATTGCAAGTTCATGAACTTAAAATTCCAGTACTTTTGCAATTTATTTTGATTGTTAAACGAATAAATATTCGTTCTAATATTGATTATCAATTAAGGTCTATTGGACAATATGCTGAAATTAACTAACAGGAAGCCAGATAAAATCAATAGAGATTTTATTATAACCAGGACAATTTCAATATCCGTCTGAACAATGTGTCGGAAAACGGACCTTTCTTGAAAGAAGAATCATTAAGTATTTCATTGTGTAAAATGTTGACATCTTCATGCAATGTCTAATATTGGAGTCTCAAACAAATAGATTTTATGTTTTTTTAGTTCAACTACATGACTAATGGGTAATTAAACCTTTAAACAACAAAACATCAGAACAAAACCTGTCATACAGACATAAAAAATAGTATAGTGACGTAGGAGCTAGTGGAAAGGGATAACATGCCCTTCCATTTTTCGCAAAAGAATGTTTTGAAAATCAAAAAGATGAAATCGAAAGTGGACACCGACTATATTATAATAGACATTAGGGATTTTTTTTGCCTCTTTCAAGAAGTTTTCCCCCTTTTTTTTACTTCCATCCCCTTATATTTCATCGACAAACTACAATTTGCAGTTGCACTATATGGGTTATATTAAAACACGTTGGGACGTCACATGAACCATCACTCAATTTTGGTTACTAGTACTTCGTACTTGCAAGACCACTTCATTATACTCAAAGTACAAGGTAGATGATTATTTTGTAAAAGAAACGCGTCTGGCGTACATAATTTTAATTATATTATCTATGATAAGTTTATCTTTGAGTTCTTAACATACAGGCACATTAATTTTAGTAATAAAGGGATTTTTGTGTCTGGTACCATGTTGTTTGGTGTTTTTCATGTCGAGGATTGTAATACATGATGACATTTTAATTTAAAGTTGGAGAAGACTTGCAAATGTTTGATTTATGATTAAAACAATGTTGTTGGAATACAACCTTTTACATAAAATTCAGCCACTGTATATGCACCGTGGCTTTAACTAGGACATTACATCAATACACATGTAGGAGAAGGTACACTAAATGGATTATTTTTAGGTAAAATCGTCAAATTACGAATCACAGATGTTTTCTTCTTAAAATTGATATGTTGTTGTTAAACATGTTAAATAAATTTCTGTTTTAATGAGGTTAAATACAAATTGTGTCACTGAATCTTTTTTTTGTGTACTTGAAGGTTTAACAGCTATTTTTTTCGAAGAGTTATTTTGAAGGTGAGTTTTGGCAACAGTAATCATTTATTACTAAATGTATCAAATTATCTAAAACATCGAAAATTTTGCACAAATTTCGGTTATAAAATACCTGCTAATGACCATGACCTGAGAGTCTTGAATATTGTACTAGTGACATCAAAATCCACAAGCGTCTTCAAAGCTTGAATTAAATTGTGCGTTTTGGGTATATCGTACCTCTACGAGTGTCTTGTATATTAATAAGAAATAAATGAGCACTCAGGCAATCCCCCATACAAAAACATATCATTTGACAAAGATGAAATTTGGGCGAATCATGGTTTTAAGGAACATTACAGGAAATTAATGAAACAACAGACTAACGATGTATAACTCGAATAACATAAACGGTCATCTCAGTACCAGAATCTATAACAAACTAGAAAACTTTAATTTTGAAATTATTAATTTTTCCTCGTTGGTTATCTATCATCTTAATAACGTCTTGTAATTTTCTTTTTTCTGTCTTTGTATATTATCAATCTTTACTTTTTTGTCCATAGTTTGTTATATCCTTTTGACGTGGCCCGATAATTATACATCCCCTCGTTTGTTATGTGCTATGATTATTTTTTGCTTGTGTGCTGTATCTATATGGCGATTTGTTTTTCTTTGTAGAGAGAGTTGTTTGTTTTATAGAGATGAAAGAGAGATTATAGAAAGTCGTATTTGGCACATCTTTTTGGAATTTTGGGTCCTCAATGCTCTTTAATTTTGTACTTGTTTGGCTTTATAACTTTTTTGATCTGAGAGTCACTGATGAGTCTTATGTAGATAAAACGCGCGTCTGATGTTTTAAATTATAATTCTGGTACCTTTGATAACTATAACCTATTGTAGCTTAATTTTGACATATTTACCTTTGTCTGTATGTTTCGTTCAAAACATTGTTGTCAATATAATGGAAATGTATGCGACTGACAAACAAGTAAGAGGTAAAGCACACCTATAAAACAATGTTTAACATGCCATTTTCTACATTGATTTTGTTGGTATTTCAATCTATCAATTCCGGCTGTGATTTTCATATTTTACTAAGTATGCAAATTAAGTCTTTCGCGCTATAGAACATTATCCAAAAAATAATAGACAAACAAAGGGTATTGGAGTATTTTCCAATGACACAAAATCAGTACATGTAGAGCAAAAAAAATAATGCAAAGGATTGCAGTAGCTATTGATTTATTTCCCCTAGGGTATCACAAGCCCAGTAGTCAGCACTGTTTGTGCTGAAATGAATTATCATTGATATTGTTATATTTATAAATAAACTGTTCACAAAATTTTGATTTTTTTGAAATACTAAGGCTTTTCTAGCTCAGGCATAGTTTACCTTAGCTGTATTTGGCAAAACTTTTAGGAATTTTGGTTCTCAATGCTCTTCAACATCGTACTTTTTTGGCCTTTTAAACTTTTTTGGATTCGAGCGTCACGGATGAGTCTTTTGTAGTCGAAACGCGCGTCTGGCGTATATATAAAATTTTATATTTATATTATATATCTGATTTTATTTGCACAGATATACAGATACCATTATTTTTTTGAAACTTTAATAAGTGAATAAGTGTTACGTCTTTTAAGAATTAGTGTTTCATCTGAATGTAATGTTTCACATATAAACACAAAGGTGGTATTCATAGCCATATGTTCTGTTGTAGATGATATGTTTAAGTTCTTAAAAGTTCGTAAAACTTTCAAAATTATAGTCCTATTACCTTTGATAACTATTTCAACACGGACTACAAAGATATTTCATGAAATCTGTCAGGAATGTTGGACTCTTTTTGAAAGGAAGAACCAACTGTACTGCAAAAGAGTGATTCATGAGGTAACCAGCACATTCTGACAAAAGTTTCCATATTATATACTCTTCTTTTATATCTATATATTAAAGTAAGAGGTCATACCGTTGTTAGCTGAACTATAGAATGTTTTGTTTTTACGTAATATGATCCAGGTTTTTGTACACACACAACTGATAAATTCCAACATTTGCTGTCTGTACGAAACTAGGCTATCTTGACCATGTGTTTTGTCTTTGATTGTATGTCTCAATTAAAGGAGTCCGTGTTTTTCTGTTGTACTGTAAATTACTTATAATAATTCTTGTTATTTTTTTATAATTAACATTCTACCTAATTGGTCCTACTCAACATAAATGAAACATTGATTCACAGTTCCTCTCAAGAGTCAATGGTGACTACATACAGGCACATGAACACCTTGATTGCAGACGCCTAAGCGTCATTTTTTTATAATTTGTTATAGAATTAACATCTTTTGTAGAAAAAAAAAACTTAATCAAATGGCTTGCGGGAGTCTGAATAGATCAACTGGCACGTTCACCAAATTAAATTGATACCATGCATCAAGATTATGTGTGTTTGAAGGAAAGGAAATATCAACTAAAATCTGCCCTTGCCTGGAGGCTGGACTGTTTTGACGATGTTTGTCCAATTTGGAGTTCATATTGTGATATTTTTTGTTATTATTTTCAGTTTCTGTTTATCAAAAAAGTTCATGCAAAAAAAAAGAGAAAAATTAGTGAATTGTATTTTAATGGTTATAACTCCAATAATGGATCATTTGACTGCCCAGTATATAAGGTAATTAACCTCTTTGAAGATCCTATTTTGGCTTTTCGTCTTTTGTATTTAAGATTATCTGTTCATGCTAACTAGAAATTAAAGGTTGAAATCACTCCTGTTAGCTTATAGGGATCAATTGACGATTTTGGACAATTGGCTCATGTATAAATTATGCATCAAAGGCAATTAATTATCCTGTAAGGAACAATTGAAGACTTTGCAATCTTGACTTACTTGTAGATCTTATTGTGTTAGGTGTTTTACCTTTAAAAGCATTCCTCTTCCTTTAATAGCCTTCAATTTAACAACAGAGAAAATTAGTAGAAATCTTCTAAAGATGTCTGAAAAATAGTCCTTGACCTGTTGATCAATTTTACCCACTCAAACTTGCTCTAACTGAAAACTTTTCTGAGATTCAAGCCAATAACTGCAGGTTACCCCTTTATTTTTACAACAAAGGTCATGTTAGTTGATGGTTCAAGTCGCTTAATACTTTTTTAAATAGATTTGAAAAGGATCATTCACTTAAAGTTAAAATTACATTTGGTTAAATAGTTTCAGAGCAGATCTTTTAAAAAGTTTGTTGCAACAGCTGTCTCATTTTGGGCACTGAAAATTTGAGCTTTCGGCTAATGACCAAACAATTATCCAACAATCTTAGTCTTTCTAAGGTTAACTTTCAGTTTATGAAACTGGATATTAAGCAACCAACAATCAATCAATCAGTCTATGATTGGCCAAGGATTGTTTTTGTGGCAAATTCCAATTTAACAATTGTTGTTTTGAACTTGATCTTCCAACTAATGACATCAAAATCAATTTAGTAGATATATAAGGTGGTACGAGTGTCAATGAGACAACCCTCCATTCAAGTCACAATTATGTCATGTGTACTATTGTTTTCTGTTTGTCTTTTTTATTTTTAGCCATGGCTTGTCAGTTTGTTTTAGATTTACAAGTTTGACTGTCCCTTTGGTATCTTTCGTCCCTCTTTTAACAGGTAAAAGTAAACCATTATATATTAAAAATAAAGGCAACAGTAGTATATCGCTGTTCGAAATTCATAATCGATTGAGGGAAAAAAAACAAATCCGGGTTACAAACTAAAACTGAGTGAAACACATCAAATATAAGAGAACTATGACACAACAGAAACACAACAAACTAGAGGCTATCAATAGCCTGTGTCGCTCACCTTGGTCTAAGTGCATATTAAACAATGGACACAGATAAATTCATGACAAAATTGTGTTTTGGTGATAGTGATATGTTTGTAGATCTTTACTGAACATTCTTGTCGAAGACAATACTAAACATCCCTTCATGGTATGGAAGCTTGTGGTATTATTTCAGAGATATGACTACACTTAAACGGTGTTGACATGAATATCAATAATGTGGTTTAACAATTTTTCGAAAAATTAAGGATTTTCTTATCCCAGGCATAGATTACCTTAGCCGTATTTGGCACAACTTTTTGGAATTTTGAATCCTCAATGCTCTTCAACTTTGTACTTGTTTGGCTTTATTTATATTTTGATTTGAGCGTCACTGATGAGTCTTATGTAGACGAAACGCGTGTCTGTCGTACTAAATTATAATCCTGGTACCTTTGATAACTTATTAAACACAAGCTATTGTCTGGAAAATACAAAAATGATTATTTGAGCTCCTAATTATAAAACGGTAGCGACCATAGCCCCAAATATCAATCCCAACCTTCCTTTTGTGGTATTGAACCTTCTTATTAAATTTCATTGAGATCCATTCACTTAACAAAAGTTATTGTCCAGACAAGTTATTGACTGGAAACTACACAAATGCTTATTTGGGACCCAACTTCCTAACCATTGGGGACATAACACCCAAAATCAATTCAAACCTTCTACCTGTGGTATGAAACATTGTGGTACAATTTCAGAGCAATTGAAATACTTATACACAAGATGATATCCTGAAGGTAGAAAAATGCTTGTTTTGGGCCCCGAATTCAAAAACGGTTGGGACCATCATCCCCAAAATCAATCCCAGCCTTTTTGTAGTGGATTTGAACCTTCTAATTAAATTTCATGGAGATTGATTCACTTAAACTCAAGTTATTGTCCAGAAACCAATGTGTCTTCAGGCAACCATGACCACGCAGACAACGATGACATGGTACCAAAACTATTTTGGGGTTGTATAAAAACAGCAAAATTTACTAATTAGCAATTCTGAGGGCAGCAACCCTACAACCAGTTGTCCAATTCTTTCCAAATTTCAGGGCAGACAGATCTTGACCTAATACACAATTTTACCCCTGTCAGATTTACTCTAAATGCTTTGGTTTCAGAGTAATAAGCCAAAATCTACATTTTACCACTATGTTCTATTTTAGTCATGGTGGCCATCTTGGTTGGACGAGTCACTGGACACCTTTTTAAACAAGATACCCTAATGATGATTGTGGCCAAGATTGGTTAAATTTGGCCTAGGAGTTTCAGGGGAGAAGATTTTTGTAAAAGTTAATGAAGACAGACGACTATGGACAAAGAAGACGGATGACTGACCCCGAGTGATGAGAAAAGCTCACTTGGCCCTATGGGACAGGTGAGCTAAAAATATTTGGTTGAACCTGGTTTTGTGGAATATAACATTAAAATAGCAACAGTACATGATAGGACTGCAATACAAATAAATTGGAGAACATATAGGAAAGAAAAACACATGAATAATAGCTAACAAAAGGTATAACAGGTCTAAAATTTAATATGGGTTTCATCCACAAAAGAACAACCAGTGACATTGTTGTTTTTTTGCCAATATTTCAACACAAAAAGTTAGGAAGAAAACAAGTTTAATTATTATTATCTACAGTTGCAGGTAAAGATTACAGCTTATAAAATTACTAACCTTATGAGTAGTTATGGTTTATCCCAGTCATTAAAGCTTATAATATGAATAAGTTTATGTCAGTCATTAAAGCTTATACAATGACTAACTTAATGCAAGTCGTGACTGTAAACAATTTATATACATTTCTCACAAAAAAAATTATAGTTTTATAGATACAATGTAAACTGATTGTAATAGAATGGCATAATGTGAATCAAATATCTGATATCTATCTATCTATCTTGATCTTCTGCGCCATGTTGTTTATGAATACTTGGAATGTAATAGGGCTGATCTTTGGTCTAATTAATAATATCACACAAAACTACATCTAAAACTGTTCAGTAGTTATATAATTACAACCTTCTTGATGGTTCATCAACTTATTATGATCTTGTTTGTTTGACTAGATATTCACAACATAGTCATCAGCAATGTCACGATGGAAACAGCTCTAGTATACAACATAGTCATCAGCAATGTCACGATGGAAACAGCTCTAGTATACAACTGCTCATAGTATTCATGTATCTGTCCCATACAACTTGTAATAATGGTTGATATCTAGAAAAGAAAGAAAACCTCAAAATAAACAAGAAATCATACACCAATACTCATGTTCAGCAAAAAATATGGATCATTTACAGAAGTTTTAGGTAAAATCGTTAGAAAATATACAGACACCTATTAAGTAATCTTGACTGTTCTATTATCCAGATATTTTTTTTAATTTATCAACGTATAAACATATATTTCTTTGATTGCAATTACTAAAAATAATAATATTAAAGCATATGTGAAGCAATTTCAATCATGTAGGGATATATACTGTCAAGATTTATGAATACAGATGACTTTCAATATTATTTTATTCAAATAACCGTTGTTGCATTTTATGGGATTGTGGTATTTTTTTCTGTTCTAAACCTTGGTTCTATAATAGTTTTTAAAACCTCTTTAAAGGAATTTATTTGGGGAATAAACTGGAACAAGTGACACACACACATTTTATGATAAGTTTGATACGTTTGTGACTGACTTGGTCCAGTTATACCCCCAATAAATTTCTTTAAAAAGGTGTTTAGTCCTTATAATTCTTTAAAATTATCATACATGAATTGTATTTTTGTGTCAATGACCTGGCCTGGCACATGACTATATGTTTTGGTTGAAGCATGTGCTCTGTGGAATTTAATATCAAATGAAAAATGATCTACAAAAATATCTTATCATTATTTAAATGAATGTTCATTATTTAAATGAATGTTTTGTGTGTATCATTTAATTTAAAGATAAACCTGAGGTGAAAAAAACATATTTTTAATGTCAAGCAGGTTTGAGTTAATATTATCACTGCCAACTTGTTTACACTGGATACAAAATATAGTTCCATCAACTACTTCTAACACAAAATAAATTACTTCAAAAGACACTACCAGAAGACCTTTTTACCAATCAAATAAGTGTGTTCCCTAATATGCAAATATAAATAAGAATCATGAACATTTACACAAAACTTAATCCAAAATCAGAAGTAATTCAATTATGAACTAATGTGTGATCCTATCTAAAATGTTTAAACCTACTTCATGTATTCCATATCTTTAGCTGTAGCTTGGTAAGCAGTAACAAAACTTTGCAGATCTTCTCTACTCCATCTGGCTTGTTGACAAGGTTCCACAATCTAGAATATATACAGATTATTCAACTATTACTGGCTAGAAATAATAATGCTGTAATATACAGTCTTCCACTGCATCAAGTGTGAAACAATATGTCTCCACATAAGACAGTTAAATTTTCAAATTTTAAACTCAAGGCTTGTCTATCGTTTTAATCTCTTTTAAACTAAGTCGAGTGTATGAATATCATAATGCATAAGATTTGTTTATCTACTGAATTTTATACCATATGTTGACAAGCTTTTACACTGATCTTCACATCTTATGTATAAAGTTTTAACGATTTGTGCAACAATACTATTAAAAGATGGTAATATACGAAGATGATGTTATAAAATCTTGTTCAAAAGTTAAAATTATTGACACTGACAGAGGCTATTTGTTCTGCTAAATTGAAATATTTGTCAACAAGATTTTATAACTTCATCTTCTTATATTACCATCTTATATCAAAACCATTGCACAAATATTTAGACTTTTATAATGTTTCCCTTCTATACACAGTTCTATCTATTTTAGACAATCGGTTACATATTAGATTTGCTGATTGGTCCTTTTTATAGACTTCTATGAATATAATATATATATATAATTAAAACTTTTGCAATATCCTTTTGGAAGGCATGTGCCATACAAGGTGATTACATTTTTGTCCATTTGTCTCTGTTGAATAGTTTTCACATTGGCAGTTATGCCACATGTCCTTATTCTATTTTTGTTAAACATAGTTTTACATAATTGACCAGTCTGACACTTTCACAACATATATGTGTGGTATCAGATAAGTTTTTGGTAAAAAAGCATTATCAATATTGTGTTATTACAGTGTGCATACAAGTGAAACATTTAAGACAATGCGTTGAGCAAAGTGGTCCTGCATTTGTTTATAAATTCCTTTCACTTTCTATTATACTCATAATTTCTTTATAATAAATAAAATAATACAGCAAATTAATTAATATGTTTACTATTTTCAATGATCAACTACAACTTATTTTCTAAAATTTTACACACTTTATTGTAAAGTACAGGGCAGAGGGTTCTATGAAGGGACTCAGATTAGCAATGATATTAATGCTTTCTTTTAATAACTTACCTTTTCATATATGTCAATAAAGATGTCCCTAACTTCTCTGCTGTGATTCAATCCCATTGCGATGTTTATTATGGACTTTGATATATTCTGAAGAAAAAAAATTTTTTGTTAATAGGCTTATAAGCGAGTACAGCTTTGTATGCCCCAGCTCCTGAAAGTTGGGGGCATATTGTTTCACCTCTGTCTGTCTGTCTGTATGTCCATCCTTCCATCCCATTATGGGTATGAAGCTATTTGAGATCACTCCCCCTACAGTATGAATGCTAGGAAGTTTTCACTTTGCTGGCTGTGTGTACATATGTTAAATGTGTACATGTGGTTAGTGTTTCCATTTTTGTTAATATTAACTTTTTTGGGAGATAGTTAAAATTTGTTATTTTTTGGGAGTATTTACTTGCAGAAGAAGTGCATACAGTTTCCAGATACCTCCTCCTATAGATAACCAGACTTTATGCACTCCAATGCTAAACTTTAGGTATTTAAAAAAAAATAACTTTGCATCTGCTTGAGGGTATCATATGTATCGCTCAGACATAATAATATCTCTAGAAAGTTCTACAATGACTTTGTTATAATACAGTACAGTTACTCCGAGTGCAGGAATTTCATGTTGCATTGCAGACCTGTTGGTGACCTTCTGCTGTTGTCTGTTCTTTGGTCAGATTGTTGTCTCTTTGACACATTCCCCATTTCCATTCTCAATTTTATACAAGTTTCATAGTGGAGAGCAAGGGGATCACTTTGTCCAGTTTTCTAATGTTATAAGTCCCATTAAGCAAAATGTTATTAACATTTAAGGAATGACTGTATTATATTTTCTGTCTATGAAGAAATAGCATAAACAATTTGGTGCACACTGAATAACACGTGTAGCAGGTTGATTAATAGTGTGCACCACATTTTTTATGTTATTTCAAATAGACAGAGAAATATTACAATCATTTCTTATAATTTTATTCCAAATTCCATTTTAAATCGTAGAAAACCATGAAAAAACGTTGATGACGTCACAGTCACATGACTAAATTATGTCTATTAGGTGATTACAAAAAAACGTCAGCCAATCAGAAGACGTGTTACATCCAAAATTAAATTATTATGATTTAAATCATTTAAAAACATGGTGATGATGCTTTGAACTGATGAAACATAAAAATTTGAATCTACCTGAATATTTTAATAAACCATACCAATCAATTTACTTTTTTTAATAACATTGTGTTTTTCTTGTTGTGTCGTTTTCTAGCAATTTTTAATTATGTAATAGTGTCATTTTCTGTTCCAAACCTCAATGGAACCTCAATGGAATACTGTTTTAGATATTGATCGAAATTATGCCCACAATTCCTCTACCCCACCAGTGATTTATAATAACTTTTGAAAAGTCTTATTATTCATATATTTCACAAATATTTCAAAGTGGTATTTACGGATAGCTTACAGAATACTCTTTCAAATAAATGCAATGTTAGTATTATACAACAATTGTGTATTCAATTATCATGTTAACTATGTCTACTAAATTTTACAAGAAATTTCTACTTTTAATTGAAATTAGCTTCTTCATGGTTTCTTTGAGAGGGTTGATTTTATTATATGTTGTTCCTACTTAAAAATGCATATAAATAAAAAAAAATATGGCATTCATTTTAAAGATTAATCTTTTATCTATCTATATACACTACTTTTATTAATTTATATGCATTTTTAAGAAAGTAACTGCATTTTAAAGGTTGGAGATTTGAAGTAAAAAAATCTTTGTATAGTGCTACCTATTAAATAATTGAGTTGGATCACCAAGTTCTCACCTTAAAGTTATCTTCCAGATCTTGCAACGCCCTCCTTGAAATACTAGACCTCAGTGCTTGCAGAACAAAACTATAAATAAAGAGTATCCATTCAATCTATGTTATAGGTTTAATAGAACAGTGTTATTTTTCACTTATACATTTTAATTTTTAATTCAGGATTCAAATAAATGTGTGATTTATTAATAAAACATCAGTGCCCCTAAAATATTGAAATCAGTTGAGGCAACCTTGAATTATCATATAACATGGAAGTGTAGACTGACAGATGGAGTATATAATAAATAAAATGCAATACAGACTAGTTTGCAAGTTACTATTAATTATTGCCAATTATTACCAATTTGTTAAAATAAAGACAAAAAACATTTAACACATAACATATGGAATACATGTATTATCCCATCTATGGAGATTAAAGTATTAAACAAATCTTAATATTTTTAAGGGCTTCAACCTTCTGTGTTCTTCTATGCTTTCTTTTTCAAGTAAAGGCTTTAAATCTCTAAGATCCTGTAGAAATTTACGATCTAAATCTACATCCATATCTCGATGGCTTTTACATTCTAAAATACAAATAAGGCAGCAAATATCAGTTCAGTTATTCATATATATTTGTATTGTTCATACATTTTAGAATGCATAAAATTTTACATTGCTAAATTATCAGGATTATTACAAGATTCTTTAAAGGATGGACAAAACAGCTAGTTGATTAATTGTTGCCATGTCAAGCAATACGCAGTTACATTATTCATAATAACAAAAACCTTGCAATAATTTCTGAATTTACAGTGGTAAAAAAAAATTATCTTTTCAAATTAAACCACAATATAAGCAGTGAGATATTAAGGTAGTGGTAAATATGGACACTATAGTATGATCTACATCTCTTACCATCAGCACTATATGACCAGTTTGTTATCATCTGATTTGCACATTTTATAAATGTAAGTAAAGAGTATTGGCTTAGTTTCTTCTTTCCAGTTTCAAATCTGTTGTTGGCAATAAATACTAAAGCAGCATACTTTCTGTAACAGCAGAAAATGGAGGTTACATTAAAGAGGGTTGTAAAGAATTGTTTTCTTGCAAAGTGTTTTGCCATTTTTATTTCACGTGCAGTTATGAAAAAGGTTTGCTATTCACTGTGTTTCGTGAAATCAGTAAAAAGATCAACGGGCAAGGCATTTTTAATTGTTCGTTCATCCTGAAATGGCAATATTATTTCGTGTTCTTCCATGCAGATACCCCCCTTTTCGCTCCTCATTAAATATAGCTTTGTCTGATAGAACTAAGTCTGGTCCCAAAATCCAGGCTTGTATTTTCAGGGCTTTTTTTAAATGTCAAAATTTCATAGTTTCTTTGTCCCATTTCCCAAAAAGCAAATCAAATCAAATCAATACATACTGGCTGCTCTGGGTATTTATCGGTAATTTGTATATTTACCCTTTGATCTTACTGCCTAATATTTTCAAGTATCAACGTACTGGCTGTATCACTGAAAATATTAGGCAATACATTGTGTGACGTCATAACATTGTGTGACGTCATAATTACCGATAAACAGAATAATAGGTAGTTTCATTTTTGATACTGACTATATCATGTTGAATATCTCAACTCGCCCTAATGGGCTCGTCTAGATATTCCACATGATATAGTCAATATCAAAAACTCAACTACCTATTATTCTATATATATTCATAAAATCAAAAGTACATAAAGTATTAAGTTTGCTGTTTGATGTTAGCCAAGGCTCCATGCTGAAGGTCATAATAAGAACTATAATTTCTAAATTTTTTATACATTGCGGCTTGAATGAAGAGTTGTCTCATTGGCACTCATAACACATCTTATTCATATCAACACGACTATCAACCATACTCTATATAAACAGCTATATTTATAATGGTATCTAATGTATTACAACAAACAATTACCTTGCTAAATCAGCAGATATCTGGTAATGTGTCTTTATATTGTCTACCAAGGATCCCAGCATTTCTTCTACAGTCTTAAAAACTCTTTTCAAATTATCAAACTGAAGTAAGATAGCAAATAATTTTCAAAAAAAGGCAATATTTGGGATATGTTTGCCTTATAATGGATTGACTGACCAAATCAAATTATTTATAACAGTGACTGAGAAACTCTCTTCAACAATTTTAATTTATGCCTCCAAGTTTTTGAAGGTGTGTATCATTAGGACAAAACAAGAGAGTCTTGAAAAGGTCTTACTTTAGGTTTACTATTACAAATTATGACTTGGATGGAGAGTTGTCTCATTGGCACTCATACCACATCTTCTTTTATCTCTTTTATACATTGTAAGGAGAATCAAAGTGTTGTCAGGTCTTTGTAAACAACACGTACATGTACACAAGATCTGGATTTTTTTCTTAGATTGATACCAAGCAGTAAAACCCTATCTTGATCTCGAGTTTTGTCTAAGATTTTTTTTTTTATATAGAATTGCTTTATGATATTTTACAAATAAGTATTGTACTTTTTATTTTGAAATGCTGAGAAGAAAAATCTCACTATAAGTTTTAATTTACCTGTCTTCTACATTTTTTTATACTCCTTCTTGTTTTTTCACTGACATCATCTAAATCTTTCCTATTTCTTCCAGATAGTTTCTTTCCAATAATTTCTCTGATGACAACTTCATCAAACTGGTAATACCTTAAACATATAAACAGTTACATAATTAACAAGTGAAACTGCGAGCTACTGCTCACTGATGGTACCCCACTGAGTATAAAGACTTAGGCAAGGTTTATGATTCACTTAGTTCTTGTTGCATGCAAATGTATGAAGGATGATAGTCTAAGCTATGAACCTGTGACAATATCAACTTTCACAGCAGCTATCCTTTAATAATACACATCTATCACATCTTTTACAAAATAAAATTTAAAGCAGTCACTCACCCAAGGAAATTAGGCCAAGGACAAAGGACATATTCCCAATAGAAACTTTAAAGCATAAGGCATCTGTATTATAAATATTCAGTATGAATGTTAGTCTACCTTCTAAAATATACAGCTTATCATCTGCTTATGTAAATAGCCAAAGCCATTACAAGTTTATTTATGAGGGTCCCTATGTCTTGCATTCTGTGACAAATGAAAACAGAATACCACAAGAATTGCCTATCAAACAAGGGACTAAACTAAATGTAGTGCATGACATTTAAAATACTGTTGAAATAAACATATTAAAATGCCAAAAATTTAGTTTATATCATGCTTTGAATACACCAAAAGGGGTCAAAAGAAGTCTTAAATTGTGCAAAATTGTTAGATTTTCAATAGATTAAAAAAAAAAATTGGGAAGACAATTAAACAATAGATTTTTAAGAAAAAATATGAAAAAAATTGGTCCTGAAAATGTGATTTCAGAAGATAAAATATTGCCATGTGATTCATTTTCATGCTAAAAAAAATCAAAAAAATCACAACACATTTCCTAATAAAAGTTATATTTGTTTCTGAATTACCTCCCCTTACATTGTAAAGTAAAAAAAAATTAATGACTTGAATCAAACAAAATTATTCTGTATTTAAATAAAAACAGTCATCAAATATAATCATACATATGGTTCCTCCATTTAAATAAACACATTTCAAATGAATTACATTCCTCTCATTCGATTAAATCTCTTGTTTTCGATTATATATATTCCAAGATGGTGAAGGCAACTTAAATCTGAAGGCCAACAATTTTAGAATGACAAGATTGGAAAAGTATCAATATAGAAAAAAAGCTTACTTTTACAAATCCAAATATAATTTCTGATGTAAATTGATCCAAGAAATGAAGAATATTGTTTTATTTTTTGTCTATTATTTTTTGCATAATCCTAAGGTTTGTTGTCCTCTTTGAAATATTTCACATTTTGTCAAGTGGCCCTAGCTATGTAAAATTGTATAAGTGTGAAAAAGATATGGTCTAAAATCTAAATATAACCTGTTTAAAATATACAGAAAATAATTACTTTTCTATAAGAAGTGTTTGTGCTTCTGCATCAATTTGATGAATTTGTTGGTCTGCAAGGTGTGTTGGATTTTTCAATATTTTCTCTAGATGATTAAAGAGCCTGTAGTGGTCATGAACCTCACTCACAATGTCCTCAATTGTGACCCAAGGACAATGCTGTAACTCTCCTTTCTGTAAGACATGAGCAGCATCTACATCTGTAAAAAAAATTCAATTATTTAAAACATAATTTTCTACATTTTTATTTTTTTACAGAAAAGTTGAAAATAGTTAAATGACTTTGAAAAACAATACCAAATATGTCTAAAGCAATTATAAATGATAGACGAATGTGTCCGAGGACATGAGGGACCTGCTGAAGGTTGCTTACAATACTAAAGTAAGAGTTGGTGAAAAAAAAATCCAATTTATAAAGGAACATAATTCTACAATTCTATAAGTGACTCACTGCCTCAAATTGAACTTTTGTTGCAAGTTTTGGTACTTATCTTGCTAATGAGGTTTTAAAAATTTGCTTGAGGTTAGAGTGCAGCTGGGGCGTAAATATATCAAAAATAGATTCAATGTTTACTCTCTCTGAATTTAGTTTCATTTATACTAGAACACACCCGCGAAATCGCGGGCATTCAGAGCGTAGTTTAAAGTATGTAAAGTGTTGTTGGAAGAATTTTGTAAAATATTGAATGACTGGAGAATTTCAGCAAAAGTATCATAAGTCATAGGTTATGGGGGACATGAAAATGCTTTTTTATGCCTCCTCCTTTATTTCCAATTTTTCCATTTTTGGTTTTCTATCAATTTCAATATGAACATACATTTAGTATGTTATGAAGTAAGGAGCCCAGAGGCAAATTTAGGGGAGGGGCCCGGGCCCCCCCTTTTTGGGAAAAAATTTGGTTGCTTATATAGGGAATCACTGAAGCGTGACTGAAGTGGGCCCCCTCTTAGGTCAGTCAGTGGGCCCCCACTTATGAAAATTCCTGGATCCGCCACTGGAGCCTGTAATTCAGTGGTTGTTGTTTGATTATGTGTTACATATTTGTTTTTCGTTCATTTTTTGTACATAAATATGGCCGCTAGTTTTCTGGTTTGAATTGTTTTACATTGTCAGTTCGGGGCCTTTTAAAGCTGAGTATGCTCGTTGTTGAAGCTCGTACGGTAACCTATAGTTGTAAATATCTGTGTCATATTGGTCTCGTGTGGAGAGTTGTCTCAACATGGCAATCATACCACATCTTCTTTTTTTTGGTAATCAATGAATTTTGTAAAAGATTTAAAGACTGGATAATTTCAGAAAAGGTATCAAAAAATCACATGCTTATCTGTATATTATGAACACTCATTACTATATAAATATAGTGTATTTACTTTTGTAACGGAGGGGGTCGGTGACGACACCTTCCGGGACGTGTAGCGGCCAGTACTTTGCCCCTATTCGACCATTGGGATACCTGATATCAGATTATGGCTGAACAACAGAGAATGAATCAAACGAAACTATATTTTATTAAAAAATGTACAATAGTTGCATGTATTAAACAAAGTCGGATATAAACAGGAGTCAAAAAACTTCTTAAACTGAAGTTCAAAAATAGAGTAATTTCAAAGGTAAAATGAAAATGAAGTGTTCCCAGAGTTAGTCTTAAAAGTAGATTAAATTTGCTTCGCGTTGTGCTTTAATGTAGTGAAATTTGCACCTTAAACTTAACTCTGGCGAACAGCACCGAAATAGTCGCTAACTCTAAACTCAAAAGTGCTTACTCTAAACTCAAAAAGTGAAATGATACAGTGCGCCGAGTATTTGAAGGCCTGTGCAAGGCCGACTCTGACGGACCGACAAATGATAATGGAAACTTGTCATTAAACAGGGTGACTTAAATGTCTTTAACTGAAACGGTACTGAAGAAAAGTTGAATAAATGAATATTCATAAATCATTATAAAAACATCGAAAGTTAAATACTAAAACAGTTAAATTAACCATCCTTACTTTTATCTTACTGTTTTTAAATAAAATTAAACTTAAAATAAACATTTGAATACTGAATTATTAATTTGTCCAAATTAAGGGGAATTAACCTAGGTACATCAAGGCACATCTATTACACTTTCAATTCTAAGTTTACTAATAGATCCATAGTGGTCATTGGTATAGTATACACACCCTCTCTATTTTATAAACTCTGTGACTGCCGTGGATAGTAAACTTGAAAATGATAGCAGATAGAATTCTGCAAATACACTTTATTCTTTGTATATGTATGTTCAAAGTATACAGAAAAAACGCAAACTGGAAGTCTAATCTGACTTATAATTTCGTTCAATGACGGGACAATATCCGGATGCCTTTTTTCTCGTTTTTCTCCAAAAATAACTCAATCTGAATAATCATATGAATGGATAACAAATGGCACTATGCACTGTACCTATAGGACACAGAGGCGTGTTGATCAATTTATTGTGGAAAGAAGAGAAGCGACACCAAAAATGAGGTCTTCTCGTTTAATAGTATAGATATATATATTGACTTTCATGTTTTTCCTGTCTAGCCTTTATAGCCTTCCATACGGTATGGGGGTTTCTCATTGTTGAATGATTATCTATAATTGCTTACACCCACTTCATTTGAATTAATGATTGAACTTCCATGAATAGTTGTCTCATTGGCAATTATACCACATCTCCTTATTATCTATTCTAATTCTAGACAGCTTGACATACATGTATGTCAGAATGAAGTCTTAAGCTGTGTTTAAAAAATAGGGATGGTTCTACAATGACCAAAAACAAATTTTCAACCACTGATTATTTCACTATGCTTTTGTAACATAACTGACTTCTGTTCAGCAGAGAAAATTGTTAAGATATAAGTAATGGACATTGACCTATAATCATGATAATGATTTACTTTTTGTGGCTTGGGTTGACATTTGTCTCATCAGCACTCATACTCATGGACATACATCATGTGTAATCTAACAATTGTAACATTAGTTCCATAAACTTTGATAATATTAAGCAGCATATATGTAATTATTTATAAGTGGGAAGTAAGTTTTAGAAATGGTCTATATATATCGAAAATGTAGTTTTTAATTCTTTTCATTTTTCCTCCCATTTAAAAATATTATCTTTCTATACTCTTTTACCTGATAATCCATTTAGCCATAGATCATACAGCTCAAAGTCAATTATGGTGAAGTTTCCAACAAACACATCTAATGTTGCCATAACAAAACTTGAAATAAATCCTGAAAAATATGAATGATGTTTTAAAAATGTAAAATCTATATCTTCACCTGGCCCTAGCTTGTCTGACAAAATATATAGCCATTGGGTGTCAGAGTAATCTCAGCCTACTCAATGTCTTAGATCACTACAACTACTCTTAGGTGCTTCACATAATCAAATATATTTCAAAATAAACCATGATATGTTGATTGATTGTTGGTTAGCTTAACATACAGTGGCAAATATTTCATGCATGTTCAGGACTGCATAGATATACTGTTCCCAGCTCCAACATAATAACAGATTGTACTTAAAAAATTATGTTAGACCACTGACTTTTGTGTTGTGTTTAGATATTTTTAACTGTTTATTTAGAGACATGATAGTCGTATACTTGAGTGACGGGTCAAGTGACAATAGCTTTGCTATGTCGTAGATGGAGATGTAATGGAAGTAGCTTCATGACAAATTGAAATAACAGTGAACATGATGCAAAATGACGTTTAGAGGTAATTTTTGGTGATTGATGATAAAATGTAAACTTTCTTTTGGACAATATTAAAAATCAACTGATTTTGAAGAATGAATTGAAATGTTTTTGATTTGAGTGTTTCGATAATTATTTCAATATTTGAGACCTCTGTCAAATCACTATAAGGATATTTTGACTTACCATGGTAATATTTTAACCAATTTGACAGTAGATCCGGGGTCTCATTAGGGGAAAACAATAATTTGACTTTAACGTGTCACTCTTACAAAAAAACGGCAATCCTGCATCACGCTTATAAAAAAAACCAAAAAAAAACCAATGAGACCTACTAGAACGGTAGCCAAATATGACTGATTGATGACCAACTCTTAAGGGAATTACTACCCTCATAAATTATACAAGTCAAAGTCAGTGGCTGATCCAGATTTGTTTATACACATGTATTCAATATGAATTGAATTCGATTCCTTACTTGGAAGAAGAAGAAGAAAAGGGGGAGGGCTTCAGTCATGCTTCAGTGATTCCCTCTCTAATCAACCAACCCAAGCCCCCTGGAACACCCATTCAAGTTTGTCTGGCTGTGAGTATTACAGTCAGTTCATCATAAATACATCATGCATTGAAACTAACACTTTAATAGACTAGTATCAGATAAATAGTGACCCACGGCCCCAGCAAAACAGCCGTTGGACGTCAGAGTAATCTCGGACTTATAGTGACAGTGTGAAAGTTCGGATAAAAATCAACAAATGGAGATTATCTTCTTCTCTTCTTCTTCTTCTTTAAGGTCAACAAGGCTTCAATACTGAAGAATACATGTTGTTGCGCATGCGTGATTGACAAAAATTTATACAAAATTTATAAAAATATTTTTATAACAATTGGAGTGTTTGTATTTACAGATTGTGATTAAAAAAATATATGTACATGTTTTGTTTGAATTTGTTTATTTGAAGCTAGAGAGAACAGCTGGTGTTAGCTGATCTCTGAAGCTGTCAACAGTGGTGGTTTCAATTACAGTTTGTGGTAGTAAATTCCATTGAATAATTGTTCACTGGAAGTATGACCATTTGTATGTGTCCTTGGAAGTTTGGATGTGTCTGTATGTCTGAGTATGATTTTGACTTGTTCTGCTGTCTTTTTGTTCAAGAATATGCGATGGAATGGCAACAAGACAATGTATTACTTTATAGAATAAAATGAGTCTGGTTTTTAAGCGTCTCTCAGCTAGTGGTGGCCATTTCAACTGATTTAGCATGTTTGTGACACTGCTCTTGTAGTCGTAGTTGTTGTGTACATAACGAGCAGTGCGTCTCTGTACCTTTTCTAATTGTGTCTGTTGTTCTTTTATATGAGGGTCCCAGACACTACAACTATATTCCAGTTTGGGTCTTACTAGTGCCTGGTATGCTCTTGATTTTGTTTCTGTGTTAGTAATTTTTAAATTTCTTTTTAGAAAACCTAGTGATCTGTTCCCATTTGATACTACAAAATGTATGTTGTCTATATGTTTGTTCCACTTTAGATTTGATTGTAAGGTAATGCCTAAATATTTTGCTGATGTAACTGATTCGAGAATATGATTGTGGAGGATGTAATTATGTCGGTAGTTATTTTTCTTTTGAGAGATGGACAGGTTTGTACATTTATCAGGGTGAAATGCCATAAGCCAATCTGACTCCCATCGAGCTGCTGAGTCAAGGTCAAGTTGTAGCTTATGATTCTGTATTCTGTAGGTGTCGCTGTTGACACTGGATTGTCTCCCTTGTAATTATTGAAATTTCGCGTGTATATATTTCACTCTGGTAAACACCTCACTTGTACTTTAAAATATATTCTTTTAGGTGGCAACTGTGCTTAACATATTTTGACAAAAATTAAAAATATACATTTATTAATTAAGAGGAAAAGAGATATTTTTAAAAATAAATAAAATAATATTTCATTAATCAAAACGGCGCGACTTGCAAATAAAGACACCCAACAAACGCATTAGTGTTTCATTAGAGACGGAGACATTGTCGTTTTTTTCCATTGACAATAAAAGTTCTAAATCAATATGCAACGATCCTGTGTTAAAGTATATCTCATGTATAAGTTTTTGTCTTGCCTCTTCATAGTTTGCACAAAATAGTAAATAATGTTCCACAGTTTCTAATTGAGCACAATCACACTTGGGGTCAATATTTTGATTGATTTTGTTAAGGTAATTTTTTAAATAATATCCGGATCTTAAATTTCTGATAATTTTTGCTGTTTTATGATCTGGATAATCAAATGTTGATTTTTTGCTGACAGTCTGATGAAAATTGTAATAAAATCTTCCTGTATCACTATTATCCCATCTATGTTGCCACTTTTTATTTACTAAAACACTTGCTGCTGTTTTAATATCTTGTTTAGTCACTGTAATATGAGCTTCTTTTTGAATTTGATTTGCTTCTTTGGCTGCCTCTTTAGCTAGTTTATCAGCTATTTCATTTCCTCTAACATCAGCATGTCCTGGGGTCCAATCAAAATTAATTTTAATTCCATGATTATTTTGTATTGATTTAATTAGAGAGATAATTTCATGTGAAGTGGATCTGTGATTTACAATTTTCCAATTTAAAGTTAAAATTCCGATGGCTGACTGACTGTCCGAAAATATTTTTACTTCTTCTATAATGGTTTTATTTTCAATTCTGCTAACATAATCTAATACTAATTTTATTGCAACAAGTTCTGCCAAAAGAATTGAACCCCTTTTTGAAACGGGTTGTTTGAGTTCTATTTCTTCATTGTTGACAATTAAAATTGCCCCTGCTCCACAAGGTCCTGGGTTGGATTGGCAAGAGCCGTCTGTAAAAGCAACAACTGTTGATGGAGATACTGTGTTAAGTTTGTTTACTATTAAATTTTTTCCTGTGATTTCTTGTTCTTTAGTTCTGTTTTTTGAGGAACCAAGAGTACGCCAAATTATATTCTGGTGGAGATTTTGATGCTTGTAGACCTTGAAATTGATATTCTGGCTCTTATGACAATCATCTTGTGTTTTTATTTCCCTTTAAATTATGCTGTCATCAGCAAAGAGTCTAAGTTTACTGTGTTCTAGATATTCCGGAAAAGGACATCTAAAAGGACAGCATAAGATTCTCTTAATACCGACCTACAAATTTGTCTTCAATAACTACATCACATTGCAAAGAACAGTTTGGTTCCACGGGAACTATCGGTCTTCTTTTATAAGTTTGGTAATTAGTTGTATCACGGGAGATAATCCAATTCAGTATCAGTCAAGTTTTCTCCCTTGTCATCCGAATTTTCACATGGAATAACTTCAAATCAAATTAACAACAGCGAAATAACCATTACTTGGATCTGATGGGGGGGGGGGGGGGGGTCCTATTTTTACCTCGGTGACAGCAGTTACGCTAGAATCATAGGTTCTTGTGGACAGGAAAATTTTTTGAACTCCCCCCTTTTTTTTTCTTTTTTTTTCTTAAATTTCGATTATTTTTTTGGCTTTTCTGTATTATTTGAACATGAATATACCAGACATATCTTTTTTATAATATATCAGTGACTACTGTGGATAGTAAATTTGTAAATGATAGTAAACAGACTATCATCAAGTTCTATTATATTTATAAATGTTCATTTCAATATAGAAAAAAAAACCGGCAAAAATTATCAAAATTATTAGTACCCCAAAAATATAAAAAAAATGAGTAGGAAGGCTTAAACAAATATCATGTCACAAGAACCTATGCTTATTATTGAATTTCTATGTTTACATGGTTTATAAATATTTAATTTTATTATTCCGCCGAAGTATCTCAATATTTTTGAGCTTATTCAAATTTTGCCACGCAAGTATAGATTCTCTTGTATCATACTTCAAATTTGCATAAACATGTGAAACCAAGTCATTCACGTATACATGCCAAATTGTGTGTACTGTGTGCAACTTGAAAAGTAAAATCACACAAATTCTTAACTCAGAGAAAAATCAAAACGGAAAGTCCCTAATCACTGATTGGCAAAATCAAAAGCTCAAACATATCAAACTAATGGATAACAACTGTCATATTCCTCCTGACTTGTTACAGACCATTTTCTTATGTAGAATATGGTGGATTAAAACTGGTTTTATCACCAGCTAAACCTCTCACATGTATGACAATCACATTGATGGGATAAAATTCCATAGGTAAAACTGTAATAAACAGGGGTACAGCATTCAACATTGTGTTAATTATAATCTTTATTGTAATATGTGTTGTTAATATTTTTTGTGTTATAAATATGTGTTTATGTTTGGTCAAAAGCTCTAGATCTTTCTTGTGATGTTTTATAAATGCCGAATCCAAATCAACTGTTCTTATCTTATGTTATAAGTGTTGTCGGTACCATGATCAGGCTTTTGCTCTCACATAGCCGAACAACAGAAACCAATTTTTAACACAAAACCTTTAATCAAGTTTAATTTAACATCAGTGCTGTATTTTCGAGTTATTCAAGGATAAAACTGACGAACCAATTTGAGAACCCTGATTTCTTGCTATCTTTAACCATTATAACATTTATATAATAGTTTATTGTAAATGTTTAATCTGCCATGACTTTATCGAGAATTGTCATACATTGAAGTGACGGCATGTTTGAAAAGAAGGTAATTTGTTGCGTCAACAGTTTTCGCACTGGACCGTCGATCTTGTCTTGATTATGACCATAAATACAATATCGAGATTCAGGACTTTTACTATCCGTTATTTCCGCGAGAAACAATTCCTGACATACAAAAAGACTTTATAGATGGGGAGAAATTACGGAGGTGTTGGTAAAGTTATAGCATCCTGGTGTAATTGGAATGTTGATACAGAAACATTCAGTCACATATAACTCACGATTGGAAAGTTATAATTGTATATGTCATACAATTTGTCATGTAACTTGCCTGTATGAAGACACATATATATATGTTTAAAAATTAAGCATGAATAACGTCTATATCTCTGCTGAACAACTGATGTCTCATTAGCACACTGAATTATCGTCTATTTAGTTCTTTCAAATGCATTTCGAAATAATAGTTGCCACGTGAATATAAGAAATACATACGTATTTGCAATTTGGAAAGGACGTAATAAATATTAATACCAAATACGCATCCTTTCTCATGTTGACAAACATGGCATTACTTTCAGGCAAATCGTTGCTTTATGTTTCTGTTATTATGAGAGAAAAAAATTATAGTAATAGCAGTTTTTTTTTGTTAAATTATTCACAACCTTTTTCAGTCTCGGGACAACTTAGAAATTAAAAACTTACATAGACACGCCCTAAATCCCTTTTGGGTGTTCTGTATTTTGAGCCTTCAGATGGCTGTATAATGAGAACTAAAACATCGCTCCTGACACAGACATTTCAAAATAGATGTTTTATGGTTGTTTGTATTGACGCAAATTCTACATATTTTTTTTATCCATAGATTGAGATATACAAGTTAGCATATGCATACATAGTTCTTTTAAAAAGATTGATGTAAAAGAAGGCCGCAAAGCATACAAATGTATACAAAGCTCGCCGAACTTTTTATTTGATTTTCAAATTCTTAAGATCAAAATCCAACAATCATATAAACGTTAACGCTACGTAACCAGAGATCATTTCTTAGGAACATTGATTATCAATTACCATGTAGCTGACTTGATGGTATGAAAGAAAACATGTGACAAAATCAGTTAAAGAAAAGAGACCACACACCATTTTCCTCGATTCTTTTAATTTTGATGTATATGATATAAACCCTATACTGTTTTACGATTACTTAATTTTTTTATCATTTAAATTCTCCAACACCGTTGACATTTCTTTTCTACACAATATTATCGACTATTCCTAGCGTGGCTTCATCGATCGAGTTTGTAGAATATAAACTGACAGAGTCTGGAGGCAAATTATCAATACTTGATTGATTGGTTCCAAAGTGGGAATTTTATGACAGGTCGATGACGTCGATTAAATGGAAGAAACTTGTATTCTTGGATTCCACATAACATCGCGGAATTAGATATTTTTGTGAGGTAAGTGAAAATAGCATTAGCCATTCTATTTTTACTAATTAAATGTGATTGTGACAAATACACTTAATAGCGACAATTTAATAAGTGTTGGGCAGCCTGTGTTGTGTTCTAAATACTGATTTTCAGTGTAACTTAGGTCAGATTAATTAGGAAGTGAGTTTTTACGGATTGACTTTAGGGTATAGGTATGAATTGTTGCATACTATCTGGAAAATGTTTTGCTTATTGTATATAAAGCACATACATACATAGTCCTTTTATTTGCTGAATGTTTGAACTGTAGACCATTTGCACATCTATTAATTTATTAAAAGGATTTATTGTACCTAGTTATACGTTACTCTTCATTATTTTCAGCATGCAAGAAAAGATCAATTGAGAGAAGACAATCTGTTATAAAATTGTACTAGCAGTTCTTTTGAGAACTGTATGAATTTATTGATGAATTGAAGATATAGACTGTTAAACATGTTGAGAGCTGTGTTGACTGCAGTTTACATTATATCTGGTGTCCATATATTTTTGGGGATTCTCAGTGTTTGTCTAGGTGTAGTGTCCAGTATTCGTTCAGAAGTGTGGCTTGCACACAGTGTGTCTCCAATATGGAGTGGAGGGTTTGTAAGTATGCAATTTAAAACAAAATTGGAACGTCTTAAATTATAATTTGTCACAAATAAGCAACACCCCCAAAAAATCAAAATAAGCACACACGCAATTTTGTTTGGTTAAACGTAAACTTTAACTTTAGGTTGTGTGTAGCGGGTATTCGGATTTAAAATATAATTATGTCGTGCGTTTTAACATCATATCTAAACAAATACAAACTGCAATATTAATTAGTCAACAATACTCAATCTCTTGAATGCCAGCATGTTTGGGAATCATATACCAAAAGCAAATATTGAAGATGCATTCATAAAATGAAAAACCTTTCCACGCTTTCACTTCAAGTTTTTATGTGTACATGTATTTGTGATGACTGTATTTTGTAGGTTTTACAGTAATTGTATATATTTTAAAATTTAGTTTATTGTGTTGTATTTTATATATTATATGACTTATATTAATGAATTAAAGGTATGAGTATATTAATTACAGATTGTAATTAATTGATTAGTATATTTATATATACTTTGTTCATTTTATTTGCGTATTTGACAGTTGGACTTATTGACATACGACATTGTCTACAGGTTTGGGTAACTTTGGTTTGACTCTAGTTTACTTCAAAGTTCTTTTTGTGGTTCATTGGACCGTACACTTTCTTTATTTCCATTGGTCATCATGTTTTGGCGCTATATTTCTTTTGTTCTTTTATGCTGGTCATCACTTTCTATATACTGGTGGACATATTCATATGTGCTTGATATAATTATAAGTCTGAACTTATATTCTTTCTTAGTTTTCTATATTCTGTATTCAGGTATATTTTAAGTAATCCTGGGAGTTTGTGAATTAATGTCCAATAGAAAATTCAGGAGGCCTTTGCACCTCATGCGAGGGTATTTTATGATACTTTGTAATTATCCTGAGTTTGTCCAGAAATAAAAGGAACCACCTCTAAAGAAAAGTATTGCGTTTTATTAGCCGTAGAAAGTGCTACTTAATATTGATCAATATTTTACTTTCTGTTTCAGTTCATTATCACAGGAATTATAGGGATTTTATGTGCTAAAAGGAAATCGTCATACGTGGTAAGGTAATATAAAATGACCAAAATTATCGTCAAAGACAAAAAAAAAAGAGGGACGAAAGATACTAAAGGGACAGTAAACTCAAAGATTGAAAATAACTGACAACGCCATGGCTGAAAATATAAAGACAAACAGACAAATATTAATAAAAGTTCAGAAGACAAAACATAGAAAACTAAAGACTAAGCAACACGAAACCGCAAGTGTTTGGAATACATATATCTAAACCAGAAACAGTCAGGCGACAACTACATGATCGATCTTTGGTGGTTAATATAAAAAAGAATATGTAGTAGAATTACCAATGAGGCAAATTCTCACAACAGACCGAATGTCACAGAAATTAACAACTATTTGTCACTGTATGAACTTCAACAATGAGCAAAGCACACACCACTTTCAGCTATTCTGTTATGGTCTGTTTTCATTGGTGGAGGAAGCCACCAGGAGACCTGCCGGAAAACAATGTAAATTTCGGGATGCATAAGTACCTAGCCGCCTCACTAAAAGTATATTACCAAAAATGAACTTAACAGTAAAAAAAAGATATACAAAGAAAACCACAGACTTTCGGCAGGAAAACTTGCAATCCTAGCCAGTTAAGATTGAGTGGACCACACATGTCACTAGCAGGGCTCGAACCTACAATATCAGTTTTTACAGGATAGTGACACAGTAGATAGACTGTATATTAACATATTGTGTCAACTAATTTCAATTTTTGTTTACACTTCCCATTATACTTTCTTCATAGAAACGATGCATTTGATATCCATTTATCAAGTTAAGAAACAAGATTGATAACAAGGCTTCGCTTTAATTACATTCACTTCATTAAAATCCCCATTTTGGCAAAGAATGAAAACAATGCAATCAATTTTACCGTACGAAATTCCATGATTTCGTATTCGTTAACTTGATGCTTCTATGAGTCAATACTATTGAAAACCTTATAATCTAAGCAATTTTGTATCCTTTCTTTATATTTTTAGATCATGAGCTTTATAGCACTGTCCGTAGTATCCATAGTTACAGCCGTGGTCAGTATTCAGCTTCTTCGTCTTGGACTAGTGAACCATACGACAGATGGGCACACTTTTCAGAAGGAAAACAAAGACATTTTAATACTGATAGCGTTGGCCGTAGCAGGAACAGAATGTCTTGTTTGTATACTATCATCTATTCTTAGCTGTAGAGTAGCAAAAATAGCGAAAGAAGAAATGTTCAAACAAAGAGAGGGAATGTTTTATGTCAAGGTACTTGGTCAAAAAGACATAGTCGTTGTTACCAAACCTTTGCTTACAAGAGATGAAAATACAGCACTTTGATAAAAAAAAAGCGTCAAGAGAAATAGAAGTTTGTATTTATCGCATTACATTATCGAAATTACAACAATCAAGATACTAATTTATCAATTTAATATAACTTTGCGTATCACTTAAACTTTCCAACACGAAATCAAATGATGTGTTTATATATTGTAGACATGAAACATATGGAATGGATTGTTTAATCTGTTAAGATTTGCAAACAGCACAATAAAGTTTAATGTTGTAACATTCATATGCATTTTATTTATCCAATCTAATATTCTATCAATCGCTTGTTTAACCCATACTCTATATACGTTACTACATTTCATTCAGTTTTTATTTTGTATTTTGTGAACAATCCTTTCTGTGTCTATAAATCCACACTTATCTATGAATATCCTGGTTTGTAACAACATGAGCAACACGATGGGTGCCACATGTCGAGCAAGATCTGCTTACCCTTCCGGATATGATATATGTGAATATCCGTTTCACAGGTGATATCGTTGATGTTTCCAATGTCGTAACTAAACTCCCGTCCGTTCCCTTTCCACGAATGTGACATACCGAATTTACCGGGTTTGCAATATACTAGTAATAAGCAACACGACGGGTGCCACATGTAGAGCAAGATATGCTTACCCTTCCGGAGTAGGCTGTCATCCCCCAAGTTTTTGGTTGGGTTCTTGTTGCTTAGTCTTTAGTTTTCTTTGTTGTGTCTTGTGTACTATTGTTTGTCTTTTCCTTTTTGGCCATTGCGTTGTCAATTTGATCTATGAGTTTGAACTTTCAGTAAAGAGAACCATACGAAAAAAAATAATCTTGGAATTTGAAAAAAAAGAAACACTTAAGTTTCAAAAACATTATCCCAAAAACTATAAAAGTCGCGAAATGGAGATTTTCCTGATAAAAATGGTGTCACACTGGTTCCAACGAATAGTCTATACTTTCGAATTGTTGAGAGATTGTCCAAAGAAGACGTGTAAGTAAGTATTGAATTTTCCTGATTATTTTCATTTTTATGAGGACAAACAGTATTGTTGTTGTAAATAATTAATGCCAACAATTATATATATACCCAATTAAGTCTTTTTATTTGCAAGGTCCATGCACACTTCTCCTTTGTAAGCTTTAATTGTATATCTTAATCATTCTTTAACTTTATTGCTTAAATTATCATTGCAGTAGGATTCTATAATGTTAATTTTACAATACCTTTACTGCTTGCAATTCCTAATCTATGTTCTAATATGGTTATTCTGATGTATAGGTCGTTGATAAATTAAGAACTCACATACAACATTGGAGTTATCATCTTATATTGAAAAGTTTGTTGTTAAAACTTAAATTTCCTTGACTTTTTTTAAAGGATGATTCAAATGAAGTCAACGACGAAGTCCAATCACAACTTGACACAGAGGAAACAATTTACAGAGAAGAAACAACAGAAACAACTGATTTACACGTAGAAATACAATCACAGTTCTTTTACAATGATGCCTTTATAAAAGACGAAGAAAACAGTTTTGTATTCATTTCGGATTAACAAGCACCATTATGCAAAGTTCAAATGTTGTAATTATTTATTTTAAGTTAAGACCCGTTGTCCTAATCAAAGTGTTCGTTAACCATAAAAACTTGTTGAAATTTGTTTTAGGGATTTGATAATGATAACCGCTAAAGAAATGTTTGAACAGAAACTTTGGACGGACTTCGTTGAAATAAAATCTATTTAAAAAAAAACCTTTTCTTTGTCCGGAATAAGCCAATGCTTACATTCTGTACTCCGTGCATGTTTTCACGGAATTTTGTTTGTTTTCTTAAAACAAATATTATAATATGTAGTAATTTATTGTATTGCTATATATAATTCAGATCAGTTGTAAGCAAGTTACATTATGCGAGACATAGAGATATATAGAGACACACAAAATAATGTACGACATTTAAAAAGTATGTGGTACTAAGAGATGTGGTATGATGCCAATGATACAATTATCCACCAAAGTTTAAACGAAGTAGATTTAAGCAATTATAGGCAGTTGTACGACCTTGAGCAATGAGAAAAACCGTGTAGTCGGCTATACAAGGCCTCTGCATGAAAATTATGAAACAGTTTAATTTAGAAAACTAACGGCTTTAATACTGAATATCAACAATTTAGGAAAACAACTATGATAGATATGAACCAACGATAACCACTGACCTATGGAATACTTCAGCACATAGAGAATGTGGTGGGGTTGCACGTGTTTGTATGCGTCCAACCATCCACCTAAACTAGGACAGTATTACAGCACAACATAAGAACACATTATAAGAATCAGTTGAATTTTAAGGGTTCAGCTCATCTGATCAATTCAAATCAGAAAACATATAACTAGATCACAGAATGGACGTGGCACAGTATTTATGTATCACTAACAACACAAACTGAAGGTACTCGTGGTTTTAACAGCTAGCTCAAAGCCAATAAAAAATGATACAAAAACATCAGGTATTTACGACTAAAATATAAATCAGTAACCATCCAACATCCAATGGATGTAAAGAGGTCTTTAACAGTCAGTGAAAACTGGACCTTGCGGGAATTAAAATATAGGTATCGACAAATAGTAGTTTCGTGAAAGTGTGACTTAGATGGAGAGTTTTCTCGTTCATTTGATGTGTAACTGTTTGAGCTTTTGTGTTTTTGTCATTTGTTGAGGGTATTTCAGTTTTGAATTTCCCTCGGAGTTCAGTTTTTTTTTATTTTACTTGATACCACATTTCTTATATTCATCGTGTATTGTTTGTGTAGTTGATACGGAATATTTATAAACAAGGTCTTGGTCGCTTTTTTTAGAATAGGGATAAGACATTCTTTGGTTCTTTGACATAACCGTGGATTCGAAACATTTTGCTGAGACACTAGTGACGTTTTTTTACGGGTGAGTAGCAGCTGCTAGCTCTTGAATACCGAATGAGTAGTAATGGAAATATATACCCCATATGTGCAGGTGAAGTTGGTATATTGATACTAAGGGGGGAGGAGGACTGATTATTTCAAAATTACAATCGGCTCGTTTGTCATAGATTCTAGTACTTAGTTGACCGCTTGTTTCCAACTCCAGGTAATTTAAAAATGAGACAGAGAGAGCCGTGTCTCTTGTTCCTTTAATTCTATTTCTGGAAGATATTTTGTTGGAACTTAATCAAAAGCATTTTGATTGCTATTGAAATGAGCATCATCATTATATCTGATTGCGAAATTAGAAGTACTTTCTTCTTTAATCTTCTGGTTTTTGACAAGGGTCTAAAGAAACTCTGACTAATACAAAAATTAGAATAGGCCGACAAGGAGAGGGGCACAGCTCGTTCCCATCGTAATGCCAACAATTTGTTGAAAGTAGTCCATGTTGTCAAAATTAACTCCAGCAAACTGGTAATTTGTAGCATGTTTTACATTTTTGTTCACTATTAAAAAAATATGCCGTAGTGTATCCAAAAGTTATGAATTTATAACGTATGTTTTCCTTTTTATGTTAAATAGCATTGTGAAATATTTCTTGTGGACGATTTTTTTTCATTTTGTAAGGGGAATGGTGTTATACAGGGTTTTAAAAAATAAAAATTTATTAGATAGAACTTATTTCAGAAAAAGAAATTATCCAGAAGTTCATTAGGTTTTATGGTAGAACCTACATCTGATAATCCTACTACGCAAGTAAACGGGTTTACAGTATTTCTGAGGACCCTCTTTTATTACAGACAGAATTTTTGCCAATCTTAAGGACAATTTCTTCGTCGAACATGCAGATGATCAGGCAATGTACCGTTGTTAGTATTTTGTGAAGTTAAGGTATCCAATGCAAACAACTAAAAGAAATATATTACTGCATGCAGTGTTAGCCATTATTTCCCTAAACATGTATTTATATAAAAGTATAAGTTAAATTATACATAAGTATGGACATATTCAAGCACACCTTTAACAGTGACGAAGCACGAGTTTTTTTTAATGATCAGGTTTTCAGAAGCACTGCATAAGCCAGTCCAGTTTTTTATTTACTAAAACATAGAATGCATTTGAATTTATTTATCGAGGGCTTTCTATGCATTAACAATTTTCCATGTATCACTGTAGCTAGTTATCTGGAGAGTACAGCTATATTCTACCATTTAAGTATTCATTCATACTAAAACATAATCATGTGAAATTCCATCATACCAAGTAGATAGGCCCAACTTTACCAACTGAGGTAGAATGGTGGAAATTCATAGCATGAAACATATAATTCTTATTCTTGTATATCAAAACTCTAAACTAATATACAAATAAAAAATAATGAAATAACGAAATATATTACTAGTATATACTATATATAAAAAAGATATGCAAAAATACAAAACGACAGATATCCAACAAGTAAAATTTCACAGTGGTACTCGCCAATTTTGTTTCGTGCTCCGAAATATTTTTTTCCACATATTCAACCATGTACGTCACATATCCTCTGATGGATGTCCACTAGCTTAGAAAACGTATACCTTATATTATCACCCTTCTTCCTTTTTATATGAACTGTGAATTAGATAAAAAGACATGGATTATAAGGCCTATATGCGATACAAGTAAAATAGAGCAAGAATTATATGTCCCATATGTAACTCATGCGTGCTTAAGTGTAAAACTCGCATTAGTACGAGTACAACGTATATAGTACTAGAAACAGCGGCGGGGTTGGCTTGCATGCATTATAAATTAGTGGAGAGTAGAACATAGACTAGATTTGCTTACTGTCCCTCAATGAATGAATAAATGCGTAAATGGTAGTAAACATAGTACACACAACATATAGTGTAGAACTAGTATATAGCTGTACTCTTCTGATACATAGCTACGGTGACACATGTTTCTTTGGACTCCGAGTAAATTTTGAGGTGAAAACGCCATTTTAGGCAAGGGTACACATGAACCTTAAAAAAGCGTATAAAATGTTTTGTAAGAGGCAAGACAGCATCTAGCTATGACAACAACAGTTTACATTCTGTACAGCAATAATTATTTTTTCTTGACTCAGTCCAAAACATTTTTTCCCAGAAAATGTGCAAAAAAAAAGAGGAGAAATGAGTTAAGTGAAAGGTTACTTCGCATCCTTTTTATACTGCGGTCAAAATTTGAGGAGGTTGAAAGTTATCTAGGCTGTTCTCAATTTCTGGAGATACTTTGAGAGGAAGTTTTAATTTCAGTTATCGTTATTTCAGATATTTTACAAAATATGAATGATTAATTTACTATTTAATTAAAAACTGCCTAATATTTATATATGCTATTATACACTACAATGCATCACAGCGGTTGTAAATTCAACCACTATCAAATTTTTTTTGCAAGAATGGATGGAAGACTTTTTGGTTATATTGTTTTTATATTGAGCGCATTTCTGTATCTATATATAATTATCTATTATCTGATCTTCAACATTTGCCCCCTCTGTTCACATATCAATCTGTTATTCAAATTAATATCGGATTTTAAGAGATGATTTTTTTTTCTTCATCAGTTTTCATAGATATTATATGTTCATTGACATTTTTTATACAGTGGGAATGACCTGCATATATATTATATGGATGAACGAATTTTGTGTATCAGGGTTATTTTTCTGGCTAGCGATTTTTTTCGGTTCTTTTGATCTCATTATGATCGCACACAGCGAACATCATTTCTAACTCTAGTACTTTTTACATTGTTTTGAAATCGTTTGACATATTAGTGTTTTCGTTTTCAGGTCTTCTTGAAACTGTATTGACATTTGTTGATATAGATGCTAGTTATTATTTCTGTTTAGAGAGTAATCAATCGAATTTGTGTTTTTTTCGGCGTTCACAAGTGCTTTGTAGCGGAAACCGGTGAATAAATGTGATGGGTTTTGAGCAAATTTTATATGAAGGTCTCTTCTTGGATTGTGCTCCATGTTTGTGTGCATTAAGCCATAGTCGTGACTTTTCCTGACCATGATAGTTATTGAAAAGGAAAACAAATCATTTTCAGGTGAAAACAAAAATACTAATTTTCATTCTTTTCTAAAATTTAAAGCACATAACCTATGAGACCTAAAATGAACAAAATGAAATACCCTAAGTTTGTAATTTGTCATCAAAACAAAGAATGTGTGCTTGAATTACAAAGTATCAGATAAAGGCCGAGTTATATGCAAATTTATTCTTTTTTTAATAAATGAGATACAAAATCTGACATCACGAGCGACACATTATAATTTGTTGAGGAAAACCCCTTTTTTAAACCAAACAGCGGCATACTACTGTTGCCTTTATATATTCATCTTTTCTACTAATCCATCAGATTCAGGTCTATAGGGACAAGTACGGCAATTGTCATCAAGGAAAGCTTTAAGTTTGCTGTTGTTTTTTTCCCTATGTCACCATATTGTCCAAGCATTTCTACAAAGTCTTCATTTTCTTCTATCTTATCTTTTAGTTCTTTCTTTCCAAGACTCATGGTATACTTAACCAATTTCTTCGGCAGATGGAATTTCTGTCACCCTCCTCTATCTATATACGTAATCAGTCTCTGTGGATTTTCTCTTCCTCTTAACAACATGTCCAGTTTCTTCGGATGGTAATTGTACGGCCCTCTTACTGTCATAGGAGTTCGAGCGTTGACGCCATATGATGGTGGCAACATCTTTTGCATTTTTTGTACTTGTTATTGTACCAGATGATACATCTGTTACAAACTGTGTAGCCCATGGTTCTGGATCATGTGCCTCCCCCTTTGCCATCCAGAATGCCAATTTCTTGTTCCTTGTAATTTCATTTTTTTTGATATTTTCTTTGTAAGAAGAGTCTGTAAGCTGCTTAAGAGGTCTTGTTATGGCACATATGTTTGCCTGCTCTAGATTATCTTTTGATCAGTTCATGAAGTAATTTTTGTTGTGTCTAGTTACAATTATGTGTACTCTGTCTAAAACAGGCATTTGCTTAGGAAAGTCTGAAATAGCTGTGTAATACCAGCCATATCAAAATTTGTTTAATGATGACCTAAGAAAGAATAATGGATATTCGGTCTAGCCGACACATCATTCAAACCCGCCATCACTTACATGGAATTAGTAGAGATGAGAGATGCTGCTACGCTATTACCAATAATTGAAAAGGCAGTAAAACCTGATACCATCATATATTCTGACCAGCGGAAAGCATACTGTAATATACAAACAGAACTTAAACTACAACATGCAACAATCAACCACTCAGTGAATTTTGTTGACCATGAAACATGGGTACACACACAAACCATTGAATCCTACTGGGCCAAGGCTAAATACAAGTTCAAAGTAATGAAAGGTGTATCATCAGACCTTCTTCCAAACTATCTAGATGAAAGAATGTGAAGAGTTCCACATATACATATATATATAAACAGAGTTTATTTTTGAACAAACAAACGATTCCAAAGATTCCACAATACCCTGACGGGATGCAAACTACATTGAAAACAGCTTTTCGGGGGTTAAACCAAGAATTAAGACTTCAGATAAAAAAAAAATCTTAATGTCAAGGTCATTATTATGCCAAACTCAAACCATCAACTAATTTGGTATAAAACTATTATAAGGTCACCGTTTGAAACCTGAGGTGTAAGGTTATCCTGTACCATACATGTTTTCCATGTCATTTGCTGATCGGATTTTATAACCTGTATAGGCGCTACAAATAGTGAATCTGTTTCTAACTGACAATTGTCACTGTTTTTAGCCGACACAAGATCTTTGTTCGTACAATCAGGACAAGCTTCTCTCTTTCATTTTTCAAAGGGGCGCCTGATAAACCATAAGCATTTGTGTGCAAACTACCACATCGATGTTCCAAAACCATTTTATAAGTATCCAATGAACGTATCCAACGGGCTTTTATACCTTCAGGAATTTTGATTTTTTTTCAGCCAAATCAATGAGGCGTGATCGGTCCTGACCTTAAAATGTTGACCTAACAAATAATGTCTAAACTGCTTACCAATTGTGACTTCCTGTTAGTAGTACAAAATTTTCTTTGTAAATCACTAAAAGTTTTACTGATATATGCAATAATTTGTCCTCACCATCTTTGATTTGTGACAAAACGGCATCTATACCATTGGCACTTGCATCAGTATCTTATACATAATCACCGTCCTCCCTAGGACAAATCAAAATAGGGACCGACATCAATATCTCCTTCAATTTATCAAAACCTTTTTGAAAATCGTCAGACCTCTTAAAATTTCTAGCTTTCTTAGTTAACTCCGTGAGAGGGGACTCAATCTCTGAAAAGTTTGGAATATATTTCTGGTAATACCAAGCAAGTCCCAGACAACTTCTGATCTCGGTTAAAAAGGTTGGAACTGACCAATTTGTTTACAGTCGTCTCAACTTTACTTGGATCACAACTGACATATGTATTAGATACTACATGACCAAAGAACACACCTTGAGTTTGAAACATTGTACATTTACTTGGTTTCAGTTTCAAATTAGTAGACTTAAATCTTTGAAAAAGCAGTCTCACATTTTCGAAAGTCTTTTCAAATGTTTCTCCAAAAATAATGCCGTCATCTAAATAGCATAGACAGCGTTCCCATTGATAGCCTTTTAAAACTTTCAATTAGACATTTGAAAGTTTGGGGTGCTCCACTGAGACCGAAAGGAAGTACTTTAATCTAAAAAAAGACCCTTATATGACGTAAAAGCAGTCTTTTCTTTCATGTCAGGTGACATTTCACATTGCTAATATTCAGACGTTAATTCAATTGTACAAAAGACTATTTCCCCGGAAAGTATCTATAGACTCATCTAGTCTGGGCAAAGGATATGCATCTTTTTTTGTTATTGCATTTAATGGAAGAAAATCAACACAGAACCTAAATGAGTATTCTTTCTAGTGACTAGGAATATAGGACTGGACCATGCACTTGAACTTGGATCTTTTGCATCATTTTCCAACATTTTGTCTATTTGTGTTTCTATAGTTTTTCTTTGAGTCAAAGGAACAACAAGTATAGGTTAAGCATCTCTCTCGTGTCAATGGAATGTTTTACAATGCAAGTACTACCAGTTTTCCATCAGGACTTGTAAAACTATCCTGGAATTCAACTTTTATTATTTTTTGTCGAGCCTTCGACTTTTGTCGAAAAAGCGAGACATAGCGATCCTACATATCAAGCTTTACAGGTTTAAATTTAGACTGAAAACCAAACGGAATCGCATGATCAACTCCTTAAGTAACGAGACGATCAAGGGATACCACCTAGGGTAACAGCATCTGTTGCTAAGCATGCATTATATATTCTTTCACGAATATAAAGTTATAAACAGCAAGAATGAAACCTCGATCGAAGAAATGCGAAAAACGGTACTAATTTCAGATTAAAAGAATGGACATGTGGGATGAGTGGCCAAATATACGTTTTTTTATTGTTTAAGTATAAAAGAAAAGTGATACAATGTTTTCAATTTTTTCAGCAGAGAGCATTTTATCTGAAATGAAGGCAATTATTTACCATAAAAAAATGGTCCTTGAAAACCACCATGATTGAAAACGTTTTTGACTTTGTTATTGGTATGGAAAAAGATATACTAATGTAAAAGTCAAGATTGCATACTATATCTACCGTTTTATTGACAAAAAAGTATGTTTTTGTCATGTTAAGGTGAATAACACAAAGGTAAGGTACCGATTACAGGTGTGTGTACATGATGTTTATTAATGTCTCTCTGTAATGGTAATTTCCCTATGACCATTTCCCAACTTAAAAATAAACTCGTTTATCATTTTGACAAGACAGGAAAAATATATCAAACTGTCCATTATAACACGGAAACATATTTTTTCCCGTTTAATTGCGTCGTTGAAATATTTCAAAATTTCATAAAAGGATGATATTGTTTCTTTTTTATATAAATAACTTTTTTGTTTTTTGGAAGTGCAGACCTACTTGGCCCTTTTGATAGAAAAAACCATTATATAGAATAAAGAAGAGAAACATGTGAGTTCATTTTTAAATATAAAGTTAATGCCATCAATGAAGTTTACAATCTCGATTGTCTTTTACCTAAGGGAACAAAGGGGTGGAGTTGGGTGAACATACTTAACATTATTTTAATTGGCTTTCACACATTTCTGTAAAAATTCGGTACTTTTTTTTGGGGGGGGGGGGGTCTCACAAAATTTGTTATAAAAAATCTTTTCATGTGAAAACATCTATTTACTCTTCCGGATTCAATCGTGAAGGTCATTTTGATTTAAAAAAAAATATTTTTCAGAAAATGAAGAGTGTACTTTTTATTACTGTTATTGCTGTGACATTATTGTGTGTTGTAAATGGACGGGGTGGTTCTCCTGGTGCACCAGGAAGACCAGGAGAACCAGGACGACCTGGAGGAACTGATTGGGGGTTTGAAACTACTACTACTTGGCCTATTGATGGAGGCTGTGGAGGAGAACCTGGTTACCCCGGAGGCCAGGGAGGGAGAGGAGGAAGAGGCTGTTGAGGTTCAAGGTATGTGTTCGTTAGAATTAGAAATTATTTACAATATATGTTCTATATATTGTAAATAATTTCATGTTAAACTTTTAAACATGTTTAACTTTTTTTATTCGTAACATTTGTTCTATAAAACATTTTAAACTTTTTTATTCACAATACTTGTTCTAGAAAACATGTTAACCTTTTTTTTATTTACAATATTTGTTCAATAAAACATGTCAATCTTTTTTAACCTCTGATAATGAAAGTCTTTTATAGCTGACTATGTGGTATAGGCTTTGCTAATTGTTGATGGCCGTGCGGTGACCTATATTTGTTAATTTCTGTGTCATTCTAGTCTCTTGTAGAGATTTGTCTCATTGGCAATCATACCACTACTTCTTTTTTTATTATGCGATATCAAAGATTTGAATAGCTTCTATTGATAAGTACAAAGTGGATTCAAAACAGAGAAAAAAAACACATTATAATGAAGTATTGAACAAAGGTACCATTTAGGTACTTGTATACATTGATTACTTTATAATTTTGCAAATAATATCAAACCTGTTCCATTTATTAAGTTATTTCTTTTCAGAATTATTGGTTTCCCCGTCAATAGGGCTATTAGGAGATAGAAAAAGAGTTACCAAAAAGAATTTTGTAGTTTTTAATAAAAATATTTCAAATACAGCAATCTTATCAATGCATGCATTTTCACTATATGTAAGCGTCAACGTCATTTATAGATTTAACTTTGAGCACTAATTATGATATTTCTTTAAGAGAATATCTATAATTTTGGAGAAGATGATGCTTCGTTGATTATTGACCTCCAGTGGGAAATTAAATGCATATTCAGGACGAAAATGTGACACGAATACAATCCATGCTTGTATTGGTAATAGACTGACACACTACGCCTTCTTTTCATAGCTAGTTCACAATTTAACAGTTCTAAAAAGACATGTCGACTAAACGGAATCATTATTGTGACTCCAAGACGAATAGTTTTTGTTTTTCCCTGTAATTGCAGCGTGCAAAGCGGGAGGTTCAATTTTTTTCTCTCAAGTATTTGGTTTTACCTGGCCAAGGAGGATTGAATCCACGACCTCCCACATATGAAGCGAGCATGCTACATTGATAGACTGGAATATTAAAATTATCAAACAAATCAATACTTTCATATCGTTTTTGTGATATGTTTTTTCCGAAGCTAACTGAAGTCTTAAAATACTTGATATAATATTTAAGGGATGAAGTGGCTTTTTTTTGGTGATGTGGAGGGAGGAGGGCGTGGTGCTTTAACGTACTTGCACAAAATGTATGACACTTTTATAAGAGTTTTTTACAAGGATATATGATGTAATCTGTTTTAAGGCGCTCTGTTGTTCTAATTTTATAAGTGAAAAACACAACAGCGACACCATCACAAAAATAGTCCTTAAAAAATACCAAAAAGACAAATATCAGTGCTCGAAAATCTTCATAATAAAAATGTACTACGGGAATCGAATATCTAACAAAAACTGGTGATACCAGGTGTTCTTGAAGGGATTAAATGCACCGTCCTTTTGCCCATCAGCCTCATCATTACTCATTATATCTGATATGGAACTTTGCAAAAAGTGTTTTATTTTTTATTTGCCCATAGGAAAACATTTCAATTGTATGAATTCCATATAACTACAAATACTAAACAGTTTGTAAGTGTGCACTGTTAGTATCCACTATAATACCGACGTTTTGTTGAATTGTCAATCCGTCAAATTCAGTAAATATATACATGTCGATCAAATAGTCTAGCATTTCTAGGAGGATGGTTGAACGATAACAAACATAAATCGAACAACAAATGTTAAAAAGGCCAAAATAAGTACAATTTTGAAGAGCAATGAGAGCCAAATATGCAAGAGGTCTTTGTTTTCAAGCTTTTTCAGCTATATTAATTCCAATTATATAACCAGTCTTGTTGATCTTTTGTCTTGTAAAAGATGTTTCTTGTTTAAATTTTCACATTCGGTGGAGCAGAATCAGCTAACCATACCCCAGCTCTCGAGATAACTTCCGGTAATAAGTGCGGTTTGTGTTGCTAAGTCCATAGCTTTCCATGCTGTGTTTTTTATACTGTTGTTTCATTTGTCTTTTGGTCCTTATTTGTCATAGCGTTGTTATTCGAATTATGAAACTTGTACTCTCAAGCTTGACAGTGCACGTGGTTACAAAGCAAACGGTCGAAATCAACAATGACTTTTTATATCCAGTAAAAATTCTTAATATATTAGTTAAATAACTGCGACTAATTTCAAATTGGTACTGTCTAACTTTAGTGTTTTGTAAGTAATTGTTTTGCTTTGTATCGATCTGATGAGTCAAACCCTCTTTGAATTATTTTAATCGCCTTTTTGTCTTATCCTGTTACATCACTAACACATGTTTTGGGAGGATGGTCACCTGCAACCACTCACAATCCAGGAAAGTAAGGAGCCAGTTATCCAGTGGGTGTCGTTATTTGCACCAACATGGGACGATTGGTTTTCTTGTTTGATACATTTTGTCAAGAGAAGACAAGACAAGACAATCTCTAAATACAATTTATTACAACTTAGGCACACGTATGGTGCTACAAGAGGATAACAATTATACATTAACAATTACATATATACGTATACAATTACAAGCAAGACACACAATAAATTAATAATTGATATCATACAATAAAACTGAAATATATTTAGTTGATTTGTTTGCAAAATTCTTAATTGCAACGTAATTAGAAATTCTTTGTCATGTTTGGTCCTTACATATTAATATTTTGTATGGTTTTGCTCATTGTTGAATGTCTTATGGTGACCTATATATCTACAAATTTGGTCTCTGGTAAATAGTTACCTCACTGACTATCATGTTACATTTAGTACTTAATGCCTGTTGATTATTGATAGAAGGAGAACAATGATCACTCGGTCGCGTTCATTTTTTACTTTACAACAGAGGACATGTCGATTTAGAACAGTTAAGTCAATGTCAACAAAATCATTCTTATCTACTTTTCCTTTTCTATAAGATTAAAAACAAAATGATGAAAACGTCCAATAATATCACTGCAAGTCTTCCAGACTTTGAATGATAACTTTTATTTTTAATTTTTTTGTAATTGTATTTAAAATGTGACCTTTTAATAATGGGCTTTGAAGAGGAATGTGGTAAGATCGTAACTTCGTAGGATGAACCGAAAACTAAAAAAAGAAAAAAAGAAACTGCTTTTATCATTATTGAAGTTTGCACGGTGACATTAAGCTATTACCCTCATGTTCATTGATCTAAAAATTAAATCTTTCCATATTTTTTTTTCGCCCATTGCACGGACTGTCAAGATTTCGAATCATGACATATATGTTGCATCCAAATCAATCATGAATGAAAAAACATCGGTATCACATTTCGTCAATACGAAAATTTGAGACACCGATGACGTTTTACAAGGTCTGAGTAGCAGCTGCAATCTTTAGAATATCGTATGAATTGAAAATTGTATACGTCATACGCCAGTGAAGTAAGCACATTGATGCTAAGATGAGCAAACTAAAACTTGCAAAATTGACATCGTCTCGTTTGTCATAGATAATAGTACCGAGATGACCGTTGTTTTCAAATTCGAGGTTAATGTTTAGAAATGAAGCTGTGAATGTCGTTTCGTAAATCTCGAGTTCAGTAAGATATACTAGTATTAATGGCTAAGGGAAAGAACATCATCAATATACCTGAATGAGAATTTAAATAATCTAGCTTTTTTATCTTCTTTTTTTACAAGTGTCTGATGGAACTCCGAATCATGAAATTTAACAAAAGGAAATTGGTTTCTGATTTCAAGGATGTGTGTTTTGTCGATAAAAAGAGTGAAACGGTTCGTGAAAAAATATCATAGTGTAATAACATATCTCCTTATCTTGCATGGCTCATGTACTTGAAATATCATTAAAAACATCTTATTTAGTTGTCTTCCATTATTTAATTTTTGTTATAGAGGATATGTAGTAAATTATGTGTATAATCGTTTTTAGTGTAACGTTGACAGGCGTTGATAGGACGATACTTGATGAAGGCGTGACAAACTATAACTTTCCTCCAATCAACTACTAGTATCCCATTGAACACAGTGAATTAAGCGTTGGGGGTGACACGTGATGTTTCATCTCACAGGCATGGTCATTCATATCATTTTCAAAGTAAGGTTGACATTGACAAGTTGCTTTCAGACGCTGACACGAGGTTATGTGTAATTCATTCCAAACCTAATTTGTTGCACTTCATAGGTGTAAGGTATTTTTTTTCTTCTTTCATATATACAACTTCCATTTTCTTGTGTATAATTAAGATAATAAGAATAAAATCAGTTCGCGAGATCTTTTTTAGAGCTGCGGTCCTATGGAAATTGTCTGTTTGATGCATTTACAAAAGAGTTTTCAACTGGTGAAACTATTATAAAGAATATCATTTATCATATATCATCCATTTATTATAAACATTTGTATTGAGTACTATGATTGTGTTTATACATCTAGTACAAGATATTCTGATATATTTGATGAGTTGTTATCACCAGTATGAAGCGTCCTCGTGTTTACTATGTATGCTACCTTTTGAATTGGGTAAACAAACTCGTCGTTCCCGTAATCTCTAGCTGTATATTTAAGCGTTTTTTTTTAAGCGTTCCCATGTTTACAATTGTACTACCAGTTACGTTTAGTAAATCCTCATCTTTTAATTGCTAGCTTTTTATCTACGCGTCCACATGTTTACAATATATGCTGCCATTTACATTAAAGGAAACAGTACCATGAATCCTTAAGTCTGTAGATGTTCATTTATAAACAATATAAAACGTCTTCCTATGTTAACCATAAAGCTACCTTTTGCATTAAGTATACAGTTTCATCGCGCTTTTCATCTATAGCTGGGTTTTTTTTACATTATGAAATATCCCCATGTTTACATTAAAGCTACTCGATTAAGTAACTTGTAATAATTCATCTTGTGACTATACACTTCCATAAAATATATTTATGTAGATAGATAGTAAATGTAGGCAGCAGTTGTTTACCGATGTTTAAATCTCAATCGATTAAGAAGACAAATCTAGTAGCAAACATTAAATGAGGAAATCACGTTTACTTCATCAGGGACAAGACCACTGTGTCTTAACCACACCGGCAAAATTTGATCGAACTCGATGGTATCTAACATCCGGCACAATGACGGAACATTTAAAATAGACAGAAGAAAGATAGGTTTCTCTTTATTTTCTTATTTTTTTTTTATGATATCGAAGAATATATATAGATATACAACTATTTTCTATTGTGATATGCAATATTTTCTACAACCGTTCTATATTAACGGAGAAATAAGTAAAAATGAACGTCAAAATGACGAGTGCAGTGAACCTTGCCTCGAAATTGTTTAATTTCTCGTTAAATTGTTCACATTGTACGAAAAGAAAGGTTCTCTTTCTCCTCATCTCGAGACAGTTAAATTTTAGTATTTGGATTGCCAAGCTTTTTAAATTAATGAAATTTAACTGTTTAGAGTGGAGAAATATCGTAATACACGAGTTACAGTGGAGGAATCTGTTTCTCTAATGATATTTGTCCTTTCTTTTCAAAGATTTGAAGAAAGTTGTATATTTTTATGTTACGTCATCAGACATTGTCGCCTTTTTTCATGATGCACAATAGGAAAATTCAAAAGAAACAAAGAACATTTAACGTCACATTCAAATTTCGACCAATCATTTGCCGCGAACAGATTTTCACTAGTGAGGAGAAATATTTTTCTCACACCGATCAAGAAATGTGAAAATAGCACAAGAATTACAGATTTTGCATTCAGCATTTTTGTTATACATTCAGTATCTTTAATCCCAAGTTCACTGAGTAAAACGTTTTGGAATTTTGGGTCCTTTATGCTCCTGAGCTTTGTACTTGTTTGGCTTTATAATTTTTTTGATCGGAACGTCAGTGTTAAATTTTATGAAGACGAAACACGCGTCTGGAGTTTTAAATTATAAGCCTGACACCTTTAATAACTATAAGATGCAAGCACTCACTGCAATATTGGTTGTTACACCCAATACAACACAGTTGCATTGCGTATAACGTTTTTGATATGTCCGTCAGTCTGTCAGACATGATCTTGCCTTCAAAACTCAATTGAAACAACACAATAACATTTCATGAATATTTGTACATGCAGATGATAGGGATATATGTGCATATCGACAAAAATAATGATTAAATATTTAATCAAAAAGAATTTTGGCCTAAATACCACCGCAACAGTTTGTCACTGCCACCCCACAAAACAGAATTTTACAGCACTTTGTAGTTAGTGAGGACACTATATGTAGATGTGCATATCCAAAGGAAAATTTTATAATATTTTAATGAGTTATAAGTCTTTGAATTCCAGTGATAACGGGGGGGGGGGGGGCATGTGGTATGTTAGTGTGCTTACACACAGGTTTTGTTTTCTTATTTTAGTAAGAGGACAACCTCAAAGCAATTGATATTGAAATTCAAAAACAAAAAGTACAAGTCAAGTTGCTTTTTTTGTATGCAATCCGGTAAAGGACATCCATCCTTGTTGGCGTAGAGAGCGGCTTACTCTATATCAGAAGGTTATAGACTATGATCGTGTTTACTAGTAGAATAAAACATACTATACTGGATGACACGTCGCCAAGGATAAAAAGGTGCCAATCGGGTGTTGTCACCGATTTTATCAGGTGTCAGCAGGATCACCTTACTGTTGCATTTATTTATACTTGCTGCGAGCTTGAGTCTAGAGCGGCATAACTTCATATCAGTAGGTAAGGTACTATGAGTATGTTAACAATGCTTGCGAGATGGTATCTAGTGTAAAAAGACTTCATATCAGTAGGTCAGGTACTAGGGACATGTTAACGGTTTTAGTTGGTTACCCCGATTTTGTTAATTGTCTATGGATTTATGAGCGGTATACTACTGTTGCCTTTATTAAACAATGACTGCAAGATGGAATCTAGAGCAGCATGATTTCATATCAGTTAGTCAGGTACTAGAAGCATGTTAACGATGACTGCAACATGGAGTCTACAGCGGCATGACTTCAAAGCAGTAGGTCAGGTACTTTTTGCATGTTTACAATGACTTCCAGCTGGAATCTAGAGTGATATAATTTCATATCAGTAATAGTTAGCAAAAGTACCAGGATTATAATTAAGTACGCCAGGCGCGCGTTTCGTCTACATAAGACTCATCAGTGACGCTCAAATCGATTATTTATAAAGTAAGTCAGGTACTAGGAGCATGTTAACAATCACTGCAAGATGGAGTCTAGAGAGAAATTACTTCATATCAGTACGTAAGGTACTATGTACATGTTAACAATGACTTCGAGCTGGAGTCTAGAGCGGCCTGACTTCATATCAGTATGTTATGTATTAGGGGCATGTTAACAATGACTGCAAGATAGAGTCAAAAAAAAGAAATGACTTTATATCAGTAGGTCATGTATTAGGGGCATATTAACATTGACTGCGCGATTGAGTCTAGAGCTGAATAACTTCATATCAGTAGGTCAGGTACTAGGAACATATTTGCAATGACTGCGAGCTGGATTCTAGAGTGAAAAGACTTCATATCAGTAGGTCAGGTACAATGTGCATGTTTACAATGACTGCGATCTGGAGTCTAAAGCGGCTAGAACTTTGCTCAGTGCTTGAAGCACTAAACGCATGCTCGAAATATGAAATCCAGCATTTTGATTGGTTGATTTTTAAAAATGAGTACAAAAACTGACTCGAAAGTTTTATGACCACAAGGCCTGAGCATAAGGTTAAGTACTATGAGCATATTATAATGGCTGTGAGCTGGAGTCAAAAATCGGCACGACATCTTATCATAAAGTTAAGTACTACAAATATAAGCATGCTTACAATGGTTGCGACCCAATCACTCCCGTTAGTGGTTTAGTATCACACCATCATAACATATATGAGAAGAACATGACCTGTATTACACCAAAAACTGGTTTTAGAATAATTGTGTTTATTTGCGATTCAAAGCTCTATGAGTGAATCAATATTGATATCTTTCAATTGCTGTCTCATTGGCGTTATCCCATTTCTAATTTCAAATACCTTTATGGTTACAATTTATTTTACAAATATAATACAATTAGTGATTGACAGTTAGTTAAGGATTTAATACTTCATAAACTCATCGAATTAAAACCATCCAAGCGCTAGAAAAAAAACCCAGTCATTATGTTCTCTTACGTCTGAAAAGAAAAGAAAAATGTGATATCTTTGGTTTTCGCCAGTTGATAAGTTCAACGAATATACATGTAAACTACAAACAAAAATCAAATATTCCAAAGCCAAAAATATTATGATTTAATATCTAATATATTCACACATTTCCTTTTTAGCTCACCTGGCCCGAAGAGCCAAGTGAGCTTTTCTCACCACTTGGCGTCTGTCGTCCGTCGTCCGTCGTCGTCGTCGTTATCTTTTTACATTTTGAACTTCTTCTAGAGAACCACTGAATGGAATGAACCCAAACATGGCATGCATGTTCCTTATGAGGTGCCGAACAAGTGTTTTTACTTTGTAGCTGATTCATCATCCAAGATGACCGCCAGCTGGGGACTTAGTTTAACATAGGACCCTATGGGAAATGCATACACAAGACTTCTCTTAGAGAACCACTGAATGGAATGAAACCAAACATGGCACGAATGTTCCTTATGAGGTGCTGACTAAGTGTTGTTACTTTGTATCCGATCCATCATCCAAGATGGCCACCTGCGGGGGACTTAGTTTTACATAGGACCCTATGGGAAATGCATACAAATGAATTCTTTTATAGAACCACTGAATTGAATGAAACCAAACATGGCATGAATGTTCCTCATGAGGTGCTGACCAAGTGTTGTTACTTTGTAGCCGATGCATCATCCATAATGGCCGCCTGCGTGGACTTAGTTTAACATATGACCCTATGGGAAATATATGCAAGTGTCTTCTTTATAGAACCACTGAATGGAATGAAACCAAACGTTGCATGAATGTTCCTTATGAGGTGCTGACCAAGTGTTGTTACTTTGTAGCCGATCCAATATCCAAGATGGCCGCCAGCAGGGGGACTTAGTTTAACATAGGACCCTATGGGAAATGCATTCAAATGCTTCTTTTAGAGAACCACATAATGAAATAAAACAAAACATAGCATGAATGTTCCTTATAATATGAGTTGCTGACCAAGTGTTGTTACTTTGTAGCCGATCTATCATCCAAGATGGCCGCCAGTGGGGGAACTTTTGAATGAAATCGAACATAGCCTGAATGTTACTTTCCTTATGAGGTTGTGTTGTTACTTTTAGCCAAATTTTATATTTTTTTATATGATTTAAAAACCCAAGTAGAATCAGGTGAGCGATACAGGCTCTTGAGAGCAAAAAAGGACAAAGAAGAAAAACAACGTTGCATCGTGACACTATTTTTTCAACCTGTATTCTACCTAAGGTTGATATCATAAACTTGCATTAAGTTTTGGTGTTAACGGCAAACTTTTGGCCTGTTCCATTAACATCATATTTATTTGCCCTTATGAATAAACCCTTTGAATGCAATGCTCAAAAACGTTTTAAAGCATTTTACTTTTGAATTTTTTACTCGACAACTTACTTACAACAACAACAAAAAACATAAAAAAAACCACAGGTTCGATTGAAACTTAATTTTAGAAATTATTGGACGTTTAAAATCAACATGTAACGATTGCCTATGTTATCATAAAGATACTCGTTCTCCTTTTAAAAAGAAGGGAACGTTTGATTGCCTGGCAAAATATTTTCAGTATTTTGAGAAAAAGAATTTCGTTGTTTGTTATTTCATTGTAACAAGGAGTAGCATATGACACTTTGGAAAATCGTTTTTTAAATGAATATGTTAACCTCATTCATTTTCTTCTGCCTCCTCCTCCGAAATCACCAACGGCTCCTCCTCTTTCTGCACCACGACCTCCAGGGCTGAAACTTAAACCAGTACCACGACGACCAGGTGTTGCAGATGTTATTTGTAGTATGGCAGTCAATAGAAGAAATAGAAAGTACAACATCCTGATTTTAAACCTTGAAAAAATAACTCAAAATGTAACACTTTGGATTGATATTACCTAAATGAGATAATACACTTACAAAAAAAAAAAAATTTAACTCCAGTTGTCAAAACAAAGGTTCATCTGTGAACTAACCGTCATCGGAACAGATTTGTTGTCTGTGATTTTGCTTTTTTCAACTATTTAAACACCTTACAAGTGTACACTATATGAACATTTGATAAAAGAAGGAACAATTGGTAGAGTAGCTTTTCTGTACATTACATCAAAGTTATATGATTCAATTGATGTTATACAGCGTTGAAAACACACAATTCCTTTTCGGGGTTCGTGTTGTGTGCAATCTGTAGTTTTCTATGTTCTGTTTAGAACAAAGTTGTTTGTTGTTTTGTGTCATGGTTTTGTCAGTTTATCTTCATATTTTAATTCTGAATGTCACTTTTGACCTTTCGCCTTTCTGTTGTCCTAATCTGTAGTGTTCTAAAGATTGATAAATTTATTTGAATTTGATACTTCTATATTAGAATGTAGAAAAAGTTTTTCCTTCTTGATGGTTTATGTAACAAGCAATATTTGATGAATATAATTAATCTGTAGTTAAAAAAAAAGAAGATTTTCCTTCAACATGAAAGAAAGAATTTTGTTTTCTAACTAAGTTGGTTTCGAGTTGTGTACGATTTTGGCTTAAATATTTTTGTTCAACTAGATGTGGATGATTGTCGAGTAAAAAATTCTAAAGTAAAATGCTTTAAAACGTTTTTGAGCATTGCATTCAAAGGGTTTATTCATGAGGGAAAATAAATATGATGTTTATGAAAAAGGCCAAAAGTTGGCCGTTAACACCAAAACTTAATGCAAATGTATGATATCAACCTTAGGTAGAATACAGGTTGAAAAATAGTGTCACGATGCAACGTTGTTTTTTTCCTTGTTTTTTTTTTTAAATCATATAAAAAATATAAAATTTGGCTAAAAGTAACAACACAACCTGATAAGGAAAGGAACATTCAGGCTATGTTTGATTTCATTCAAAAGTTCCCCCACTGGCGGCCATCTTGGATGATAGATCGGCTACAAAGTAACAACACTTAATCAGCAACTCATATTATAAGGAACATTCATGCTATATTTTGTTTTATTCCATTCTGTGGTTCTCTAAAAGAAGTCATTTGAAAGCATTTCCCATAGGGTCCTATGTTAAACTAAGTCCCCCTGTTGGCGGCCATCTTGGATGTTGGATCGGCTACAAAGTAACAACACTTGGTCAGCACCTCATAAGGAACATTCATGCAACGTTTGGTTTCATTCCATTCAGTGGTTCTATAAAAAATATAAAGAAGACACTTGCATATATTTCCGATAGGGTCCTATGTTAAACTAAGTCCACGCAGGCGGCCATCATGGATGATGCATCGGCTACAAAGTAACAACACTTGGTCAGCACCTCATGAGGAACATTCATGCCATGTTTGTTTTCATTCCATTTAGTGGTTCTATAAAATAATTCATTTGTATGCATTTCCCATAGGGTCCTATGTAAAACTAAGTCCCCCGCAGGTGGCCATCTTGGATGATGGATCGGCTAAAAAGTAACAACACTTGGTCAACACCTCATAAGGATCATTCGTGCCATGTTTGGTTTCATTCCATTCAGTGGTTCTCTAAGAGAATTCATTTGTATGCATTTCTCATAGGGTCATAGGGTCCTATGTTAAACTAAGTCCCAAGCTGGCGGTCATCTTGGATGATGGATCGGCTACAAAGAAACAACACTTGTTCAGCACCTCATAAGGAACATTCATGCCATGTTTGGTTTCATTCTATTCAGTGGTTCTCTAGAAGAGGTTCAAAATGTAAAAAGTTAACGACGACGACGACGGACGACAGACGCCAAGTGGTGAAAAAAGCTCACTTGGCTCTTCGGGCCAGGTGAGCTAAAAAGGAAATGTGTGAATATATTAGATATTAAATCATAATATTTTTGGCTTTGGAATATTTGATTTATGTTTGTAGTTTACATGTACATTCGTTAAACTTATCAACTGGCGAAAACCAAAGATATCACATTTTTCTTTTCTTTTCAGACGTAAGAAGAACCTAATGACTGGGTTTTTTTCTTCTAGCGCTTTGATGGTTTTAATTCGATGAGTTTATGAAGTATTAAATCCTTAACTAACTGTCAATCACTAATTGTATTATATTTGTAAAAAAAAATTATAACCATAAAGGTATTTGAAATAAGAAATGGGATAATGCCAATCAGACAGCAATTGAAAGATATCAATATTGATTCACTCATAGAGCTTTGAATCGCAAATAAACACAATTATTCTAAAAACCAGTTTTTGGTGTAATACGGGCCATGTTCTTCTCATATATTTTAAGATGGTGTGATACTAAACCTCTAACGGGAGTGATTGGGTCGCAACCATTGTAAGCATGCTTATATTTGTAGTACTTAACTTTATGCCGATTTTTGACTCCAGCTCACAGCCATAATAATATGCTCATAGTACTTAACCTTATGCTCAGGCCTTGTGGTCATCAAACTTTTGAGTCAGTTTTTGTACTCATTTTTAAAAATCAACCAATCAAAATGCTGGATTTCATGTTTCGAGCATGCGTTTAGTGCTTCAAGCACTGGGCAAAGTTCAGCCGCTTAAGACTCCAGATCGCAGTCATTGTAAACATGCACATAGTACCTGACCTACTGATATGAAGTCATGCCGCTCTAAAACTCCAGCTCGCAGTGATTATAAACAAGCTAATAGTACCTCACCTAACAATATGGTGTTATGGCGCTCTATACTCAACCTCGCAACCGCCATTGTAAACATGCACATAGTACCTGACCTACTGATATGAAGTCAGTTCACTCTAGAATCCAGCTCGCAGTCATTACAAATATGCTCCTAGTACCTGACCTACTGATATGAAATTATTCAGCTCTAGACTCAATCGCGCAGTCAATGTTAATATGCCCCTAATACATGACCTACTGGTATAAAGTCATTTCTTTTTAGACTCTATCTTGCAGTCATTGTTAACATGCCCCTAATACATGACCTACTGATATGAAGTCATGCCGCTCTAGACTCCAGCTCGAAGTCATTGTAAACATGTACATAGTACCTTACGTACTGATATGAAGTCATTTCACTCTAGACTCCATCTTGCAGTGATTGTTAACATGCTCCTAGTACCTGACTTACTTTATAAATAATCGATTTGAGCGTCACTAATAAGTCTTATGTAGACGAAACGCGCGCCTGGCGTTCTAAATTATAATCCTGGTAAGCTTGATAACTATTACTGATATGAAATTATGCCACTCTAGATTCCAGCTGGAAGTCATTGTAAACATGCAAAAAGTACATGACCTACTGCTTTGAAGTCATGCCGCTGTAGACTCCATGTTGCAGTCATCGTTAACATGCTTCTAGTACCTGACTAACTGATACGAAATCATGCTGCTCTAAATTCAATCTTGCAGTCATTGTTTAATAAAAGCAACAGTAGTATACCGCTGTTCAAAACTCATAAATCCATAGAGAATTAACAAAATCGGGGTAACCAATTAAAACCGTTAACATGTCCCTAGTACCTGATCTACTGATATGAAGTCTTTTTACACTAGACACCATTTCGCAGGCATTGTTAACATACTCATAGTACCTAACCTACTGATATGAAGTCATGCCGCTCTAGACTTAAGCTCGCAGCAAGTATAAATAAAGGCAACAGTAAGATGATTCTGCTGACACCTGATAAAATCGGTGACAACACCCGATTGGCACCTTTTTATCCTTGGCGACGTGTCATCTAGTATAGTATGTTTTACTACAAATCACGATCATAGTCCATAACCTTCTGATATAGAGTAAGCCGCTCTCTACGCCAACAAGGATGGATGTCATTTATCGGATTGCATACAAAAAAAGCATAGAGGGAAATCTCTCAGTATATATTTTTTCATAGATACATTTGCATCAATCAATAAGGTCGAGAAATTGTCTTAATAATCAGAGCAAGTTCATCGAATAAACTCAATGACATCATAGATACCACAAATAAATGTGTCTACGCCAGACGCTAATGGAAGAACCGCAATGATTAAAATAAAATACACCGAAAGTGGTTTCATCGAAACGCTGGACGTTTTGATCGACAACATATTCATTGAACTTGATGGATTTGGGCAATCGGTATTCAAATTCATTACTTATTGTGCACTTTTTATGGCCGACTTGACTTGTACTTTTTTTTTTAATTTCAATATCAATTGCTTTGAGGTTGTCCTCTTACTAAAATAAGAAAACAAAACCTTTGTGTAAGCACACTAACATACCACATCCCCCCGTTATCACTGGACAAACAAATAAACAGATTTCTAATTTCTAATTCAAAGACTTATAACTCATAAAAATATGATAGAATTTTCCTTTAGATATGCACATCTACATATAGTGTCCTCACTAACTACAAAGTGTTGTAAAATTCTGTTTTGTGGGGTGGCAGTGACAAACTGTTGCGGTGGTATTTAGGCCAAAATTCTAAGGGGGCGTATATTTTAGATTAAATATTTAATCATTATTTTTGTCGATATGCACATCTACATATGTCCTTATCATCTGCATATACAAATATTCATGAAATGCTATTGTGTGGTTTCAATTGAGTTTTGAAGGCAAGATCATGTCTGACAGACTGACGGACAGATCAAAAACGTTATAAAGAATGCAACTGTGTTGAATTGGGTGTAACAACCAATATTTCAGTGAGTGCTTGCATCTTATAGTTATCAAAGGTGTCAGGCTTATAATTTAAAACTCCAGACACGTGTTTCGTCTTCATAAAATTCAACAGTGATGTTCCGATCAAAAAAATTATAAAGCCAAACAAGTACAAAGCCCAGGAGCATTAAGGACCCAGAATTCCAAAACGTTTTACTCAGTGAACTTGGGATTAAAGATACTTAATGTATAACAAAAATGCTGAATGCAAAATCTGTAATTCTTGTGCTATTTTCACATTTCTTGATCGGTGTGAGAAAAATATTTCTCCTCACTAGTGAAAATCTGTTAGCGGCAAATGATTGGTCGAAATTTGATTGTGACGTTAAATGTTCTTTGTTTCTTTTGAATTTTCCTATTGTGCATCATGAAAAAAGGCGACAATGCCTGATGACGTAACATAAAAACACACAAATTTCTTCAAATCTTTGAAAAGAAACAGTTAAATTTAACTAATTTAAAAAGCTTGGCAATCCAAATACTAAAATTTAACTGTCTCGAGAGGAGAAATATCGTTACACACTGGTTGCAGTTGTGAAATCTATATTTCCAATGGTTAATGTCATATTTCTGAGCTGTACCATACTAACTGCCCGTCGTACGGCGTTTACATATATCAATTAAAACGTTATCAAAGTTCGTTTCTTAAATCACTGGCGTCACGCTATCGCACGGTTTTTCGTTCATTTTTTTGCACATAAATCAGGCTGTTAGATTTCTCATTTGAATTGGTTTTCCGTTGTCATTTCGGGGCCTTTTATAGCTGACAATGCGGTATGGCTTTGCTCATTGTTGAAAGCCGTACGGTGAACTATAGTTGTTAATTTCTGTGTCATATGGTCTCTTGTGAAGAGTTGTCTCATTGAAAAATCATACCACATCTCCTTTTTTATATTTGATTTGTTAATTGGATACTAGAAAAATTGTCTAATCCGTATGAATTAACTGTTTACAAACCACGGATTAGATTACTAAAGATGTATTTAGCAAAACCTTTTTGGAATTTCGGGTCCTCAATGCTCTATATGTAAGTACTTTATTTAGTTTTTAATACTTTTTTATTCGAGAGTCAATCCAGATTTCCATTTATTTACTGGTTGTGACATTTTGACATGATGCATCACGGAATGCATGAGACGCGTTTCCTGACAACACACCCGGTCTTGTCGCTGATGAAGTAAACGTAATTTCCTCATTTAATGTTTGCTACTTGATTTGTCTTCTTAATCGATTGAGATTTAAACATCGGTAAACAACTGCTGCCTACATTTACTATCTATCTACATGAATATATATTATGGAAGTGTATAGTCACAAGAAGAATTATAACAAGTTTATACTTAATCGAGTAGCATTTATGGTAAACATGGGGATATTTCATACTGTTAAAAAACCCAGCTATAGATGAAATGCGCGATGAAACTGTTCACTTAATGCAATAGGTAGCTTTATGGTAAACTTAGGAAGACGTATTATATTGTTTATAAATGAACATCTACAGACTTAAGGATTAATGGTACTGTTTCCTTTAATGCAACTGGCAGCATATATTGTAAACCTGTGGACGCGTAGATAAATAGCTAGCAATTAAAAGATGAGGATTTACTAAACGTAACTGGTATTACAATTGTAAACATGGGAACGCTTAAAAATTTAGATATATAGCTAGAGATTACGGGAACGACGAGTTTGTTTACCAAATTCAATAGGTAGCATACATAGTAAACACGAGGACGCTTCATACTGGTGATAACAACTCATCAAATATATCAGAATATCTTGTACTAGATGTATAAATACAATCATAGTACTCAATACAAATGTTTATAATAAATGGATGATATATGATAAATGATATTCTTCATAATAGTTTCACCAGTTGAAAACTCTTTTGTAAATGCATCAAACAGACAATTTTCATAGGACCGCAGCTCTAAAAACGATCTCGCGAACTGATTTTATTCTTATTATCTTAATCATACACAAGAAAATGGAAGTTGTATATATGAAAAAAGAAAAAAAATACCTTACACCTATGAAGTACAACAAATTAGGTTTGAAATGAATTACACATAACCTCGTGTCAGCGTCTGAAAGCAACTTGTCAATGTCAACCTTACGTTGAAAATGTTATGAATGTAATGCCTGTGAGATGAAACATCACGTGTCACCCCAACGCTTAATTCACTGTTTTCAATGGGATACTAGTAGTTGATTGGATGAAAGTTATAGTTTGTCACGCCTTCATCAAGTATCGTCCTATCAACGTTTGTCAACGTAACACTAAAAACGATTATACACATAATTTACTACATATCCTCTATAACAAAATTAAATAATGAAAGACAACTAAATAATATGTTTTTTAATGATATTTCAAGTACATGAGCCATGCAAGATAAGGATATATGTTATAACAGTATGATATTTTTTCACAAACCGTTTCATTCTTTTTATCGACAAAACACATATCGTTGTAATCAGAAACCAATTTCCTTTTGTTAAATTTCATGATTCGGAGTTCCATCAGACACTTGTAAAACAAGAAGATAAAAAAGCTAGATTATTTAAATTCACATTCAGGTATATTGATGATGTTCTTTCCCTTAGCCATTAATATATCTTACTGAACTCGAGATTTACGAAACGACATTCACAGCTTCATTTCTAAACATTAACCTCGAATTTGACAACAACGGTCATCTCGGTACTATTATCTATGACAAACGAGACGATATCAATTTTGCAAGTTTTAGTTTGCTCACCTTAGCATCAATATGCTTACTTCACTGGCGTATGACGTATACAATTTTCAATTCATACGATATTCTAAAGATTGCAGCTGCTACTCAGACCTTGTAAAACGTCATCGGTGTCTCAAATTTTCGTATTGACGAACAGTGATACCGATATTTTTTTTTTGTTCATGATTGATTTGGATGCAACATATATGTCATGGTTCGAAATCTTCTTGACAGTCCGTGCAATGGGCGAAAAAAAATATGGAAAGATTTAATTTTTAGATCAATGAACATGAGGGTAATAGCTTAATGTCACCGTGCAAACTTCAATAATGATAAAAGCAGTTTCTTTTTTTCTCTTTTTTTAGTTTTCGGTTCATCCTACGACGTGACGATCTTACCACATTCATCTTCAAAACCCATTATTAAAAGGTCACATTTTAAATACAATTACAAACAAATTAAAAATAAAAGTTATCATTCAAAGTGATATTATTGGACGTTTTCATCATTTTGTTTTTAATCTTGAAGAAAAAAGGGAAAAGTAGATAAGAATGATTTTGTTGACATTGACTTAACTGTTCTAAATCGACATGTCCTCTGTTGTATAGTAAAAAAAGAACGCGACCGAGTGATCATTGTTTTCTTTCTATCAATAATCAACAGGCATTAAGTACTAGATGTAACATGATTGTCATTGAGGTAACTATTTACCAGAGACCAAATTTGTAGATATATAGGTCACCATAAGACAGTCAACAATGAGCAAAACCATACAAAATATTAATATGTAAGGACCAAACATGACAAAATGTATCAAACGAGAAAACCAACCGTCCCATGTTGGTGCAAAAAACGACACCCACTGGATAACAGGCTCCTTACTTGGCTTTATTGTGAGTGGTTGCTGGTGACCATCCTCCCTAAACATGTGTCAGTGATGTAACAGGATAAGAAAAAAGGCTATTAAAATCAATCAAAGAGGGTTTGACTCATCAGATCGATACAAAGAAAAACAATAACTAACAAAACACCAAAGTTAGACAGTACCAATCTGAAAGTAGTCGCAGTTACATAAACTTGTTAACAGCCTAAATAACTTTAATATATTAAGATGTTTTACTAGAAATAAAAATCCATTGTTGATTTCGAATTTTCGATTTTCAACAATGAGCAAAACCATACAAAATAGTAATATGTAAGGACCAAACATGACAACGAGAAAACCAACCGTCCCATGTTGGTGCAAAAAACGACACCCACTGGATAACAAAATGATGTATATCGCTTTCATATTCATTTGTTAAAATTTACTGGTTGCAATAGCATTAAGTGTTCTATATTATAAGGATGTTCTTATCCCGTGCATAAAAACAATGCCGTGTTTGTCATAACCTTTTCAACTTTTGATCTTCAGTGCTGTACAACTTTGTACCGTTTTCACGTTCGATCTTTTATATCTAGGCGTTATGTATTCAGGTTTAGTTTTCTGTAATTTTTATACTTCAGTTTCTTTATGTATATCTCTTTCATATTCATTTGATAAAATTTACTGTTTGCAATAGCATGAATTGTTCTATATAATAAGAATGTTCTTATCCCGGGCATAAAAACAATGTCGTATTTGGCGAAACCTTTTCAACTTTTGATCTTCAGTGCTGTACAACTTTGTACTTTTTTCACTTTCGATCTTTTATATCTGGGCGTCACTGTGGACCAGGCGCGTTTTTGGCGTATTGAATTTTAAACCTGATGCTTTTTGTCATCTATTAATCATGTTTTTCTTTGTCTAATATGTTCTCCTATTTATTTGTATTGTAGTCCTGTAATATTATGTTGTCATTTCAATATTATATTTAACTTTGCCATTAAAGTGCGAGGTTTGGCATGCCATAAAACCAGGTTTAACCCACCACTTTTATTCCCCTTTAAAAGTGTCCTGTACCAAGTCAGGAAGATGGTCATTGTTATATTGTTGTTCGTTTCTCTGTGTGTTGCATTTTAACGTTGAGTCGTTTGTGTTTTCTCTTATTTTTGAGATATTGAGATAAGACGTGGCACGGTACTTGTCTATCCCAAATTCTTGTATTTGGTTTTCATGTTATATTTGTTATTCTCGTGGTGTTTTGTCTAATGATTGGTCAGTTTCTGTGTGTGTTGCGTTTCGGTGTTGTGTCGTTGTTCTCCTCTTATATTTAATGCGTTTCGCTCGGTTTTGGTTTGTTACCCCGATTTTGTTTTTTGTCCATGGATTTATGAGTTTTGAACAGCGGTATACTACTGTTGCCTTTATTTACCAATCTGAAAGTAGTCGCAGTTACTTAAACTTGTTAACAGCCTAAATAACTTTAATATATTTAGATGTTTTACTAGAAATAAAAATCCATTGTTGATTTCGACCGGTTGCTTTGTTACCACGTGCACTGTCACGCTTGAGAGTACAAATTTCATAAGTCAAATAACAACGCCATGACTAAACAAGAACTATCTTTAAAAAAAGATATCCGACGTATTAAAATTTGAGTATATGCTTACAACTATCATTTCGATAACCTTTAGAAGCACAATGACTTAATGATGCAGGACCTCTTTAATAAAATCTCCATCTGAATGTAACTACAAGAAATTCATTACTAAGTCTGATTATATTAAGGCAATAATATATAAAAAATATTGTGATGACACCTACAAATTTTATTTGTCAAAAAATCCAGTACAAATAACAAGAAACAAATATACATTGATTACTGTTTACATTAAACTTAATTCATGGTTAACAAAGCTAGAAACTATTGGTAGTAGTATCTTTCTGTTTACATTCGCCAAAACCCCGCGGAAATCTCATATGCATAGGTGCGTTCTAAAAGTCATGTACGTTTGAACAACAAAGTTTACATTTAAAATTATAACATTGTCCCGAATAAATAGCTGTCATGGATGCAAAGAGCTATTGGAGAAACAATTAGTTTAGTAAAAATACAATTCTTTGTAAGATCTAGTTCAAATATTTATAGTTTTTCACTTGCTTTCCATCATGATATAATTTTCGAGACGTTTTTTCAAACACAACCAAATCACCCACCATGACAGCATTTTGTCCAATCACAGAAAGGATTTTCGAGCATGCGTATTCTGTTGCCATAGTCAAGCGTCCTCAAGTTCAAAGGGCACACACCGAACTATACCGACTACGTCGGAAAAAGGACTAAAAGACAAATGAAATAACAGTTTACAAAACACAGCATGGAAAGCTATGGACTAATCAACACAAACCGCATTAATTACCGGAAGTGATCTCGAGAGCTGGGGTAGGGTTAGCTGATTCCGTTCCATCGAATGTGAAAATTTAAACAAGAAACATCTTTTACAAGACAAAGGATCAACAAGACTGGCTTTATAATTGGAATTAATATAGCTGAAATCTTTCCTACAGGCAAAATGAAAACAAAGACCTCTTGCATATTTGGCCCTCAATTCTCTTCAAAATTGTACTTATTTTGGCCTTTTTAACATTTGTTAATTCGAGCGTCTCTTATGAGTCTTTTGTAAAACAATTACCTCAGGTCGACATCCACTAAAATACAGGCTACTGACTGTTGACAGACATTTAGAATATTGTCTGTTTGTGAACGTTAAACCATCCTCCTAAAAACGCTAGACCTTGTGATCGACATATACACATTTACTGAATTTGACAATTCAACAAAACGTCGGTACTATAGTGGATACTAACAGTGCACACTTACAAACTGTTTAGTACTTAAAGTTATTTGAATCGGAATTCATACAGTTGAATAAATCTTTTCCTTAAGGCAAATAAAAAAAAACACTTTTGCAAAGTTCCATATCAGATATAATGTATAAAGATGAGGCTGATGGGCAAAATGACAGTGCAATTGAAACCTTCAAGAAGTTATTTTAACAAGTATTTTAAGACTTCAGTTAGCCTCGGAAAAACCAAATCACAAATACGATATGAAAGTATCGATTTCTTTGATAATTTAAATATTCCAGTCTATCAACGTAGCATGTCCAGGCATATATTACCGTAGCCGTATTTGGCACAACCTTTTGGAATTTTGGATCCTTAATGCTCTTCAACTTTGTACTTGTTTGGCTTATAAACATTTTGATATGAGCGTCACTGATGAGTCTTATATAGACGAAACGCGCGTCTGGCGTACTAAATTATAAACTTGGTACCTTTGATAACTATTCGCTTCATATGTGGGAGGTCGTGGATTCGACCCTTGGCCGGGTAAAATCAAATACTAGTACTTGAGAAAATAAATTGAACCTCCCGCTATGCACGCTGCATTTACAAGGGAAAACAAAAACTATACGTCTTGGAGTCATAATAATGATTCCGTTTAGTCGACATGTTTTTTTTTAACTGTTACATTGTGAACTTGCGATGCAAGAAATGCTTAGTGTGTCGGTCTATTACCAATACAAGTAGTGATTGTATTCGTGTCACATTTTCGTCCTGAATATGCATTTAATTTCCACTGAACTTCAATCATCAATCCAGCATCATCTTCTCTAAATTTATAGATATTCTCTAAAAGAAATATCATCATTTGTGCGCAAAGTTAAATCTATAAATGACGTACACGCTTACATGTAGTGCAAATGCATGCATTGAAACGATTGATGTATTTGCAATATTTTTTTATTAAAAACTAAAAATTCCTTTTGTTAACTCTATTTTCATCCATGTGTGGACCAATAATTCTGAAAAGAGATAACTTCATTAATGAAACAATTTGATATTATTTGCAAATCTTATGAAAAATCAATGCATACAAATACCTTTATGGTCCATTTTTTCAACACTCGATTAAAATGTGGTTAATTTCTCTCGTTTTAAATAATTCCACTTTGTAATCATCAATAGTAGCCTTTCAAATTCTGGTATATACGTATTGTAAGACTTACATTATAAGATAGTAAAATAGGGGCCCTTAATAGCTGACTATAAACGGTATGGGCTCTGCTCATTGTTGAAGGCCGTACGGTGACCTATAATTGTTAATGTCATTTTTGGTCTTTTGTGGATAGTTGTCTCATTGGCAATCATACCACATCTTCTTTTTTATAACATGTTTTATAGAACAAATGTTGTAAATGAAAAAAAGTTTTACATGATTTATAGAACAAATACTGTGGATAAAAAGAGTTAAACATGTTCTAAAAAACAAATAATGTGAAATAAAAAAGTTTAACATGTTTTGTAGAACAATTATTGCTACTAATTTCTGCTTTTAAAGAACACATACTTTGAACCTTAACAGCCTCTTCCTCCTCTCCCTCCCTGGCCTCCTGGGGTACCAGGTTCACCTCCACAGCCTCCATCAATAGGCCAAGTAGTAGTTTCATATCCCCAATCTGGTCCTCCAGGTTGTCCAGGTTCTCCTGGTCCTCCTCGTGATCCTGGTGCACCAGGAGAACCACCCCGTCCATTTACAAAACACAATAGTGTCACAGCAATAACAGTAATAAAAAGTACACTCTTCATTTTCTGTAAGAAAATTATTTTTTGGAATCAAAATGACCTTCACTATTGAATCCGGAAGAGTAAATAGATGTTCTCACCTGAAAAGATTTTTTATAAAAAATTACGTATTTTACTAGATTTACAATGCATCAATGTGTGAAAGCCGATTAAAATTATATAAAGTATGTTTACCAAATTCCCTTCCACACTTTTATTCCCTTAAGCAAAAGTCAATCGAGGTTGTAAACTTCATTGATGGTATTAACTTTATATTTAAAAATAAACTTACATGTTTCTCTTCTTTATTCTAAAATATTTTTTTTTTCAAATAGGCAAAAGAAGTCTGCACATCCAAAGAGTAAAAACTTATTTATATCAAAAGGTAAACAATATTAGGACATCCTTTTGTGACATTTTGAAATATTTCAACGACGCAATTAAACAGGAAAAAATATATTTCCGTGTTATAATGGACAGTTTGATAAAATGTTCCTGTCTTGTCAAAATAATAAACGAGTTTACTTTTAAGTTGGGAAATGGTCATAGGGAAATAACCATTACAGAGAGACATTAATAGCCATCACATACAAACACCTATGTAATCTGGTAACTTACCTTTGTGTTATTCACCTTAACATGACAAAAACATACTGTTTTGTCGATAAAACGGTAGATATAGTATGCAATCTTGACTATTACATTAGTATATCTTTTTCAATACCCATAACAAAGGCAAAAACGTTTTCAATCATGGTGGTTTTCAAGGACAATTTATTTTATGGTGAATAGTTGCCTTCATTTCAGATAAAATGCTCTGCTGAAAAAATTGTATCACTTTTCTTTTATACTAAAACAATAGAAAAACGTTTATTTGGCCACTCATCCCACATGTCCATTCTTTTAATCTGAAATTACTACCATTTTTCGCATTTCTTCATTCGAGGTTTTATTCTTACTATTTATAACTTAATATTCGTGAAAGAATGATGCATGCTTAGCAACAGATGCTATGTTACCCCAGTTGGTATCCCTTGATCGTCTCGTTACTTTAGAAGCTGATCATGCTATTCCGTTTGGTTTTCACTCTAAAGTTTGAACCTGGGCTTGATATGTAGGATCGCTATGTCTCGCTTTCTCGATAAAAATCGAAGGCTCGACAAAACATAATAATTGTTGAATACCAGGATAGTTTTACAAGTCCTGGTGGAAAACTGGGTCGTACTGGCATTGTAAAACATTCCATTGACACGAGAGAGATGCTTAACCTATACGTGTTCCTCCTCAAAGGGTTCCTTTGACTCAAAAGAAAAACTATAGAAACAGAGATAGACAAAATGTTGGAAAATGATGCAATAGAGCCAAGTTCAAATGCATGGTCCATACCTATATTACTAGTCACTAGAAAGATTACTCATTTAGGTTCTGTGTTGATTTTCGTCCATTAAATGCAGTTACAAAAAAAGATGCATATCCTCTGCCCCGACTAGATGAATCTTTATATACTTTCGGGAGAAATAGTCTTTTGTACAATTGATTTAACGGCTGGATATTAGCAATGTAAAATATCACCTGACATGAAAGTAAAGACTGCTTTTACGTCACATAAGGGTCTTTTTCAGATTAAAGTACTTCATATCGGTCTCAGTAGAGCACCTCAAACTTTCAAACGTCTAATCGAAACAGTTTTAAAAGGCTATCAATAGGAACGCTGTCTATGCTGTTTAGATGACGGCATTATTTTTGGAGAAACATTTGAAAAGACATTCGAAAATTTGAGACTACTTTTTTAAAGATTTAAGTCTACCAATTTGAAACTAAAACCAAGTAAATGTACTATGTTTCAAATTCAAGGTGTGTTCTTAGATCATGTAGTATCTAATAAAGATGTCAGTTGTGATCCAAGTAAAGTTGAGACTGTAAAAAAAATGGTCAGTTCCAACCTGTTTAACCGAGATGAGAAGTTGTCTGGGACTTGCTGGGAATTACAAGAAATATATTCCAAACTTTTCAGAGATTGCGTCCCCTCTCACGGAGTTGACTAAGAAAGCTAGAAATTTTAAGAGGTCTGACGATTGTCAAAAAGGTATTGATAAATTGAAGAAAATATTGATTTCGGTCCCTATTTTGATTTTTCCTAGGGAGGACAGTGAATATGTATTAGATACTGATTCAAGTGTCAATGGTATAGATTTTATTTGTCACAAATCAAAGATGGTGAGGAAAAATTATTGCATATAGCAGTAAAACTCTTAGTGATTTCCAAAGAAAATTTTGTACTACTAATAGGTAGTCACATTTGTTAAGCAGTTTAGACATTATTTGTTAGGTCAACATTTTAAGGTCAGGACCGATTACGCCTCTTTGATTTGGCTGAAAAATTTCAAAAATCCTGAAGGTATAATAGCCCGTTGGATAAGTTCATAAAATATGTTAGAGAGAAGCTTGTCCTGAGTGTACTAACAAAGATCGTGTGTCGGCTAAAAACAGTGACAATTGTCACTTAGAAACAGATTCACTATCTTTAGCGCCTATACAGGTTATAAAATCCGATCAGCAAATGACATGGAAAAAATGTATGGTACAGGATATTCTTACACCTCATGTTGCAAACGGTGACCTTATAATAGTTGTATACCAAATTAGTTGATGGTTTGAGTTTGGCAAAATAATGACCATGACATTAAGGTTTTTTTTTTATCTGAAGTCTTAATTTATGGTTTAACCCGCCGAAACGTTGTTTTCAATGTAGTTTATATCCCGTCAGAGTATAGTGGAATTTTTGGAATCGTTTGTTTTTTCAAAACAAAATTCTGTATTACATGTATATTTGTGAAAATATATGGAACTCTCCACATTCTTTCATCTAGATAGTTTGGATGAAGGTCTGATGATACACCTTTCATTACTTTGAACTTGTATTTATCCTTGGCCCAGTAGGATTTAATGGCTTGTGTGTGCACCCCTGTTTCAGGGTCAACAAAATTCACCTAGTGGTTGACTGTTGCATGTTGTAGTTTAAGTTCTGTTTGTATATTACATTATGCTTTCCACAGAATATATGATGGTGTCAGGTTTCACTGCCTTTTCAATTATTGGTAATAGCGTAGCAGCATCTCTCTTCTCTACTAATTCCATGTAAGTGATGGCGGGTTTGAATGATGTGTCGGCTGGACCAAATATCCATTATTCTTTCTTAGGTCGTCATTAACCAAATTTTGATATGGCTGGTATTACACAGCTATTTTCAGACTTTCCTAAGCAGATGTCTGTTTTAGACAGAGTACACATAATTGTAACTAGACACAAAAACAGTTATTTCATGAACTGATCAACAGAACAACTAGACCAGTCAAACATATGTGCCATAGCAAGACCTCTGAAGCCGCTCACAGACTCTTCTTACAAAGAAAATATCAAGAAAAGTGAAGTAACAAGGGACAAGAAATTGGCATTCTGTATGGCAGAGGGAGAAGCACATGATCCAGAACCATGGGCTACACAATTTGTAACAGATGTATCATCTGGTACAATAACAAGTATAAACTAGATTTGTAATTGCTAGCAATAACGGATGGCACCCTCCCCCTCATTGCCAGGTGAGCGGCAGCCATTTTGAAAATTCCAAAGTCGAAGAATGCATTTACAGATGGCAAGTAACATTTTTGCCAAGTTTCATTAAGTTTGAAGCATTTTGAAATTTCTGATATTTTAGCTGTTTCCATGGTAACGGCAGCCATTTTGAAAATTCCAAAGTCAAACTGGAAAACAGCACATGCCAGTTAACATTCCTGTGGAGTTTCTTCCAGTTTGGAACACTTTGATTTTTTTCGCATTTGTGCTGTTTCCATGGAAACGGCGGCCATCTTTTACCATTCCATAGCAAGGTGCACAACTTCAAATGGGGTTCCTCATTATAGTTGAGTTCCATAAACATTGGTCCGTTCAATTCTGAGAACTCGCGCGGACAAAATGTGTGGAAGAAAAATAAAAATAAGAAACTAGATTTGCCATTGCAAGCAATAGCGGATGGCACCCTTCCCCTATTGCCAGGTGAGTGGCAGCCATTTAGAAAATTCCAAAGTCATAAGAGTGCTTCTACACATGCAAATTATCACTTTTGTGAAGTTTCATTAAGTTTGGAGCATTTTGAAATTTTGGATTTTTTTGGTGTTGCCATGGTGGCGGCGGCCATTTTGAAAATTCCAACTTCAAAATGCAACTCTGCACATATCAGTTACCATTCCTGTAACGTTTCATCCAGTGAGTAGCACTTTGATTTTTTTTAGAAAATTTTGAACATTTTTGCTGTAACCATGGTTACAGTAGATAATTCCAAAATTCTAAAAGCAGACATCTCATTGCCACATGTCATGTTATATATCAATACAGTTTTATTCCATTTGGTGCAAATTTTTTTGAGAAAATGCAGAATTTATGCATTTTTCCATAGGGTCAATGCAAAACTTGCTCCTTGTTTCCATGACAACAGCGGCCATTTTGGACTATCCAAATATTGTTTTGACATCTTAGGTTACTGGGTAACATTTTCATAAAGTTTCGTCTAGTTGGGTCTTATAACGAAAGAGTTAGCATTTTTGATATTTTAGTTGTTTCCATGGTAACGGCAGCCATTTTAAAAATTCCAAGACCAAAATGCAGCTCAGGCTATGCCTATTACTATTTCAGTGAAGTTTCATCCAGTTTGGAACATTTTGAATATTTTCGGATTTTTGCTGTTTCCATGGAAACGGCAGCCATTTTGACCATTCCAAAGTCAGGTGCACAACTTCACATGCTGGTCCACATTATGGTATAGTTCCATCAACAATGGTCAACTCAATTCCAAGAAACTGCGTGGACAAAATGTGTGGAAGAAGAATAAGGAAAAAAAGAATCGATGAATAACAATACGTCACCCCAACTCCGTTGAGGGTGCCATAAAAAAGAAACGTAGAATAACAATATGTCACCCCAACTCCGTTGAGGGTGCCATAAAAATGCAAGATATGCTGCCACCATCATATGGCGTCAACACTCAAACTCCTATGACAGTAAGAGAACCGTACAATTTCCATCCGAGTAAACTGGACATGTTGTTAAGAGGAAGAGGAAATCCACAGAGACTGATTACGTATATAGATAGAGGAGGGTGGCAGAAATTCCATCTGCCGAAGAAATTGGTTAAGTATACCATGAGTCTTGGAAAGAAAGAACTAAAAGATAAGATAGAAGAAAATGAAGACTTTGTAGAAATGCTTGGACAATATGGTGACATAGGAAAATAACCACAGAAGACTTAAAGCTTTCCTTGATGACAATTGCCGTACTTGTCCCTATAGGCCTGAATCTGATGGATTAGCAGAAAGGATGAATATATAAAGGCAACAGTAGTATGCCGCTGTTTGGTTTTAAAAGGGGTTTTCCTTAACAAAGTATAATGTGTCACTCGTGATGTCAGATTTTGTATCGCATTTATTAAAAAAAGAATAAATATGCATATAACTCGGCCTTTATCTGATACTTTGTAATTCAAACACACATTCTTTGTTATGATGACAAATTAAAAACTTGGGGTATTTCATTTTGTTCATTTTAGGCTTCATAGGTTAATATGTGCTTATAAATTTAGAAAAGAATAAAAATTAGTACTTTTGTTTTTATCTGAAAATGATTTGTTTTCCTTTTCAATAACTATCATGGTCACGAAAAGTCACGACTATGGCTTAATGCACACAAAAATGGAACAAAATCAAAGAAGAGACCTCCATATAACATTTGCTCAAAGCCACCAACAGTCATTAACTCAAAATCCATCACATTTATTCGTCAGTTTCCGCTACAGAGCACTCACTCACACACAAATTCGATTACTCTCTAAACAGAAATAATAACCGGCATATATATCAACAAAAGTCAATACAGTTTCAAGAAGACCTGATAAGGAAAACACTTATATGTCAAACGATTTCAAAACAATGTAAAAAGTACAAGAGTTAGAAATGATGTTCGCTGTGTGCGATTATAATGAAATCAAAAGAACCGAGCCAGTCAGAAATCGCTAGCTAGAAAAATAACGCTGATACACAAAATTCGTTCAACCATATAATATATATGCAGGTCATTCCCACTGTATAAAAAATGTAAATGAAAATATAATATCTTTGAAAACTGATGAAGAAAAAAAATCATCTCTGAAAATCCTATATTAAATAACCTATTTTATTTGGTATCCATGATATTACTTTCTGTCCTATCATCATTTCCTTGAAAGAGGGTTCTACTAATAGGACATCTATTCATTAAAGCTTCTAGTATGTAATATTGAAGTCATGTATTTGAAGATTGTGGCGTTCGTTTGATGCGTTTGAGCTTTTAAAATTGCCATTTGATAAGGGACTTTCTATTTTAAATTTTTCTTGGAGTTCTATGACGTGGAATCGGGGTCATCAATATCAAATAAAGCATATGCTTAACTCTTTGTAGAATATGCTAAATTCATTTTAGGATATGCAAAAATCCTTTAAAGATATGCTAAAATCATTTAAGGATATGCTTAAATCACTTAAGGATATTCAGATTAATAACTCACGTATACTAAATTGAATTAAGCATACCCTTAATTCCATGAAATATAAATTGTCCCGCGCCGAACTTTTATGTAGAGATTATCCTGCTTTTGTATTTTCTCCAGTTTTGAATACTGACATTTTTCGGGTTCAATATTAAGGTGCTAGCCCCCTCCCGTCAAATCAAAAGGTAGCTCACTCAATAAAGCAAGTTGACATTTACTGCAGATCTTTGACATCTTAAAATCGATCACTGTTCAGTTAACGTATTCAATCCTGCAAATAGAATTCAAAATTCAACACAAGGAAGATGTTCTGTGCGACTTTTTCTGTTAGACTTTAAAAATAAGCAGCGAAAATTATCTGATCATCCATTTATTTGGGATTTGTTTTTTATTATGGGGACGAAGTCCCCAATTACGGTAGAAAAATCAATAAAAAAAAAAAAAAAAAAAATAATCGGGAAAATTTCCCGAAATTTTCATTGTACTAATGAACTCAAAATCGTTAACTTTTTTTTTCAGATCTACTTCCTGTTCCGTTTTCCCCCGCATTTGCGCAGATAACTGTCTTGTTTGCATGAGACTTTGATTTTTTTTTTATTTATCAGTCTAGTAAAATATAACATTGGATCTCAATACAAATTCAATTTTAATAATTGTTTGATATGAATAAACGTTACCTGATGAAAGCGTTTCTTTTGTTTACATCGAATATGACGTCATAACTTAAAGAACGTCACAGCTAATTCCCTAACAACAGAACCAAAGTCGGGAACGTTACGTACGGTATTTCGGTTTCTTTTATCATCATGATTGAATTAAAAAATATAATACACACGACTTCGTCCCCATTCACAGGTTATGCCTGCCTCATATTAGTTAGAACCGCACGCAGCAACTTTCCAACCAACAAGTTAAGAAATAGAGATTTTCATTGGAGAACACAATAAAATCAGTCATATACTAATTCATTCAACATATTTTTAACCGAAATTTGTAAATCTGATCTTTTATTTGTGGAGTCTGACCTTGATTCCGCGCAAACATATTTGTAACAATTCAGCATATGCTAAAATCAGTTGAGCTTATGCTAAAATCAATTCAGCTTATGCTAAAACTATTAAATCATACCATTTAAAGAGTTTAGTATATGCCAAAATCGATGATTATGACTCGGAGTCCGCGCCATACAGTTTGGTATTTTTGTTATTTTTACTTTTTTCGATTAGTTAATCAAGTTAATTTTTAAAATAAATTATTGTTATATTGAAGAGTTGCGTGTGTAAAAGGTGGAGAAATCTCAGCCAACAATATGATCGATAGAATTACAAATTCATCACGCTTTCTTACTAATTTAAGCCATTAGCTCCCCAGAATATGATATTTAAATTACGAACTCCCTTCATCTAACTCAAATTAACGCCCAGTTTTTCTAAAGTTTTCCAGTAGTACCCCTGCTTCAATTATAATTATGTGTCCGGTCCCTAAATAGTTATAATAAGGTATTAAAAACAATATGATGTCTAAGATATATCAAATTTTAAAAGGATCAATACTGTTACATGCCAGAGAAAACAGAAAACTGTCTGACGAGGTTTTTGAAAATGAACATGAACGAGCGCTATAAACAGTATTAAATTTGAGAATCATCATTTTTTTCTCATCAGTTGACTGATAACGGAATCAAAATATAAAACATATTCAGAATTTTCAGAATGATATTAGATAAAAAAAAAAATATAAGTCTTATTGAACATGTGTGAACTCAATCTAACCAATGTTGTCAACAAACAAAAATATCTTGTTCATTTCAGTTCCAGAACACTTTATATTTGACTCAGAGACGTCTTTGACAAGATACGATTTCTCCCATCCGAAATTAGATGTGATATATAATCCCCAGATTTTTTTTCAGTAACTTGGATATTGATGGGAGAAATCAATCGTCCACCTATTTGTCCTATCGTTGAATCCTCCTGAACCATTTTTTGTGAATAATTTGACACTCACAGATTATTATTATATGAAGGTTTTTTTTACCCTCTTATTTCGGTTCGCTGTTCTTTTTTACAAGTTGTAATTTGGCGCTAAAATTACTTACCCAGCTTGCACACTACACTAGACTTTTATAATAAAAGAAATACTCCTTAATCTCTCAATACTCTTTATTGACACTTTGTAAAAGAAGAGGGACGAAAAATATCAAAGGGACAGTCAAACTCGTAAATCTAAAACAAACCGACAACGCCATGGCTAAAAATTAAAAAGACAAACAGAAAAACAATAGTACACATGACACAACATAGAAAACTAAAGAATAAACAACACGAACCCCACCAAAAACTAGGGGTGATCTCAGGTGCTCCGGAAGGGTAAGCAATAAGATTTGTGATGCCATTAAGCACCTCTATTCTGTTTTTTTGTCCGACTTATTTTCGAGGTTTCCTTCACATATCAACGAATACATCATTTTGGGATATTAAGTTTGTATCTGCAACACATCTTTAACAATTGAAATTATTGTAACCATCTCATAATCTCAACCATATAAAGCCGTTATATAACTATAGGTTTTATAACTTTTCAAATTATGAACTTTTAAACATGCGGGTATCATTTTGTTTTTTATTAATACCTCAACTTTTCTGTACCGGACTTTTAGTCAAAATGTAAGAAATCTCTAATAAGAATTACATGGAAAAATAATTATAAAAAACAATGTTAAACTGCAGATTCAAAACTGCCAATCTCTACTCTATACAGGTAGAATAAAAGGTAGAAAATTGAATAAAATTATAGAATATTGATTTTTTTCTATACACTATTTACCAGAATATAACTGATAACTGTGCATTGTCCCGGAAACTCCTAGTTTTAACACGCTAACAATGGAGTTCGATATGAATATATTGGTTTTGTTATTTTAACGAATTCTTGAACTTATAGTCCTCAGTGCTCTTCAAATTTTTACTTGTTATGTCTTTCGAACTTTTTTTTAATCTGAGCGTCACTGGTTAGTCTTGTGTGGACTAAACGCGCGTCTGGCGTAATAAATTTTAAACCTGGTGCCTTTTGTTAGCTATTATTCGTGTGATTCTCTGTCCTATATGTTCTCTCATTTATTTGTATTGTAGTCCTGTCACGTAATATTGTCAAGTTAATGTTATATTTAACATTGATATAAAAGCGAGAGGTTCGGCATGCAATTAAACCAGTTTCAACCCACCATTTTGTTTTCTTAAAATCCCCTGTACCAAGTCAGAAAAATGGCCATTGTAATATTATTGTTCGTTTCTGTGTTGTGTAGGTTACATTTTGATGTTGTGTTTCTGTTGTGTCGTAGTTCTCCTCTTATATTTGATGTGCTCCCTCAGTTTCAGTTTGTAACCCGGATTTTTTTTTTCTCAATCAATTTATAAATTTCGAACAGCGATAAACTACTGTTGTCTTTATATGTCTAGATTAGGGAAACAAAAAGAGAGTTGATTGTCTGTATACAATGGTACAAATTAAATGTATATGTTCGTAAACATTTACTTTTTTGCACATCGTTTCTCGGATGGAGAGTTATCTTATTGGCACTGATACCATATCTTCTTTAAACTCTTGGCATTATCTGACTGACCTTATTTCTAATTACAACGTCGAATTTGCTGATATCGATAATGTCTATTTTCTTACCTTCAAATCTGGTTTCAGTGCAGAATTAGTTATAATAATGATAATTGTTCTAACTTTTTATATAAGGTTCATACAAGTCATTCATCATAGCAGATTAATGTGTTTTTTACGGTGTTGTTGATGCATAAAAATGTCTCATTTCTAAAGTTCCAATACATTACAAAAGATGAAAATGCATTACTCTTTATTGTTATTTGATTGAAATGAATGATGTTAAGCAATGCATAAAAACAATAAAATCACTAAAAATACTGAACTCCAAGGAAAATTCATAACGGAAAGTAATCAAATGGCGAAATCAAATAAAAAAAAAACCTATCAATCGAATGGACAACAGCCGCCATATTCCTGACTTGGTACAGGCATTTTCAAATGTACATCTGTTTTCAGACTTTCATTTGATTCTTACAATTTTGACTCATCAACAAACAATAATGTTCTTGATAAAAGATTACACAACTTTATGCGATCGTCAAATATTATATATATATGTGTTATCAAGGTTGATGAATTTTATTAAAACTGGCCTTGAATTGAGTTAGTTCGTCTTTGGCCTATGCTGCCTGGAGGAGCTAAGGGCCATACGTAAGTAAGTAAATGTAGTTAATTTCTCACGCTATCGGTCCTTTTGTTGACTCAGATTTTCCCACCAAATACACAAATATTTAAATATAACAATTGTTTCTTCTTGAATTAACTTGGTTAACTAACCTACATATGTCGTTTCTAAAAAAATGTTGTGGTGGCACTGATTGGTGATATGAAATCAGTAATAATAATGATAAATCATCCTTATCCCAGACATCTTCAAACAGACTTTCCTTATGGGAATTGATCCGTAAGCAAAATTAGTAGCGCTGTGATTGGATCTAAGAGTACAATATATATGTTTTTATTTTTTACGAATAAGAGCAGTGTGTATATTTACAATATAAATGTTTAAACCCATTGACAAATTTTCCGTAGAATCATTCGAAAGGTATTCCAAATTTTCATGAATTTGAAGTAAAATGTCGGTGGTCATGGATAACATAAACAAGCACTGTTTAAAGATATGCATGTTATTTATCGCCTTTAAAACAGAATGATAAAAGTTTAATACCAGACACAACTGTTTTGTCCAGGTTCTTTTTTAATAAAAGTGGTAAAATAAGAAAATGTTAGTATTTGGCAAAACTTTTAGAAATTTGAGTTCTCAATGCTCTTCATCTCCCTACTTTTTAACATTTTTGGATTCGAGCGTCACTGATGAGTCTTTTGTAAACGAAACGCGAGTCTGACGTAAATTCAAAATTTAATCCTGGTATATTTGATGAGTTTATTTATTAGTGTTATCGCAAAGAAAGAATAAATACGGTAAAAAGTAAAATCACTAAAAATACTGAACTCCGAGGAAAATCCATAATCATATGGCAAAATCAAATAACCAAACGCATCAAAAACGAATGGACAAGAATGACATCCACCCTTGTTAATGACTTCATATCAACAGGTTATATCGGATATGTCCCTTACGTCCTGACTACAATCCTCTTCCCTTTCATGAATGTGGCCTACCGGCTACCGACTTAGACTATTAACCGGATTTGATATAACATGAGCAACACGACGGGTTCAACATGTGGAGCAGGATCTGTTAACCCTTCCGGAGCACATGAGAACACTTCTAGTGTAATTCTTCTAGTCGCTTTCAAATGTTTTTCTTTTATTTGGAGAATCTGGTAAAAAAAAAGCAAATCTTTGATATTTTGTTGGATTTATTCATAAATGTTTGAATTTGTATAGAAATATGTTGAAGATCATATGTTCACTTGACTTCTAGCTGTTAATTTTATTTGTATATTTCGATTGATGTCTCGTTGGCGTTGTACCATTTCTCTTTTCAGTTACCTTTATGGTTAAAATATTTTTACAAATATGATACAATTACTAAATGTGATTCACAGAATTTAATAAAGAGCTAGAAAAAAAAGGTTGAAGCTTCTTCTGTAGACTGAAAAGAAAATTAAAGAGATAATTTAGGTTAGCTACAATTCAATGTACGTGTAAACTCTGAAAAGGAATTAAATATCACAAAGCCATTAATATTATGATTTAATATTTAATATATTCATACCATCACATTTAAAAAAAAATACATACATGTATCATAACATCATTTTTTCACCTACGATTTACCTTAGTTTGATATCATTAAGTATGTGTGTAAATAACAGCTAGCCTCATTAACATCTTCTTTGAGTTAGATTTTAAAAAAATCACTGGTTTTAAAAGGAAGATGTAATTCATCATTATTTTTTAGTTTGCTCCCCTAAATAAGCCATTGTGAATTCAATGCTCAAAAACGCTGTTGTGAATTTTCTTTGAAATTTCTTGATCGAGAGCATTTTTGGAACACAAATTGCAGGTAAAAAATAAAAGAAGAAAATTACAGGATGGATGGAATAAAAATTGAGAATGGAAATGGGGAATTTGTCAAAGAGACACCAACCCGACCAAATAAAAAAACAACAGTAGAAGGTCACCAACAGGTCTTCAATGTAGCGAGAAATTCCCGCACCCGAAGGTGTCCTTCAGCTGGCCCCTAAACAAATATATACTAGTTCAGTGATAATGAACGCCATACTAATTTCCAAATTGTACACAAGAAACTAAAATTAAAATAATACAAGACTAACAAAGGCCAGAGGCTCCTGACTTGGGACAGGCGCAAAAATGCGGCGGGGTTAAACATGTTTGTAAGATCTCAACCCTCCCCTATACCATTAACTAATGTAGAAAAGTAAACGCATAACAATACGTACATTAAAATTCAGTTCAAGAGAAGTCCGAGTCTGATGTCAGAAAAAGTAACCAAAGAAAATAAACAAACTGACAATAATACATAAATATCAACAGACTTCTAGCAGTTAACTGACATGCCAGCTCCAGACTTCAATTAAACTGACTGAAAGATTATGATTTCATCATATGAACATCAGGCAAAATCCTTCTCGTTAGGGGTTTAGTATCATACCATCATAACATATATGAGAAGAACATAACCCGTCTCATGTCAACAACTGTTTTTAGAATAAATGTGTTTAGTTTAATAGATATAGGAAGATGTGGTGTGAGTGCCAATGAGACAACTCTCCATCCAAATAACAATTTAAAAAGTAAACCATTATAGGTTAAAGTACGGCCTTCAACACGGAGCCTTGGCTCACACCGAGAACAAGCTATAAGGGGCCCCAAAATCACTAGTGTAAAACCATTCAAACGGGAAAACCAACGGTCTAATCTATATAAACAAAACGAGAAACGAGAAACACGTATATATTACGAAAACAAACGCCAACTACTGTACATCAGATTCCTGACTTAGGACAGGTGCAAAGCTTATTTGTAAATCTTTTTGAAAAGAAGGGACCTTGACAAATTTGATTACCTGGCAAAATACCGGTATTCACAGTATTTTTGGAAATCAAATTATTGTTTCATTGTAACTATTATTAGTACTAGAACACACCCGTGATATCGCGGGTCCGTGACTGAATTAAGGTATATAACTATGCGCAAGCCTTATTTTAGTATTAGTATTGTCATCTGATAAAGTCATGCCGATTATAAGATACACACTGACAGTTTTTCTCTGCTTTCAAATCTTTCTGTTTGAACCCATCGAACTGGAACTTATCAATTATTGGTAATATTAATTATTTGGAAAACAAAAGGTCCTGGAATGGAGAATTTTTTAATCAACAACATTGTCCTATATTAGTTATAAATACAGATGAATTCTCTGATTCGCTGTTTTACGTCATGTATGCCAACTAACAAATTGAAAACTGTTCCTCATTTTTAGTCTTGTTATCTTAGAAAGTCTTACTGATTAAAATACTACAATAGGTAGGTATTTGACAATTTAGTAGTGTCAACCCTGTGATTATGACCCGTGTATATAGCATATTAACCCTGAATACACCGTTTGGTGGTGCGCCTGTCAGATGCGGAACGTACAGATTAGGTAATAGGTAACAGGTGAATGTACTATTGGTATCGGTATCGGACTCGACCCGGAACTTCTTAATTATTGGCAATATTAATAACGTGGAAAACAAAAGGGCCTGGAGTGGTGTAATTTTCAATCTACACCTTTGTACTATATTAGTGATATATAAAGTTGAATTCTTTGATTCGTCGTTTTTACGTGATGACGGCTGAAAAATTGGACTTCGTAATTTTAGTATTATAGATATGACATTTGGAACTTCTTTTTATAATGCTTGTGTATACCTGTTTCATTTTCTTCTACCGCTTCCTCTTCCTCCTCCTCCAAAACCAACAACACCACCTGCTCTATCTGCACCACGACCTCTAGCACTAAAGCTACCGCCACTACCACGACCACCAGGTGCTGCTGATGTCATGTGTAGTATGCCAGTCATCAGAAGAAAGAGATAGAACAAAATCTTCATTTTGAACCCTGTTGAAAAAAAAACCAAAAAATGGATTAGTATGAATAAAATGAGACAAAGAACTCACGATATAGCAAACGCCAACTTCTGTTGTAAATATAAAAATTTATCTGTGAACTCATCTCCATCTTAAGTCATAATTCCAAACATATAAACTAAATCGTTTATTATCTGCCTTTTAAGATTTACATAGAATTTAAAAAAATGTCATCAGAAGAAAGAGATAGAACAAAATCTTCATTTTGAACCCTGTTGAAAAAAAACCAAAAAATGGATTAGTATGAATAAAATGAGACAAAGAACTCACGATATAGCAAACGCCAACTTCTGTTGTAAATATAAAAATTTATCTGTGAACTCATCTCCATCTTAAGTCATAATTCCAAACATATAAACTAAATCGTTTATTATCTGCCTTTTAAGATTTACATAGAATTTAAAAAAAAAAGAACGAAACGAATATTTTAAAAATCTCAATTTCTAATGTCTATTCATATAGAATAATGTCATCTTCCCATACACCAATAGTCCGAATATAAATTACACTTCTTTTAACGAAAAGTCCCCTTTTCAACACACTACCAATGGACTTTAGATACAAATATATCGGTTGTGATTTTAACCATTTCTGTCTAGATTTATGAAATAAAATAATATTTGTTCATGTTGTAACACATTGTAACTTGGATGGAGAATTGTCTTCTGGTTCTCGTCTCACTTTTTCTTATTTCTAATTTGCAAATGTCTATAGCTGACATTACTTCTAATTACAATCAAAGTCGATATTGTTGGTATTTTTTCCTGATTTTGTTTGGGTCAATATCGATAATGTCGGTTTTCTTATCTTGAAATCTGGGTTTAGGGAAGAATTTGTTATTTGTTATTGAAGTTGAAATGATCACTTTGTTAATTTTCCGGACGCCATCATGATCGATGAGTTGGTTGGACGTGATGGAGTAACCGTTTCGCAGATGATACCAGATATGTTCATTATGTTGTAACTACAATCTCCTTCTCTCTCGTGAATGTGACATACTGAATAAGACTATTTTTACCGGATTTGATAAAACATGAGTAACACGACGGGTGCCATACATGGCGCAGGAATCTGCTTACCTTTCTGGAGCAGATGAGATCACTTCTAGTTTTCGATGGGGTTCGTGTTGCTTATTCTGTAGTTTTCTATGTTGTTTTATGTATACTATTGTATGTCTGTTTGTCTTTTTAATTTTTAGCCATGATGTTGTCAGTTTATTATCGATTTATGAGTTTGACTATAATTCGTCCATCTATTATAATAATGATAATTGAACTGTTTAATAAGGTTCATGCAAGTCATTCATTATAGCAGTTAAAAGTTTATTTTTAGGTTGTTGATGATGCATTAACATGTCACATTTGTCATGTTATAATACATCCGGTATATATAAAATATAGTCCGGTTCGTGTATGTCAGTCTTCAGTTTTCTAAGTTGTTATTATATAATGTTGTTCGTCTATTTTTTATGTGGTAACTTTTGCCTCTCTTTTATTTCATTATGTACTGTTCTCAAGATACTACTTACACAATTTTGAAAAACTGGGCCTTAAACGAGTTAGATGGAGGGAGTCCGTCATTGGCCTATGCTGTCTGGAGGAGCTAAGGGCCATGGGAAGAAAGTAAATTTCTCATTCTTTAGTGGCGTTTAAAATTGAAGTTAAAACACAATTGTGGAATGTAGAAATGTAAATATTCCAAGTAGTAAACACGAAGAGGATTTTTTTTACTGAGAAGCAGAACAAGTAACTCAAAAGGTTATTCGCCGGTCGGTGAATAATAGAGTTATTCAACGCTGGTGTAAATTTTTAGGGTTATTCGTCCTTCCTTGCAATTAAATGAAAATTGAAATAATTACTCTCTATGTCGCGTGATAACGTGTTACCCAATGATCAATATTTCCATAGGTCATTTTGTTGACAATGATTTTCCCGCCTAAACACAAATCCTCAAAAAGGATAATACTTCATTTACATATGATCTTGGTTAACATATTGAAAAAGGTAAGATAACAAATATACCGACTCAAAGGCAAAATCAAAAGCTCAAACACCTAAAACGATCAGAAAGCAACTGTTATATTCTTCACTTATCCACTAATTGATTGATATTCTAAATAAAAATCAGATCTGTAATAACTTTTTGAAATAATAAACTGCATTTCAAAGTTATTAAGAATATGAAAAACATTATTGCACTGACTCGATTAAAGCTTTACATGTTTTATTGCTTGACAATGGTTGTATACAATAATAATTTTCATCAAAATGTAATCTGTGAAACCCATGTCTAATTTCCGCGAAAAACTTGTGGATGATAGCTACTCTATTTTAAAAACAAAAAGCTTTTTAAATGACTGATATGAATTGAAAGTATATAAATAAAGAAATTAAAAATCAGAAAAAAATGGAGGGTCTGGGTTTTTTTTCAATATATATGAGCCATGGAAAATTTGTCGGGAAATAATTCTGTATAAATTTTTTGTACATTTAACATTAGAACCTTCTTTTTTTTTAAAAAAAAACTGAAAAATTGACAAGGATTTTAACTTTATAAAAACAAAACAATGCGAACAACAGTAGAGGTTAAATGGCAATTTTGTTTATTTGCAACTCGTGGATCAAACCAAATAATTCCTAACATCTGGCAAATGAACAGAGGAGAAAACATCCTTAACATAAGAAAGGTATCGGATGTAGGTGTATTTAAAACCTTTTTTCCCCTTCTTTTTCAGACATCAAAAGTGTTTTCTATATGTGGTATGCTTAAACTTTTAAACATACATTTGATTCAGAAAAGAATGCTGTTTTTATGGATAAAACAAAGACATAATTTTTTTGTTGAAATGTAACATATGCTCCCTTTATGTTCGTTCGTATACGTTTCGTCAAAATGTAAGAAAGTTCATAAAGATTTACTTATATTAAAATCAATGTTACACTTGTATTTTAAACATGTCAATATCTACTTTACAGATAGAATAAAAGATAAAAACAAATCATACACCAATTGTCCGCATATTACTGATGAATGTACTATTTCCCGAAAATTCCAATTTTCAACACGCTGCCACGAGACTTATACAAAATAGCATAGTTTTGTTATTGTAACAATATCTGTCTAGATTTAGGAAATTATAAGCGTGTTTCATGTTTAAATAAAATTGTTTTGATGAAATGTTTATTTTCGTAAACATTTATTTTTTACACATTGTGGCTTGGATGGAGAGTTGAAATATTGTCACTCATTCCACATCTTCTTATGTCTATTGTGAAATTATATTGTCGATTTTGTTCGTATCTTTTCCTGAATGTGTCTTGTTTAGTATTGTAAATGTTGATTTGCTTACCTTTAAATCTGATTCCAGCAAAAATATGTTATGAAAATTATAATTGTACTTGCTGTTTTATTAGGTTCATGTAAGTCATTCATTAATACAGTTAAATGTGTACTTTACAGTTTTGTTGATGAATAAAAAGGTCACATTTGTCATGAAACAATATATAACAAAAGATGAAAGTGCTTAACCTTCTTATCTTTTGAATGAATTTAATGATATTAAGCAGTACATCTGTACTTTGACTTTTATTTGATTATTTTCAAACATTCTTAACCTTTTTTGACTCATTAACATTCAATAATGTTCTTAATTAACGATTACTCGAACTTTGGTTCTTAGTAAAACAACATTATGTGTTCAGTTGGGTTCGTGTTGCTTAGTTTTTAGTTTTATATGAATTTGAATTTCTCTGAGGCAAATTTGGCTGCTCTTTTTATCATATTCTGTACTGTTCTCAAGTTTGGTGAATTCTATACACATGGAAAAAAGTATTGCAACACCAAATTGAAATTGAAATTAAAAAAACATTTTTTATTTTTTTGTGATATAATTTGGTAAAATATAACTGCTTAAACATTTTTTAATTATCACCTGAGTTTAATCAATAAATATCGACTCGGTAAGTTTTTATTTGCACATGCAGCTACTGTACCCGTAAGCAGCAAAACAGATGTTTTCATCCTCATTGTTTTCAACACTTTAGATAACCAAGTTTTTAAAGTTATGTGATTGACACCTTGTAATGGGTCCTCGACAACTCTAAACTGCAGCAAGATGACAGATTATCAGCATGACAGAAGCAGGGATGTCGCTGTAACAACTGCACGTATTGTTGGTCATCACCATTCCACTATAAGTCGTTTTAAGAATAAAAAATGGCACTAAACGATGTTAAAGACCTTCCGAGATAAAGAAGACCCCCTATACCATTTACTTGGGAAAATCAAGCATAATAAAGGTTTTTCAGAAGGAAACCCATTGCATACAATACAATTCCAAAAAGAGAGTGGTGGGCATACAGGAGCCTTTTAACAAGAACTGTTCGGGATCGACTAATCGCTACTGGTTATCGTGCGATAAGACCATTTCGGAGACCTTTGCTTACGAACAGACACACAGTTTTCCGTATCCAATGTAGTGTAGAGCTCGCTAAAGTTGAAAATTAGCATCGTGGAGGAAGATTCATTGTTCCAATGGAATTCGGGTCACCTTCCTTGGACGGATCGTAGCTCAGATTTAAACCATATCGAGCATATATGGGACACTATGGGGCGGAAAGTGCGCGAAAGGACACCCCAGTTCACATCATGAAAGAAAGAATGCCCTTCATCAGAAATGGTTGCTGCCACCTTAGCAACAAATTAGTCGATTTTTGGCAGGAATCAGAAGACGTTAAGATGCGGTTATCCGTTTGAATGGAGGCTGGTGTCTTCCTCCTATTCCCACTTTTTAAAAATACTATTCCTTCTATTCCCACTTGCAAATAACAATAGATGTTTTGATAAATAATTTGTTTTTATAACAATCAAGGATTAATTAGAATACCACCTAAGATTTACCTGTATTTTTTTTTAAGCATAGCATATTTAGTACACTGGTTTGGTATAATACCTTTATTTGTAATATGTTTCTTTTATCATCAAAGAAATACTTAAAAATAAAGAACAATTATGGTAAATAGATTGGAATTAGATTTATATATATATATATTTTAATTTGTTCTTAAAAATAAAGAAAAAATATGATAAATGGATTGGAGTCTGATTTATTTTAAATTTGTGAATTTATAACAAAAAATTGTCTGCTGATAAATAAATCATATGCCGTGCATGATATAAATAATATCATAACCAGGTAAAATAGTAAGATATGGAATAAAAATATACTCTAAAAATAAACTTTACATGAAAGCATGAGCTATCATATTTTAATCATGCCCTAACAGACATAGATTAGATTGATACCAACATCAACAAAACAGCATTTATAGACTATGTAACAACATACTGGGTTGAACAGAACAGTCACCTTTGGAACCACTACTTAACACAAGAACCAAAGACAACAAATATCTAGAGGGATGGCACAGCAAGCTGAATAAATATGTCACGCATCCATATTCAAACATATTTCAACTAATTAAACTTCTAAAACATGAGTTCGCCTTCAACGCCCTGACCATGATTGGAAAAATCCGTTTGCGCCAAAAATACTTCCTTTTGCACCACAACTTTTTTTCTCCAATGCTACGTTTGCGCCACATGTTTTAAAATTACATTGTATCATTTGCACCAAAAATGAAGCATACTATTGTGCCGATTAGAAGAAAAATTACTTTCCTACTCCTTTATTGGGACTTGGAACCGGCAGTTTTCACGGCAAATGTTTCCTTTTCTGAAACATGAGGTACGAATATTGGCGCAATTGATACATTTGGAAAACAAAATTTGGCGCAAATAATACCCCTGAAGTCAGTAATTGGCGCAAAAGGACTGCTGCCACCATGATCCAGTATGCAGCTGGTAGGAAGAAAGTGGTCCCCAAATAGAAGTACATGTATATAGAAATTAACGACAGATTAGACGAACTTAAGGTTAGACACCGCAAACAAAGAAGTCACAACAGTAGAGTTTGTTGACTGATGCAGCCTCCAACATTCTTCACGTTGAATAGATTGTTACACTTTAATAGACTTGTATACAGTGATTGTTTAATGTTTGTGCTACAATGTGTGATTTGATTTTGTGCTGTTGTATAATTTGTGTTATCAGAAACATATTTACATGTATATATATGTCTCTGGTGTTATATTTAACTTGCTTGGATCTACAGTTGAATGTGTGTTATAAAAGTAATAAAAATAATTAAGTTCTTTCATAATTATTTTGTTTAAAAAAAAGAGGATTCATGCAAAATAACTTATAATATAATATATTATATCTTTAAAGAACAGAAGTTCATTTGCTAAATTTAGATGTGGGGTAGCTCCACTAAAACTAGAAACTGGAAGATATGAAAAGAAAGAAGTCCACGAGAGGACATGTTTTAACTGTAGCTCTATTGTTGAAGATGAAATGCATGTCATTTTAAAATGCCCATTATATGTGGATCTAAGACAAATCATGATACATGAAGCTTTACATTTTAATGAACATTTTAACCTTTTATCAGATAATGAAAAATTTATATTTTTATTTAGTAATGACAATGTTGCTGCTATAGTTGCCAAAACCTGCAACAGCATTTTATTAAGAAGAAATAGTATTATATTTCACTAGTTTTTAAAGAAACAAATGTTTTAATATCATTTAGTAAAAATGTATATTGTGTCAGAATTTTTAATTCTAAATGTGTAAAAATATGTTTATATGTATATATTATATCTTAAAAGTCTCTCATAAATCTTTTTAAGATTGGTACATGCAATGCAAATGTTTTAATGTTTTAAATCTATGTATGTGAATCTCATTTTATGTTTGTATGTGGTGAGACTATAATAAAATATTGAATCTATAAAAATTTAAAAAAAATACTGGTCAATCAACAGCTGATTAAAAAATGTTTGTACAGTATAATCCTTTGTTTGCACAAGTTTTCCTCCTATTCCCACATGAAATTTTACCTTTTCTTACCATATTTATAAAAAGTGGGAATAGAGGGAATGAACTGGAGGCTGCGCACAAAGTACTAATTCTTTGGCGTATAACGATCAATCATGGTGTGAACAGTCATCTGAAGATTAATTTTGAAATGTCTAAAATTGTAAAGTTCGACTACAGCCAAAGTTGTAAAATGCATTTTTTGGTACAAAAAACACTTCATTTTGTTATTAAAATTGTGGTTACATAAATCATTTTTTTCAAACATTTTTTGTTCGTTTCAATGCCAATGTTATCATAAACTATATTTCAATAATATTATACAAATATCTTATTATATATCATCCAAAAACAAAGGCTGATTTTTCAAGTTTTGAAAAATCAAGGTGTTGCAATACTTTTTTCCATGTGTATATATTCAAATTTAAATATTTCTATACAAGAATGTAGAGTATTTCTCAACATACGAAGGATCTTCTTATTGCTTTTGAGCTTTGAACGATCTTGGTTTAAATGTGTTTTTGTTCACCTACTTGTGGATGATTTTATCAGCAGTAAAACTAACAATTTCTACCTTATTTTATTCAACAAAAAAAATCCAAATACATTTTCTTTAGTTTGTCTTTATCAATCTAATGATCGGAAAAAAAATTGGATTCTTCTGAAAATTAATACTTTTATCATGCACGTTCATGTCCATATTTCAAAAACTTTGTTAGCCAGTTGCCTTACATTATAACCCTTATTGCTCCTTTTAGAAATTGCTATCAAATCTTAGATAGTCTATTGATTTTTATATCTCATCATCACTTTGTAGGGACAGAATTGTAATTGAAATAATAGGGATACCACTGTAACACTTTAAAAAAACTAGTTCTTAATCGAGTTAGATAAACGAAGTTCGTCATCAGCCTACACTGCCCAGAAGAGCTAGGGCCAGAGTGAGTGAGTGTGATGAAGTCCTCATTCTATCGGTCATTTCGTTTACTCACACTGTTAAACCTAATAAGCGAGTCTATCAATATAACAATAATTTGTTTAAAAACTTGGTTAACTAATTGAAAGAAGTGAAATACCAAAAGTACCGACTTCCAAGGGAAATTCAAATGGAAAGTCCTGTATCAAACGGCAAATATATCAAACGAACGGAAAATATCTGTCTTATTCCTGACTTGGTACTAATAGAATTATAGTAGTGTCTAGATTCATTGGGTCGCCACAAATCTTAGATCCATGACTTCAACAGAACATATGAGAATTTTTGATTATATAGATTGCCTATACGTACCAACTCTCTTTCAAAGAAATCATGATAGGAAACACAGGCTTATGGATACCAAATTAAAGGGATTATGTGCAGGCACGTCTGCAAACAATTTTTTTATATAAGATGAGACGATCACAATGGGAATATCAATATGATCACGTTTGTTATTAAGATACGGTAAATTAGTTAACCTTTTTGTACATGTTTCGGTGTTATCCTTTATTTCAAAATCAAAAGGATAGATGAGATCAACAGATTTATAAAAAACTTTGAATAGTTCAGTAATAGCACAAAATATTTATTGAAGTGGGAAATACGAATTTTGGGACAAATTTACAGGCACATTTTGTTTCCATAGGTATGCAAATTCTCTGAAAAACAAGAGTCACCTCAATCTAACAAATGTTGTAAAAATCATAATTTTTGTTTGTGTGTTTTTTAATACCTATCATGTCTGTTTGTTTCGTTCACCCATTGTTGTCAATAAATTACAATTTTAAGCGACTTTCGTACACGTGAGAGGTTTAGCGAGCTATAAAACCAGGTTTAATCCACCATTTACTACACCAGAAAGGGTTGTACCAACATATGACAGTTATTATACATGTGTATGATGTGTTTGAGCTTTTGATTTTGACATTTGATTAAGGACCTTCCGTTTTGAACTTTCCTCCGATTTTGATATTTTGTATCTGAGACTCATCCTTCACCCTTTATTTCAATTAATTGACACTTTGTAAGACTTGGGATGCCATTCAGCACCTTTATTTTGCTTTTTGATCCGAGTAAATTTTTGTGTTTCTATCAAATGTAAATAATGGTAATATAAAAGACTTTATAATCAATATTTTCCCAATCATAAGGTTATTTTCTTTTACTTTATGCCTCGATGAAGTGTTTTATTTTATGTATATGGTTCCGAATTTAACTTTTGCACTCGGTGTTTTATGATCAAAATATATCGTACACTAAAGCCTTAACTGGTTTATCCGCCCATCGTATGCCCAAAATTTTATCTATACTATGTTAAAGCGCCTCTAGTATCCAGATTACTGCCGTCTTAATGCTCTTCAACTTTATACTTGTTTGACTTTTTAACTATGTTTATCTGAGCATCACTAATGAGTATTTTGTAGATGAAACGGGCGTCTGACCTATTATATGATAGTAAGCCTGGTATCTTCGATAACTATTAGCATGTTGAAATGTACTAGCATTGTATCGTTTATTTGTGAATTTCACTGTCCTGAATGTTCTAGCATTTATAAGCACTGTGGTCCTCTCATGTTTTAATTAAATGTTGTCATGTTAGTGTTACATATATTTAACATTGCCATAAAAGCGCGAAGTTTGTTTAACCACAAACTCAGGTTTAACCCACCATTTATAATTAAAATGTCCTGTTTATCGGTTTATGGCTTTCGAACAGCGGTATACTGCTGTTACCTTTATTTACTACGCTTTAATCTGAGACCCGAGAAAGAATCAAACTTTTCTTATGTGTTCATGGCTTCCTTTTTTTACTACACAAACAAAAGAGTTGTATCATCCTGTCAAGTTAATATTTATCGGTATGAATCAAATTTTCATATTCGATTTATAACATACCAAAACGTATATCCATATTACAATAAGTCTAGATAAAAAGTTAATATAAATGCGATTGTATTTTATCAATAGTAATCCGAATACGTTTAATGTTTGGCTTTGTCGTAATCTCAAAGCTATATTTTTTACAAACAAAACAAAAAAGTAAACCAGATAAAGGACACCCTTGACAGATTCCTCTACAATTGTATTACAAACTCAGATACCCAACCATTACTCGTTACACATACACATTATTTGTTTTCCCTGATGTAAAGTTTAAATCAATGATATAAATGATTCATTAAAGCAAACTGTTTTAGAACGCTTTTCACGAAAATCAAATTGTATTGTTTAATCTTGTAATTACGTATAATAATTCAAGCATTAAATGTATTCCACGTCCTATCAGAAAAGAAGTCTTTTTGTTAACATTCTTGATAAATTGAACTGAATGTATCTTTTAGTAACTGCATATTTTCCATAGAAAGCACTGTTTTGAAAAAGAAAGTTATTTTACGACATGACGTAGATAAGCGGAAATTACAGAACACACTGGCTCCTCCCCTAAAACATCTTTATGATTTATCGAACAAATAAATTCCTGTGTTAACAAATGAAAACATGTAGTTTTAATGAATTGGACTGTTGAAAAAATTTCAGTTACCATTCAAACAAGAAAAGTTATATACTGAAGAATTCATTCATTCAGGTATATATGTATTTTGTTATTTTGCATGAATTTATACAAAAATGTATAAACATCTAAAATTGGTTATCACACTTCATGTTATGTATATAAATATTGCTATATAATTCAGATATATATTTGTTAGTAGTTTTAATAAAAAAAAAAATATTAGTTTTATTATTTTGGAACCATTTATATAGTTATTATGTATGTCTGTCATTAAGAAAATCTCATGTCTTTTCAAAAAAATCTAGCCTCAATCACTGCCAAAAAAGTTCACTAAGGAGTATTTCGTGTCTTGTATGTTCGTCGAGAGATTATTCACGAAAAATGTGCTGGAAAGCATAACAAACAAATGATTGTGTCACTGATTGACTGTCTGTCCGAAAAGGTACCATCCGACCAATAGCTGATACGTCAGTTCAGGCTTCATTTAAAAGGCGCTTTTCAATTAAAAAAATTCAGTTATTATAAATAGTTATGTAATTAAACCCATCCTAAGGGTAGAAACCTCCATATCTTGAATTGTTCTCTTAAGTTTCAATTTGTTTTGATACTTTAAAATTGTGCTTTTTTCTTCCGATAAGTTAAGAGTTAGTCAGATATTTTTTTTTTTATAGAAACATGTCTTAACTATTTGTTTGTAACATATCTTTTTTTATATACACTTTAAAATTGAGAGAGGTACGAGGAAATGTGTCAAAGCGACAATAACCCGGCCTGATTAACTTTGCATGATTAAACGATGTTTATATGTGCATGCATACATATCTGTTTTCGCCACTATGGTGACTTCAACATGCAGAAGCTGCATCGGAGTATTAAATTTAAATATTTGTTATTTTTTTCCTCAGAGCAATGCTGTTTTTGTATTATATAACACTATTTGCATTGTTGATTGGCACTGTGTATACAGCTTCGATCTCGATTTCTGGTAATGGAGAATCAGGCAGTGCTAGTGCTTCAGGAAATGGTTTCGGTTGTACAGTAGTAGATGGTAAAAAGCACTGTGTCGTTAGTAAAGGAGATGGAAGTGGAGGAGATGGGGGTGGCGGAAGCGGAAGTAGCAATGGCGGTAGTGGTGGTGGCGGCGGCGGTGGAGGAGGCGGGAGTGGCGGAGGATGGGGAGGAGGTGGAAGTGGAGGAGGATGGGGATCAAATTGGTGGTAATGATGCTCTTCAAATCACTGACTGTATTTATCGATGTTTTATCATAATCAATTTTGACATTTTCATCTAGACTATTTGTTTTGATTAAAAATATTCATATCACTACACTACAGAACGACACTCTAATACTTCTTTTAAAAATATATCTAAAAAATTGAAAATGCCTTGACATAACATGCATACCAAAAAGCTAGTTTTTCATAGACCTTTATATGTATAAACTATAAACTAGTTGTTTTGAAATGTTCAAAACTTATACAGTCATTAAAAAGACACCGAAATGGGCAAAATGGAATGCATATGATGGAAATCTAAGATTTAATTACTAGTAGTTATTTCAGAGGCAGTAAGATTAAAAAAAAAATACAGCCGTGTCGTTTATTCCCCGATTCACATGTGTCATCCTTTTTAAATGACACTATACGGGTTATTTTGGAATACCACAGATGAAAAATTAAATGATGTATCCAGAATCTTATTGGTTTAAATTATTATTATGAACGCATCTTTTAAAATTGTTCTTTCTGTAAAACGTGATTACTCCGTGTGTTGCACTATCTTAATATTCACCAAAAAACTGTCATCTCCCTTTTTCTACCCCAAAAAGTGTCTTTTAATAAAAAGGGACGAGAGATCCAAAACCAAAAGGACAATCGAATTGATAAGTCAAAAATAAACTGTCAATGTCACGGCCAAAAAAAACCAACAAAAGACAAACAACAGTACACGAAACACAACATAGAAAAAAATGACCGAGCAACACGAATCCATCCTAAAACCGTGGGTTATTTTTTGTGCTACAGAAGGGTAAGAGTATCCTGCTCCAAATGTGACACTCGTCTTTCCTAACAATTACTACCCGTGGCTTAAGTTGTACATGTAAACATGTTTATGCTTATTCATTTGCGAGGTCATCTACTCGGTACTATTTATATCTGTTTTTATTTCGTGTAACATCGACAGAAAGGTTAAGTTTGAAGATCAGATTAAGCAACAAAAAAAAAGACGTATTCATATGTCAGACATATACAACGATGTAAATAATATGTCCAGCAGTGACAAAACGACGTAGCAGGAAGCAATTATTGTAGGTCATCGTACGTCCTTCACATGACATGTGTCAAAATGATAAATACGAAACATTTCAAATGAGAAAACTGATGGCCTGATATGTGGTGTACATAACAAATTAAGAAAAACAAATGTGAAATTCAGCACCAAACAACGACGAAAATTGTTTTCGTAAACCAACAAGGACATCGAGTTATAAAAGAGTACGAAGTAAGCATTGCACTGAACTAAAGAAAAACACAACACATACACTTTGAAAATCTAGAAGTAAACTGTTTCAAAGGAGTAAGTTTATCCTGCTTCGTTTTTGGTACCTATCATAGTGTTCATTTTAAGAAGAACGCTTTGAAGACCCGATATTGTTGTCGAAAAAATGGCTACGACTCTTTTAGCAAAACAGTTTCAGCATTAATTATTCTTGGTTATCTGTGATCGAATATATTCCATGACGGTCAACAAAATTATAAATTTGGCCGTAACTCTTTCAAAAATATTTTTAATCCTGAACGACGGGTGCCACATGTGGACGGATCTGCTTACACCTCCATAAAATACTATAGATCATCCCAAGTTTTTGGCGGGGTTCGTGTTGCTGTTGTTCCCTTATTTGTGACATTTTTAACTATTGTGTTTGTTTTGTTCACACATCATTGTCAATATAATTGCATTTGATGCCACTGTCATACAAGTGAGAGATTTAGTTAGCTTTAAAACCAGATTTAATCCACCATTTACACAAATGCCGTTACCAAGTCGGGAATATGACAGTTGTTATTCATTCGTTTGATGTGTTTGAACTTTAAATTTGATTTTGTCATCTCATTAGTGACTTTCCGTTTTTCGGAGTTCAGTATTTTTTGTGATTTTACTTTTTATATTCTGACTTAATTGTTTAGTTTGTTTAGAATTCAAAGTCGTTTTTTATATTTTGATAAAATATAATGTTTAATAGGTCGCCAACCGCGAAAAGAAATTTCAAAATATTAATCATTTTTTTTGAAAGCTACTGTTTTGTACCTTTATTGTAATGACATACATTTGCAGCCATCAACTCATAATTCGTGCTTTCCAATTCGTGATTATTATAGTTCAATATGTTGTAAATTGTTCACTATAGTTTAAAAAGAAAGAATGAAATCATTCAACATTCAATACAAATGTCCAGGAGTTTAGGGAAACAGAAATGGGACGCGGCTGCAAAGATGCAATACAATTGTAATAACCCTTGCTGAAGCAACTATGTATACCGATTATCAGGTTATCTACATGTTGATATCGTAAAACATCAGCTGCGAGACATAATATGAAGCTTTTTGTCGAGTGAGCGTAGCGAACGAGATCAAAAAGCCTTCATATAATGTCAAGCAGCTGATATTTTACAATATCAATAATCAGATAATCTGATAATCGATTTATCGGGCTATATTTGCGTGTTTTGGAAGTGTTTTCTTTGTTTCACCAGCACACAAAAGATGACTTGATAAGTTCGGGTCAAAGTTATTAAGGTAACACGATACCGAATGGCATATCTCCCGATTTCCAAACTTTTTTGCACACGTGTTCTTTTTATCGAGTTACATCGGAATATGTAATAAAAAATGGGGGTCACCATTTTTGTTTTCTTGGTATTTTCATAAGAAAACGTCAATTCTGGCGTGAATTTTACCTAGTTATATAGGGGAAATGCCCTTTTTTCGGCTTTCCTTTTTATATTTTCCAATGAATGGCTATGTTCTAATATACGGAGAAAAACAAAAAACTAACACAATATCCAGAATTGCATACTGAATCCATACACGTATAGAAACTCATAGGTCACCATCCTTGTTTTTGAGATAAATGGCTTCAAAGTTGATTGATACCCTTAGAAATGGACCGAAAACGTGTGACGTTGTTGAATGCAGAATGTAACGTTCAGAGATTTAGAAAAACAAATATTTGTCCGGATCTGAATGGTGTTTATTTTATTTTCCTTTCCGCTGTCTTGTTTCGTAAATTTCCTAGTAATGCAATATGCATTTTGCTGATATAATTTATTTCGTCCTGCACCTGAAAATTTCACTCACGTGAATTAACCTTATTAATCTCGTCTGATTTTTACATCAAACGAGCTTGAACTGGTTGGTTCCACGGGAATCTTATATACGATAATAGTTCATGCATAAATCACCGGAGTTTGGTACACGTTAAGTATACGCAAATTTTTAAAATAAGATTATTCAAATAATATCTTTATTCTAAAATTTCATTAAAATCATCAAAAATACCTTCATATTTTTGTAAAGTTCATGTGAAAATAACATGAAAAATTTCACGTGTGATTCCTTTGAACTACTGAGTTTTTAACTACATCATTTAAGACAATGATGGTGTCGTTGCTTCATCCATGTAGAAATATAGTACTTTAAAAAAAATGATTTTAAAATTTAGAATTAGAATTGCTCGGTTTCTGATGGTTGTTTAACGTTCAGTGGCGAATAGTTCATGCATGTTCGGAACGATACAATACAAGTTTGGAAACAGTTGTTAAAATTAAAGACACATTTGGTGCATCAGTCAAAAAAGGTTTAACATTCTGTTAGTTGTGAATATTATTAGGAAAAATAATGATCCTGATAAAATACACATTCTTAAAAAAAAGCTCAAAGAAATATTCAAAACTTAAAATTCACTTATCAAATGACGAATACATATAAAAAAAATGATAAACAGCCGTCATTTTCTTGACTTGCTATATACATTAGTTTAGTGTAGTCTGCGTGTTGTAAATGTATGAGTTGGTTGCTCAGCAAGTGGGACAAACCTTGCATGCAAACTGTATTCAAAATTTCGCGAAGTTCAACAGTGTCATTTGTTGAAAATTATTTACGAAACAAATCTTGCATTCTTTATAAGTTAAACAAACTGCAAAGACGAGATATACAAAATATAAAAGTTCCAGCTTAAAATTCCACATGTAGGAGATGTAAGTCGGAGACTGTGTGCCTTTCATATTTTTCAAAACGCCTTATCCAGCAACTTGTCATGAACAAAAAATGAAGAAAATCCAGACAATATTTGACAATATTTAATATGAGTAGTTATACCAGGTACATAATTTAAACCTGACGCAAAAAGACTGCAGTCCGAAATAACAAGCCGTATAAAGCCTATATACACCAAGTGTGGGATTGGCGGTAGAACGGACACGGATGAAACAATATGGTGACATACGTGCTCTATTAGGGTTTCGGTGACAAAACATATTTTTGAATATGCAGTTCATATAACGGAATGGTAATTTAAAGATCTAAAATGAAACATAACGACGTAGCAAGGTAACCTTTCCATCATTTTGTCTTTGGTGGAAAGTTGATTAATTGGCAATTTTAACGCACCTCCTTATTTCATTATGATTTAAATTTTCTCTAGAAGAACATATTTTTAAAAGATTTTAGGACTTTAACATTGTTTAACACATATGTACAAGGAGACTAAAATATTACTGATAATTATACTTCCAATTTAGGGGACCAACGTTTACTAAAACAACAAATTAGAAAAAAAAGATATTCGTCCAATTAAAATTAGTCACAATTTGCTTGATGTCTTTGGTTTTGATGTCGTTAAATGCATACCCCATATCTCTATTTATCATTCTGACAGCCAACTGCATGTTGTACAAATTTTTGTTTTTGTTTTATTTGTACTTGTACTGTTACAAATAAAGTTTCATGCTACCCCACTTTCATAATTAGCAAGTAGTAACGTAGATATTTCGAATGGCGTAAATATTCGTAAACTTTGTCAATTTCTTTGAAATTTAAAGGCAATGATTTAAATTTTAACAAATGAAGTTTCAAGTGACGAATGCTTACGTCCAGTGGCAAATATTGCATGCATGTTCAGGAAGAGAACAAATTGAGGTCAAGTTTACACTATTTACAATACTAGATAGATTTTGTAATAGGGGCGATTAAGGAAGATGGTTAAGAAAATTTGGACTGACACTGAAAAATGAGGGTATATATATTATGCTGTCTGTCCCGTGTAGACTTACAAATGTAGTCTATAATATTACAAAGCGAGCACTTTATTTTTTAAATGTTTCCGAAACTATATCGGATTTACTCTGTACAGACCAATGAGATTGTTTACACTTGGAATGTTTTTCGGCAAAATAACCAAGTTAAACCACTTTAAGTTTTTTCATTCTATACTAACAAACTATTTTCTGTTTATATATATGAGTTTCAAAGTCTACTTGTATTGTGCTTTTTATGCCTTATTCTATCCGTATTCTCATCAGATAAATTTCCTTTTTTCATTTTGCCCGAGCATTTTCACACGAATTAATAGTTGGACAACTCCCCGTTTTTTCACACATCATCCTAAGTTTCTTTAGATATAAGATTTCTATTTTCAAAACAAAAATTCGTGGGAATACGGCGTGCATCATGCACAAGTATCTATTGCATAAATAAAATAAGAATAAAATAAAAGTGATAAAACTCAATCTATTTTGTATAAGAACATAATTTTAAAGATAAATCGTGCAGATGCTTAAATATTAAAGAACCAGAATATAAATAAAAGTAAAGTTATACATTTTTTAAATGGTTAACAATGAGCAGAAAAATTGCCGGAAAACGATAAAGCAATCTATGTTCATCTATCATCATCATTGAAAAGTTAACCGTAACGTATTGCATTAAAACTCTCGGCAAATATTACCGCTTAAAATGTTACATAGTTATCAAAAAAAAAAATTTATTATTATTTAATCACTTTGTGATTGCAGTCAGAACCTGCTGCATTGACTTGTAAGTGTGAACGTTATTCGATAACGTCAGGAACGATAACTCGTGGCGTAACGTCATTCGGTATCGTGTTACCTTAACGTCGGTTCAAACATTATGACGTCGCTGATATGTCCGGGTCAAAGTTATTAAGGCCAGGTCAACGTATTTGACGTCACAAAGACATGATACTAGTGCTCTCTGACATTGCCTTTTTAAAAGAGCTGAACAGAGTGATATAGACAGTGGGACGACCGATAAATATTGTTCTTTGTCCCTCTTTATAAATATTTTATTGGTGGACATACATTTACCGGAACTAGACGCGATAACTAAGTAATCAGCAACAAAACAAATAAAACAAATCTGTTTAATGTGCATATTGACAAAATATTGATGTTTTTTTTCTTCACTTATCTGTTCTATGAGTCTTCCCGAAAGTCAATTGAATAGTACAGTGCACTAAAAGAATTCAGTACATTTTCAACAACCAACCTCATAAGCAGTCGTTTTTCTCCTTGCAAATGAGGATTTTCGATTTCTCACAAAGATGGTATAAGAAAGGTAATGTAACTATGCGGTTTGGACTTTGGTCATGATTGTTGAAGGTCGTACGATGACCTAACATTGTTAGTTTAGGTATCAGTTGGTTTCGTGTGAAGAGTTGTCCCATCGGCAATCATACCTCACCATCTTTTTTTATATGTTGGGTAATTCAAAAGTTAAGGAAGCTTTTTTGGTGTAATTTTAATCAGTCTTTTAACACCTGAAATAAACGCCCACTTCCCCGCTGTATGATCAAGACAATCCTGAGTTTTATTATGTGCTCCGTATATGTTGTTTGTCTTTTTGTGTTTTTGACAATGATTCTGTAATTCAGTGCTGTATATCATATGTCAATGCCACGGCCAAAAAAAAAACCCCACATACAACAGTACACTAAACACAACATAAAAACTAAAGACCGAGTAACACGAATCGCTCTAAAAACCGCGGGTTATTTTTTGTGCTACAGAAGGGCAAAAGTATCCTGTTCCAAATGTGACACTTGTCTTTCCTAACAATTACTATCCGTAGCTTAAGTTGTACATGTAAACATGTTTATGCTTATTCATTTACCAGGTCACCTACTCGGTACTAGTTATACCAGTCTGCTTATTTTGTGTAACCTCGACAGAAGGGCTAAGATTGAAGAGCAGATTAAAAAAAACAAAAAGACGTGTTCATATGTCAGACATAAACAACGATGCAATGAACCATTGCTGAAGCAACTATGTATATTGTTCCTTGTCCCAATTTATAAATATTTTATTGGTGGACATACATTTACCGGAACTACACGCGATAACTAAGTAATCAGCAACAAAACAACGAAAACAAATCTGTTTAATGTGCATTTTGACAAAATCTGGATTTTTTTTTCATTTATTTGTTCTATGAGTCTTCCCCAAAGTCAATTGAATAGTACAGTGCACTAAAAGAATTCAGTACATTTTTAACAACCAATCTCATAAGCACACCGTTCTTCTCCTTGCAAATGAGGATTTTCGATTTCTCGCAAAGATGATTTAAGAAAGGTAATGTTACTATGCGGTATGGACTTTGGTCATTGCTGAAGGTCGTACGGTGACCTAAAATTGTTAGTTTATGTATCAGTTGGTCTCTTGTGAAGAGTTATCCTATCGGAAATTAGTCTCGATCATCCAGACGCTCCATATGCATATATGTTATTGTTGGCTGTAAGAACGATAACTCTGGTGCATCGAGACTAATCGGAAATCATACCACACCATCTTTTTATGTGTTGGGTAATTTAAAAGTTGAGGAAGCTTTTTAATGTAAATAAACGCACACTTCCCCGCTGTATGTTCAAGACAATCCTGGGTTTTATTATGTGCTCCGTATATGTTGTTTGTCTTTTTTGTGTTTTTGACAATGATTCTGTACTTCAGTGGTTGTCATTTGTTGCTGAATATCATATTTGTTTTACGTGTAATGTTTGCTACGTAAAGCAGGCCGTTAGTTTTATAGTTTTAATTGATTAAAAATTGGCATTGCGGTGCCTTTAAAAGCTTTCTATGCGGTATGGGTTTTGCTCATTGTTGAAAACTGTACGGTGACTTTTTGTCTCTGTCATTCGGTCTCTGGTGGAAATCAGTCTCATTGGCAATTATTTTATTAATACATTTCTAATAGCAATTCATTTTTCGTCAATTTTGTGGGTAAATTTCCTCCACTTATATATTTTCAGCAAAGTGTTAAATTTTCTATGGATATTGGCACAACCACGAACTTCAAGTTAAAAATCCACGCATATTCATTTTTCCTCAATCCACGAAAATAAGTACACAAATGAATGCATCCATATTTTATTTCTATAAAAAATGGTGGACCGCGAGTTCAATACACAAAAAAAATGTGAGAGGCCATTTTTGTTTTTTTTGATTTATTGTTTAGCATAAACCAAGCCAGTTTTCTTTTTTTTTCAATTGATTCACACGCGTTCATCATACCAAATCAAAGTCTGGTATATCTGATGATTTTTTTCATACTGTGGCCTTAAATATACTATTGTATGGTATAGGGTTTGCTCATTTTTGAATCCCATACAATGTCCAGAAGTTTCCATCCTCTTTCTTTGGTCTCGGGTGTACAGGTGTCTCATGTCAGTCATGCAACTCGTCCTTATTTGCTTAAAACATATTGCAACGACCAACGGCAAACAGCACTGCAACAACCAGATAAGAATATGAGCACCGATCAAAATCAGTGATTTATCTTATTTGACCAGAACAGATATGAAAACTCATTAAAGATACCTAGCTTACAATGTACCAAGCACCATGCGCGCTTCATCTATAAAATTTATCAGTGAATCTCGGATTAAAACAGTTGGGAGACCAAATCAAATACAAAATGGGACCAGGTAATCGATACATAAAGGCATAAAAATCTAAGTGTTTCCAATGACTCGGTATTTTAATGAGTCATAGTACAAGTCAATCCATCGCACATGTTATGATTTCAACAGAGAAAATTTCAGCCTCCTAATTGTGAACCTTCCATTTCTATGTACAAACATTCCAGCAGCCCTGCATTCGGAGGATATATATTCCAATCCATACGCCATCACAAGTCTGTTGACCGTTATGGAATAACCCTGTAACAAATGATATCGGATATGTTCCTTATGTCGTAACTACAATCCACTTCCCTTTTCACCACAAAAGTGACCTACTGAATTAGACTATTTACCGGTTTGTAATAACATGACCAACACGTTGTGTCTTGTGTACTTTGATTTATTTGTCTTTTTATTTTTAAGCCATAACCTCAGCCATGCAGTTATCTGGACCTTAATTTGTATACTGATGTAGAAACATGCGCCTGGCGCAATTTAGTACCAGCCTTATATTTATTTTATGTTTATTTTTACAGGTGACTAAAGTTGACTTTAAGGTGTGATATTTCAATTATTGACGGTCTTCTTTTTATACTGTAGTTTCTTTTATATTGAATGATTCCGAATATGATCACTATTTACTTTCAGTTCTCAAATAACGCAAATGATTTATAGAAGAGTGAGATAAGAATTGCAATGTGGAATTTCCACCTCATATCTCATTATTTTGTTTTTGATCATTGTTAAAGGCCGTACAGTGAACTATTATTGTTAAATTCTGTGTCAGTTTGTCTTTTGTTGAGAGTTGTCTCATTGGCAATGCTACCACATCTTTTTTGTGTTTTAATGTCTTCAAAATAATTCTTCAATACAAAAAATTAGTTAAGAAAGATTTTAATATAAAATCGTCAGCGATGAAATCACAATCAACATACACAGCAACATCGAATGTTTTCATGGGATTCTGTTGCTGAAATAAAAAAAAACATATTTATTGATAAGTGTTTTCCTTCATTTGAGACAATGGCTATACGTCAACCTTGTGTCAATATAGATAAAAACAAACGTATCAACAGTAGTTAAACTTAAACATTTTCAAAGGTGTATAATGAAGGGATTCGTATACCACTAAATCAATTTCACCCCACACCCTCAAACAAATAAAATAAGCATACAAAACAATAGAGATTAAGAATGAAAACGGTTATCATACTTACACACACAAACATGTGTTGTTTTCAACGGAAATCATTACAAATTTAACGTTAACATCCGTACCAATAATTGAAAGAACGACCATTTGATATTCGTGTTGGAAAAGGGGTAGGGAGGATTCATTTTCATTTGTTGCATGCTAATTTTTCCAGTGAAATTTATTTGCACTTTTGTGTTGCAGAATATATATTTTCTTTCTGCCTTATCCAAGGTAATTTCTTTTCAGCGCTTACCAGAACGGGTATCACATTTTATAAATTTTTACCCCTGTTCAGCTGTTGATGAATATAGTGGTGATGATTTCTTTTATTAGGCTATGCGCACAAATGTAATCCATTGATGTATTTTAGGGACTCATAACGCTTGACACTAACGTCCTGTATTAAGCCTTTCTTTATATTTTAGGTTGTTATTGTTGATTACTGCTGTGTCATATATCTATGTTCATCTTAGCATGAATTATAAGGGTAGTTTCAATTCACAATGAAATGTGCATGTTTTATCATTCGGAAGCACACCAGATCATCCCCGGTTTTTATGGGGTTCGTGTTGCTCAGTTAAATGACTAACCTACTTTATTTCTTTCCGCCCCCACCGCCACCGCCTCCTCCTCCGCCACCACCTCCACCACCGCCGCCTCCTCCGCCACTACCCCCGCCTCCGCCGCCACCACCTCCGCCTCCGCTTCCAGACGAAAATCTACATTGAGGCCAAGGACGACATGGTGGTCTTGTTCCTCGTCTCCCTGCTGATGCCAATCCAAATACGATAGCAGACAGCAGTAAAAGAACAATCAATTTCTTCATTTTGAAAACTGTAACGATAATTGAATACTGTTTTTTATATATCCCTAAGGTTCCTCTTCACCAGACTCGTGATTTTGATTGTATTTAATATAAAAAAGAAGATGTGGTATGAGACAACTATTCACAAAAGACCAAAATGACACAAACATTAACAATTATAGGTCACTGTACTGGCCTTCAACAATGAGCAAAGCCCATACCGCATATAGTCAGCTATTAAAGGCCCCGATAAGACAATGTAAAACAATTCAAACGAGAAATATAACGGCCTTATTTATGTAAAAAAAATGAACGAAAAACAAATATGTAACACATAAACCAACGACAACCACTGAATTAATACTGTTTTTTCCGTGATTTCCGGATATTTTAGCTATATATAGTCATAATAATAGACCTTTTTATCAGACAAATAAATGTGTTTATCTAGTCAGTATTATAATAAGCGCATTTATGTAAGGGACTTATGATAAAAATGTCAAGAATGCCCAAGTATTTAAATGCTCTCCTCATAACTGCAAATATTGAGTTGACCTTATATACTTTTTCGCTTATTGATTGTCAAAAGTGAGATCAGAAACTAGCAGGACTCCTACATGTATTATATCCTTTTCCTCTTTATACTTTGTGATTGACCGGTTGAGTAGACTCAAGCAAGTTGAATGGTCAGTGCTATCTCACTTCTTACATATATGCATGTGCTTACATTTTCAAGTTCAGGATAAATTTTAATTAAATAATATATAAATCAATATAATTATATAACGTTAATGAGTAATTGCAAAAGCAGATGAATCGGAATGGAAGATTTTCTATAGCTGGAATTCGCTTTTCCTATGAACCCATTTTTAAAAGATTCCCATTGTAATATCACTATTTAAAAAAATTCCCATGGCAATATCACTATTTTTAAAGGATTCCCATGGTAATAAAATTATCACTATTTTTAAAAGATTCCCATGGTAATATCACTATTTTTAATAAATTCCCATGGTAATATCGTTATTTTTTAAAAGATTCAGTATAGCAGAATATGGCAACGGTGATTTCCCTTGATTTGTATGATATGAAAGTTTTTTACACAAAAAGATGCGTGTATGTGTAGGTGTTTTTGCAAACATTAACACAAACAATTTACACCAAAAAAATATAACATGTACACCTGTAGGTTCTGAAATTTAAAAAGAAAGAAGTGTTTTATTTGTAAACTTTATACCCGGTTTACGGTTTTAATACTATATACAAAAATATAAACATATACTTTGTAAGTAAAAATGAAATTCAGAGAAGAAGAAAAATAAGAGTGTATAAATATATATGTTAAGATTGTTTACCTTACCTTAATTTCTGAACAACGATTAGTTATAAGTTAGTTGTTTCAGACGTGCTATTTATAAGATGCATCTTGTTTGTATTGAACCGAAGGTCACTTTGTTTTTATGTTTAACTTTTTAAAACAAATGTATAATAATTATTCATTTTACATATCAATTAATTAAAAAGAAGTACATTTGTTGTAAACAGTTTAAAATATCGGCTATACATTTGCATGATGAATGAAAATAACATTTGCATTTTCGTATTTCTTGTTTAATAATGCATAACAATATAATTCATAACAGCATACAAGTGGACACCTGGTATATACATGGTATCATGTCTGTTACTGGAGGTTGACAAAAAATATATTACAGTAATTCAGGGTCATCTTAATTCATGAAATTGGAATGTACATAATTACCACAAATTTCCATTCATAGAATAAAATATTTTGCATGAAAGTTTATAGGAATTTGTTTCAAATATAATCCATATACTCACATCTAAACGTTATATTTCTTTTGGCATAAAACGTAATTTATAGCAGTGTTGTTCATTAAAAGAAAACAAAAAAACATGTATTCGTAAGGGCTCGAATTTGGTTTATAGTTATCTCATTGACTATCACACAAAATCTCTCTGTCTTATACTTTTTAGTTTGAACAGGAACTTCATGTCTGGTGTAGCGAAATAATCCGCGCAACAATTCTTTGAAAGATCCATAGTCGTTTTTTTCTGTCCTGCTCAAACATACATGTATACTCTCGTTATGTGACTGTCATACAAGTGAGATGTTTAGCTAGCTTTAAAACCAGGTTTAATCTACCATTTTCTACATACGAAAATGCAGTAGACAAAAGTACAGTGGAGATCACTTCTAACCTCTCATCAAATCTGTCAGAATCTATCAGGTGAACTGTTCTAGGACAGTATGTAGAACTGTCACCCGGACACCTTTTAGACAGTTTTTCCGGAGCACCTGAGATCACCCCTAGTTTTTGGTGGGGTTCGTGTTGTTTATTCTTTAGTTTTCTATGTTGTGTCATGTGTACTATTGTCCCTTCCGGAGCACCTGAGAACAACCCTAGTTTTTGGTGGGGTTCCTGTTGTTTATTCTTTAGTTTTCTATGTTGTGTCATGTGTACTATTGTTTTTCTGTTTGTCTTTATCATTTTTAGCCATGGCGTTGTCAGTTTGTTTTAGATTTATGAGTTTGACTGTCCCTTAGGTATCTTTAGTCCCTCTTTTCTAGCTAAAACAGTTCTAATCTAGTGGAGATTTTTTTTAGACAATTCTACCCTAGAACTGATCATGCCAGTTCTATCTAGAACTGTTTTGGTCAGTTCCACCTAGAACTGATTCTGACAGTTCTACTTAGAACAGTTTTAGGGTAGATTTGTTCTTCGACAGTTAAGAACAGTTCTATGAAAGATTATTCTGACAGTTCTAATGAGAGGTTAGAATTGATCTCCACTGTAGTAAAATTAAGTTTTAAACTATCTTACGGCATTTATAATTCGGACTTACTTATGGAAATTAGCTATTATAACTTGAACGTCTACACATGAATCTGTGGTACTTTGAATTTTAGTTACGATTATTTTGTTTTGTTAAATTTGCCTTGATGGGAACTTAATTCAAGGACAATAACCTATCATATTTTCCTTTAAACAACAAAGTTATTTATATATTTGAGTTTCAAAAAGGTAAATTGTATTTTTAGAGTCAATGTCTTATGATAATTTTTAAACCCTTTTAATATTCATGTTTTTCTGTGCAATAAAATACTGCAACTCTTTTCGTAAATACATGTATACGCTTTTGCATATTAACGGGCACACAAGGAAATATATAATACGTATACAGAACTTGAGTTATATCTTTATTACCAAAGTCTATATAAACTATTATTACAGTGGAGATCACTTCTAACCTCTCATTAAATCTGTCAGAATCTGTCAGGAGAACTGTTCTAGGACAGTACGTAGAACTGTCAGCCTGACACCTTTTAGTCAGTTCTAGGTTAGAACTGTTCTAGCTAGAACTGATTTGGTCAGTTCTACCTAGAACTGATTTGGACAGTTCTACCTAGAACTGATCCTGACAGTTCTACCCTAGAACTGATTTGGACAGTTCTACCTAGAACTGATCCTGACAGTTCTACTCTAGAACAGTTTTAGTCAGTTCTACTTCTAGAACAGTTCTGATTACAAATTCTACGGCTAGAATTGATTTATAAATTCTACGGCTAGAATTGATTTATAAATTCTACGGCTCGAATTGATTTTTAAATCCGACGGCTAAAATTGATTTATAAATTCTACGTCTAGAATTGATTTAGAAGTTTTAAGAACTCTTTGTCTAAATATAAAAGCTTCGGCAAAATAGCGATTAATATTATAAAGAGTTTTGCTATTTGCCGGTTTTATTACAAATTTTTCGTCGGCAAAGAACATGTTTAACCCCGTCATATTCTGAATGTATAATGACTGTTCCAATTCCGGAGCCTGTTATTCAGTGATTTTCTTTTGTTGATGTGTTACATAAATTATTTGTTTTTCTTTCATTTTTGAACATAGATTAAGCCGTTAATATTGGGAAAAAGGGGGGGGCTTTTTATTTCAATTGTTTTACATTTGTCATTTGGGGAGTCAGGATGGCTCATTTTACATAAAAAAATTATCTGACCTTAATCTTTGTGTAATATGTTATTCTGGCCCAAACCACTAGGGACGGATCCAGCAGTTTTAAAAAGGGGGGGTCCAACTAAATGTCCTCATTCAAATACATTGATCGTCAAAAAAGGGGGTCCCCCACCGCTCTGGATCTGCCATTGAGCCACTATTAACTTAAACTGATCATATTTGATTTCATCATATAAATCTATATACATTTAGCTGCAAACTGCAGGAATCCAGTTTATATTTAGGCAAGGATACCAATTATATTGGAAAACATTAATGATTTCAAAATTTTATTTGCACTCAATTTATAGTAATAGCATGTCCTCTTTTTATTTAAAATATTGAATTGTAAACAAATGTGATATCTTAAATATTTTGACCGCACCAATCTTAACTGACCTTATTTGCTCTTTCTTTCTACAAATCTGCTTAGTATATAGCTGCACAGTAATTCAGTTATAATTTTAGGTCATGAGGGACTATAATATACAAGTTACAGCAATACATTGTATTGGAAAACAATGACTTCAAAATTTTGTTCGCATGAATTTATAGTGCCAGCATATCCTCTTTTTATTCAAAGTATTGAATCGTAAACAAATATCAGTAGTTTTCATACTTAAGACTGAGTCGTGTAATAAAATCGTTTGATCGCATCAACCAAAAATGACCATATTTTCTTTTTTTTTTATGCAAGTCTATATAGTTGGACAGTATATCAGTTATAATTTTAGGTCAAGAGGGACTGTAGTTTATAAATAACTGCAATATTGGAAAACAACAACCACAAAAAAAAAAATCGCATTGATTGAGAGTGCCATCATTTCCTACTTTTATTCAAAATATTGCATCAGAAACAAACATCAGCTAGTTTTCATACCTCAGACTGACTCATGGAACAAAAATATATGTCTGGGCAACAACAACCCAACCATAGAGCAGACAACAACCGATCACGATGGATTGTATAATTCAAATGACAGCGTGTCCTCTTTTTATTCAAAATATTGAATTGTTAACAAATTTCAGAAGTTTCGATATATCAGACTGAGTCATTTTAATAACAAAATTATTTGACCGCATCAACCAAAACTGAACATATGGGACCTTTTGTAGCTTGTTGTTTTCGGTGTGAGCCAAGGCTCAGTGTTGAAGGGCGTACATTGACCTATAATGGTTTACTTATTTTTAAATTGTTATTTGGATGGAGAGTTGTCTCATTGGCACTCACACCACATCTTCATGATCTTCCTATATCTATATATTCTTTATCATGTCAATATATATGGCTTCATTGTAAACCAATAATATTTCTAAGTCAGGACAGATATTGTATGATAAAGAGGACACCAAATTTTATCCACATAATTTTAGAGCGCCATTATTTCCTCTCTGCATGCTCTGTATCGATAGTATTACTATTTAAGGAATGACTGTAATATTTTTTCTGTCTATGAAGAAATAACATAAAAAATGTGGTGCACACTGATAAATGCGCGTAGGTTTTTTTTTAACAGTGTGCACCACATTTTTTACGTTATTTCGAATAGACAGAAAAAATATTACAGTCATTTCTTATAATTTAATTCTAAATTTCATTTTAACAAAATGTTTAAACCTTGGCAAACCATAAAAAAACGTTGATGATGTTACGTTCACATGACTAACTTATGTCTATGGGTGTTGATAACAAAATAACGTCAGAAGACCCGTTACATCCAAACTTAAATTATTAAATATTGAACCGTCACAAAAGTGACTTTTTAAGTCAGTAGTTCATGATGTTTTTTTTAAACAAAACTATTTAACGGCATAATCCAACACTCACATGACTGATTCATATACTTTATTTTAAAATGAAAAGTACATGTACATGTATGAGAAGTTCTCTTCTTGGAATAGTATACTGACTATACTGTTAACAGGTTAATATATAATTTGAAGAAGGACAATGATTGGTTTTGTGTGTAGCCTTACGTCCAGTGGCAAATATTTCATTTATGTTCAGATCGAGTATATTTTTCAGAATTTCAGGACTTCCAGATATTATTCATAATCGTTATGGATAAGTTTGGCAACGAGCTAATGCAAATGTACATAGTTTTTTTTACGTTTAACAACACTGATTTCAATAATCCCATAATCCATCCACTGTACAATTTTCGTTTGAACATTTGTCAAAACAGAATCCTAAATCATGAATGTAAATCCAAGGCATAGAAGGTAAATTAAGATTAAATTTCCATGAATTAAATGCAGAGTTATATTTATGAAGAGACTGTTAAAGACGGGGAACGAAGAAACGTAAACAATGATGTTTCATTTGCAATCTTATAAAAATATTTCTCCGATGAGTTGGATAACCTCCTATCCACTTCGATATTTGTACATGTAAATTTTTATCAGTAAAAATATAGAAAAATCCGCTATTATATAAAGTAAAGTAATTGGAACTGATTTTTTCTTCTAAATTCTAAAGTGCCCTTTCTGCAGTGACGTCATTTAGAACTGTTCTTCAGTCCTGACTGATTTGGTCAGTTCTGCTGACAGTTCTACAGTTAGAACTGATTTGGTCAGTTCTACCTAGAACAGTTTTAGACAGTTCTACCCTAGAACTGATCCTGACAGTTCTACCTAGAACTGATTTAGTCAGTTCTACCTAGAACTGATCCTGACAGTTCTACCTAGAACAGTTCTAGGGTAGAACTGTTCTAGCTAGAACTGTTCTAGGACAGGTTAGAACAGTTCTATGACAGATTATTCTGACAGTTCTAATGAGAGGTTAGAACTGATCTCCACTGTATAGGTATAGAGTTACAGCCTAGCATTGTTTGATAAATGATTTTTTTCTTTTAGATTCTTTATCAAATAAAATGAACTTTCCAAGTTTATACTAAGTATAAACCAGCAATGCAATGACTTTCATTTTGGGCTTGTATTTTCTTTCATGATTTCATTGATAGAGGGTTGCTGCTCACAAGGGAGCTATTAAACCAATAGTTCCAAATCTGGAAGTTGAAATCATTCCTTCGTAAATTTTTCGGACGCCATCACTAGTTGGTTGACCATTATGGAAAAACCGTTTCACAGATGATATCGGATACATTCCTTACGTCGTATCAACAATCTTCTTCACTTTTTAATAGGACAGTCTGAATTATACTTTTTACTTGGTTTGTAATAACATGAGCAACACGACGAGTGCCACATGTAGAGCAGGATCTAGTAACCCCTCCGGAGCACCTGAGATACCCCCCCCCTTTAGTTAGGTTCGTGTTGCTTAGTCGTTAGTGTTCTATGTTGTGTCTTGTGTACTATTAATTGTTTTGTCTTTTTCTTTGTTTGCCATGGCGTTGTCAGTTTATTTTCGATCTATTAGTTTGACACTCTGGTATCTTTAGACCCTCTCTTAAACAAAGTATAATGTCATAGATACATATACAATTACATTAACATACATAGAATTAAATTTTAATACAAATGTAAAGTAGAAACATAAAGTGAATACAGGAAATTCTAGGCATTTTATAATCATTCTTATGAATAAGCACAGTTTGTTAATATAAGTTCAGAACGGATCGTTTTGTTTACTTTCTTCTATTGCCGAACCTTCTAGAACATAATGGAACTCGTCGCCAATATCAGCGGTATAACATAAAGTACAAATATTTCTCTCTGGTATATTGTCCGTAGAAATTTTGTGTTAAAAAATCAAAATCTACAAAGTGTGCAATAGTTTTGACAAAATATCAGAGGAGGTTTCAAAATTTATACTTTTTTTGGATAATTTATAGTTTAGAGCTTTTGGATAGGTTTTGTTACGAAATATAACAAGTTCAGTTCTACTAGTTACAAGTACAACGGCAAGACCAGAGTGACAAGAGTAATCGCTTGGTTTATCCTGCCTAATGTCAGACAGTTTAACCTTCCAATTTCATTATCATTTGCTTTGCGTTTAAATTTCATCATCCATTCTGTTATTTATTAGTTCTGTTTGTGTTTTGTCTGTATACCGTTGTACCATAAACGGTTTAATCAGAACAAATTCCCCTGCAAAACAAGTTCACATGAAATAAGACGATGTCATTTACCTAACAAACATTGTTTTACTGATTAATGAGCAGCACCTGTTTGTACAAGCATATTTTATTTCTTACCTTTACAAGGAAATGTCACAAAAAAAAGAGATGGGGAATATTTTGAAAATATTTATAAACTTCCACACGTTCTGCTTACGTCACAGACTTTTGACCAAATAAGTCCTATAAAAATGTACGAAATCAGAAGACTTAACCAGGATTGACACTAATAACAAGTGAGTAAAAAGTAGCTCATGATATATTTATTTTTTGAAAATTGGTTTCAAAACTTTCGATAGAATGAAAACCAAACAGTTAAGGCATGATTTATTCATGCAACAGTTATGCAAATATAATTATCGTCCTGAATATGCATGAAGTAATTGTCATCTAAAGTAAAGTTAGGTCTTCACTGACACTCTATCTATTATTCAATGGCGTTATTTTAAAAGTCGGATCTTACCTTAATTTTATTAAGTTTATTTTATAATTCCATTGAATTTCGTTGTAGAATTTAAAACGCTGTTTTTTTCTTAAAGATGTAATAAGTGTTTATGATAGTGTAAAGTAAACGAAATCACGTGACCATCTCATTTTGCATGAATCGCGAAAGCATTCAATCCTTATATTTGCATTTGTTTTTCGAAATAAAAGAAAATCATGAGAATTACATTTATATTTGAATCTAAAAGTAAAGCTTTAAACACTAAACTTCATCAGACACTGTCTGGTAAGATGAACACTGACTGAGTATGATTCCACGTGAGGGGCGACAATCTGCTCTATCACGCTCTCACACATTTATTATTTATATAATGTCATATAATAGTTAAAATTGGCATATTAAATATTATGAAGATGTCGACCTGAAATTAATATCTATTAGAATATATAATTATGGCACTTATCCTGATCATAAGTATTATTTATTGTTATACATGTTTTTATATCAATTAACCACATATCGTTTCAAGTGATTTTGAGAATTTTTAAAGCATCATAGGTTGTACAAAAAGGTGTTTATTAATAGTTCTGTAATCTGTGGCCAGCTGTCATAAATATTCGTCTTTCAGCAAATAAAGGATCAACATCTAAATCAATTGATCACCCCAATTAATATTCTGAAATGCAGGTTATAATAATCCTTCAAAAACATAAAACAATGTGCTGTTCGTGTGTTAATGTTTTGTTCTCCATTGCAGCTAAAATGAGGCCGTATCTGTGTGTTATATTGGTAATAACCTTAATGGTTGCAACCCTTATAGAACATTCTGAAGCTCACACTATTGTCAAACGTAGTGGAGGCGGAGGAGGCGGTGGTGGAGGTGGTGGTGGTGGAGGTGGAGGTGGAGGAAGAGGAGGAGGCGGCGGTGGTGGAGGAGGCGGCCGAAGTGGTGGAGGAGGCGGCGGAGGCGGAGGTGGTGGAGGCGGTGGTGGCGGCGGCGGAGGGAAATAGATAAGTAAGTCTTTTAGAATGCAAGTAGTAAAATTGAGAATAGAAATGGGGAATGTGTCAAAGAGACAACAACCCGACCAAAGAACAGACAAAATCCATGACCATGTAGGAGATACCGGACTCCTCTGAAGAGCCTTTATCTTTATAAACAAGCTATCCCTATGCAAATTAATATGTTTAGTGTTGATGTATAGTATTAGACTAAATATGAAATGCTTAGAAATGTGGGTAATCTAATAACTATAACATTTGTTTCTTTTCAGTACCCTCCAACGAAGTTAGGCTCCGGCTGGAAAAGACGAACCATCCTCTCATATTAAAGTTATATGATGCAGAATACCTCGACTGTTTTCACTAATTATACCTTTTGTTGCATAGCTACATATATATTATAAATTGAAAAAAAAAAAAAAGCATTTCTTTTATTGCAATGTATACGGAGTCAAACAGTCACATATCGCAATAACTATACTAAAACGGTAAAGTTTAGAATATTTTAGCAAACTAACTGAATATGTTTTACAAAAAATGATGAAAAGTACACTGCATCATCATAGTATAAAAATGGACACCTCAATACAAGTTGCGACAATACATTTCTTGAAGTACGCAAATGGTCAAAAGTTTTGAAAGCTCCATTATGTTATAATCAAGATTCATTTGAAATTGTTTTGATAACATTGCAATATGCTTAATTCAGTTTAGGTCCATATAATTGTACAGTGGTATATGTAGATATCTAAAATACTTAATACCTTTAAAAACCGATGCGGATATACATGTTCCGAGAGAGGGTATAGGAAAGTGTAATGGGTTTCGGATGAATCCCATTACAGATGAAAAGAAAATATTTGGATTAAAATTGCAAAAACACAAAGAAAAAATATATTCCTTGTTTAATTAATTCAGCTCTCTCACTTTCTAACTTTCATTCGGTTGCAATGACGCGTAGAAGTCTTGTATTCTTTCCTTACAGTTTTCAAATGTATTAGTTTTTAAAAAACAAAGAGTCGCTTGACTTTCATATACACCGAGCCGAAAGATCCGAGAGGGGATGTAACTCGAAGTATATAGGTACAGAGATAAGAGATAAGGTATATATTAAAGGATATGTCGAGCTTGTATAACGTTTATTTATTTGTATAAGATCTGGTAAAGTTTTGACAAAGAAAAAAATCATGAAAGATACCAGACTGAGAATAGTGTAAGCCTGACAGGTGTGACGTTTACAACAGCTTATCAGCGACATTCGCATAAAAAAGTTGAAAATCAAAATAAAGTTAAATGTTGAATAGGTTTGAAGACCAAAAAAAAAAGGGTTTGTCGATTTATGACGTGTGAACACGGGGAATTTAGGAATAAGATAATAGACTGGTTAGAACGGAGTCAGAATAATGGTTCAGGGCACGGTGACTTATCTTTCTGAGGACTATGACATTGTGAGCTAGTAAACGTTTGAAATCTGGCTCAGCTTACTTGAAAGAAGGTTAAACATTCATATTATTAAAAGACATGCTATCGTCCTCAATATGCATGTAATTTTCTGTTTGGCGTTAAGCAGCCATTCATCATCAACATATTTGGTGTTGTCTGTATTGGCCCCAGTTTGTTTTCTTTTAATCGTTTAAGGAGTGATGTCTTATTCTGTCCGGTTGATGGTGCTATAAATGGTCCTGCATCCATCGTTTCTTGAAATTTTTCAATCGCACAAGGTCATGCTTAAAAGTTTTATTGCCTGTTTTGTTACTTCTACATGTTTGATCCGTCAGAGTTGTACAGTGTATTGATTGATATTTAAGTTTTGGAAAACACGCTTTACTTCTGTCATAACAAGACAGAATGGTGACCTGTAGTTGTTTGTTTTTTTTCTTGTTCTTTGTTCTTTGTGTGTGTGTTGGGGGAAAGGGGGGGATGAAAATGTATTATCAGAAACATAATATTTTTTTATTTACAAAAGGATGTCTGAAAATGAAATTTACATGGAAACCGTTTGCATGATATAAAGTTAAACAAGTGTATCGAAATCAACATTATAAAAAGGAAACAGTCACTCAGGTTTGAGTACTCAATACTAATCATAATTGACTTTAAATATTTACTGTGCCATCATGACCTTGGAAAACTCTGAAAAAGAAAATAACACTTTAAAAAGACAAAATAAAAACGGTTTGGAAGAACTGATATTTAAAATATCCGACTATGCGGTATGGGCTTGGTTGCGTCCCATACAGTTTGGCATTATAGCATAAGGCAAACCGATGTATATCAAGATATGACTTCTAAAAAATCCTATAGAAAAGTGTTTCATACATATACTAGTAGATTAAATCACGGACGGATGGACGAAAGGACGGGCGAATAGAGGTCAACCAATATTTTCTTTCCTTTGGAGTAGGAATATGAAATGTGTCATTCAAAAATAAATATTTTTTATTATTTTGGTTGATCTTGCGTTAGCGCGTTTGTATCGAATACAAGAGATTGTGGATTGGATCCCCGAAAGGGCCAAACCATATAAGTAATATCAATATAATACTTTAATAGTCATCCCATAGTCTGCGTTGGTATTTGATGGATCTCTGACAAGCAAGTGACATCTTGAAGGGAATGCACAGACTGCTCGCATTTGATTTAGAATAATGAGTCGAATTAAGCTCGTATAACTTCTTGTTTTTCATGTGTTATCAGTTATACACCGACTAAACGTGTGGGTCTAGTAATAAAGTATTTTTTCATATCTAATTAACATGTTGTTGTCCCAAATATGCATGTAAGATTCGGTGATGTGCTTTAAGCAGCCACCGATCAGTCGATCAAGATATCGAGAGATCATCAAAATATGTATCACCAACTTTCCGGAATTTATTTTACAATTAAAAAAAAACCTTTAATATTTATGTTTTCTATTAAACAAATTCATGTTTACTTGTATAATATATGTAAAGCATTGTTACATGTTTCCGTCAAACAATTCGAACGCCTTGATATAGCCGTGTTGTGCTAATGCGACGTAAAGCAACCAACACTCAATCAATCAAATAATTCGGGGGAAACTGGTCATACATTTTATCCGTCTTACTTTTATTATAAGTGAAAAATATAAACAGACATAAACAAGTTTGCATTTTATACTGTTTTTTTCAAACTTAAATTCTTACCTTCATAATCAATAACACCGTCTCCATTATTGTCGGCCTCGTGAATCATAGCAGATATTTCATCGTCTGTCATTTTTTCTCCTAGATTAGACATCACCATTCTTAATTCTCTAGCCGTTATAACACCATCTCCATTTTTATCAAAAAATTTAAAGGTCTCTCGAATAATATCGTCATTGTCAAGTTCATGAAATTTTCTAGACATCATGCATAAAAATTCTGGAAAATCTATACTTCCACTTCCTTTGTAAATAAAAAAAAACATATTTTGAAATTTCTTCTACTCCACAATAAACTTTGATATTGGTCATACATTTGTTAGAATAATCTTTGGTTGTTCACCTCTATACACAATTAAAGTTTCAGTTGATTTAAAGTAAATGTTCTGTGGAAATGCAAGAATCTCAAATTTTTCATAAAAGTAAGGAGATGTGATGTGATAGTCATTGAGAGAACTATCAACAAAGGAACAAAAGACAAGAGCTACAGTAAGGCTTTCAACAATGAGCGAATTTCATACTATGTAGCATGACAAAAAGGGCTATGGGATAAAATAATATATTAAGGAAAATTCAAAATGAAAAATATAATAATACAAAAGGAAAACAATTATACTGACGGCAACCAACCATAGACGCCAGGCTATGGAAAGACACATAAAACTGTATCTGATAAAATATTCGTGTAAGTTCCATCACCTTAGACAATGTTTAAGCAGCATATACCTTTACGTTATAAAGTATATATCAGTTGACTTTTCACATCAGAAATAAAAGATACAAGACACCGAGGCCTCAGTTATCAAAAGTAAGTTCATATTCCTACCCACTTGACTTCTCCAACAAACATCCAATTCAACTAACAAATAATAATATAACTATGTAGACCGTTGGTTTTCCCGTTTAAATGGGTTTGCACTACTAATTTTCAATGTGAGCCAAGACTCCGTGTGGAAGACCGTTCTTTGACCTATAATGGTTTACTTTTATAAATTGGATGGAGAGTTTTCTCGTTGGAACTCATACCACTTCTTCTTATATCTAATTTCTAGACTAACATATGATCAATCATTACACATCGAACAGTCTCAAGTATAAATACTGGACCATGCATCTTACCGTCTGAGTCCACTGCATCTATCATATCATGCAACTCAGCTTCCGATGGGTTCATTCCAAGTTGTAATAATACTGTTCCTAGTTCTTTAGTAGTTATAATTCCATCATTATCTTGATCAAAACTGCTAAAAACTGTCTTTAGTTCTGTAATATTCAACAATGTAATTATATTTTAAGTAAACAATCAAGATACATAATAAAAATCATAACTCGATATGTAATTTTGCAGTGTAGCAACAAAAAAGGGGAGATATAATGAGGTCAAACTTGACCATATACCGTCTCTCATCGAGTAGGACACATTATAATTTCAAATTGTCGCTGAAGAGAAAAATATGTTACATAAATATGCATGATGTCCATGAGAGATTTTTTAAAACTTAAATGGGAATTCATTTGGTATAAACTTTATGGAATAGTACCTATGCATATTAAACACACTTTGCATCAGAACATATATAGTTTCCACGGTGAATATCATTGAGCATTGATGTTTACATCAACACAATGTTTGTATGATTGTCTGTTTATCTACTTAATTATATTCTGGCTCATTTGAAGAAAGCTTTGTGTGGACATATAACTGTATCAGTAAACAATAACATACAATGAGTTTGTTGTTACTTTTCTATCTTTTATACTATCAGAATACTAACTAAAAGAGCATGCTAGCTGTCTTATTCGCCAGATATTTGTTAGTTGAATTAAATTACTGGCAATCAGATGTTCCATTTGTTGGTATGATTTTCATACGTTTATGTCCAATATTTTGGACATTGATACATCCAAAGTCATAGTTTATTCGATATTCTAATTTTTGTTTATTAAAAATGTCTGACTCGCGTTTCAACCAGCTTGCTTAAAAGCATAACAATACCCCCAAAAAGATAACAGGAATTATGCATCAAAAAATTAATAAATACAATATACCACACCATTACAGACACCTCCTCCACAACTATGCACACAAAACAATAAGTATAAATAGTTCAACACGTATTTTTTTCGTCTTATTTGATCAAGTCATACATGGCCCACTGTTCTTTTTCTTTCTCTTTGTAATCAAGAAGTCGAGCGATAGTCAAACATCTTTGTTTCTTTTCGTTATACATTTTATCATCAATAAACGATGGAACCATTTAATTGCGAACCTTTTGTATGGCATCAAATTTTCATTTGGTAAATAAAAGCTGCATTTTAGGCAGGATAAAATTTTCCTCTATTATATATGTAATCTTAAGGTGCGAAAATAGTTACAGGGTTTCCTTATGGAAAACAGTATTTTTTTTTATCTTAAAGGGAAAAAGGGTTGTTGCGACAATCCAAATGTTCATAAGGAGACTATAAAAGCTTATTGTTTCAATCTATCTTGATTTATTTATAATCCGACTTTTATTTCATTGTGGGGAAATGAAAATTAATGGAGGGAAGAATTCCCCTTATCGTGTTTACGCAATGGACTATTGCATTATATTAGTGATGGAAGATTGAATATTTTTGTCACGCATTTTCTCGAACTTTGTTAACTAATTGTCAAGCTGCATCCTGGTTGTAAATAATTGTCTGTTTTTTTTTGGCTTGACATGGAGCGGATGGTATAATACTATTTTCTCGTTAAAGTGTAGTAAAATTCAGATTACCGACCATTCGTAGTTTTTGCCTTAGTGGGGGACATAACAAAAGAAAATATATAAAGATTGGAAACATAATTGTTTTTCGTGCAGTTTCCTGAGATATTAGATATAGGATTATCATTGACCCATAGATAACGACAATTGTTTGCAAATAACACAAATTTTCGACATAGAAACTTCTGACACCGCATGTAAATGATTTATAGAATGCATTTGTCTTACGAAATAAAAAAGAGAGCGGAATTATCAAAGCATTATGTCATATAAAATGTGAAATTTCTCATTAATGAAGGAGCAATATTGTTATTAAAATATTAGGATGGAAATAAGTGTCAATTGCAAATCCATGAAGTTAAAACCAAATTTTAAAAGCTTACATTATTATGGATATATATTATCATAGGATATATGTTACTTCTACAGATCTATAATATGTTATTTAAGGAAATATTTTGGATATTCAATTCTAATTTCAGGGATCTATTTGGATACAAAGGTGTTATATAAGGGAAATATTCGATATTCAGATAAGGAACGCATAGTGTTGAAAGAAAAAAGGATATAATACATCATATTTATTTGAAAAAAACCCACTGTAGCACTGCATTTGGAGTCATGATTTTGTTAAATGATAAGTCTTATAGTACCTTAATCGGTTTGTTCACATCATATCAACGTTCGGTTTTGTTATATTTTAATGTTGTCTTTCGCAAGTCAAATTTTCCTATAATTGAAAATTGACAAAGACAAAATTAGAATATACTGTTGAACTTCATACTTGTACGCATCTTAATGTTAGAATAAGGATACATAAAATTATGAAGACTGTCTCTTATGTTTTTTTTTTAGATGAATTGAAAAATACAAATTTAACGGTAAAATTAAATCTTAATTGCAATGAATTTCTGGAAAGAAAAACACGTGTGCAAAGATGGATGTTGCTAAAAAAATCAGAAGTGTTTTTGTTTCATCAAATGAAGAATTTCTCGAGATAAAGTAAGACGCTTCATGCATATTGCTTTCGATGAATCGATTGTCCATTGAACCATTTTTGGAATGAAATTCTAACTTTTTATTGCACTCATATGCTACAAGTAGTTAAAAAGTAAACCACACATTTCTTTTTAATATTCATATTTATTGAGAGTAAGCTTTTAAAATTCGTTATAAATGAGATGCAGGTTGTGCCTGCAAATTGATGCATAGAATTGGAGGTCACATACATCGTTTTCTACAATTGTGAAGATTACAGAGAGAAAATAACTTAAACAATTGAAAGCTTATTTTCTAATTTCTCAATAATATGATTGTTTTTTTTTTTGGGGGGGGGGGGGGGGGAGCAAATCGATGATCTACGTTCGATATTTTAGAATCAAATTAACAGACAAAACGATATAACTTGAATTTATAGCAATACAATTTTATTTCATACTACTCTATTTATTATATTCTTTCTGTTCAGTTTTTTTATTTCGTTTTGAATGTGCAATATACTTTTTTAGATTAAACAACTAGATATGTTGTGCCTTTTTTGTAGTTACGTATTCATATGTGCATGTGAATGTGCCGTTGTTGATACATTTGATTATTGATCTCATGATGATATTAGTAATGATTGTTTATATATAATCATAATTGCTGACATATGCCTACAATGTACTATCTATTATAGATAGTATTTGTATATATTGCTAGAACCCTTTTCATTTAATAATGTCTGTGTGTCTTAGTTATAATTTAGAGAAAGTTGGAATATTCTGATGTCATGAAATTTTACTATAGCTTTTTGAATGGTTCAAAAGATTTACGGACACCATCAATATAAAAAAGAAGATGTGATATGAATTTGAATGATTGCCAATTGAGACAACTCTCCTCAAGAGACCAGATGACACAGAAATTAGCAACAATAGGTCACCGTACGGACTTCAACAATGAGAAAAGTCCATACTGCATAGTCAGCTATAAAAGGCATCGAAATGATAAATTTTAAATGTTAATCTTTGTTTAAAATTTATGGAATATCTATTTCATAGATAAACACCCCTTTTTAATTGTTGTAACTGGCATCCCGTCCTATTTTCCTTGATTGTGAAAATATCACTGAATGCAACTCATCATCGAATAGTTTCCACATTGTCAGTAAAACGACGATTGCCACGAGTGGAGGATGGGTTGTCTATCCTTTTGGAACATTTAATTAATTAACAAACATCATTTGTAACTATAAGCCTCTAACATATCACTTTTAAGATTGTTTTTATATTCGTATCAATTGATACTCACCAGATATTTTTTCTTCATCTAAATCATACTGAAAAGTAATATAGATATAATTTTAATTTGACGTTAAGAGATTTTTTTCTCGTATATACAGAATAAAATATACTAGTACATGAATCCTTTCCTACAAAAGCATTCAAAATATTTAGGAGCGTTTATCATACATATGTTGACTTTTCTGTATAGTCAAAAGACGTCCAATGTCAAAGTACAGTTTTCTACTATAGACAGTTGTCAAGCTCTGAAACGGATCCAGTCTTAAAAAAAAAGAAATTTAACAAAAAATAATTGCATGACATAAATTCTTTCGTGAATATCCAATTCTCCAAACAAATGGCATTACAAATGTGCGACAATCACAGTACAGTTCTTGATTTTGCTCTTTATGAACATGTGTAATATGTTTTGGATTTTCAAATATGTAGGCATCGAGCATCAAGGAAAATTAAAATAAAATGACATGATTGATTTGGCGGATATCATGGAAATCTGGGGAGGTAAAAATATTGTAAGAGCAGATTAGTACAGGAGCAATGTTTTATATTGAAAGGTCAATTTAAAAAGCGAAAACTCACATATGACATTCTGTAAAGAAGATGGTTCCAATTTCAACAACAAGGCTGACTTTTGATGTAAATTACACAAAATTGATACATATATACTATTCCAGAATGGGCAGTTGGTGTGTAGTCAATATTTACATAAGAGGGCACTATAACACACACCGTCACCTCCATCTAATTACCAATGTTTCTCTTCATAATAACATAAGTACAGCTGCCAGAAAAGTGATATCAATTAGTTCTAGTGTGTAATCAAACGTACAATTGTACGATTATTTATTACTATATTGGTGCAAATTTCATTGTTGCAATTTATTTGCAAGAAAGAAACATAAGAAAACGAAAAAAAAATGAATATTCCAGACTCTTATAAACACTTATTTTAAAATTGATATTGATTAAGGTAACACGATCATTACGATTAAATTTCTGAATTTCAGGCATTTACTAATAATAATTAAAATCTTACATGTAGATGTATATTAAATGAAATTAAAAAAGTAAAACAAACCATTTTAATCACTCATAATCAACTTTTTGTAAATGTAAGTTGCTTTTAAATGCAATAAGGGGAAAAAGGGGGGGGGGGGGGGGGGGGGTATCTACAACATTTTTGTCGCTTAAGCGTATTTAAAAAAAAAATCATTTTGCCAGTTATATGAGGGTTACGGTTATACAAAACAGTCCATCAAATACCTTATAACCTAGAACATAAATGAGCCATCACTCATTGTTATTGGTTCTCTCATTTTTGCAAACAATTCGATACAAGTTTTAGGACTTAGGTAAAATTTTAAACTTGCAGGATATCGGCAAAATTTTTCATAACAAAATCTTAAATATCCGAGGTTTGAAGGTATTTGGCCCAGTAGTTTCAGAAGAAAAGATTTTTGAAATAGATTACGACGACAGACGACGACGAAGATAGACGCCAAGTGATGGCATAAGCTCACGATCCGCGAGCTACATCTATTTAATCTCTTTATAAAAAAATAAACGATAAAATCAAATGAATTATAAGATATATTTATTTAAATATCGAAACATAAGATCATCGGACAAATAAAGATAAATATTCAAACCAGTGAGCTTAAGATCACATTTTACAGATTCGATCTATACTTATTAAACCAGTATTGCAACACCTTGATTTTTAAACTTTGGATAATCAGCCTTCTTTCGTGGATAGAATATGATAAAATATGTGTATACTAATATAGAAATATTAATTTTGATAACATTGGCATTAAGCCGAATTAATAAGGTATACATTTGTCTTTTTAACAAACCACAATGTTGATAACAAGTTAAAGTAATTGTTGTACAAAAAAATGAATTTAACAGCTTTTACTGTTATCGAACAATGGAATGTCAGACATTTAAAATAAATCTTAAGATTATTGTTTAAATCATGGTTGATCGTTACATGCCAAAGAGTCACTACTTGGCGCAGCCTCCATTCACATGGATAACCGCCTCTTAACGATTTTCAAGCCTGCGACCAATCGACGAACTTGTTACAGAGGTAACCGTTACCAATCCTGAGGAAGGGCATTGTTAATGTCATGAAGCTTTTGAAGTTTACGCCCAATAATGTCTCATATATGCTCGATATGGTTTCAATCCTGGCTACAATCAGGGCAAGGAAGATCAACCGACTTTCATTTGACCAATGGATCTTCCACCAATATGCTAATTTCAAAAGTTGGCAGGCTCAGTACCATCAGATACAGGCCACTTTATGTCTGTTTGAAAGTAAAGATCACCAAAATGATCTTCTCGTATAATAACCAGTAGCTATGAGTCGATTTTTTTTTAGGATGGTACTGTTTTCAATGGGTTTCTGTCTGACAAACCTTCATAAGGCTGTTAGAGGGACTCTTTCTGATCTCAGTAGGCCTTTAATAACTTTATTCACAAAACGACTATATTGAATGGTAATGACCAACAATACGTGCAATTTGACGCAGAGACATTCCTGCTTATCTCATGCTGATAATCTGCCATCTTGCTGCAGTTAAAGTTGTTGAGGACCCATTACATGTACAGGGTGTCAATCACATAACTTTACAAATTTGGTTATTTAAAATGTTGAAAGGAATGAGGATAACAACATCTGTTTTATTGTTTACGAGTACAGTACGTGCATATGCAGAGTATAGCTTATTGAGTCGATATTTATTGATTAAACTCTGGTAAGATTTAAAAAATGTTTCATTTCATACTTTTTACGACCAAATTATTTTATGTCTACCTGTGCGAATTTCAAACGCGCAAATTTACACCAGTACTGAAAACCTTCCATCCTTTACGGCTAGACTTTAGTATACATAGATAAATAAAATCGTATAAGATAAGCAAAATGAGGATGTCAAATTTGATGTATGTCTTTTGTGTTTCTTCGTTACATTTGTTGTTTTTATAGTGATTAAGATGATAACACAATGTTGACTGCTGCACCCCTATATTTTAAACATTTTTACTCTTTGAGTATGTTTGTTTTGCCCACGCATCGTTGACAATGTAATGGAATTTGATGCGACTGTCAAACAAATGAGAGATTTAGCTAGCTATAAAACCAGATTCAATCCACCATTTTCTACATTAGAAAATGCCTGTACCAAGTCAGGAATATGACAGTTGTTATCCATTCGTTTGATGTGTTTGGTCTTTCCTTTTTGAATTTTCCTCGCAGTTCTGTATTTTTGTGTTTTTACTTTTTATTTCAATATATTATATTATAAAACAATATTCCTTTTTAATTTGAATTGCAATTCGGTGTTGCAATACTTTTTTCAATGTGTATATATATTTATGGTCTATTGTAAGCGCAAACAAGAATATAGTATGATACTCCTCCAAAGTCCTTTTTTTTAAATTTTTGACAGAAAAAATATGTTTGCATATTTTTCTCTTAATATCAATAGTACAAAGAGCAATAACTTGGCAATTTTCAACACCATTTTACACCTTCTTTGAATTAGAGCTTTCCCGTGAAATGTGTTTTGTTGTTATCATTTTTATCATTTATTCATACATGTTATATATTTATGCTGATTTTAGATAATAATATAAAAATACAGGTATAATTGCAAGGTTTGTCAGTTTAAATTCTGACATAATTTGTTATAACTACATAAATGTTTTAGAATAGAACTTTGTTGGTTTAAAAATTGTCACGTCTGAATGATCTAGCTCAGTAGTGAAGGTTATTTTAAGACCACAGTAAATTCCACCTCAAAATTGAATATTCAGATTTTCTGGGTTAGAAATAACAATAATGAGGGTAATATTTAAATATATGTAACAAGATGCAGTCAAATCAATTTGTGTCAATCGTTGTTTTTTTTTTATTAAATTAATATTTATGATTTTTAAGTTATTGTTAATTGGTTCTAGAACAAAGTGAATACGTGAAAGCAATTCCCTTTCTCAATGTATACTAGACAAACATAGCATACCAATAGAACAGTCCAAATTCAAACAAGGAAAACATTATTAATCTACATGACCACATTCAATGATATCTACTTCTTGGTTCTTCCAATAGGACATGCGTCTCTGCTACTTAAATAAGTGAGAAGAAGCATGATCAATTCTTATTCTGAACTTTTTTCTATCTGTCAGATAATGTCTAAAATGCACGAATATTATGAACCCTGTTGTATTAATACTGGCAAAGGTTCCCTATAAGTAGTACAGTACTTTAACCCAATAACGTTTAAAATTGTACTGGCATATGTAAAAACACTTCTTTACCGTCTTTACCAATTTCTGTAGCTTAATTCAAAACAAATTAAATATCTATCATTAAAATTACCATTCTCTTTCATATTAGCACATTATTATGTTTTAAACGTCAGCTATTTATATACATATATGTGTAAAGTCCTTTGTTCGTTTAAACAAATTATCACGTTTGAATGATCCTATAGGTCAGTAGTAAAGTTTATTTATAGACTAGAGGAATTTTCACTTCAAAAATCGAAAATTGAATCATTTTAAAATATCTTTCAGAAATGGCTACATTGAGGGTAAGACCGTAACTCATTTCTCGGAAGAGTCTCTAATTCAAAGGCATTTTCACTGAATTAATTTATTTATCTAAATGCATCATTTTTTTATGAATTTCTTTCCTGAGTGTATATCGGTGTGGATAATTGTCGAGTTATTGCTCTTTTTACCATTGATGGTAAAAGAAAAGTATGCAAACATGGTTATTAGAATAACAGAAGGCAGTCAAACCAATTTGTTTCAAATTGCTATTTATGTTGATAAGTGAACTATATTATTAGGTTTGATATCAGGTATCACTCAGGGCTCAGTATTAACTTTGACGTTAAGTTTATGTTAATTGGGTTCATGAGCAGCGTGACAACGCCTTGTTTTTTTTTACAATTTAATAAGAAACATGGATAAACAGAGACAGTAAAGTAATAATTTTCATCAACTACCTTATTATACTTATTATTGGGAGATAATTCAGTAGACTGAACCAGAAAAACTAAATTAAATGTTTATAAAAGAGAGTATATACCACAATGAATCTGTAATTGATGTACATTTATTTTACACAATTATTTAATAACGACCATGAATTATTAATAATACCAAAACCACAAAAAAACGTCTTTTAAAGTCAGAGAAAAAACACGACCTTGTGAAAGAATATATTTTGCAGTATGAAAGACAACTAATACTTGAAATGTGATCTACATGTTTATGGTCTATTGTAAACATCAACGAGAATATATAATCATCCAAAAAGTAAAATCACAAAAATATTGAACTCCAAGAAAAATTCAAAACGGAAAGATCCAATCAAATGGCAATATCAAATAATAAAACACAAAAAACGCACTGTCATATGCACATGGCTATCTATTTTTGACATAAAAAAACATGTTTGCATACTTTTCTCTTGCTATCAAAGGTACAAAGAGCAATAACTCGACCATTATCCACACCGCTTTTACACTTAGGAAAGAAATTCATAAACAACTGATGCATTTGAATAAATAATTCCGTGATAATGGATCGTAATGCCTCTGAAATATAAACTCTTCCGAGAAATATGTTTTGTTGTTATCATGTTTATTTAATTTATACTAAAGTATGAGGATTTTAGATAATTATAATAAAATTGAGAATGGAAATGGGGAATGTATCAAAGATACAACAACCTGACCATAGAAAAAACAAAAGCGGAAGGTCACCAACAGGTCTTCAATGTAACGAGAAATTCCCGCACCTGGAGATGTCCTTCAGCTGGCTCCTAAACAAATATATACTAGTTCAGTGACAATGAACGCCATACTAATTTCCAAATTGTACACAAGAAACTAAAATTAAAATAATACAAGACTAACAAAGACCAGAGGCTCCTGACTTGGGACAGGCGCAAAAATGCAGCGGGGTTAAACATGTTTATGAGATCTCAACCCTCCCCTATACATCTAGCCAATGTAGAAAAGTAAAAGCATAGCAATACGTACATTCAAAATTCAATTCAAGAGAAGTCCGAATCTGATGTCAGAAGATGTAACCAAAGAAAATAAACAAAATGTGAATTATACATAAATAACAACAGACTACTAGCAGTTAATTGACAAGCCAGCTCCAGACTTCAATTAAACTGATTAAAAATTATGATTTCATCATATGAATATCAGACACATTCCTAACCATTAGGGGTTTAATATCATACCATCATAACAATATGAGAAGAACATAACCCGTGTCATGCCAACAACTGTTTTTAGAATAAATGTGTTTAGTTCCGATGCAAAGACTCTATAAGTGAATCAATATTAACGCCAAAATATGCTATCTCTAATGACCTGACAACAATATCGTAACTATATCCCTTCTTAATAAGTCTATTTAAAGGTTTTGTTAGTTTCTGCGGTGAATACTGACATTTTTGTGCTTTATAAAGAATATTTCCATAAAAATTGGATGTGAAATACCTAAACGTATAAGAAGTCAGCATGTTGAGCTATACTTACGAATGATGTCCTTATACCGATGATAAAATTTAGTAAATGTTTTGACTAGTTTGTGATATCGAAAATCCTGGTGTAATAATTTTTCAGTAATACATAAATTTCTCTCGTTAAAATCTAAAACATTGTTACAAACACGAGCGAATCGTACAAGTTGAGATATATAAACACCGTAAGATGGTGACAACGGAACGTCACCATCTAAAAATGGATAATTGACGATAGGAAATGAAAAATCATCTCTTTTATCATAAATTTTAGTATTAAGCTTATTAGTGATATAGATATCAAGATCGAGGAAAGGGTAGTGGTCATTGTTAATATTAGCTTTATTCAACTGGATGAATTTCTTTAGTATACATACTGAAGTCGTCATTATTGAGAGCCAAAATGTCATCCAAATATCTAAAAGTATTATTAAGTTTGTTTATCAGATGTTGTTTCGATGGGTCTTTGCTGATTTTTGTCATAAATTGTAACTCATGTTCAGCAGCCTTGCATTATTGCACAGTTAAATTTTCCAAAGTCATGATTTATTATAAATTCATGTATATTTTTATCTTTTTTTTTTTTTTTTTTAGATATAACGTTTTTTTGTTTAAAAAATGTCACGTATGAATGATCTTAGTTCAGTAGTAAAGTTTATTTATTAATAATAGACCAGAGTAAATTCCAATTCAAAAAAGAAAAAAATCAGATCTAGTTATGTTAGAAATGGCTACAATGAGGGTAAGATTTTAATATATGTTACAAGAAGCAGTCATAGACATTTGTGTCAATATTATTTTTTTTATGACTGCACTTAATTTTTATGATTGATATCTAGTTTAAGTTTATGTCAGTATTGCTTTTGAAGTTTATGTTTATTGGTTAAAGAACAAAGTGACGACGCGTAAGCAATTCTCATACCCAATGCACTAGAAATACACATGCAGCATACCAATAGAACAGTCCAAATTAAAACATGGAAAATATTAATTATCCATATACTTAATACAACATGACCACATACAATAATAATTACTTTTGGGTTCGACCAATAGGACCTGCTACTCAAATCAGTATGAAGAAGCATGATCATTTCAAGAAGACGGATGATTATTTCTTGATATATAATGATATAATGACTAAAATTATTTACAAATATTATGGTATATTAATACTGCCAAAGGTTCCATACTTTTTTTCTGCACGTCGCTTAACATTTTACTGGCATGTGCAAGAAAACTTCTTTATCGTCTTGAATGTGTGAGGAAAAAACCACGTGCACCAATTGAATTTCCATTGGCATCAGTATCTAGAATAAACTAACCAATTTATGTAGCTTAATTCAAAACAAATAAGATATTTATCATGAAAATTATCCTTCTCTTTCATATACACATAATTTAGTTTTAAACGTCAGTAATATTTGAAAAGTCCTTTGTTCGTTTAAAAACAATTCACGTTTGAATGATCCTATAGTTCAGAAGTAAAGTTTATACATAGAACAGAGGAAATTCCACTTGTAAATCGAAAATTCAGACCTAATTTTGTTAGAAATGGCTCTATTTAGGGTAAGAACGTAGCGTAATATATGTAAGATTAAAATGATTCAATCTGGATTGATTTTAGTGGATGATTGAACTAGATGTTTATATTTGATATCAGGTTTCAGCTTATATCAGTATTGTTTTTATTAGTTCCTCGAGCAAAGTGACGACAACTTTGTTTTCTTACAATTTATTGAGAACAGATTTAGTAAAGGAAAGCAAATGCGTCTTATAATAGATATCACCTCCCTTATTTTTTAACGGATTTTTGTGACAAAAATGTCGGTTATTGATTTGGGGATGTACTGTGGCCGGGCAGTCGGTCGGTCGGGCGAGCGTCAATCAAATGTTGCCCGTGCATTAACTCATGAACCGTTCAACCAAAGCTTTTAAAATTTTAATATGTTGTTACTGACTCAAGTTCAATAATGGCGATTTTGACTTTTACCGTTCAGAAGTTGTGGTTCTTGAAAGATTAAAAAATGAAATTTCCAGTCGTGTCCGTGCATTTACGCATGAACTGTTCTACCAAAGCTTCCCAAATTTTAATATGTTGTTACGGATGACAAAATGGAGGTCAAGTTCAATATTGACGATTTTGTCTTTTACCGTTCATGAGTTGTGGTTCTTGAAAGATTGAAAAATGGAGTTTCCAGTCTTGTCCGTGCATTTACGCATGAACTGTTCTACCAAAGCTTCCCAAATTTTAATATGTTGTTACTGATAACAAAATGAAGGTCAAGTTCAATAATGACCTTTTTGACTTTTACCGTTCAGGAGTTATGGTTCTTGAAAGATCGTAAAATGGCGTTTCCATATGTTGTTGAATTTACTCATGAACCATTCAATCTAAGCTTTTCAAATTTTAATATGTTGATAATAATGACAAAATAGAGGTCAAATTTGATATTGAAGATTTTCACTTTCACCATTCATCAGTAATGGTTCATGTGATATTGCCAGGACACAAATACATGTTAATAAAGCCGGTTTGCTGTCGTTGTGACAGTCTCTTGTTTTATTATTGGTAGATTACTCAGATGACTGCATCAGGACGTTTTTATAAGAGTGTACAAACCGAAAGGAAACTGTTATTGGTGTACAACACTCATTTTACACGACTATTAATTATAATTTAAAATGACAAATACATCAGGATAATTTCAATTTTATTTTGTAGAATATAAACTGGGAAAGCATCCTTGCCTTAAGTATACGAGTGCTGTTCCTTAGTTTTTTGGATATAATTTTCAGATTTAGCTACCAATACCTCGGATGGGTGTCATATATTGTGCGATGTTTAGGTAAGTGTTACAATTTAACGAGGACTCCTTATATCAGAAGTTAATGAAAATAATTTGTTTTTTGAATTTATTGCAATATCTGAATCTTACACTTTCTTGACTTATTTTCAAACTTAAACACCTCATTCCCAGTTTACCCGAAAAATAATATTAAGGAATGAATTTTTGTGAAACAGAAAAACGGAAAATTCTAACGTCAAACGTCCAACGTCCCGACCTAAAGAGAAATAAAAAGACTAAGTTTTTCTTAATATAAACCCGCGTCACGTGATGTCTCCTATATCTGGCGCGCGCGCTGTACCTAAAATAAAAGAAAAACTTTCCAAACTAAACATGAAACTTCTCCGGTAACACTATACTATAGACTCCTTACAGAAACGAACAAACAAACAAACAAACAAACAAACAAAACAAACAATGGGTAAATTTTAGTAATTGTCATTTTAAGGTGTTTCTTCAGATTATGTATCCCTTTTAATTTCATATTTACCCAATAGAAACCATCAAATAAAAGTTAGCAGCATAATAAGTAGTTGGGTTGTGATTCAGGAAGGTGTGTCACAGGGTTTACTTCTTGGACCTCTTTTGTTAAAATATTTTATGACCGATTTTTTTTTTATTTCTTTAAACAGAGCTCAATATAATTACACAGAGGACAAGTTACAAATTATCGTTCTGAAGTCATGATCTCGACAAGCTAATATCAACTTTAGAAGATGAATTCAAACAATTGATTGACTGGTTTAAATTTAATAAAATGAAAGCATAATACCCTGACAAATTCCAGGTCTTAGCGGTTGGCAAAAATCTTTGAGAAGAGCCCATCTATGCATTTGCAATCATAGGTAGTGGCATCACTACATTTTAAAGCTACTAAACAAAAACAAACGACAAATCGAAATCCAATTATCTTTTCTGTATAATGTGATCTATATAAAAGCCTAATAATGGTGATAGTTCCAGTTACCAATCTTTATAATTATAAAAAACTGATTTATAAATATTTTTTTATGTATATGTCGTGTACAAGTTGCAATTTTGTACAGGTTATAACATGTACAAACATATTGTACATGTTATAACTTGTATAGTGCAAAAATACAAGTTATAACATATACAAAAGTACCTCATACATGTTATTACCTGTACAAAATATTGCTTAAAAATGGTTTTAATTTGTACAAAATTTAAGATAAATCTAAATGAAGTGATATACACTTCTAAATTCACCAATGCATAAAGAACAACAATAAATAGGCCAAAATGTGTCTTTTTCTGTAGGGGACAATCATCACAAAGTTTCAGAAATATATGTTTCATTACTTATGTTGGCAAAATATGCTTCCATGTAATTGTAGGTTTTATGTTGTCAATCATGGCTTAAATAAGTGTTACATTATTTACTAAAAGCTTACATTTCCTCAATGACAATTACATTGGATGCTAGTAACTCAATTCTTCAAAACATTTTAAGAACGATGCCTAATAATATTGGGTAATACTCCTCCCTCTCGTTTTATAGCATGCAAAGACTAAAACAATCACATCTTCCTACATCTAACTAAAGACTAACACAATGTCTTATATGCTTACTCTGTAAAAGCAAGAGAGAGCTGATATAGTTTTCATTGGACCACGCTTCATTATCAATATCTTTGGATTTACTCTTCAACATTTTTGGCCTTCAGCATGACTTATGTAAATTTATAACTTATTTTATTTTTATAAACTATAAGAACATTGCATGAGGCAAATGTCATTTTGATGTTTAAAATATACATCTTCTACTTTTAAAGCATGTATTGTGTCCTTTGGATGTTTTCTGTTCCATGGGCTGGTTGTTGTCTTTTAGATACATACCCCATTTTCATTCCCAATTTTATTTGTAGACACTTCTATCCTGGATATCCTCTTATGTCTTTTAGTGTCAACTAGAATAAAAGTATTTTACTTTTGCCTTCAATGTTGACACTCACAGTTATAATTCATCAAATAAAGATATGTCCATAGATATTCATAAGAGGATCATAAGACATGTCCTAAGATATATCTTATGACAAGTCTTAGGAATGCATCGTAATACCGACTCTTGGACATTAACTGTATCAAAAGGGACAAAACACAAGGAATAATAAAAAAAAAGTTATGAAATATTATTGAGATCAATAACGTCTATTGCAATAATAGAAACATATCCTTATTTTTCGATTTTGTACAAGTTAAAACCATTTTAAAGCAATATTTTGTACAGGTTATAACATGTATTAGGTACTTTTGTACATGTTATAACTTGTATTTTTGCATTATACAAGTTATAACATGTACAATTTGTTTGTACATGTTATAACCTGTACAAAATTGCAACTTGTACACGACATATACAAGTGAGTGATATACTACAGGCCTTGAAAATAACCAGCAAAAATGAATTAACGTGAAGATAAAACCTTATTCTGAAAAATAAATGCGGTAAGAGATCATCTTCATTCACTTAAAGGTTGCTGTTATCACTATTTGTTGTTTGTTTGCAGTGATTAATTCATTTTTTTTAAAGAATTCTACGAAAAATAGCAACTTCCGAAAAGATGCTGGTATAGAATACCACTGCTAATAATTTGCTATTTTTTGTTTAAATTTCAGGACTCTTAACTCTATTGATTGTTACTGGATTACCAAACAGCAGTTTGATGACAGTCTTCAGGATTATGTTGGGAACTTCTAATATAATTATAGCTTGGATTGTAACATCGTTGTATATAAAGTGTGGAGAAACGTCAGAATACGCTGTGCATATTTTAATCGTTCTAAAATTAGTGCAGATTAGTTTAGTTCTGTTTTATTATTGGTTTAATGAAGTAAACACAATATATCGGTTTGCAGTGTATGTTTACTTCTTTTTCATCGGAGGAACGGTGTTACAAATTTCTCCTGATTGGATTTTCAACGTCTTAACTATAGTCACAATTTTAAGCCTTGTTTTGTTATGCCTTCATGTGCTTGAGAATGGAATCTTGACTCCTGAACAGGAAAGGCGTATAGATTTATACCTTCAACGTTTGGATGGATTTGATTTGGATGACATTATAAACATATTCCATAGAAATGATTTTTGTACATATTTAATAGTTCTATGTACTGTATGTCTAATTAACAACTGGTTCGATGTTGACATTTATAGTAATCAACATTTCAAACCAACTAACTTGGTGTTATATACTACACTCGGTATGTGTTGTTGTACTGTTATCTCCGTTATAGCATTTTCTACAATTTCAATTGTTATTTCTAAACATTTGTTTAAATTCTGCTTTTTCATTGTTGAAGGAAAATATGAATCCACACAAGAAGAGCTCGGGTTACATATATTGAATATCTTAAACGTATATTTATGTACAACAGACATGGTCGTCTTTGACATGCAGCCACTAGATCGTGGTATATTTTTGATCAACAGAATTGTATTTCTTGCAGTTTGTTCTACAGAATTGTGTTCAATCATTGTAGAAGTGTCGAGCAAGGAAGTGGCAGCAACACCAGCATCAGGATTCAACACCCTTAGAGTTATTGGCGTGCATATTGCATTTAGTATTGGATATGTGGCAATACTATATGAACTTCTAGTCCAATATTCCATGAATGATTTGGGCATTTTTCTTTCAACAGTGTTTTTCGTTTGTAATTTACTACGAACATTTGCCTCGCTTATTATATTTTGTCTCTATAAACTTGATGAAACTCGCCAGGATTTTTGGGAAAACTTTGACGATGTGATATTTTACGCACGTATGACTTTTTCAACGATTCTAATAGTAATTTTATTGCCAACGGCTTGTGTTGGTGTTTGGACAGTATTTTATGGATTCTACACATGGTTTGATTTATATCGATTATTAATATTGTGGCTGGTCAATGTTTTCTCCGGTATATACGTTTTATTTGAAACTATTCGACAGAGGAAAAGGGTCTTGGCGTATACTACTATTTTAAAAGATGCATCACTTTCTCAACTAAACAGGGATGACTGCAGTATTTGTTTGCATGAAATGATGAAAGGAAAAGTAACTCGCTGTGGTCATGTGTTTCACGAGATATGCATACGAAAGTGGTTGAATACGAGACTGGTGTGTCCAATGTGTAACACATCGATTATAATACATGTACAATAAACTTTGATTATACATTCATACTATATTCAGTGGAAAACTTGAAATCATTTGTAGTGTGACCCCTTAAATAGTAAACATTTTAAAGAAAACAGTAGACAGGATCAGGGCCGACGTTCTATACTAACACACTAACATAGTAAGTCCCTGACAGAATTCAAAAAGTCTCTATATATCAAAGTAGTATAATCGTAGTTTACATGTAGATAAAGGCGAAAAATAATTGTCTTCTCTAATGAGGTAGTTGTGGTTCTTGTGATCTAAACATGATATGAAACGCGAAAAATAATTGTCCCCTCTGAGAGGTATAATAGTTTTGATTCTTGCGATCTAAACACCATGATATGGAGAACGCTCTGAACGGCTTTTTTTCTCTTCATTTTTGTTATCCATCATACGATTGGATGAAATTGTGTCATGTTTTACTTATTTGAATATTTATACAAAAGTATGACCTTTTCAATAGTAAAAATTTCAAAGAAACAATTGTCCTCTATAAGGAGATAACATAGCTGTGGTTCTTGCGATCTAAACACCATGATATGGAGAACGCTCTGGTTGGCTTACTTATTTTTCATTTTTGTTATCTAGCATACGATTGGTTGTATTTGTGCATCTTTCCAACCGGAAGTATTATCTATGACTTAAAGTCAGCCCGATGACGGAATCCTATCCGGTCTCCTTTTTTGTCGTTTTTCTCCTAAAGTAACTCCATCTGAATAATCATAAGAATGGATGACAAATGCGACTATGCATGTTACCAAAAAGGACACAGAGGAATGATGATTGATTTTTTGTGGAAGGAAGAGAAGCGACACACAAAATGAGGTCTTATCGTTTAATAGTATAGATAATACCATAAAGAACGTTTTCACCAAGTTTTGATATGAAAAGCAATAAAGAAAAAAATGGGAGTTATTAATTTTATTTATTCAAACTTCCTGACTTATAAGACGTAGTTTAAGTCTTTTGGCATGCCGGGAGTGAAATTAATCTCATTTAAGTCTTATTCGTTAACCATCTAATAACGCGATTTAAAACGCATCAACGACTTTTGGTGTAGCTATTAACCAACTAAAAAAAGGTGATAGCCATGCAACTATTAAAATTAGATTGTATGATTTGTCTTTTAACGCTTTTTGATACAAGTTTTAGTTATAAAAGTAAATCATACAATAAAACATTTTTATGATTTTCCTCGACAGATACTTTAAACAAACACATGAAACTGACATGATCGATAGTATATTAAACATACTTGTTTGTATTGATCTTTTTGCTTCAGCCCAGCAAATATTACTTGTTCTGTGGAAAAATAAAATAAGTATTGTAATGTGACACTTCGTCACTTAGTGAATATTGAAAGCGTGGTTAAACTGAAGGTAGGCAGTACAGGTAAAAACAAAGTTAGATAGATGAGATCAAAGGTAATCAAGAACAAATGTTTTTTCAAATAGAGTTTGGGTTGAATGACAGGTGAAAAATAACACATAAAATTATATCCGGATTTTATTTTATGTAGTATTATTTAGCATAGCATGAAAAATGTGCAACTGACATTTAGCTAATGTAATGTTAATCATTTGAAAGTATAGGTTTTAACCGTTAATTGAAATGCGAATTGGATAGAAAAATATCAGATGCACTTTTATTCATGAAGAGATATGTCAATGAGATGGAGCTTTTTTTGTGTAATAAATCCTTTTTGATCATTTTTTTTCTGTTGTTCTGACCAAATGGGACAAAATATAAGTTGAATACGTTTTACTACACAAAGACCGAACAGAACAAAATGAACACAACATATATACATTGCCAGGAGTGTCGCAAAAGTTTTTGAGATATATACTTCTTCCGCAAGCTTTAACACAATTTTTCGTCACGTGTGCATAGATTTTATCATGATTTTGTACTTTTATATATTGATAACATTTTAATATTATTAATTTGTGTTTTAGAAAAAGCATTTATAGAAGTATAAATTGAAAAAATGAATTTGATCTTGAATCGTGTATTCTAGCCGTCACGGTTGACCGTTTCGGCAAGGTATGAACAACATTTCGTATGAACGAAAAACGGGATTGATGGTTTTAGACACAGAAAATATAAAAAAAAGAAATAAAATTGATTAAGTAGAGTTATAAGGTCGCACAATAACTGGATAGTCGTTGTATATTTTTATAATCCTGGTACCTTTGATAACTATTTACACCACTGGGTCGATATCACTGCTGGTGGACGTTTCGTCCCCGAGGGTATCACCAGCCCAGAAGTCAGCACTTCGGTGTTGACATGAATATCAATTATGTTGTAATTGTGATGCATTTTCTGTTTACAAAACTTTGAATTTTTCGAAAAACTAAGGATTTTCTTATCCCAGGAATAGATAACATTAGCCGTATTTGGCACATTTTGGGGAATTTTGAATCCTCAATGCTCTTCAAATTTGGCTTTATAACTATTTTGATATGAGCGTTACTGATAAGTCTTATGTAGACGAAACGCGCGTTTGACGTGCTAAATTATAATCTAGGTACCTTTGATAACTATTTATATTTTGCGTAAGCTTTCTTGTAAATGAATTATGACTGCCAATTACGTTTGTAACGATGAAATACTGAATTAATTTAATTGAATAAATTTATAAATAATAATAGCCTTCTGAACACCGAGTGCATGAACCAAAAATCGGGCTATTTTACATTAGAATCGGTAACCTTGAATATTTGATATAAACTGAGATCATAACCAATTGTAATTATAGAATTTGGTCCATCCAATTTTATTTACATATTCATGGATTAATGTTCTCATCAAATATTTTCAATCTCACAACGCATAAATGCTTCAGCTTTTTGAAAATAAGATGATTAAAAAAATGACAGACAAGTTAAGCATCTTCTTCGAATAGAATCGAAAATAAAATGTATACATACTCAGTACTCTTAGAACTGTTCATTGTTTCTTTTTGTGTCGGGATGTATAAGTACCCGGCCACGTCCACTTGTATTTTTGTCCTTCTGATGAGTTAAGCCTTTTCATCTGATTTTTATAGTTCGTTCTTTTGTTGTACTGTTATACCACTGTTCCAGGTTAGGGGAGGGTTGGGATCCCGGTAACATGTTTAACCCCGCCATATTATTTATGTATGTGCCTGTCCCAAGTCAGGAGCCTGTAATTCAGTGGTTGTCGTTTGTTTATGTGTTACATATTTGTTTTTCGTTCACTCTTTTACATAAATAAGGCCGTTAATTTTCTCGTTTGAATTGTTTTACATTGTCTTATCGGAACCTTTTATAGCTGATTATGCGGTATGGGCTTTGCTCACTGCTGAAGGCCGTACAATGACCAATAGTTGTTAATGTTTGTGTCATTTTGGTCTTTTGTGGATAGTTGTCTCAATGGCAATCATACCACATCTTCTTTTGACTATTTGACCAACGATGTTTAAAAAATAAAAAGACAGAACCAATTTAATGTCATCATTTTTGTAAATAATTATACGTCTGTTTTAACTTGAGCTGGAAAGAAAATCCCTAAAGCGGACAAGCAGTTTATTCTTTAAATTTTTGTTATTGAATACCAAAAAAGAAAATAAATCTCCAAATTATTTAGAAACTTCAATAGTTTTCTTGGAAAAAACCCACATCCCTTGGGGATAATTAATGTACATCCAATGACATATATATATTACATACATGTCGGAACAGGGAATTTGACATAAAACACTTTCAGAACCATGTTCACATTATTATCCATTATACCCAACAATTTTTGAGGATGAAGAATTTCTTCCTTTGTTCGAGGACAATATAATTGAAATATAAATCTGTGATTAAACAATGTCTATAAGTTTGATAAACCAAAGTAAGTTAGATACCGACCTGTATTTAAATCAAATTGGTTCTCTTCTTCTTCTTCTGTTGGTATACAACAGTCCATCGAAATCCGATGATTACATACTGTTTGCATACGTGGACTAGTCTACTTACAATAGTTTTACCACAATTTAAACAGAATGTATGTTTCTTTCTTATGTTTAATGTATATACATGTATATATTTTAAATTTCGACTGTCTTTAGTTCCGTAATTTTCTATCCAGGTGTATAAACGAATGATCGACAATTGCGTACATTTTCGTTAAATCAATATGTCTTGTATGTTTCAAGCTGTCCTTTACTATTGACAACAAGTGTATATTTATATTTTCCCAAATATTCCATTGGAAAAAATATGTAAATAGATTTTGATCTTATCAAATCATTTTTTTACGAACTATTTATATATTCTTGTCAATGTTATTCTTTACACCAGAAAGCGTATGAGTTAGTAATGACTAGTATATCGGCCCAGTATATCACTATCGCACACGCATGATAGAGATGTATATTATAGACCTGATAGAAAGTTACAAGTTATCGGCCGTGTACACTGATCAATACCCCAGAAGTGAAACGATGCATGAATTTACAATTTACAAGCCGTACATATTTTTTTTTAATTTTGAATTGCAATTTGGTATTGCATTACCTTTTTCCATGTGTATACATATTAATGGTCTATTGTAAACATAAACGAGAATATATTATCCAAAGTACTTTTTTTTGACAGATAAAACATGTCAATGATACAAAGAGCAATAACTCGACAATTATTAACACCGCTATACACCTCCTTTTGAATTATGATGTAATTATATTAAAATGTTTTTATAGAAATTTGCCATGTCATATCTAAAATAAACTAACCAATTTCTGTAGCTTAATTCAAAACATATCAGATGTTTATCATGAACATAGTTATCAAAGGTACCCGGATTATAATTTAATACCCCAGACGCGCGTTTCGTCGTCTGCATAAGACTCATCAGTGACTCTCAAATCAAAATATTTATAAAGCCAAACATGTACAAAGTTGTAGAGCATTGAGGATCCAAAATTACCCAAAACTGTGCCAAATACAGCTAAGGTAATCTTAACCTGGGATAAGAAAATCCTTAGTTTTCCGAAAATTCAAAGTTTTGTAATAGGAAATTCTCATTCTTTTATTTTGTTTTAAACGTCAGCTTTATATTCACATATATTTGTGAAGTTTAAATAACCCTATAGTTCAGTAGTAACGTTTATTTATAGACCAGAGGAGATTCCACTTCAAAATCGAAAATTCAAACTTTTTAAAATTTGTTAGAAATGGCTACATTGAGCATGTTGAGGGTAAGACCATACTATAATATAACATGAGGCAGTCATACCAATTTGTTTCAACCTGCTATTTAATTTGATAAGTGATTTAGATTTTTAAGTTTGATATCAGGTTTCACTTTTATTAACTCAGTATTGACGTTAAGTTTCTGTTTATTGGTTGTACATTTGAGGGAGTAATTGGTGGTCTGACACCTTCCATGAGCAACATGACGGCACATTTGTTTTCTTACAACTTTTAAAATGAGAAACATGGACGAACAGATAAAATGAAGTAATAATTTTTATAATTTTTATATATATATAGGATTTCCCGTGAAATGTGGTTTGTTGTTATCAGTTTTATCATTAATTTACATGCCGATTTTAGATAATTAAATAAAAAATACAGGTATAAATACACGGTTTATTAGTTTTGATCTGCCATAATTTGTTATAACTACTTATTTGGTTTAGAATATAACTTTGTTGGTTTAAAAATTGTCACGTTTAAATAATCCTAGCTCAGTAGTAAAGGTTGTTTATAGACCAGATTAAATTCCACTTCAAAATCGAAACTTCAGACCTAATTTTGTTAGAAATGGCAATAATGAGGGTAAGATTGTAACATGTGTAATACATGTAACAAAATGCAGTCATAGCAATTTGTGTCAATCGTTTTGTGTTTATATTGATGGGTATACTACACTTTCCTGTTTGGTATCTGGTTTCAGTTAATGTCAGTATTGATTTTTAAGTTTTGTTTATTGGTCTAGAACAAAATGACGACGGGTAAGCAATTCTCATATACAATGTTTGAGACAAACACAGCATACCAATAGAACAGTCCAAATTCATACAAGGAAAACATTAATCATCCATCTACATGTACATGACCACACACAATAATAACTACATTTGGGTTCTTCCAATAGGACCTGCATCTCTACTACCTAAATCAGTGAGACGAAGCATGATCAAGTCTAATTTTGGATTTTTTTTTATCTGTCAGATATTGTCTAAAATGATTCACGAATAGTATGAACCCTGTTATATTAATACTGCTGAAGGTCTATAAGTAGTTCGCACAGTACTTTAACTGAGTGTAGTTTAACATTGTACTGGCATATGCAAGACTACTTCTTTATCGTCTTAAATTTGTGAAAAAATGCATTTCCATTGGCATCAGTATCTTAAATAAATTAACCAATTTATGTAGCTTAATGCTAAACAAATCAGATATTTATCATTAAAATTATCTTTCTCTCTCGTCTGTATTTGGCAAAACTTTTAGGAATTTTTGGTCTCCAATGCTCTTCAACTTTGAACTCTTTTTAACCTCTTAAACGTTTTTTGATTCGAGCGTCACTGATGAGTCTTGTGGAGACGAAACGCGCGTCTGAGGAAGATATACAATTTTACTCCTGGTATATATGATGAGTTTATGATACACATAATTTTGTTTTCAACGTCAGATATTTATTTACATATATTTGTAAAGTCCTTTGTTCGTTTGAAAAAAATGTCACGTTTGAATGATCCTATAGATCAGTATACGTAGTGAAGTTTATTTATAGACCAGAGGAAATTTCAATTCAAAACCGAAAATGCTATTTGTTTTTTAAATTTGTTAGAAATGGCTACATTGAGGGTAAGACCGTTATATAGATTTAACATAACAGAAGGCAGTCAAACCATTGTGTTTGAATCTGCTATTTAAGTTGATAAGTGAACTAGAATTTTAGGTTTGATATCAGGTTTCACTTTAGCTCAGTATTAATTTTGACGTTAAGTTAAATGTTTATTTGTTCTATGAGCAGCGTGATAAAGGCCTTGTTTTGCTTATAATTTAATGAGAAACATTGATGAACAGAGAAAGTAAAGTAAAACATTGTTATCAACTACCTTATTTTACTGATTTACAATGAGATTGCGCAGTAGACTGAACCAGAAAAACCAATGTTTATAAAATAGAGCACATACCAGAAGAAATCTCTAATTGATATACTAACACACTTATTTGATAACGACCATGAATTATTATTAATATCAAAACCAAAAAACGTCTTTAAAAGTCAGAGGAAAACACGTCCTTGTGAAAGATTATATTTGGCAGTATGAAAGACAATTAATATTTGAAATTTGATCTACATATTTATGGTCTATTGTAAACATAAAGTGAGAATATATAATCCAAAAAATAAAATCACAAAAATATTGAACTCCGAGGAAAATTTAAAAGGGAAAGTGATCAAATGATAAAAGACATCAAACGAATGGTTAACAACTCTCATATCCAGAGTACTCTCAATTTTTGACCAAAAAAAACATGTTCGCATACTTTTTTCTTATCATCAATGGTACTAAGGGCAATAAATCGACAATTATTTACACCGCTATACACTTAGGAAAGAAATTCATTAACAACTGATGCATTTAAAAAAAAAAAATTCAGTGATAATGGATCATAATGCCTCTGAATTAGAGGCTCTTTCGAGAAATGAGTTTTGTTGTTATCATTTTGATCTAATTTATACTAAAGTATGAGGATTTTAGATAATTATATTAAGCATCCTTGCATTATTGACCAGTTAATTAGATAGCAAGTACAAATTTGCCATGTCATATCTAAAATGAACTAACCAATTTCTGTAGCTTAATTAAACACAAATCAGATATTTATCATGAAAATTGTCATTCTTTTATTTTGTTTTGAACGTCAGCTATATATTTAAATATAATTGTAAATTCCTTTATTCATTTAAAAAATTGTCACGTTTGTATAACCCTATAGTTCAGTAGTTATAACGTTTATTTATAGACCAGAAGAAAATCCACTTCAAAATCGAAAATTCAAACTTTTTAAAAATTGTTAGAAATGCATTATGGCTACATTGAGGGTAAGACCGTAATATAATATAACATGAGGAAGTCATACCAATTTGTTTGAACCTGTTATTTAAGTTGATAAGTGAACTAGATTTTTATGTTTGATATCAGGTTTCACTTTTATTAACTCAGTATTAACGTTAAGTTTCTGTTTATTGGTTCTCAATTTGAGGGAGTAATTGGTGGTCTGACACCTTCCCTGAGCAACATGACGACACTTTTGTTTTCTTATAACTTTTAAAATGAGAAACATGGACGAGCAAAGAAATGAAGTAATACGTTCTATTGTCTTTCTTAGTTTACTGATTAATATGGAGATACTTCAGTAGACCGAACCAGTAAAACTAACATTTATAAAAGGGAGCACATGCCACAAGGAATCTCTAATTAATGTACAACTTTTTTCTACACAATCACTTCATAACGACCATGAATTTTTATTATAACAAAAAATAAATCAGGAAAATTACAATTCTATTTTGTAGAACATAAACTGGGAAAACATCATTGCCTTAAGTATACGAGTGCTGTTCCTTGGTTTCTTGGATATAATTTTCAGATTTAGCTACCAATATCTCGGATGGATATCATATATTGTGCGTAGTTTGGGTAAGTATTACAATTAAACGAAGATCACCTATATCAATATTATACTCCAGAAGTGAAATATCTAAATATTAAGCATATAATTTTCTGACACTTTCTTGACTCATCTTTAAACTAAAACACATTTTTTCAAGTTTATAATTTTCATTCGGAAAATAATTTTGAATAATGAAGTGTTTAATAGAAATGTTAAATAAACCGGAAAGCAATGAATAAATTCACATGAAAAAACGTTAAGTCCCTAATCATGGGCCTTGCTCATTGTTGAAGGCCGTACGATGAGCTATAGCTATTCATTTCTGTGACATTTGGTCTTTTGTAGTCAGTAATCACATTGACAATCATACCACATCTGCATATTTTTTATATATAGAAAACGCAAATTAGCAAAAAATGAAAGACACGAATACACAAAAAAATAGCATAACACAGTGACAAAAAGTACATAGCTGTTTAATAGGTATCAAAGAAAGACAAAAAACATATGTTTGAATGCTTTTATACTATGTATTTTCGGAGCCCCTTACAGATTGCTGTTTGTTGTAAGACAATGCTCCGTGTTACCATACATAGAGCAGACAACAACCGAAGGCCACCGATAGATCTTTAATGCAGCGAGAAACTCCCGCATCCGTAGGAGTCCTTTATCTGGCCCCTAAACAAATATTTACTAGTTCAATGATAATAAACGTCATACCGAACTCCGAATTATACACAAGAAACTAAAATTAAAAATCATTCAAGACTAACAAATGCCAGAGGCTTCTGACTTTGCTGTTTGAAATCTCATCCTACCCCTATACCTCTAGCCAATGTAGAAAAAAAAAAAAAAACATACAACCATACGCATAATAAAACTCAATTAAAGGGGAGTCCGAATAATATGTTAGAATAGGTAAAAAACGAAACTAAACAAAATGACAATAATACATAAATTAGCAAAGGACTTCTAGCAGTTACTGACTAACAAGCCTCATATCTCAACTAAATTGATTGAAAGAATATGTCTTCATTATATGACTTTCAAGCATAATCCCTACCGTTAAGGGTTAAAGTATTATACCATCATAACATATATAACCCGTGTCATGCCAACAACTGACCTGGTTTTAGAATAAATATTTTTAATTCCGATGCAAATATCCTATATGTGAATCAAAATTAAAGCCAAAATATGCGATTTTTAATGACCTGACAATAGTATCGTAACTATATTCCTCCTTAATAAGTCTGTTTAAAGGTTTTTTTAGTTTTTGAGGTAAATACTGTAATTTTTGAAAAGAATACTATCATAAAAGTTTGGATGTGAAATACCTAAACGTATAAGATGTCTGCATGTTATGTCAATACATAGATACCAATACATTTCTCTCGCTAAAATATAATACGTTGTTACATACACGAGCAAATCTTACAAGTTGACATATATAAACACCATAAGATGGTGACAAGGGTACGTCACCATCTAAAGTGGATAATTAACGATAGGAAATGAAAAATCATCTCTTATATCATATTTTTTTTGTATTAAGCTTCTCGTTTATGATATAGATATCAAGATCGAGGAAAGGACAGTGTTCATTATTAGTTTTAGCTTTATCTAAAGTTAGTTTAACAGGGTACATTTCTTTAGTACACATACTGAAGTCGTCATTATTGAGAACCAAAAAAAGGACCAAAGATACAAGATGGATAGTCAAACTCATAGATTGAAAATAAATTGACAACGCTAAAGAAAAAAATAAAGACAAACAGACAAGTAAAAGTACAGAAGACACAACATAGAAAACTAAAAACTAAGCAACACGACCCCACTCCAAAAACTGGGGGGTGATCTCAGGTGCCCCGGAAGCACTGTCGTGTTGCTTATGTTATTACAAATCCGGTAAATAGTTGAATTCAGTAGGTCACACTCGTGAAAAGAGAAGGGCATTGTAGTTATGACATTAGGAACATATCCGATATCATCTCTGATACGGTTATTTCGTAACGGTCAGCCAAATTGTGATGGCGTCCGTAAAATTTATGAAGGGATGATTTCAACTTCACCTATATATCATCTAAATATCTAAAAGGATTGTTAAATTTTTGTATCAAATGTTGATTAGATGGATCTTTGCTGATTTTAATAATAAATTGTAACTCGTAACAATACAAAAACAGGTCCGCAATATGTGGTGCACACTTAGTCCCCAGTGGAATTCCGATGACCTATCGAAAGAAGAATCTCCAAAGCGAACAAAAATGTTATCTAGTAAAAATTCAAGGGCAGATAAAGTATGTAAGCATGCTACTAAAAATGACATAAAAGAGTTTGAACATATGTATTCGCAAACTGACTTTTTAAATGCCCATTTAATTAGTTTGTGATTTTATTGTCTTTATGAGAATATGAGGCAAAGTGGTATTTAGGGTAGAAAACTCAAAACTTTGAACAAATTCAAAATCACCAATATATGCATGCAATTATCAAGTACTTCCAACGAACTTTTTTCATTCCGAGAGTAATTAATTCCACTATTTTTTTTAAAAAGGCCTTGTTTGAACAATTTATTATCAGGTTTTTGATTGTACGGAAATGACAATTATGATAGTACAAGAATGATAACGTCAATAAAATTAACAAATAGATAGCACTGAACCATCTAAATGTATAAATATTTATATTTATTTGGTCGGAACTCGAATTTTTCTTTGAAATCTACGATTTCGAGGCAAAATAATAAGCAAAAAATAAGCAAAGAAAAAATCGAGTTCCAACATTTGATAAGCCTCGAAATCGTAGATTTCAAAGAAAAATTCGAGTTCCGACCAATCCCAACAACACGGTTGTCAATTTATCCACAGTCTCTTTATCTGAGGACGAAACTAAAGCCTTGTCTAAGGGTTTGAATTTTTGCCCTAATTTTTCGGAGGAAGAGTTCATGGATTTCCAAAAACTAGTAAATCTGCTACACTAACAGATGTTATCGACAAAACCAAATCGAATGGTGTTTATCTAGCTAGCAACAAGTACTCGTCATTTTATAACACCTCTCCTTACGAGAAAAAATCCATACAATCGCTGAGAAACCGAGATGATATTGTGATAAAACCAGCAGATGATTTTCTGATGAGAAATTTTATAAGAAGCTAGACTATGACCCTACTTCCGAGTTTAGTTCCAAAATTATCACTGCGTTACAAACCATGTACGATGACGGTCACATAGATGAGGATACAATTGATTATTTAAAACCAGAGAATGCTAAGCTTGGTCGATTTTATCTTCTTCCCAAAATACACAAGGTTAACAATCCTGGTAGACCCATTGTATCCGCAAACGGCCATTGGACTGAGAAAATCTCGGAATTCGTGGATTTTCATTAAAGATCTCATGTAGAATATCTTCCTTCCCACATTCAAGACACTACAGATTATCTTCGTAAAATGGAATCCATGTACCCTCTTCCTCCGGAAACCCTCCTTGTCACTTTAGATGTCACCTCATTGTATACCAAAATACCTCATGATGACGGCATACAATCTTATAGGGAAATATGGGACTCGCGCAACATTTTAGAACCACCTACTGAATGTTTAGTCCAAATGCTGACTCTGGTCATGAAATGCAACAATTTCACCTTTAATGGTGATCATTACCTTCAAATAAACGGGACAGCGATGAGGACGAAAATAGCACCTATATTACGCCAATAATTAGAAGAAAAAAAATTATTGCAGCATCTTTATCCAAACCTTTGTCTTGGTTCCGTTTCATTGATGAAGTTGACATGAAATGGATTGAATCCCAAAAATAATTGGATAATCAGACATGCAAACAACGCCCACTATTTAATTAAATTTACGTATGAAATTTCCCATTCTAAAATACCTTTCTTAGACACAACCACATCTATAAAGAACGGTGTCATATCAACAGACCTCACTGTGAATCCACATATAAACATCAGTATCCTTGTCCCCAAACACTGTACAAAAAGTATCCCGTACAGTCAAGCTCTCGGAGTAAAGCGGATTTGCTCCTCTGAGGAGGCTGTCACGAAACGGTTACAGGAACTTCGCGGATATTTGACAAAACGAGGTTCAAAACAAGAAATTGTACATAGGTTTGCGCGCGCTAACAATAACAGCCGCAATGACCTCTTACAATACAAACGGAAGAGACGCAGCAAAACAGTCCCGTTTGTTTTAACATACAATCCAGCCTTTACTAACCTTTCACGTTTGATCCGTGCCAATTGGCAAACTATTGCCAAACACTCTAAATTATCCAAGATCATTCCCAATCCTCCTCTGTTAGCTTTTCGGAGACCAGCAAGTCTGAAAACTTATTTGTTAGAGGTGACGTCTCCTCAAATAACAGCTGTTCAATTGCAGAATGGTGCAAGTCATGTGATAACAGACGTTGTCTGACTTGTCAACAAATACTAAATACTCAAGCATTTACTTGCCACTCGACTGGGTCTGTGTACACTATATTTTGCGATGTAACTCGCAAAACCAAGAATGTTGTATACCTCCTTCAGTGTAGATTTGGCATGCAGTATGTTGGCGAGACAGAGCAGCCATTCAACAAACGCATGAATGGTCATCGAAGTGACTACACTTGCAAGCCCGACCTACTCGTAAGTCGTCATTTGAGAGCACCTGGGCACGTACAAGCTGATCTCAAAATCCTTACCATCACAATCATAGACCACAACGAGGGTTGGTCGAAGGTCGACAAATTCGATGGGGAAAGATTTAGGATAAGAAAGTTTAGGACAGTTTTCCTAGAGGGCATACATAAAAAAGCATAAATGAGTCACTCAATTTCCTGTCATCACTTGTTTCCAGTTACTCCGGCTAACGTCCTGGCTCAACAGTTCAAAGATTTTTTTTAAATACCATTTTGACAGGGCTCCATTCATTTGGGATGGATGTATAAGTACGTAACCACGTTCAATCATTTTACCTCATTAGATAACACTTATTTTTCCAATCATCATTAAACTGCTTTTCTTTTGGTAGGCGTAAATATGTAGTTTCTGTTGCAATTGCCCTACCGTTGTTAAATTTGAAATATTATACCAACTTGGATCGGTTAGGGCATTTTTGATTTTTTTGTTTGAGGACTGACATCCATGCAGTTAAAACATCTAAACTGTCACAACCTTTGAAAATTTAGAGTTGTGCCAGTTCACATCGCAAATAACTATTTTGTTATCAAAACTTGAATTTATACAATTTCAGCGAACGCTGGAACAATTTACAAAATTCCAAACACCGCGCAAGGACTACAAAGATAGTCTCGATATTATTCCAGCGTTCGCTTTTATTGTGTAAATTCAAGATTTTGATAGAGACTTCATTTGAATTGACATGATTCATTTGTCATCGTGCAATTACAGAGGAAGGATATCTGTTATCCGAAAAATCTAACATAATTTTCGTTTTATTGTGTTTTTGGTGATGTTGTTCTCTATTAGACTTGTTATATATTATATTTTGTAGTGTACTGCATCATGTTTATATGATCCATCGCCCCGTAAGATTTATCGTTGACTATTCATTCAGTCATTTTATATACGATATGACATTAGCATGGGTTCGAATCGCGGTGAGGGAAGAACAAAAAATTTGCGAAACTCGTCTTAACATCAACCCAACAATGTTAGATCTGTAAATTTGCTTTTGCAAATGTTTTGTTCTTCCCTCGCCGGGATTCGAACCCATGCTATTGAGATATCGTGACACCAAATCGCCTGCACTGTAGCCGTCCAGCTAGACCACACGACCACCTGGGCTTCTCAAAAATAAAGCTTTCAGTGGCCGTGTGTTAATTTTCCTCGTCAGTTTTAATCTAGCGGCGTACTACAGTACATGATAAATAAGGCATGGAGATGTTATTGTTACAGATCAGCTCAATTATTTATAGCAAATGATCCTACAAATTAATGCTAGACACAGTCACAGAAAATAATTATATTTATAAGTACGTCTGAGTCAGTGACAACTCTACAACAGATGTATCCATCGGATCACCAGCAATGATGGTGATACATGGCTGTGTACATAGATATATATATATATATTTGACTACTAATCTTCCAGATTTATTTGTTTATATTTTGATAAATTTATTAAGTACCAGTGCTAAGACTTTGCTATTTTTGTTTAAATTTCAGGATTCTTAACTCTTTGGGTGGTTTATGGATTACCAAACAGCAGTTTGCAGCCAGTCTTCAGGATTATGTTGGGAACTTCAAATATAGTTATAGCATGGGTTGTAGAATCGTTGTTTTTAAAGTGTGGAGAAACGCCAGGATACCCTGTGCATATTTTAATCATTCTAAAATTATTGCATATTACTTTAGTTCTGTTTTATTATTGGTTTAACAAGGTTAACACACTCTATCGGTTCGCAGTGTATATTTACCTCTTTTTCATCGGAGGAACGGTGTTACAAATTTCACCTGACTGGATTTTCAACACCTTAATTATAGTTACAATTTTGTGTCTTGTTTTGCTATGCTTTTGTGATGTTGAGAGGCACATAAATCTATGCAGCCAACGATTTGAAGAATTGGAATTTGATGACATAAACATAAACTACAGAAAGGAGTTTTCTATTTATTCTATAGTTTTATGTACTGTGTGCCTAATTAACAATTGTCTCGTGGTTGATCTTGATCAAAATATCAACAAAACTAAATTAGTGTTGTATACCACACTCGGCATGTGTTGTTGTTCTGTTATCTCCGTTATAGCATTTTCTACATTTTTAATTGATATTTTTAAACAGCTATTAAAGTTCTGCTATTTTACTGTAAAGGGGAGATATGAATGCACACAAGAAGAGTTTGGGTTTCATATATTGTACACCATAACCGTATTTTTATGTACAATAGGCATGATCTCTTATGACATGGAGCCGTTAGACCGTGGTATTTTCTTGTCAAGCAGGATTGTATATCTTGCAGCTTTATCGCTACAATTTTGTTTAGCGTTGGTAGAAAAAGCGAGTATGGATATGGCAGCAATGCAAGCATCAGGATATAGCACTCTTAGAGTTATCGGTATGCATATAGCATTTAGTATTGGACCTGCGACAATACTGTATGGACTTTTAGTCAAGTATTCAATGGATGATTTAGGCATTTTACTTTCAACATCTAATTTCGTTTTTATTTTCATAAAAACAATTACTTCGCTTTTTGTATTCTGTCTCTATAAATTGGATGAAACTCGCCAGGAATTCTGGGAAAATTTTGACGATGTAATATTTTACGCACGCATGTCTGCTGCAACGATTCAAATTGGTATTCAAATGGCTACAGCTTGTGTTGGTATTTGGACAGTATTTTATGGATTCTACACATGGTTTGATTTATATCGATTATTAGTAATGTGTCTGTTCATTATATTTTTAGAAACTATAATTTTTTACTATACTATGCAACTTAGGAAAAAGGTCATGGCGTATACTACCGATTTGGAAGATGCATCAGTATCTCAGCTGAACAGAAATGACTGTCGAATATGTTTCGAAGACATGATGAAAGGAAAGGTTACCCGCTGTGGACATTCGTACCATGAGAAATGCCTACGAAAGTGGTTAAATACGAGAATGGTGTGTCCATTGTGCAACACGCCGATTGTTATACAATAGGTTTTGCATATATATTCCCACTGTATTGAACAACATTTCTAAAACTTAATTTTTAATACCTACATGTAATCGGAGACTTTTAAACATACAATCTAAATGTCCACTAACACTCAATCTTAACATACTAATAAAAAAAGGTGCCCGCATGCAAGTATCAGTTGTTCGATCCTATAAGTTAGAATATTCTTTTCCAGTGTCATTCAAAATTATCAATTTACCTGCCCCATTCCATCGTATTAGTCCGTTGCATATGAACATTTTCTCGTCCTGAATATAGATAAATATTGCTCACTAGACATTAAAAAAATCAATCATTCAATTCAAGCAAACTCCCCTTTTCAATATAAATTCATGTTTGACATAACGTTGTTTTTTTAATCATCTGAGGATGCATGTATGCAAAGATCGTTTGTTCAAAATAGTGTCCTTAAATCACTGACGTACAATATAGAATCGCTCCCCATTAAGTGCTCAGACCATCTTTCTCTTGCATGAGCAAGTAATTGTTTTACAATGATGTAACAATAATACAGGTCAGGTTCAAATTTGGGTTTCCTCTTTTGTTAAAGAAGAGGTCCCATTTGATTATGTTGGTAAATGTTAGAAGAAGAGCTATAGACTGTTTTGTATGATTGTGGTAGGCATATTTGTGTTTATTTTCAGGAGAATGTTTGCAGTTGAATTATGTATGCATATTAGTTTTATGTTCATATTTGTTTTATTTAATAGGTGTCCCTAAACTGCCCCTGCTCAATGATATTATTAGCTATATGACTGAAAGTGTAGCGAAGGCTTATGAAATATCCGTACACTGTGTATTTTCTCACTGTAGATACACTATTCTTGTTTCGCAATACTGAAGAGAACTTTATATTGTTAAATAAATAATTATCAGCTCATTTATTGTTGCAGACTTTTGATTCTGAAATGTCGTAAGAGCAAACATTTCAAAGGTCACACAATTATTCTCTTTTGACAAACATCTATGTCATATCTGCTCAAACTCATGTTTGTAAATAGTTAAAAATAGGTAAATAAAAATAGTTAATTCATGTAATACCTTTTATGTCTTGTCTTTCTACAAACAATTGTCTGTTTTTACCAATTTTGTTTATATGTGAATCCAAATCCACATAAGATTTTCAAGAGCTTGCACTTGGATAAGCAATATTCTGGTCTTTCTTAAAAAAAATAATCATTTTTTCGAGGAAACACATTCATTGCTTGGAAATAGCGTATGTACAGTAGTCTATATCATATCTTCGTCTTTCTGGTCAAGTGCGACCTTTCTAGATGCTTTATTTATACAACCGTTGACGGGGTGAATAGTTGTATACCACTGTCCGTCGTTAACATGCCGCGCAATGCTCCAGAAACGCCTGTTAAAACCAATTTGCATGAAATGTAGGTGCATTATTTATATCTATTGACTTGAACTCTCTCTCTATTCATAAACTTTTGTTTTTACTTTTCCGAGTTGTGGGTTTTTATTATAACAGAGGGATTTTTGGCCAATAATAAAAAAAATGTTCTCCTGAAACTTTGGTGACGGACATTGGTTAGTTATGGAACTTTCTTCGTTGAAAAGGCGACAGACGTATAATGCACTCATGTCGCAGCTCTTTATTGAACTAAGTTTGTTTTACTGGCCTTTAAGTAAATTCAATATCAAACTTTCACTTATTTTTAAACATTGAGGAGTTCTTTTTGTAATTTATTCCGGGAATGAAATGGAGCTCGTCGCTTGACTGACAAAATTATTATATACTTTCAGATTTTCTTTTTTTTTCTTTTGACATTTTGGTGGCAATGTAATTCCTTTCTGTAAATTCAAGTAGGGAGACAATTGGTAACAATACAAATAAAAATTAATAAAAGATTTTCCTCGACCACTTAAAAAAAAGTCAACATGGATACAAAATATCCCGATTGCAAGGGACACATACCTGATAAAAACCTCTTAAACAAGAAGTTCATTTACAACAAATCTATTTTTTTTTAGTCGACGTGCTGTTCAACGTAATGTAGATGATATGTAAAATATACATTGTATATATGCTTGATTAAAAATTGAGTCTGTGTTTTAAGTCTCATTCATTCCATTATTCAAACCATTTGTGTTTCACTTGTTATGGGCGTCCGTTCGGTTGTGCAGAATAACTAACCGTAACATGAAATTATATGAAGTAGTAATTAAATGTATCGGAATTATAATTTAGTACGCCAGACGCGCGTTTCGTCTACATAAGACTTATCAGTGACGCTCAAATCAAAATATTTATTAAGCCAAACAAGTACAAAGCTGAAGAGCAGTGAGGATTCAAAATTCCAAAAATGTGTGCCAAATACTGCTAAGGTAAGAAGACGTTATATATATCCGGAAAAAGGTGTTGACAATATGACCCTTTTTAACGCTTGAAAAAAAGTCGTTGCGACGTCCGTGGTAAAAAAAAATGTATGCATCAAATCCAAATCTATGTCCCTCCTAATCTAATCTTCTCTTAGTTGCAAACCTGATATCCCAACCTATTTGCATTGCAAGCGACCCAATCTTGTTTGATTTGTATAACAACAATTGTATATTTGTAACTTGACAATTTGCAAACAACAATAAATCAATTGAATTTTTAAGGGAACGCTCTTTCACGATGGATTGATGTTGTCACAAATAAACTGAATGACTTTTTACATTGGAAAATCAACAACAGTTACATGAATATCTTCACCCTTTACAAATTGCGTGTTATCCTTGATCATTATTGTACGGTTCGGGTTCCTCTCGTCTTTGAAGGCATAGCAGTGAACTGTAGTTGATAACATACTTGGCATCCGGGTTTGGTGGATAGTTGTAATATTAGCTCTGTTTTGTTATATCGGTTGTTAAACTACGACCATTCTCAACTGAGGACCAGACAAATACAATGATAAAGATATATAGTTCACAACCAGTAATGTGAATTTTAAAGGAACATTGAACACTAGTGCTTTTTTAAATGTTCAAAACAATACATATGAAAAAATTCAATTTATTCAGTAACAGTTCAAGGTTAAAATGATTTTCTAATGATTTTGATAGCATTTTAACTTTGCTGCATGTGTTTATTATGTTAATGCATAACAATGTTTTGCTGAAGGCACTTCAGTTTTAAGATCCAATTTTCTTTCATTTACTCAGCATCACTCTGGTAAACTCTGTAATAAGCAATAATATGTACATTTGTATAAATTCATTTTACGACTCCCATAAATTTGTTACGTATATAAGTTTACAGAAGAAAAAAGTTAAGTGTTAGTACATATATTCTTAATTGTATCTGTTGGTTCTGTCTTGTTTAACAATGGTGCTCAATTATAATATGATCTGTGTTTGAAAGAGAATAATAATTAAATGTACAATGACAACGTTGTTTTTTTTTTGGGGGGGGGGGGGGGTGGGTCCTCATCGTGCTATTCTACACGATTATCATTTTTTTCATCGTTTTAAAGCTTAAAAAAAAAACATTTATTTTTGTTGATCCGCTATTTTATTATAATCAAAACATTTTCTATTTTTTCTTAATGCTTGATTTAAAGTATATATACCTGACGAAGTTTTATTATAGAATCATAAATTATATGCACACATAAATTGATATCATATTAAGTAATCCTTCTTCTACCCTGTCGGTAAAAGTCAGTCCTTGATGGTACCAAGGGCTATGACACTGTCACGATTTAAATGATATTCGTTTGTGCATAATTGTTAATCCTGTTGTTTTTGTCTTTTTTATTTGACAAATAATTTTAGTTGTCCATTTTTACATTGTATCTTCACATTTTAAAGCACATACTTTTACTGTCGATCAAATATTTCACCAAATCGTACACCAAAGACATGAATATATCAAGCATGACTGTAGAATTAAGCTTTAACAATTTGTTTAATAAAATCATCGGAAAGGATGAAATTGACAAGAAAGGGTAAATGGTTATTTATCAAGATGAGGATCAACCAAAGGTACCAGGTTTTTATAATTTGATACACCAGACGTGCGTTTCGTCTTCATTAGACTCACCAGTGACGCTCAGTTCAAAATAATTAAACAAGTACAAAGCTGAAGAGCATTGAGGATCCAAAATTCAAAACAATTGTGCCAAATACACCTAGTGTAATCTGCATGGGATAAGAATCCTGAATATTTTGTCAAATGTTTGTAAACCGGAAATTTATAAAAATGACCATATTATTGATATTCATGTCAACACCGAACTGATGACAACTGGGATGCTGATACCCTCGGGGACGATACATCCACCAGCGCAGTGGTATCGACCCAGTGGTGTAAATTGTTATGTAAGGTTTCAGGCTTACAGTTTGATATATTTGATTTTGGCATGTTAGATTCTCATAATCAACTTTTGATTATCTTCCAATAATAATAAACAAAGACATACCTTGTCTGTATGCTGTATTAATAATAAGTATTTGTTATACTTACACACCTTCGTAATTGATAACGCCGTCTCCGTTTGTGTCAGCCTCTTGAATCATGTCATTTATTTCATCATCTGTCATTTTTTCTCCTAAATTTAACATTACCATTCGCAACTCTTTTGCTGATATAAGTCCGTCACCATTTTTATCAAAAAAAGGAAAGTTTCACGAATTTCGTCTTCAGTGCCAAGTTCGTCCATTTTGGATGCCATCATGTTTAGAAATTCTGGAAAATCTATGGTCCCGTTACCTGCAGTGGAAAACTTGTTAATTGAATTAATGTGCATTTGAAACTTAGAATATGACTTATATCAACAAACGTGAATCGCAGTATGTCATATTCAACAAAGTCATTTTATAACATCGCAAAACGATACCATTAAAGCATGGTCTAAAATAATATGTTTAATTAATTCCTGTCATTACATTGTTACATTGTTATTACAGTCATTAAAATCTGAGACGCTACTTGTATAGTCTTATCAAGCAAAGACTTGTGATCTTCACAAGTAAGACTGAACAAAACATAACTATCTGGAAAGGAAAATTAAATTTAGAAAAAAAGTCAAAAGTTCATGTCTCCTATTACTTATAAAAGAATAAACGGATAACAAAGCGAGGAATGTCAAGAAGTCAAATGTTTGACGTTTCATTTTAAATCCAACGTAATGTTACAAACGTTGACCTCAAACATAAAAAAGTAATACTCGCGGGGGAAATGGCTTTACTCCGCATTTATACAAATGCAAGTCCATTGCTTATGAAGTACCGTTAGTTTGACAATAATTTGCCTCTTCGATTACGAAAAACTTTTGCCCAAATACAAATCAGACAAATTTAAAAAAAAAACATTTTTGTTAATGTGATTCATTGATCATGCTAACATTAACTGTTAGATCGACGGGTTCATCTAATTGCACCATAATAACCATGTCATGAGAATACCAAAAGGAAAGCTTTAAGCTATTGTACAGGGGGAGGGGAGGGGTTTCTATAACTTAACGCTATACAAAAAATAGTAAAATCCCAAAATTCTGATCTCCGTAGAAAATTCAAAACAGTCAACAGAAACAGAAAGTCATAAATGGCAAAATCAAAAGCTCAAACACAACAAACGAATGAATAACAACTGTCATATTCTTGCATTGGTACAGACAAACAAAAAATATAGCCAAGATATCGAATTACATTAATTGAGACGATGGTGATAAAATGAAATAAACATTTATTGATTTCGTACGAGTGAAGCGCTTCACTGTAATATAACCTTCACCAGGAATTGTCTATCCTATACATTTGAAAGCAAGGGATTCGTAAATACAGTGACACGTTAGAGGCTAAATACAAGTTGTGTGTTTTTGTAAGCAAGATGAGACAATTACCGTCTGAGTCCACTGCATCAATCATATCATGTAACTCAGCTTCTGATGGGTTCATTCCAAGTTGTCTTAATACTGTTCCCAGTTCTTTAGTAGTTATCATGCCATCTCCATCTTGATCAAAGTTACTGAATACATCTTTTAATTCTGAAATTCATTTTTTTAATTTTTCAATATATTTCAAACGTTCAATAAGGTGTTTGCGACATAATAGCGGCGAAGTAATATGTCTTGAAAGATACATGAACATATTGCATTAAGAAGAAAATAATTCTCCCCCTTATTTCTTTTGAAGTTAAATAAAAGTAGGACTAACAGTAAATTAGTATTACAAAGTATGTCTTGCTTATGATATTTGGAAGATAAACAGACACAGAATATGTTAATCTAAACTGTCATAAACATTCTACCTTCTTATTATTCAATAGCAAAAATAGCATATGTTTGTGTATACATTTTGTAAGTATTTATATAATAATTCCACTCGTGAACAGCATTTTCCCGTCAATGTTTATAAGAAGTAATATGCAATAAAGTGCTTGTTGAATCGAAATATGTGCCATTTCATAAAACCTAGCAAAAAATCATATTGGTGCCATTATTCAACATATCAAATGCATTCATTGGAATATGTGTTGACATTAATTACCTAATGTTAACACGAGAAAGTGCTATTTTGAAAAGCATCTCGGTAATCATGCACTTGGCAAATTAATGATATAAACTGGCATCGTAAAATGATAAATGTTCTCATGACCTATTGGTCTATCCCTTATGTTCGCATTTTTGTAATGAGATTTTATATTTGTAACTCCTAATCCCTGTATATAAGCTTTCACCAGTGTGCGATGTAAATGACTGATGGAAACGTACTCGTTTTTCGTAATTCATAGAAAACAAATTAATCATGTAGTGTAATTATTTTTTCCACATGCTTCTGTTGATATCTATTGTATGCTTGACATTCTCTTACTAATGCTTATATATGAAGTCATGCCATTGTAATGCCTGTACGAAGTAAGTACGTCAACATGAAAATCTTAACATCATAACATATTGTTTGTTCAATGTTAGTTGTAAAAATGCGTTTTAATTTCGAAGGTAAGGTTGCTCCATTGTTTATTTTCGATTGTTTAAAAGTCTATACTCCGCAAGCTTTTTTCACATCATGGTTCTATTGCATTGCTGACAACTAATCACTTCATATTTCAATGAACTTTAAGCATGTTTGTCAGTATTGAGATAAGCTGTATAAATTGGGACAGTTAACGAAAGTTTAGTCAGATAAATGAGCATACATTGCTGAAACTGATGTTTAAACTCACCTGCAATAGTTCCTTCGTCTAACTCCGACTAGAAAGAAAAGACAAACCAATAACATTTTGACAAGAATGTTTAAGACACTCACAAACAAACACGTATGAAGACAAATATACAGACCTACTAATCTGTCTATGGGCGTACAAAACGCTAGAAGGAAGTAACATATAACAAATAGTATGGAATTATAGTCTTTTAATAAAGTGAATATGTAGTTTTATTTACCCGTTAAACGTTGAGATGGGGCCTAATTAAATATCCGTTTTTGAAAAGTAATTACATTTAGATAATTTTTGTCAAAATCAAATTATAAAATAAAACCAATATGCAAAGATTGTATTTGAAAAGTAAATTTTCAAAAAAAAACGAAATTCGAGGAAAATTCTAAACGGAATGTCCTAAATCAAAACCAAATCTAACTGGCACAAAGATAACATTGTCAAACAAAATGATGATTTAACAATTTGTAAGCACCAATTCGAAATAATATGAAAGGAGTAGGTTCAGTAAGAGCCCTTTTTGGCCTCAAAATATAGCAGTTTTACAAAACTGATAAAATGTTAACTTTTAGTTATTCATTGAACAGTACAGTGCTTCTGCTACATAAATATGGGCTACTTTTGAGACAGTGAACATATATCGGGTACTGGCACCTTAAAGTCATGCTAATTTACTGAATTCTTCACAATTTTAGTAAAATTTTAGACGGTTTTCGTGAAAAACGAATGTGGCCGCATTCGTGTTCATCCTTAATACTGAAATTAAAGTTGTATTTTATGATAATACATAACATATATAAAGGTTGAGGATGAACACGGATGCGGCCACTTTCATTTTTGACAAAAAACATCCGAAAAGTGACATTTTTCGACATATGTGGTTGATTTTTCGGTAAGGACCGATTTTGGCCCCAAATTTCAGGTTCATCTAACAAAAGATTTTGACCACTTTTTAAACACTTAAGTGTCTATTTCATTGGAACCAATTAGTTTATGGGAAATATTTTAACTGATTTAGTCATTAAAAACGATCCGATTCAGGCTCAAATATGAAAAATCAACCACATATGTCGAAAAATGTCACTTAAATCAACTCCTTTACGTTTATATAAGCTTTTACCATACTGTAAAAATCGTATGTTGTTTAGTCTTAGTATATGATAAAGCATGCTTTTTAATTTCATGTAACGATATCTTGGTGTAAATAAATTATAATTATTTCAAGTTATCACTTATAAATTGTAACAACACGTGGAAATATGACTGAAATAGTAGGGTCAATCATGTCTTTGTAAATGTACAATATTCGTATTTTGTAGGAAAGTACTATGTATATATAAAGGCAACAGTAGTATACCGCTGTTCAAAACTCATAAATCCATGGACAAAAACAAAATCGGGGTAACAAACTAATACTGAAGGAAACGCATTAAATATAAGAGGAGAACAAAGACACAACATTAAAATGTGACACAGAACTGTGGTACTTGTGCACACAGGTACAAATCAGTAATACAGATATTCCAAAATAATTTTAACCGATATACAATTTCTTTGTATGACAATGTACAAATAATGTTTCTATCCTGAAACATAACATACACGCTTTTAAGATATGATTTTTACTTGCTGTTTGATTTTGTTTTAATGTAAACGACATACTACTAGCTTAAACAGATCAAAACTAATTGAACATAACATTAAGAACAAAAAACGTTGTTTTCGCACTTAATATGTAATCAAGTAAACAAGTGAAATAAAATGGTTAAAAACGAAGTGTGACAGAAATATATTATCAAAAGATGCAAGTATCTTAATGTAAACACAGAGTATAATGATCAAATACCTACTCGTTTGAACAGAACCTCAAATTACACGTCTTGTTCATTTGTAGGTTTTCTACAACTTTTTTTTAAAAGAAACAGCTACAATTTGAAATATTATCTGAATTTGTTTGACAAGTTATTAACTAAATAAAAAAGGAAACTCGTATATTAGAATACAAGTTAAAATTGCGGTACAATAGATACATATTCGACTTTGAAAAAGTAAAATTATACTCACATATGACATTTTGTGGATGAATTAGTAAAATCGCTTAAAATTTAAATCCAATTAAGTAAAGTATACAGCATAATACATATTCTAATTTTCATTTCAACATTCTTCATCTATATTTCAGAATTGGTCAGTCAAAAAATAATGTAACACATAAGTCTCAAACAGACCAAACATTTAACGAACAATGGTTATGTTTATGTCACAACTGGTCAGCCGTAAAATACTGGTCATCTATCTGACAATCAGAACCATGTTCTTCTGACTGTTCAATCGTACATAGGAGGTAACTGTGACACATCACCCAAATTAATGGATGTTGCTCCGTCAAAATCAATTAGTATATAATAAAACAGACGCACTGCTAATTCACAACCAGCATGCAAAACATTAATTTATAAATAATGTATATGATAACTTTCATTTTCCGCACCGATTTCCCGAAACACCCAAGGAAATTAACTCATCATAGATACCAGGACTAAATTTTGAATATACGCCAGACGTATGTTTTGTCTACAAAAGACTCATCAGTGACGCTCGAATCTAAAAAAGTTAAAAAGGCCAAATAAAGTACGAAGTTGAAGAGCATTGATAACCAAGCACCACTATATCACAAGGTACATATACATTGCAATTGTTGTAAATATCAGGTTTCCTCTAAATGAGGAAGGACTAAGATATTCAAAACTGTTTATATTCAATTCATCGACTGTGTATGTTGGGGTAAAATAAACAATAACGGGAAACGTTAACGAAATAAAAATATCGCAGACCACACACAACACAACGCGTAAAACACTGGATTGCAGACAATTTACTTGAGACAGACACCAAATGAATGCAACGGGTTAAACATATTTGTGGCCTCTATCAATAAAGAAAAGAGCGGATGGGATTGTAGTGACGATAATTGATACAGAACTGTGGTACTTGTGCACAGGTATAAATCAGTAAATCAGATATTCCAAAATATACTGATATACAAGTGAGAGGTTTAGCGCTATAAAACTAGGTTCAATCTACCATTTTCTACATTTGTAAATGCCTGTAACAAGTTAGGAATATGACAGTAGTTGTTCATTCGTGTGATGTGTTTTGTCATTTGATTTTGCTATTTGATTAAGGACTTTCCGTTTTGATTTTTCCTCGGGAGTTCAGTATTTTTGAGATTTTACTTTTTCAATTCCATTGTTCGGAGGACCATTTGATGAACAAGAAAACTATGCATAAAGATTGTATGGAAGCTTAGAGTAGAAGTTGAAGTCTTCTTAATTTCAACAGTATTGAACGGACCATTTACACTGAGCAAGTAGTTTATCTAAAACGTGCAATTAGTTTTATATACTCCAAAAATGGTTTTTCAGGTATGAGTAACAAATATGCTGCTTATTAGTTTCTTTCATATATTTCGGTGTTTAGTATGACGTCCATTATCACTGCAATTCTTTAGCTTTTTGTTTAGGGGACAGCTGAAGCACGACTCCGGGTGCGGGTTTTCTCGCTGTGTTGGAGACCCATTGGAAGACTTTGTCTGTTCTCTGTTCTTTGATCGATTAATGTCTTTTGACACATTCCCAATTTCTATTCTCAATGTTATTTATCTTTTGTGTTTCTGTTGGTTGTTTTATGCTCTTTATCCATGTGACGATTTGAACCCTTTTCAACTGACATTTTAAGGTATTTCGTTCTGATCGAGAGGAACACGTGGTATTGACAATGATAAATATGTTAGACAGCAACCATTTGAATTTCTGAGGGGGGTATGGATTGTTTTGGAAAAAAAAGTTTGATTCCAGTTTTTGGAGAAAAAAATAATTTGTTTATGACCCTGAGAAAAAAAATATGTTTGTTTCTTTCTCACAGCTTGTTCAACAAAATTTTGCAGAAAAGATAGTTGTAGCAACAAATGATCAGGATGTTTTATGTTATCCAACACGTGAAGATGTTTTAAATGTAGCACCATGTTCACATGAAGAGGCTGACACTTGTGTCGGATGCAGTGAACCATGGATTTAAACGAGTCATAATTCGAACAGTCGATACGGATGTTGCTGTCATTGCTGTGTCACTATTTCATAAAATTGGGGCAGACGAACTATGGCTAGCGTTTGAGAGTGGAAAAAGCTTCAGATATATATCCATTCATGAACTTTCAAATGCACTAGGCATTGAAATATCACACACACTTCCTGTATTCCATGCCTTTACCGGTTGTGATACCGTCTCTTTGTTTGCTGGAAAAGAAAAAAATACTGCGTGGGAGACATGGATGGCATCTGAAGATGTTACTTTAGCATTCCGAATAATGATTGATCAACCTACATCACCCGATATGGATTTAATAATGGCATTGATAGAACGATACGTGGTTTTAATATACGATCGAACGAACACATCAAATGGGGTTAATGAAGCAAGAAAACAACTGTTTGCGCAAAAAGGAAGACTAATTGAGGCTATTCCACCGACTCGGTCTAGTCTTTTCCAATATGTTAAACGTGCAATATTCCAATGCGGCTGTATATGGGGATCGAGCTTGGAATTGGTTCCATTACTACCTAGTCCAGGCGCTTATGAATGGAAAAGGGACAAAGATAATCAATGGGAACCCTTTTGGACTGCACTTTCTGTCAGGAGCTTGTGCATTGCGGATTTTAAAAAGGCTGCGGTGGTCGTTGTAAAGGTGGGAAATCAGATCTCCCGTGCACTGCTTGGTGTGCTTGTGGTGGTAATTGTGAATAGAAATCAATGTGTTGCCGCCATATTATTGATAATATTGTCCATCTTTTTGATATAGTGAATATTTGGGATTGAGGATAACTTAAAGTCAAAAGTTGAATGACTAGCACAAACAAATGTTTTAACATTTCAAACAAACAAAAAAATCTTCATATTTCTTTGTCCGCCATATTGGATTTCACCTGAAGTTATGATTTTAAAGACATGTGGCCTATATATTGTATCCAAGAGAGGCACCAAAGAAAGGTTCCTGTACAATATGATGATAGTAGCAGTACATTCAAATACACTTCAATTAGCCTCCCAAATAAATAGGCTTACATTATAACAATGCCCGCCATATTAATTTTTACCGGAAGTAGGGCTTCCAAAGACTTACAATCTCTAATTGTATTCAAAAGTAGCACATAACCATTGTTCGTGCCAAATATAATTATAGTAGCATGATTTTAACACCTTTTCACATACCCGCCTTCGATATTGAGCTGATTTAAGTATACTGTCCGCCATTTTGAATTTTACCGGAAGTGAGACATTTTTTTTCAAATGCCTCCCTATCTGAAATTGAAGAGTAATACTAGATGAAGGTTTGTGCCAAGTTTCATGCTTGTAACACGTTGTGCAAAATTGTTCATGAAGCAGTCTGTCTTCTATGTATTTTTCATACTGTGTTTTACCGATCTTTTCTATTTTGCGGATAGTACCAACGACAGATGTCGGTGCTATATCCTTTGTATCAAGGACAAGCAAATCTTGACTATCTTCCATGAACGGATTCTCTAACTCATTTATTACTTCTACCATCGACCAAATATCCTTGAAGAATGACTTTTGTACACTAGTCTTATTTTCGTGGTGATGTTCATCTTTTTCTACCTCAAAATCACTTAAAGTGCTCTCAAACTCTTTTGTCAACCTTGCAATTTCAAGTCCTGCAATTATCCATCATTGTAAAGCTACAGGATTTTCAGTTCATCCAACTGCACCACCATCAGACTTTATTACTGCATTATTCTGCTTATGAGCATGGTCCATTGCTATTGCAGAAACCCTTTTTTTTTGTTTTGTGCACAACAAACTTCCCCGACAAAAACTCAACATGAGCATCAGGATTGGTAGAGGAAAGAGCGGTCATATCACGAACATGAACCGGTAACCATCTTGAGTAGTGGATATGATCTAGTGCAAAGAACCAAGGGATGATTCTAGTGAGTTCATCTATATAGAGTTTAAAATTCCCTTCTCTTATGGCTCTGATGAAAATTAGCGCATCTAGTTCAAGTTTCAGAATTAGGAACCAGTACTGTGGAACTGAGGTCTTTCTGTAGACATTTGCAAGCACCACTCCTCCATGTCCAGTTTATGATCAAATTCCTCACTATCATTGTATTCCTGGTAAGCAGCCTTAAGCAATATGTACAAACAACATGCTGATATTTGATAAGCACGTCTGGTCCTTGTTGCCTGACTAGCATTTAAAATGCCTCAGCTTTACCAGAAGATGCAACATTGGCTTGTGTCAGCACAGATTTCCAACCAATCTCCAATGGTATTAAACGTTGCCATTTCAATATGAAGTCCACTGAACATTACTATGAACTTGTTTTCACCGTAGATTTCTGGCCAATTCCATTGAACATGCTTAGCAACTGCAAACAGAGGTTGATCAAACGCTATGACTGGATTCTGACCAGGATTTAATGCCTCGACACTAGTCTTTATAACATCAAATGAGTGCTTTATCATTGCCACAGATTTAGCCTCTTCTTCAAAGAGTGGTACAAGTGGTGATACGCAGGGTTCAAAATCCTTGATGGGTTCATGTTCTGCATGATAGTCTCCCCAAGAAACCAATGTTCTTTCCTCTATATCATATTCCTTTGAATTGGAAACAGTTTCAAGCCACCTGTATTCGTTCTGGACTGCTTTATGTAAGTCATCAGTACATCCCTTACTAGCTGCGGTATCGTAGCTCTTTAGGTCCTTTTGAAAATTTTTGACTATTTGCGGACCATAGAGCTACGGATTTTTCCTATTTCAAAACGTTCGGAATTGCGACCCAGGTTCAGGTCGCACTTATTTCCCTAAAATTTATTCTTTATAATCCATTTAAAGCTTTTCAATATATCTAGTTCGTTTCGTTAGATATTTTTCTAGGATATGACGTACCTATTTATGTTTGAATATTCATTTCCTTAACACTATTATCTAATTATTTCCATTTGTATACATTCTCCGCCTATTTTGTTCGGCCATATTGAATCTCGTGGTGACGTCACGAAAATCAAGAAAAGATAACTCTTATAGGAAAGCACGTGTTAGTTTGTTTACGTTGTCTTTTATTTTATTTTCATGACTTTTTGAATGAAAGTATGTTTAATTAAGGTTAGATACTAACGGAAATAATAATTCTTTCATTGAATTTAAATATTAAGTATGAATAAATGTTTTAAAGTCTTTTAAACACTCAATTCTCGCTTAGTAATAAGTAAACAAACCAACACGTGTTTTTCTATAAGAGTTATCTGTTCTTGTTTTTCGAAGGCGTTCCTCACCTCCAACGTAGGAGATCGAGGATATTTGAGTTATCTTTTCCGAACGTTTTGAAATAGAAAAAATCCGTAGCTCTATGGTCCGCAAATAGTCAAAATTTTTCAAAAGGACCTAAAGAGCTACGATACCGCAGCTAATCCCTTACATGTACAATCTGTCACAGGAATAACAGGCACATTTGTCTTCAAAACAGCTGGTTTGACAACAGCATATGAATCAGGCAAACTTTCAGTCACTCGTCCGCCTTGGATGTTGGTTAATTGGAAATCTAATCGCTGTTGTCCATTCATCTGAGTTGTAACATGTTGGAATAGAGAAATTCCTGTTCCATGAAATAAATCTTTTGCTGTCGTTGAGCTAGGGTTATGATCAATATTATCTACGGCGGCAGTGGTGAAAAGGCCTAACCATAACGACGGAGGACAAACATCCGTCTTCTTAAAACTGCTTACATAGTGTATTTGTAAGAGATGCTGATACTGATAAAATCCGATCATATGAGACTGACAATCCTAGTTTATACATTTTGTCAATTAACCCTCTCTTCCTTGTTTGACAATGAATCACTATTCCCAAATACATCTGTGTAGGTGTTTCTCTTGATTTTGCATGTCTGTTGGACTTTTGAATTCTTTTATGACTATTGAAAATCAGCATTTGAGCAATGGATAACGTTTCTTGGGAAAAGTAATCAGTTGTTATGTCTGGTCCATACAGTAACATATTCACTAACGTAAAAAGAGATCGTGGTACTGATTTTTCCTGACAATCGGCAGCAAATGCACCATTGAATTCTGAAGATGTTGCCATCATATCACTTATAACAATCTTCACAGCCTTATATATCAGCATATAATTTGAGGCAAAATATTCCTCACATGCCCTTCGTAAGGCTGGCCCAATGTCATCTTTAAATGCTAATAAATTTTCTCGACCTTGCTTATAGGCCTCAATATCAGGTACATACGTCAATAATCTATTTTTCTGTCTCGTACTATGGACTCTACCTTCTTGTTCGGCTCCCATTTTCTTCAATCTGTTACCATACATTTTTGAAAGATCTGACATCTTGAATACTGGTGCAACATTATCTTCACTTCTAGATTCTTCTATAAAGCTTACTAATTCAGCTAATGCAATTCTGTGGCTGATTCGTGACTGTGTTCATCCTTCAGACTCGTCGTCATTAGCCACTCTTGATGCTTTTCGATAAAGATATATTAAGCACTTCGCGTGATACTTTGCCTCTTGGGCTACAAGGTCTCCTGCACTTAACTTTGCTAGTAAGGCAGTGTCTTGTAGCTTTTGAGCACATTCACGAACACGATTGTCAATGCTGCTTCACGTAACATCTCATCTTCCTCAATAGAATCACAAAAGAAACAAACATAACCTTTCAGACCTATTTTACAGGGAAAACTCAGACGTGTTGATTTTCTTGCCTCTTGTAATAATGATGCTTGCCCATCATCAGATATATATCTATGTTGTCTCTTTTGAGCCCTTTTGAGTTCCGTAGTATTGAATTTTAGACGACACTTTTTATGCCATTTAGCATTGATCTTTATCAGTGTGTTTTGAATACCACTCCCATCATTTAGTTTATTTAAGTCTAACCAAGATGGTAAGGAGTTAATCTCATTAAATTGTTCAAGGTTTTCGGATAATGTTTTATAATCAGCACTCGTGTCATTCTGCCTTGCAGGACATTGGAGTGTGTCGAGACTATCAGTTTGACAAAATATGCATTTAAACCAGTCCACATTTTGGTCATGTCCCCCCATTTTAGAAGATGTTGGTACTTGTTCATCAAATGTATCAATGAGCTGAAACGATTTGTTGGACATCTCTAGTGTAAACAATATTTTATTATAATAATAAAAGTTTAACTATGAACACATTCACAACTAGGATTTATAAACAAGCAACACAATTAAGTGCTTATATTCATAGTCTGTCTGATCAATCAGTTGACTATAATGAATCTATAATTCATATCATTCTACAAATAATCGGGTGAATTTGATGTCGGGGAATGCAACGAACTATCATATACTTACTGCAAAATGCATCCGAATACCAACATCTTTTTACAAAACAATATACAAAAATTTTCCAAAATTTAGCAAATGTTTTTTTGTCTGCCATTTTTTATTTAACGGAAGTATGGAATTTTTATAAAGGTGTGCTTAATATGATATCAAAAACAAACACAAAAGAAAGGTTTGTGCCAAATTTGATGCAATATTTTTTTATTTAAATGGTTTATTTTTTCCATTAATATGCAATATTTTTCATTAATATGCAATATTTTTTCATTTATATGCAATAATTTTTATTCATATGGTATAATATTTCATTCAAATATACACCAGGTATACTTTTTCATTCAAATGGTATAATTTTTATTCAAATGCAATATTTTTTATTCAATTGGTATAAAAAATTATTTGCATGCAATATTTTCTATTCAATTGGTATAAAAAATCATTTGCATGATATTTTCTTTTCAATTGGTATAATAGTGTTTTTTTTTTATTTATATGCAATAATTACATTCTGGGAAATTCTTTGACGTCTAGAGGTCAAATGCAACAACGTGTGTGATTGGTCGATAACTGTTTGGATTTCTCCCCTTTCTTTCTAAACATGGGCAAGGATTTGTACTATACCACCTACAATGTACAGTTGTTAATGTTTGTGTCATTTTGGTCTTTTTGTGGGTAGTGTCTCGTTGGTAATCATACCATATCTTCTTTTTTATATACCGTCCGAGGTAGGAAAACTACTCGTAAACAGATATCACATTTGTTTACGATTCAATATTTTAAATAAAAAGAAGACATGCTAGTACTATAATTTGTGTGGAAATAAGATTTTGAAATCATTAATGTTTTCCAATTAAATTGGTATCTTTGCCTAAAAATAAACTGGATTCCTGCAGTGTGCAGCTAAATGTATATAGATTTATATGATGAAACAAAATATGATCAGTTTAAGTTTATAGTGGATCAATGGCAGATCCAGAGCAAGGGGGGACCCCTTTTTTTTACGATCAATGCATTTGAATGAGGACATTTAGTTGGACCCCCCTCTTTTCCTGGGTTGGGACCCCCCCTTTTTTTAAAACTGCTGGATCTGTCCCTGGTGGTTTGGCCGGAATAACGTATTACATTAAGGTCAGATAATTTTGTTATGTAAAACGAGCCATCCTGACTCCCGGAATGACAAATGTAAAACAATTGAAATAATAATCCCCCCCCCCCCTTAACGCCTTAATCTATGTTAAAAAAATGAAAGAAAAACAAATTATGTATGTCTCACATCAACAAAAGAAAATCACTGAATAACAGGCTCCTGACTTGGAACAGTCACATACATGCAGAATATGGCGGGGTTAAACATGTTCTCTTGCCGACGAAAAATTTGAAATAAAACCGGCAAAATAGCAAAACTCTTTATAATATTAATCGCTATTTTGCCGAAATTTATAAATCAATTTTAGCAGTAGGATTTATAAATCAATTCTAGCCGTAGAATTTATAAATCAATTCTAGCCGTAGAATTTATGAATCAATTCTAGCCGTAGAATTTATGAATCAATTCTAGTCGTAGAATTATAAGTTAATTTGTAATCAATTCTAACCGCAGAACTGTTCTAGAAGTATAACTGTCTAAAACTGTTCTAGGGTAGAACTGTCAGGATCAATTCTAGGTACAACTGTCCAAATCAGTTCTAGGGTAGAACTGTCAGGATCAGTTCTAGGTAGAACTGTCCAAATCAGTTCTAGGTAGAACTGACCAAATCAGTTCTAGCTAGAACAGTTAATTTTAACCTAAAACTGACTAAAAGGTGTCAGGCTGACAGTTCTTCTACGTTCTGTCCTAGAACAGTTCTCCTGACAGATTCTGACAGATTTAATGAGAGATTAGAAGTGATCTCCACTGTAAGGAGACTGCAATTCAGTTGTTGCCGTTTGTTGCTTTGTTGTACAGATTTGTGTTCGTTCATTTTTTTTTGTATATTGATTCGGCCCTTAGTTTTCTCGATTGGATGGTTTTACATTTGTGATTTCGGGGCCCATTATAGCTGACTATGTGGTGTATGCTTATCTAATTGTCGAAGGCCGTACGGTGACTTATAGCTGTTGATTTCTGTGTCATTTGGTCTCTTGTGGAAGATTTTCTCATTTGCAATCATACCACATCTTCATTTCTTTATCAACCCTGCCATATTCTTTATTTACCTGTCCAAGGTCAGAAGCCTGTAGTATAGTGGTCGTCGTTGGTTCATGTTTCGACTCATATTTGATTTTTTGTAAATTGATTTGTTATGTATAACTAGGCTGTTAGTTTTTTTGTTTGAATTGTTTACATTTTCATGTCGGACCTTTTATAGACAACTTTACAGTTTCAGGTTTTTGTCATTGTTGAAGGCTTTACGATTGTCTATAATTGCTTACATCCACTTCATACTTGAACTCCGGTGGATAATTGCCATATTTTCAATCACATTCCATCTCTTCGATTTTATACATTATATACCTGACTTCTAAGCTAGTGTTTTAATGAAAAATCATGGAATATTTGTCACTGGGTGTTACAATTAGCAACATACAATCAATCAATTTAAATTTGTCTTGAATAAGAGCCATTTTATATTTATTTATTTGTTCGGGTGGGGGACAGAAGTATTTCATATATGAATATGGTTGCCTGGTAAGAGCTAAAAAAAGTTATGATTAGCGACAGATTGAAATTAATAATAAAGCCCTCTCTTCCCTTCCCCATCCTTCATATATAAATTTAAACTGACCACCCCTGCCGTCTTAATAACACACAAAAAAAGAAGAGCTACAAAAATGTAAGAGAGAGCCAGAAGATCAAATGCAAAAAAACAAAAAATGAGACCTATTATTATGTGTTTAAAAACGCCTTGCACCTAACTTTAAATAAACTAGAGGCTCTAAAGAGCCTGTGTCGCTCACATTGGTATATGTGAATTTAAAAAAAGAAGCAGACAGTTCATGACAAAATTGTGTTTAGGTGATTGTGATGTGTTTGTACATTTTACTTTACTGAACATTCTTGCTGCTTACAATTATTTCTATCTATAATGAACTTGTCCGTGTAGTTTCAGTGGAAAATGTTAGTAAAAATTTACAAATTTTATGAAAATTGATAAAAATTTATTATAAAGGACAATACATTCTTAGGGGCTCAATTGACCATTTTGGTCATTTTGACTTATTTTTGAGTCTTAAATTGCTATTCATTATTGCTGTTTACAGTTTATCTCTATCTATAATAATATTCAATTTAGGGGCAGCAACCTAACAACAAGTTGTCCGATTCATCTAAAAATTTCAGTGCAGATCGATCTTGACCTGATAAACAATTTAACCCCCACGTCAGATTTGCTCTAAATGCTTTGGTTTTTGAGTTATAAGCCAAAAACTGCATTTTACCTCTATGTTCTATTTTTAGCCGTGGCGGCCATCTTGGTTGGTTGGCCAGGTCAAAAAACACATTTTTAAAACTAGATACATCAATGATGATTGTGGCCAAGTTTGGTTTAATTTGGCCCGGTAGTTTCAGAGAAGAAGATTTTTGTAAAAGATCATGGAGATTTACGAAAGATGGTTAAAAATTGACTATAAAGGGCAATAACTCCTAAAGGGATCAACTGACCATTTTGGTCATTTGACTTATTTGTAAATCTTACTTTACTGAACATTATTGCTTTTTAAAGTTTATCTCCATCTATAATAATATTCAAGATAATAACCAAAAACAGTAAAATTTCCTTAAAATTACCAATTTAGGGACAGCAACCCAACAATGGGTTGTCTGATTCATCTGTAAATTTCAGGGCAGATAGATCTTGACCTGATAAACAATTTTACCTCCACGTCAGATTTGCTCTAAATGCTTTGGTTTTTGAGTTATAAGCCAAAAACTGCATTTTACCCCTATGTTATATTTTTAGCCGTGGCGGCCATCTTGGTTGGTTGGCCGGCTAAAAATACACAATTTTAAAACTAAATACATCAATGATGATTGTGGCAAAGTTTGGTTTAATTTGGCCCGGTAGTTTCAGAGGAGAAGATTTTTGTAAAAGTTAACGACGACAGACGACGGACGACGGACGCCCATTGATGAGAAAAGCTCATTTGGCCTTTTAGGCCAGGTGAGCTAAAAATGGCATTATCAAATATATAAACAAAAATTAGATAAGAGGCTAGACCAAACCTATAGATAACATAATAAAAAAATGATAAATTATACAGAATAAGTTGATTTTTGGTTGCCTTATGTCCAGTGGCAAATATGTCACACATATTTAGGACAAATATAATAGAGATCACAAGATAATGAATAGAGTGAAAAGGTAAAAACTATGAAATATAGAATATAAAAAAGATCTTTGATCTGAAACCCTGCCCTCGCACACACACACATCACCATTAGTGCCAACACTCGCATATATACATCTCTATACATCTCCCCCCCCCCTAAGACACCGAGTTTTTTTATCCGCCCCTGTTATATGTGTCTTATTATATACATTTTAGTTTAAACAGTATTTATTAATGAAAAATGTCAAGACAAATATTACAATGTTACATAAAGTACAAATATGGGATTCGGAAACAAGTTTGGAAAACTTTTAAAAATCCGTCTCCCTATTATATACATTTTGTACGGTACTAGATAATAGCTGAACGCACAATCATATAATTTGTTGGATACCTAATTATATTATATACTGTATCACAAAATAAACTTGTATACCCCCTTCCCTCCCTTCCCGATGCAGTATTGAAAAGTAAATCATTTAAAAGTCCTGAAGATAAAATATGTTTTGAAATATACATAACATGCATACTTATTTAAGCTATGACATATAGTAATTATTATTAAACTACTGAGGGGCTTCAAAAAATTCTATTTATTGGATTCGGAGATGAGAACAGTAAAAAAAGCTCAGCAACGAACTCTAAATGTGATTTGGGGCATAATACATGAAAACACATATTATTGATAGTATTAAACGAAAAGTCCACGCCTCATACAGTGTGAAGTTCTATGTCATAGGACTATTGTTGTAACATGGGTTCGTAACTGGTTTCAATTTATCATGAATTGTCTTTATTAAAGAACTAGTTCCGGAGTATAACAGCTTATGTCTCTACTTGTCACGGGTCTCTGGTTCTGCTGTTGTAATTAGGTGATTTGTTTCTTCATGTAGCAAACAGAGAGGTGGCTTAGTTCAAATAATTATAACGTTTGATCTTTTTTTCATGTTCGCCCTCATGCAACGTCTCAGAGGATCAAGAAAAGTAAAAAATCAGTGGCGGATCCAGGGGAAAGGAGGGGGGTTCCGGGGGATTGGAACCCCCTTTTTTGGACGATCAATGTATTTGAATGGGAGCATATAGTTGGAACACCACCCTTTTTTAAAACGGCTGGATCCGCCACTGAAAATAATATACATGTAGCACAAAAGAACGTCATAATAACATGTATCTGGACAAAAAGGGGGGGGGTAGCTCTGTATATATTTTTTTTTATTTCAATGAGTAGACTAATGAACGCAGGCATCTGTTTCTATCCATGAACAAGTGTGTAAAATTAATTATTATAACTTGTCACTCGCATTTTTACTCTACCTGGCCATTATTGGCATTAATTGCCAGTGCACGAACTCGCACGAACGCCAGATTTAGTTAGAGGGGCGATATTATGAAACTTTTTTTTTTTTATTATTGGTCACCCATGTTTAGAAAGAAAAGGGGAGAATCCAAACAATTATCGACCAATCACAAATGTTGTTGCAAATTTGACCTTAAGACGTCAAAGAATTTCCCAGAATGCAATTATTGCATATAAATAAAAAATCTATTATACCAATTGAATAGAAAATATTGCATGCAAATGATTTTTTTATACCAATTGAATGAAAAATATTGCATTATGATTGGAAATTATACCATTTGAATGAAAAATTATACCAGATGAATGAAAAATTATACCATTTGAATAAAAAAATATTGCAAATAAATGAAAAAATATTGCATATAAATAAAAAAATATTCATATAAATGAAAAAAATTGTACCATTTACATAAAAAATATTGCATCTAAATGGAAAAATATACCATTTAAATGAAAAAAAATTATATACCAATTAAATATAAGATATTGCATGATGTAAATGAAAAAAAAGGTAAACTATGGAAGCGCAAATGGTACACCCCTTGTAAAGTTATTTTGTTGCTAATAAGTCGGAATATTATTAGTTATGTTGTGTGTTGTAAGCTGGAATCTAATCATCATGTGAAATCAACTTGTCGGAATGATGAAGAAATAATTGTAAAGGTCAACATTACAATTTTACACTGACATCAGCAATCTCATACAACAGAAGGTTCTGTTGAATCCTTAATGAATTTATCATCATACTGATTCCATTTGAGAACTGAGGAAAATAAACGACCTGACTAAATGGTGGGGGTATACCCCTCTTACGTCCGAAATATTGTATTTTTTTTAGTACTTTATTCTGACATTTGACTGTCCCCTTTTCATACAAAACCAGATGCTCCGCAGGGCGTAGCTTTATACGACCGCAGAGGTTGAACCCTGAAAGGTTGGGGCAAGTATGGACACAACATTCAAGCTGGATTCAGCTCTAAATTTGGATTGTGATTAAATAGTTGACACAGCATAGGTTTCTGACACAGTATGAATGTGTTCTAATGAACTTTAAATTTTTTTTTTCTCTTAGAGCAATTTACTATGCTGTTGAATATTAATCCTCTCAAACAAATGTTTGAAGAAATTTTCATTTTATTTATGAAATTTCATTTCAAATGAGAAAATTGAACCCAATTTTTTTTAACACATCCCCCTTTCCCTTATTCCAAATTAATCTCCATTAAATTTCTAATGGAGTTTGCAACAATAACTACTCATTTAAATACATCATAAAATATTAAGATGTATTTAAACTGCTTGTAATCACTGAATGGTAAAGATTATTTTAATTTATCAGGTGGTAGTAAAAAGTGAATATACATTGTATATAACAAAGATTTGAGTTGATTCTGGACAAAGAAAGATAACTCCAATTAAAAAAAAATGTTGCTATTTCACAATATTGTGCAATTATATATTTCTTGCTTACTATTCTGGACAAAGAAAGATAACTCTAATTAAAAAAAATATTGCTATTTCACAATATTGTGCAATTAGATATTTCTTGCCATTGTGCAATACTGTGCAATTGAAAAGACTTGCTATTGCACAATACTAATATATTATTTTAGATCCTGATTTGGACCAACTTGAAAACTGGGCCCATAATCAAAAATCTAAGTACATGTTTGGATTCAGCATATCAAAGAACCCCAAGATTTCAATTTTTGTAAAAATCAAACTAAGTTTAATTTTGGACCCTTTGGACTTTAATGTAGACCAATTTGAAAACAGGACCAAAAATGAAGAATCTACATACACAGTTAAATTTGGCATATCAAAGAACCCCATTTATTCAATTTTTAATGAAATCAAACAAAGTTTAATTTTGGACCCTGATTTGGACCAACTTGAAAACTGGGCCAATAATCAAGAATCTAAATACATTTTTAGATTCAGCATATCAAAGAACCCAACCAATTAATTTTTTGTCAAAATCAAACTAAGTTTAATTTTGGACCTTAATGTAGACCAATTTGAAACTGGACCAAAAATTAAGAATCTACATACACAGTTAGATTCTGCATATCAAAGAACCCCAATTATTCAATTCTTGATGAAATCAAACAAAGTTTAATTTTGGACCCTTTGGGCCCCTTTTTCCTAAACTGTTAGGACCAAAACTCCCAAAATCAATACCAACCTTCCTTTTATGGTCATAAACCTTGTGTTTAAATTTCATAGATTTCTATATACTTATACTAAAGTTATGGTGCGAAAACCAAGAAAAATGCTTATTTGGGTCCCTTTTTGGCCCCTTATTCCTAAAATGTTGGGACCAAAACTCCCAAAATCAATACCAACCTTCTTTTGTGGTCATAAACCTTGTGTTAAAATTTCATAGATTTCTATTCACTTTTACTAAAGTTATTAGAGTGCGAAAACCAAGAATAATGCTTATTTGGGTCCCTTTTTGGCCCCTAATTCCTAAACTGTTGGGACCTAAACTCCCAAAATCAATACCAACCTTCCTTTTGTGGTCATAAACATTGTGTTTAAATTTCATTGATTTCTATTAACTTAAACTAAAGTTATTGTGCGAAAACCAAGAATAATGCTTATTTGGGCCCTTTTTTTTGGCCCCTAATTCCTAAACTGTTGAAACCAAAACTCCCAAAATCAATCCCAACCTTTCTTTTGTGGTCATAAACCTTGTGTCAAAATTTCATAGATTTCTATAAACTTAAACTAAAGTTATAGCGCGAAAACCAAGAAAATGCTTATTTGGGCCCTTTTTGGCCCCTAATTCCTAAAATGTTGGGACCAAAACTCCCAAAATCAATACCAACCTTCCTTTTGTGGTCATAAACCTTGTGTTAAAATTTCATAGATTTCTATTCACTTTTACTAAAGTTAGAGTGCGAAAACTTAAAGTATTCGGACGACGACGACGACGACGACGACGACAACGACGACGCAGACGACGACGCCAACGTGATAGCAATATACGACGAAATTTTTTTCAAAATTTGCGGTCGTATAAAAACTCACACAACCGAAGCACATTTTAAACAAACTAAATATGGAAATCGATTTAAAAATAGATCTATGTTTTTCCAAAGATGTCACGTGGTTTTACCTCATCCTCAAATAAACAAATTGTCGACTTAATCAATTAACAAGTTGAATTTATCATGTCGACTTCTTATTACTATGTCATTACATTTATATTAGAAAGTCAACATTGTAATGCAATTATTTCTTCATCATTCCGACAAGTTGACTCCACAGGATTATACGATTCCAGCTTATATATAAATACGTGTTATAACCTGAGGTTATAACACACTACTATGGAAGCGCATATGGTACACCCCTTGTAAAGTTATTTTGTTGCTAATAAGTCGGAATTATTAGTTAAGTTGTGTGTTATAAGCTGGAATCTTATCATCAAGTTGAAGTCCAGTTGTCGGAATGATGTAGAAAAATTGTTTTACAACGTCGACTTGCTGATATAAATATAATGGCATAGTAATAAGAAGTCGACACGTTGAATTCAACTTATTAATTGATTAAGTCGGCAACTTGTTTATTTGATATTAAATCATCATATTGAAGTCAACTTGTCGGAATGATAAAGAAAAAGTGTTTGATTACGATGTCGACTTGTTAATATAAATGTAAATGACATAAAATAAGAAGTCGACTTGTTTATTAATTAAGTCAACTTGCTTATTTGATGTTAACTTTATTCGTTCTCACGGTCAGATTCCCACGGTCCGTATTTTACTTCCTGTGCTGACACATTAAAGATGGAGATCGACAGCAACAACATCAGCGGGAGCAGTGGAAACGAGTCATAAGTAAGTTTATATTTGTTTTCTTTGGAGACTTAGCGTTATATTTTAATATGAAGCAATACTGAACACAAAATGAAAAAGATCATAGGGAGAAAAAACGTTATTATTTGAATGAAAGGGCATTGAAAAGTTACAGTTTAACGTGATCTGTGATAAGATCTAGAGTAAGACGTCTGCTATTATTAAAGATATATTCTACTTAAAGGGTTTCACCCCTCTCCCCACCATCCCATCATAAGTACACTACCCGCTCTGTACGACTGTCAATAAAAAATGGAAAAAAACTGAATGGTCCCTCTCTTTCGCCTTTCAGAGTCCTTTGTAGATCAATCTCCATGACTCATTTAATTCATAACAGCTAAGCAAAAAAAAATTAGTAATCTAAACAAATAATTTGATTCACAACTAGCAGGGTGGATCTTGTCATTTATAAGGGTTGGGTATGGGGATCCTAGCCCACGATAAAGGGGAGTTCCAACTATATGTCCCCATTCAATTGCATTGATCTTCCAAATAAATGTAAAAGAGGGTTCCAACCCCGGACCCCCTGCTTTCGCCACTAATGCCAGGTAGAAAAGCATGATGCGAAACGAAATATGTGTTCACTTTATTTTGATATTGACCGATTAGAAGATTTTGCAATTCATTAAACATTTCAATTGAAAGAATATCGTCTATTTCAGCTGCTTGGTCACCTGCCCGTCTAATAAATGGTCAATGCTATGGAAGCAAGCAATATTTTAAAGGTAATGTTGAAAGTAAAACAAAGAAATATCTTGCTGACATCGAACATCAAATCAACACACTTTGGCTTAAAAACAAACAAAATTTGTCAAAACTTTCTTGTATGGTTTTTATAATGTTTTTCTTCATTTAGACTAATCAGCTCCATCTTCGTGGAAAGTATGAAAAAGGTTTAATACTGTATTATGATTTATTTTGTAAAAACTGCACCTTAAACGGCCAAAAATTACAAAAAATAAAGGATTACCAAAATAGGAAAAATGAGCACACATTTACACGGCTCTAGCGAAAAATATAGTGAACCATGATATAAAGTTTTCTTCATATTTTGTCTAGCATGCGCAGTAAAAGCGAGACATGTAGGTACGGTTTTACAGGCGACGGTGAATATATGGCGTTAACATTGCAACCAAGTTTGCTGCTCATGTCTTTATCTCGTGAAGCATAACGAGTAAGGTTCTTATATTTAGGATGCAGATTTCCTACATATTGTTCTTGCCAGTCAGTCATGCGCCTTTTATCTTTGACCTATTTTAAATGCTTGAATGACCCTGAAGAAATTTAATAGTCAATTTTGCAACCGAGTTTACTGCTTAAGTCCATATCTCAAGAAATAGAAGTCTAAGGTTGATAATATTTGGCATTGACGTCTCCAACTACAAGGGGATGATAGTCTGAAGTGTAATTTTAGCTTTGACTTAGGATGATGATATTAGTCAAGGAGGTTCCCCACTACCAGGGGATGTCATTTTGATACCTGTAATTTGATCTTGGCCTTGTTTTTATGGTTGATTGACTTTGACAATATGCGACCAAATTTTATAAATTAGTCAATGATTGATAAAGAACTAGATATCATGTTTAATGAGGCATGATGTTACAACAAATTTAGCAAAAATTGAAACATATTTTTTTCATAACAAATTTTATTCATTAGGTACACTATTCGTTGTTTCTTTAAGTTATGGTACAAAAATCAACCAAACAAAATAAATTCGTTTAGGCATCAGATGACTTTTAAAATGTTTATTCGATTGCAATATGCTGGAAGAAGATATGTCCTCTTGTTTGAAAATGAAAACATGTTCAAATGTAAAAATATCATATGCTTATACCTGATACCTATAACGGGTAAATTTAAAAATGAAATATGTTATAAATATCGCCATGAAGATTTATTTTGGATTGTCAAAACTTACTGTGTATTTTTCCATTTCGTATTCCATTAAATGTGAAGGCGCAGCGCATTTCCTAGTAGTTTTATAGTAAGCTGATGACGTCACAGTGAACACCCTATTTAGATATCAAGCCAATCGGATTTTTCATTTTATCATTACATCATACGTGTAATTTCTATCTTTATGTTTCAGTTACTCTGTTGTCTCCTTTGTGTTGCTGATCATGACGTTACAGGAATACCTTACCCAGGCGATGATGCTTCTGTGCCTGAACTAGTCCAATACTATCATCAATTATGCTACACGTCCCTTCAAATATGTGGATTTCTTTTGTTTGTTCACGGAACATTCATGAGTTGTTCCATGTTAAAAAGACTTAAGAGAAGATTAAATATTAGACGGCGTAACAACCAGTCGCCATTACCTACAGTTGTAAGGACAATCCTGGCTTTACACCGTAATGGCCTGTCTAATGTTGGATACAGGTATATGTGGAGGACTCTGAACATAGGCTTTGGACTTTGCGTCACACAATCAAGAGCAAGGCTTTGCTTAAGAACAATAGACCAACAGGGTGTACTCAACAGATCGCGTCGAGTTCTTCGAAGGAGAGTGTACTACAATAGAGGACCAAACTATCTGATTCATGTCGATGGTTACGATAAATTAAAACCCTACGGCATAGCTATACATGGGGCAATCGATGGATACTCTCGTAAACTTTTATGGTTGATAGCAAGTCCCTCCAACAATAACCCCAGATATGTCGGTTACTGGTATCTTAATTGGATCAAACAAAGAAAGATGCTTCCAAGGGTTGTTCGATCGGATGCAGGAACAGAAAACGTCATAATGAGGGATTTACAAAGATCGTTGCGACATAATCAAAACGATGAAATGTCGGGACAAAATTCTTTTCTCGTCGGCAGATCTGTTGCAAATCAAAGAATAGAAAGGCTTTGGGGTACACTAAAAACGAGTTTCACCCAGTTTTGGAGAAATCGTTTCCAGGATTTCCAAGACACTGGACTTCTTAATGTATCGTGTCCAGTACATAAAGAATGTGTTCGATTTTGTTTCCTCTCCGTTATCCAACATCAATTGGACATGTTTGCTGAGAACTGGAACTCACATAGAATAAGAAGACAACGTGCTGAAGTTGTAACACCAAGTGGTATTCCAAATATGTTATACTATCAGCCAGAGATCTTTGGTGGAAGAGACTGTTCATTTCCTTTACCATGTAACTTACAAACAATTGACAATCTCATAGAGGAATATACAGAGAACTTTCCAGAGCATGGCTGTAGCAATGAATTTATTAACATTGTCGAGTTGCTTACTGGAAACAGACGAGATCAGTTTCCCAACATCACATCATACGATGACGCAGAGCTATTGTTTCGGACATTGATTGCTGCCTTACCGAATTGAACATTTGCTATACATTTTTTATACAATAATGATTTTTCATATATATATAATATAAGTAGGTTTGATATTTGGTTTTACCATACAAGAATTAAATCAAACAAAATTACTATGAGTTACTATATACTGTTTCTTGGTCCAGATTTTTTGTTGTTGATTATGGTAAATATAAAAGAAAATACTCTCTACGCCTAGTGCAGCATGATACGATCACATTTATCAAGGGAACAAACAGTAGGGCAAGTGTTGACACAAAGCTCATGCCTGATTTGTAACGCCTGGTCTCGGCACAAAAAAGTTTGCCAATGGGATATGATATTCCTATGTTGATCGCATTCGTTTGAATGGTTTTGTTTCTACTTTCTTGTACTCAAGGATCTAGTTTAATGACAAACTTTTTGTGCCAATACTTTAGGATATGAAACAAAAGACTTTTAAGAGGCTGTATCGCTCACATCAACCGTGGCTACATAAGCCAGCCCAATTTAGACCCCGATATAATAGGTATGTTCCCCGTTATTGCCCATCAAGGATGGATATAGCACTGCTTGAAAAGTGTTCATACAAAAACAAATGTTATCAAGTTTGGTCTCAGTAGTTTTGTTTAAGATCTTTGATCCCCCTGGCCCTCAGCTCAGGGTCCAATGTTAAACTATGTTGTTAGTAATTCCTGCAATCTTGGGTTATAGTCTTGAACCTACCAGACATAGTTTGCCTGTGCATTTTAAAAGATCATTGTGACCAAGTTTCATTGTAATTTGCACGGTACTTTTAGAAAATATCTTTCAATAAATTTCGCCATAGGGTATAATCTCAACTACGTTCGTCACTGGCAATCAAGTTGGATTGTACCCTGTCCTGCCGAACACAATTTTGCTAGAAGGCCATCCAATGATAAGTTTTGCTTCAATTTGCTTAGTAGTTTCTAAGTAGAAGATCTTTCTATGCATTTCCAAATAAGATGCACTTACACTACGTTTTCCGCGGGCGGCCATCTACGATTGGAGACATACCTGACAGATATATTTATTGTAAGGATTTACTAGTAGTTTGTTTGCAATTAGTTCTATAAATTCTGTGTAAAAAATGTGCTCCGTAGAGCGTAGCAAGTAACGACAGTATAAAGGGTACATTCGGGTAAGTGTTGACACAAAGTAAATGTAGACATATTAAATTGCTAGACTCCATCCAATTCAATCGGCCCGAAAGGGCCAATCACATCTCTAGACCCGATTTGGGCCTCTTGTTTGTTGGAAACGATAAACAAAAAACTTAAAAAATTAAGTAAAACACAATGTATGAAATCTACAAAATAAAAATATAAATCTATAAAGTATACACATGTCGAACAACATTTTTCGTTTCATCAAGTTGAAGCATTTTCAGTCTAGATCCTTTTTGGTACTCTTCTCAGTTTTCAAAACCGCCAACAAATTACATAATCCATTAAAATACCTTCATATGATTTCTGTTCCAAACATCTTCATCAAAATCGGACAAAAAAAAATTGATTTCCAATTTGTTCTTGGTTCACCCCTTTTGGCCTTGTGTTTCTCAAAAACGGTAATTTCAACATCAACTATTTAAAACTATCTCCTACAGGGTCCAATGTGAAATCGTTGTTCCCCTCGGAGGCCTTGGATCAAACCAAAACCGGCCGGAAACAATTTGCAAAGGGAACTAGGTTTTGTTCCAATTGGTTGTTTTGAGCAACTGTTTAACTATGTTCCCGCTATGCCAGATCGTTTAAAAAGAATCAATACAAGAACCAATGTAAACAAGTTTGGTTCCTATAATTGTTAATGTTTGTGTCATTTTGGTCTTTTGTGGATAGTTGTCTCATTGGCAATCATACCACATCTTCTTTTTTATAAGTAAGTTCAGAGAAGATATTTGAATGCATTTCATACAAGTGTGGCAGTTATTATTATTATGTCATCATTATTTCCCTTGTTTAAAACTATAAATTTCATATTTCTTTATTTGATAATTTAGATGAAGCTTATTCGCTATACATTTGTTAAATAGCATAGCTTTTGCTATTTGAATTCATTGGTAAAGGATATCTATTTATATTGTAAAGTTTAATATTTGCACCGTCGCAAAACCTTTGAGAAACTTATATATTTTAAAGAACTCGTTAACCGGATTTTAGGGACAAAAATGTCGGTTATTGATTGGGGATGTACGGCGACAGGGCGGGTGGCAATCAAATGTTGTCCGTGCATTAACTCATGAACCGTTCAACCAAAGCTTTTAAAAAACTGATAACTAAATGGGGGTCAAGTTCAATAATGGCGAATTTGACTTTTACCGTTCAGGAGTTATGGTTCTTAAATGATGGAAAAATGGAGTTTCCAGTCGTGTCCGTGCATTAACTCATTAAAAGAGGGACGAAAGATACCAGAAGGACAGTCAAACTCATAAAATGGATTGTTTGGTCAATATTAACCATAACCAATCGGCTATTTGCAGCCTACATGTATGTTTACCTAATACTCCCTCCCCGTTTTTCAAGCCTTGAATAATGAATATGATGTATTTTTGTTTTTTAACAAAATCATATTAAAATAGTCGTATCTTCATTTTCAAATAACATCTTGCACTGCAAGTATATGATATTAGTTTATTACATTCCTGTCAACATCAACTATTCTATTTGAATAAACCACTATCCCCCCTTTTTGGGCTGTCTGTGTGATTTCTGTTTTCCCCTACAAATTTATGTCAGAATATACACATGCATTAACTGTAACTTCAACTTACTGTACTGTGGGTTTGTGAATGCATTCCATTTAGCCTAAATTATAATTTATAATTGACAAAAATAGTTATTCACTAGCAAGAATTTACACACAGTTTGGAGCCAAAAATGCACATTTGATCATTCAAATGAAGGTTTACTTTCAAGCTGAAAACACAAGTCAGGTCCAAGCATTTTTATAACAAAGATTAAAATCCAATCAGCTATCTAACTGCTATGGAACTGCTGTCATAACTGTTGTCCAATTGACAACACTCTAAAAGGTACCATGACTGCTAAGAAATGGTCAAATAAGGCAGTTTTTTCAAACTGGTATTATATGGAATGCTAAGAACAGCTAAAATAATGCCAAAAATATGAAGACCTGGTAAATAACAGCTATTAGCTAACGATGCGGCAGTTCAGTTTGACTTGGTAAATTCATAGTTTGGGTGGAATTAATAAAGTGATGACTTCACCAAATATTGATCACATTGTTCTCAGCAACTACCCATCTTTGAATCCTGATGGACAATTCATTATGTATTAATGCCATACCCTGGGTGCAATCAGAGAGCAATTAAACATTCACTTCCTCTTTATCGTGGACTTCATTTTATATGGCCTCAAACAGTTTTTGTGGTTGCATATTGGTATGGCATGAATTGTGAGATCTGTTCCTTCCTATGCCAATTAGAACCAAACTCTATCACAACTATTTACGGATGGCGCCCTTTAAAAATTGTGTCTGGTAGGTTCAATCTATAAGATTACTGCCAGCATGGAACATAGTTAAACATTGGACCATAAGGAAAGTCTATGAAACTACTTGCCAAATTGTAACCAAACATGGTCAAAATGGGTATCCAGAAGGTTCGGGTCCGATCCAAGATGGTTAACAACATGCCACAGATCTTAATTGAACATTTGAACTTAAAAGGGAAACACAAGCTAAGATAGCTGAAAGTATTTGGCCAATAAGGATCAAAATTGATCATGGTGGTCCTTGGAATGTAACCTTTTTATGCAGTTAAGCTGCTTTATGCAAACACCCTGGATTTGTGTTCTACCCAATAAAGTCTGAAATACTTGCCATTGTTCTTATCTAGCTGGTAACTATGCTATTTATAACTTAAAGGATAGTTTTTTCATACTTTTCGTTCTGAATTACAAAAGATATGACCAGAAAAACCTTAAATGATCGATTTTCCCAAAAGTTTTGAAGTTGCACATAGGAAGTAGAGCACATTAGGATTCCTTATGTTGTTTATTATCCCCCGAATCGAAACAGTCGAGATCCCCACCTTTAAATTAAACCATATTTATTCATGATTGAGAACTAATCAAATGAAATATAGGGAGAGTCCTTAGGGTCACCCTACAAACTCCTGTTTGATAACTTAGAAACAGAAATTTATATCCAAAATTTTCCACTTTATTTCATCTGGATTATAAGTCTGCTAGTCACTGATGTTTCAAATAATGCTTCCTCAACCATATATATCCATGTATTGGACAACATAACAAATCAAATGAAATATACTAGGATCATCCCACCCCTCCTGTTTGAAAACTTGATAACGATTGAGATCCCCACCCCAAACCATATATATGCATGTATGGGACAAGATACAAAAACATTAAATGAAATATAAGGGCAGTCCCTAGGGTCACCCCATCCCCTCTTGTGTGTGTTTTGAGAACTTGTAAAAGATTGAAAAACCAACTCCTAAACTAAATCATATTCATTCCTGTTTGTCATTTCAAAAAGATTGAATGACATACAATGTCAATCTCATAGGCGTCACATATGCATGTCTTTCTATGTTGTGATGTTATGCTATTGTTTCTGAAAAGGGAGAAGGTTTGGATCCATTAAAACGTTTATTCCCGCTGCAAATGTTTGCACCTGTCCTAAGTCAGGAATCTGATGTACAGTAGTTGCCGTTTGTTTATGTAATTTATACGTGTTTCTCGTTTCTCGTTTTTTTTTATAGGTTAGACCGTTGGTTTTCACGTTTGAATGGTTTAACACTAGTAATTTTGGGGCCCTTTATAGCTTGTTGTTTGGTGTGAGCCAAGGATCCGTGTTGAAGGCCGTACATTGACCTATACTGATTTACTTTTTTGAAATTGTTATTTGGATGGAGCGTTGTCTCATTAGCAGTCACACCATGTCGTCCTATATCTATGTCACTTTGATAGACCTAACCAACGTGTACTAGATCTTGCCCAATTTTCGGTGACCATAGGAATGAATAATTATTGAAGTTTTGTTTGGAAGACTTCATAACAGCATTATGTAACAATATTTTTTTTGATAATTGTAAAATTTTATTGATGGAAATAATTAGTAGGTTTAAAGAATTTCCCTTAATTATAATTTGAATTATTACTGGTCCTATAAAAATTTGCATTTTCATATGGCTCATTATTAAGAAAACATATCTTTCAAGCCCAAGAATGTTTGACCAACTGTTTTTATAATTACCTGCCATTTTATTCCAAACTCAGACATCATAAACTTGGGGTGAAGGTGGGGGACATTAACATTTACTATGGAGAGGTTAGTCAGACCTCACCTTTGATCCTTTTAGTAGTAAACATTTGTCTAATTTGTGTCTCATAACTTTAGTACTGTTGAACACACACTCAGTTTTCTTTCCAGGGAAGCAAGTCCATTCCTACTTTTACAAGCTCTTACTGAAGGCAACTTGAACTACTAACAGTCAACTTATACCAACGTTAACTATCAACTAGAAGAACTACAATCATTGCAAACTTGTACCACTGCAGACTCATTACCATGAAAAAAATATACTTGATATATGCGATGCTTTTAAAACTTTGACAAAATATTAATTATTTGCCTTAATGATTAATTCATTAAATGAACATAAATGTACAATATATGACTGTCTAATGTTTGTTCATTTTAAAAAAATCTTTAAAAAAAATTGAAGCAACATTGCCACAGTTTTTATAATTATGTTTGGCTTGGTTTTTGGTTAACTGCCTACAGCGCTTACAGTGCTTTGATTAAATTATGTCAGCAGTTTATGGTACCATCCAAGATTACCGCAAGAGGGAAACATTAAAACATTCGACACTATAGGAAACATTCAAAGATATTTTCCAAGATGACCAACAGCTGTTAACAGAGTTTAACATTTAAACCTATGGTAAAACTTTCACAATTGTTTCCCTCTGGAACTAAATGGTCAATTAGAACCATACTTGGTCTCAACGACTCTTAAATGGTACCCTTTGAAAATTGTGTTCGACAGGTCAAGGTCCGTTCCAGTACATATCATATATCATGGAACTTAGTTTAACAATGGACCTTTAATAAGGAAAAATACTTCAAAGATCTTTTCTGAAACTTAGTCACAATGGTCCTTGGATCACTTGCTTTAAAATGTTAGTCCAGTAAGTTCGTTTCTAAACAAAAATTGTTGACAACATACATGTAACATATCAAAACATAACAGGACCTTAACATTGAAGAATCTTTTCCTCTGAAATTACTTGGCCAATGGGGTTATTGAGTGCAAACAATACATTTTCTTTTAAGATAGGGTTGTTGTATATCAAATGAAAGGTCATGATATGAACATATGAAATATCAAATTCCCAACCTCCAAAAATAAGTTGAATAGGGTTATTAAGTGCAAAAAACAAACTTTCTAGAACATGGAGTTGTCGCATATCAAATGAAAGCTCATATACTCTATGTTACATATATCATACTTCCGATCTAAAAAAAAAATAGGCGGATGAGACCATTAAGTGTTATAAGCGAAAAGTTTTAGAAGGTATGCTTGTCGTATATCAAACGAAAGGTCGTACAAAGTACATTACGAAAACATCACTTTAACAGGAAAGACCTTTCAATTGTTTTACAAACAATTGAGATACTAGTTCTAGTTTGTAAACTGATGTAATAGAAATGACTGATGCCAAATGTGATGCGCTAAAAATATATCTAAGTGAATGAAAACCAAAAACTGAAAACAATATATAATTTAATTAACAAAGTACAACTTTTATTATCACATGCCAAAGGTAATCAGAAATGGAGCATTCAATATCTTCAAACTCGTACTTAGAAAGCATGTAGCAAATGCACTAATGTACTATGGAGGCATGTAGCAAATGCACTAACCTAAATTCTGTTTTGAGAGCTTGGCTTTCCTTGGTTGGACTGAATATCAATCCTTAGAGAATTCAAGATAATAATCTAAAACAAGAGGCTGGCTGTCACAACGACAGCAAACCGGATTTATTATCATTTATTTTTGTCCTGCCAATATCAGAAGAACCATAACTGATGGACGGTGAAAGTGAAAATTGTCAGTATCAAATTTGACCTTCACTTTGTCATCAGTATCAACATATTAAAATTTGAAAAGCTTAGATGGAATGGTTCATGAGTAAATGCAACCACTTGAATGGAAATGCCATTTCACATTCTTTCAAGAACCATAACTCCTAAACGGTAAAAGTCAAAATCGTCATTATTGAACTTGACCTTCATTTTGTCATCAATAATAACATATTAAAATTTGGGAAGATTTGGTAGAACAGTTCATGTGTAAATGCATGGACACGACTGGAAACTTCAATATTATATCTTTCAAGAACCATAACTCCTGAACAGTAAAAGTCAAAATCGCCATTATTGAACTTGACCTTCATTTAGTTGTCAGTAACAACAAATTAAAATTTTAAAAGCTTTGGTTGAACTGTTCATGAGTTAATGCACGGACACGACTGGAAACTCCATTTTTCCATCATTTAAGAACCATAACTCCTGAACGGTAAAAGTCAAATTCGCCATTATTGAACTTGACCCCCATTTAGTTATCAGTATTTTAAAAGCTTTGGTTGAACGGTTCATGAGTTAATGCACGGACAACATTTGATTGCCGCCCGCCCTGTCGCCGTACATCCCCAATCAATAACCGACATTTTTGTCCCTAAAATCCGGTTAACGAGTTCTTTAAAATATATAACTTTCTCAAAGGTTTTGCGACGGTGCAAATATTAAACTTTACAATATAAATAGATATCCTTTACCAATGAATTCAAATAGCAAAAGCTATGCTATTTAACAAATGTATAGCGAATAAGCTTCATCTAAATTATCAAATAAAGAAATATGAAATTTATAGTTTTAAACAAGGGAAATAATGATGACATAATAATCCTAACTGCCACACTTGTATGAAATGCATTCAAATATCTTCTCTGAACTTACTTATAAAAAAGAAGATGTGGTATGATTGCCAATGAGACAACTATCCACAAAAGACCAAAATGACACAAACATTAACAATTATAGGAACCAAACTTGTTTACATTGGTTCTTGTATTGATTCTTTTTAAACGATCTTGCATAGCGGGAACATAGTTTAACAGTTGCTCAAAACAACCAATTGGAACAAAACCTAGTTCCCTTTGCAAATTGTTTCCGGCCGGTTTTGGTTTGATCCAAGGCCTCCGAGGGGAACAACGATTTCACATTGGACCCTGTAGGAGATAGTTTTAAATATTTGATGTTGAAATTACCGTTTTTGAGAAACACAAGGCCAAAAGGGGTAAACCAAGAACAAATTGGAAATCAATTTTTTTTTGTCCGATTTTGATGAAGATGTTTGGAACAGAAATCATATGAAGGTATTTTAATGGATTATGTAATTTGTTGGCGGTTTTGAAAACTGAGAAGAGTACCAAAAAGGATCTAGACTGAAAATGCTTCAACTTGATGAAACGAAAAATGTTGTTCGACATGTGTATACTTTATAGATTTATATTTTTATTTTGTAGATTTCATACATTGTGTTTTACTTAATTTTTTAAGTTTTTTGTTTATCGTTTCCAACAAACAAGAGGCCCAAATCGGGTCTAGAGATGTGATTGGCCCTTTCGGGGCGATTGAATTGGATGGAGTCTAGCAATTTAATATGTCTACATTTACTTTGTGTCAACACTTACCCGAATGTACCCTTTATACGGTCGTTACTTGCTACGCTCTACGGAGCACATTTTTACAAAGAATTTATAGAACTAATTGCAAACAAACTACTAGTAAATCCTTACAATAAATATATCTGTCAGGTATGTCTCCAATCGTAGATGGCCGCCCGCGGAAAACGTAGTGTAAGTGCATCTTATTTGGAAATGCATAGAAAGATCTTCTACTTAGAAACTACTAAGCAAATTGAAGCAAAACTTATCATTGGATGGCCTTCTAGCAAAATTGTGTTCGGCAGGACAGGGTACAATCCAACTTGATTGCCAGTGACGAACGTAGTTGAGATTATACCATATGGCGAAATTTATTGAAAGATATTTTCTAAAAGTACCGTGCAAATTACAATGAAACTTGGTCACAATGATCTTTTAAAATGCACAGGCAAACTATGTCTGGTAGGTTCAAGACTATAACCCAAGATTGCAGGAATTACTAACAACATAGTTTAACATTGGACCCTGAGCTGAGGGCCAGGGGGATCAAAGATCTTAAACAAAACTACTGAGACCAAACTTGATAACATTTGTTTTTGTATGAACACTTTTCAAGCAGTGCTATATCCATCCTTGATGGGCAATAACGGGGAACATACCTATTATATCGGGGTCTAAATTGGGCTGGCTTATGTAGCCACGGTTGATGTGAGCGATACAGCCTCTTAAAAGTCTTTTGTTTCATATCCTAAAGTATTGGCACAAAAAGTTTGTCATTAAACTAGATCCTTGAGTACAAGAAAGTAGAAACAAAACCATTCAAACGAATGCGATCAACATAGGAATATCATATCCCATTGGCAAACTTTTTTGTGCCGAGACCAGGCGTTACAAATCAGACATGAGCTTTGTGTCAACACTTGCCCTACTGTTTGTTCCCTTGATAAATGTGATCGTATCATGCTGCACTAGGCGTAGAGAGTATTTTCTTTTATATTTACCATAATCAACAACAAAAAATCTGGACCAAGAAACAGTATATAGTAACTCATAGTAATTTTGTTTGATTTAATTCTTGTATGGTAAAACCAAATATCAAACCTACTTATATTATATATATAATTAATTTCTAAAAATATGTTTGAAAAATCATTATTGTATAAAAAAATGTATAGCAAATGTTCAATTCGGTAAGGCAGCAATCAATGTCCGAAACAATAGCTCTGCGTCATCGTATGATGTGATGATGGGAAACTGATCTCGTCTGTTTCCAGTAAGCAACTCGAAAATGTTAATAAATTCATTGCTACAGCCATGCTCTGGAAAGTTCTCTGTATATTCCTCTATGAGATTGTCAATTGTTTGTAAGTTACATGGTAAAGGAAATGAACAGTCTCTTCCACCAAAGATCTCTGGCTGATAGTATAACATATTTGGAATACCACTTGGTGTTGCAACTTCAGCACGTTGTCTTCTTATTCTATGTGAGTTCCAGTTCTCAGCAAACATGTCCAATTGATGTTGGATAACGGGGAGGAAACAAAATCGAACACATTCTTTATGTACTGGACACGATACATTAAGAAGTCCAGTGTCTTGGAAATCCTGGAAACGGTTTCTCCAAAACTGGGTGAAACTCGTTTTTAGTGTACCCCAAAGCCTTTCTATTCTTTGATTTGCAACAGATCTGCCGACGAGAAAAGAATTTTGTCCTAACATTTCATCGTTTTGATTATGTCGCAACGATCTTTGTAAATCCCTCATTATGACGTTTTCTGTTCCTGCATCCGATCGAACAACCCTTGGAAGCATCTTTCTTTGTTTGATCCAATTAAGATACCAGTAACCGACATATCTGGGGTTATTGTTGGAGGGACTTGCTATCAACCATAAAAGTTTACGAGAGTATCCATCGATTGCCCCATGTATAGCTATGCCGTAGGGTTTTAATTTATCGTAACCATCGACATGAATCAGATAGTTTGGTCCTCTATTGTAGTACACTCTCCTTTGAAGAACTCGACGCGATCTGTTGAGTACACCCTGTTGGTCTATTGTTCTTAAGCAAAGCCTTGCTCTTGATTGTGTGACGCAAAGTCCAAAGCCTATGTTCAGAGTCCTCCACATATACCTGTATCCAACATTAGACAGGCCATTACGGTGTAAAGCCAGGATTGTCCGTACAACTGTAGGTAATGGCGACTGGTTGTTACGCCGTCTGATATTTAATCTTCTCTTAAGTCTTTTTAACATAGAACAACTCATGAATGTTCCGTGAACAAACAAAAGAAATCCACATATTTGAAGGGACGTGTAGCATAATTGATGATAGTATTGGACTAGTTCAGGCACAGAAGCATCATCGCCTGGGTAAGGTATTCCTGTAACGTCATGATCAGCAACACAAAGGAGACAACAGAGTAACTGAAACATAAAGATAGAAATTACACGTATGATGTAATGATAAAATGAAAAATCCGATTGGCTTGATATCTAAATAGGGTGTTCACTGTGACGTCATCAGCTTACTATAAAACTACTAGGAAATGCGCTGCGCCTTCACATTTAATGGAATACGAAATGGAAAAATACACAGTAAGTTTTGACAATCCAAAATAAATCTTCATGGCGATATTTATAACATATTTCATTTTTAAATTTACCCGTTATAGGTATCAGGTATAAGCATATGATATTTTTACATTTGAACATGTTTTCATTTTCAAACAAGAGGACAGGACATCTCTTCTTCCAGCATATTGCAATCGAATAAACATTTTAAAAGTCATCTGATGCCTAAACGAATTTATTTTGTTTGGTTGATTTTTGTACCATATCTTAAAGAAACAACGAATAGTGTACCTAATGAATAAAATTTGTTATGAAAAAAATATGTTTCAATTTTTGCTAAATTTGTTGTAACATCATGCCTCCTTAAACATGATATCTAGTTCTTTATCAATCATTGACTAATTTATAAAATTTGGTCGCATATTGTCAAAGTCAATCAACCATAAAAACAAGGCCAAGATCAAATTACAGGTATCAAAATGACATCCCCTGGTAGTGGGGAACCTCCTTGTCTAATATCATCAACCTAAGTCAAAGCTAAAATTACACTTCAGACTATCATCCCCTTGTAGTTGGAAACGTTAATGCCAAATATTATCAACCTTAGACTTCTATTTCTTGAGATATGGACTTAAGCAGTAAACTCGGTTGCAAAATTGACTATTAAATTTCTTCAGGGTCATTCAAGCATTTAAAATAGGTCAAAGATAAATGGCGCATGACTGACTGGCAAGAACAATATGTAGGAAATCTGCATCCTAAATATAAGAACCTTACTCGTTATGCTTCACGAGATAAAGACATGAGCAGCAAACTTGGTTGCAATGTTAACGCCATATATTCACCGTCGCCTGTAAAACCGTACCTACATGTCTCGCTTTTACTGTGCATGCTAGACAAAATATGAAGAAAACTTTATATCATGGTTCACTATATTTTTCGCTAGAGCCGGGTAAATGTGTGCTCATTTTTCCTATTTTGGTAATCCTTTATTTTTTGTAATTTTTGGCCGTTTAAGGTGCAGTTTTTACAAAATAAATCATAATACAGTATTAAACCTTTTTCATACTTTCCACGAAGATGGAGCTGATTAGTCTAAATGAAGAAAAACATTATAAAAACCATACAAGAAAGTTTTGACAAATTTTGTTTGTTTTTAAGCCAAAGTGTGTTGATTTGATGTTCGATGTCAGCAACATATTTCTTTGTTTTACTTTCAACATTACCTTTAAAATATTGCTTGCTTCCATAGTCTTTGACCATTTATTAGACGGGCAGGTGACCAAGCAGCTGAAATAGACGATATTCTTTCAATTGAAATGTTTAATGAATAGCAAAATCTTCTAATCGGTCAATATCAAAATAAAGTGAACACATATTTCGTTTCGCATCATGCTTTTCTACCTGGCATTAGTGGCGAAAGCAGGGGGTCCGGGGTTGGAACCCTCTTTTACATTTATTTGGAAGATCAATGCAATTGAATGGGGACATATAGTTGGAACTCCCCTTTATCGTGGGCTAGGATCCCCATACCCAACCCTTATAAATGACAAGATCCACCCTGCTAGTTGTGAATCAAATTATTTGTTTAGATTACTAATTTTTTTTTGCTTAGCTGTTATGAATTAAATGAGTCATGGAGATTGATCTACAAAGGACTCTGAAAGGCGAAAGAGAGGGACCATTCAGTTTTTTTTCCATTTTTCATTGACAGTCGTACAGAGCGGGTAGTGTACTTGTGATGGGATGGTGGGGAGAGGGGTGAAACCCTTTAAGTAGAATATATCTTTAATAATAGCAGACGTCTTACTCTAGATCTTATCACAGGTCACGTTAAACTGTAACTTTTCAATGCCCTTTCATTCAAACAATAACGTTTTTTCTCCCTATGATCTTTTTCATTTTGTGTTCAGTATTGCTTCATATTAAAATATAACGCTAAGTCTCCAAAGAAAACAAATATAAACTTACTTATGACTCGTTTCCACTGCTCCCGCTGATGTTGTTGCTGTCGATCTCCATCTTTAATGTGTCAGCGCAGGAAGTAAAATACGGACCGTGGGAATCTGACCGTGAGAACGAATAAAGTTAACATCAAATAAGCAAATAAACAAGTCGACTTCTTATTGTATGTCATTTACATTTATATTAACAAGTCGACATCGTAATCAAAAACTTTTTCTTTATCATTCCGACAAGTTGACTTCAACATGATGATTTAATATCAAATAAACAAGTTGTCGACTTAATCAATTAATAAGTTGAATTCAACGTGTCGACTTCTTATTACTATGCCATTATATTTATATCAGCAAGTCGACATTGTAAAACAATTTTTCTACATCATTCCGACAACTGGACTTCAACTTGATGATAAGATTCCAGCTTATAACACACAACTTAACTAATAATTCCGACTTATTAGCAACAAAATAACTTTACAAGGGGTGTACCATATGCGCTTCCATACACTACATATAACTTATAATTCCGACTTATTAGCAACACAATAAATTTACAAGGGGTGTTATTTTTGTGTGTGGTTATTTTAGGAAAAAACGAAGTGCTATTTATAGATAAAATTCTACTAGTATTTGATTGTTAGTTACGACCTATATCTTACCAGCCCAGTTAATCAACCAAGACCTGTATTTATATATATGCGTCTATTATGAAATTAGACATTTGTCGCATTATTTGTAGAAGGGAGGTAACAATAATGTTTTCCTTTTGACCTGGAAACGGCACTCAAAGGAAGGAAAATCAAATGTCATCATGCATGTCATGAAGGATTACATACTTTTTTTCGTCAATGCTATAATAATTCTTCTACTGGTTATATATGTAAATCATACCGATCGATTGATAATGAAGATAAAAGAAGATTTTGGAAAATCTCATGACTTTAAGGCTTATGTGGAACGAGCGCACTGTGAACTCGTGTCTGAAGGTATACTTTTCTATTTATCATATTGATTAGTAATACCTGGTTTGACAGGTAGCATGTAGAATATTATAAATTCGTTTTAAGACACTGTAAATTTCTACCAATTGAAAGGGGGGATAAAAACTATGCCATAGATCTTGTCTTGCTAGTAATATTTGCTATTAAAAGTTTCTATCTATCTATCATATATTTCACCACTGTCGATTCCTCGTCTGCTATTGATTTCCAGTTAGGTCAAGATCATGCGAAATGTACATTTCCTGAAAAGCCCCTTTTAAGGTATATATTTTTTTTAATTTTAATTCAAAAGTGTTTTATTTTCATTAAAAATATAATTTCTGTAGCGTGTTGTGGAGCACTAGTCAAGGGAGTCTATACATGTAACAGGCGAACATGCAAGTGAGAAAATTCGTCATATAAGGTCAATAACTTCTATAAGAAGTCATTTGACCGTTTTGACGTGAAGGAACATAAGGTAGAGCTCAACATTGTAATAGAATGAAAACGGTGAATAGTTCAAAGAGGCAACGACCCGACCAAAGAGCAGACAACATCCTATGGGTCTTGATCGCAGTGGTAAAATTACGCACCCGAAGATGGTATAAGCGGACCCCTAAAAAAATTGTGTACTAGTTTATTGAAAATAGACGTCACACTAAGCTCAAAAATATATAAATGAGATTAAATACAAAAATATACAAGACTTAAATAGGCCAGAGGTTCCTAACTTGACTATACCTGTAGCCAATGTAGAATAAAGAAACGCGTATGAAGCAAAACACACAGTAAAACTCATTTTAAAAGAAGTCCGAGTCCGATGTCAGATTACACATGTTTTTTACATCACATTTTCGTTATTCATCGCGTTTTAATAGACAGTACTGTGTCTAACTTGGCTGACAGACAGGGTTATCCAACACAGGTTTTAAACTAGAAACATTAACGATAACTGTTGCACAGTTTAACCAAAATTATAGGCTACTCCCTTAAAGACTTGCTCAATAACATTTGACCCAGTTGTTTCAGAGACTGAGGAATTTTGTAAAAGTTAACAAAGACGAAATCGGACGACAAACGTCTAGTGACGAGAATAGCTCACTTAGCAGGGCCAGGTAAGATACAAAAAAAAATTAACTCTCTTAAAGTACACCACTAAAGACTGAAGTTATTAGTCCAGGCAGAAAACGACCATGACAGAGCAAAAACATTGAATGAACATTTCACTATAATTGTATTAGCTAAGAAGACATCAACTAAATATGTACCACTAAATAAACCGTTACATCCAAAATAGAAAGATATAATTACTTAAGTATGGTCGAGAACAAAATTAAAGTATGGATTCAATACAGAAAAAGCACGAGGGCCTGAAGAAATAGGCCAAAGAGTGTAAAACAAAAATGACCTACAAATATAAAATGAATTAGGAGATTATTCATCATTTTTTTAACAATCATCAATACCAGCTTGATACCTTTAAATATTACTTCCATGGTTCAACATAATGCGTTATCATCTAGTTTATTATAATATCATCAATGCTTTACGTTTTAAATGCATTATTTTTTTTGGTTAGTTGTTAGTGGCTTTGAACTAGCTGTCAGTTAACTCCCAAATCTGTAGCTAGTGTCTTTTTGTTGTTGGGATGCACAAATACCCGGCCTTGTCCACGTCCACTTGTATTTGTGTTCATCTGATGAGTTTAGCCTTTCAACTGATTTATATAGTTCGTTCTAATGTTGTAATGTTATACCACTTTCCCAGGTTAATTTGAGCCATGTCCGGTGTCGAACTTTACCGTACAGTGCTGGCGAGGCTTACCGAAAGAATATAGGGTGTTTACATATTTTTTCCTTAACAGCAACTTTGAATCTTAATAATTTCCGAATTGGCCTAACTCCCAAAAATTTATTTCCGAGTGGCTTTCCCAAGTTATAACCTTTCTTTTAAGCCATGTCCGAATTCGTACTTTACCGTACAGCGATGGCGAGGCTACCCTATATTTTTTCGGTCAGCTTCGCCAGCGCTGTACGGTAAAATTCGATACCGGACATGGCTCAAAAGAAAGGTAATAACTTGGGTAAGACACTGATAGGAATTTTTGGGAGTTATGCCCATTCGGAAATTGTTTTTGTTCAATGATGCTGTTAATGAAAAAAAAAGTATACATCTTATATTCTTTCGGTAAGCCTCGCCAGCGCTGTACGGTAAAGTTCGACACCGGACATGGCTCAAATGAAAGGTTATAACTTGAGAAAGGCCGCACTGATAGAAATTTTTGGGAGTTAGGCCCATTCGGAAATTGTTGGGGTTTAAAGTTGCTGTTAAGGAAAAAAATATGTAAACACCCTAGTATATTCTTTCTGTTAGCCTCGCAAGCGCTGAACGGTTAAGTTCGCCACCGGACATAGCTCAAATGAAAGGTTATAACTTGAGGAAGGCCACACTGATAGCAATTTTTGGGAGATAGGCCCATTCGGAAATTGTTAGGGTTCAAAGATGCTGTAAAGGGAAAACAATATGTATACACCCTATATTCTTTCGGTAAGCCTTGCCGGCGCTGTACGGTAAAGTTTGCCACCGGACATGGCTCAAATGAAAGGTAATAACTTGGAGAAGGCAACTCTGAAATGAATTTTTAAAAGTTAAGCCCATTCGGTAATTTTAGGGGTTCATTTATATTGTTAAGGAAAAAACATGTGTACACCCTATATTCTTTCGGTAAGCCTCGCCGGCGCTGTACAGTAAAGTTCGCCACCGAACATGGCCCAAAAGAACAGCCACACTGAAATAATTTTTTAGGAGTTAGGCCCATTCGGAAATTGTTGGGGTTCATAGATGCTGTTAAGGAAAAAAATATGTACACACGCTATATTCTATCGGTAAGTCTCGTCAGCGCTGTACGTTAAAGTTCGCCACCGGACTTGGCTCAAATGAAAAGTAATAACTTTGGGAAGGCCACTCTGAAATGATATTTTGGGAGTTGGGCCCATTCGGAAATTGTTGCGGTTCGTAGATACTGTTAAGGAAAATACATGGATACAACCTATATTCTTTCGGTAAGTCTCGCCGGCACTGTACAGTGAAGTTCGACACCGGACATGACTCAAAGAGAAAGGTTATAATTTGGGGACAGGCCACATTGAAATGAATTTTTGAGAGTTAGACCCATTCGGAAATTGTTTGGGTTCAAAGATCCTGTTAAGGAAAAAAATTGTCTTGTTAAACATCGTTACTATACCATACTATAGAATAGAGGGTTACATTCAAATGTTTTAAACAATGACATCATTTTTCAAAATATTACCTCGTCGAAATTTGCAATTTTTTTTTATAATGACCCATATACATCATACACAATATTATTATTGATATATTATTGGTGTCGGTATTGACTCTAAACTTAATTGTTGGTATTATTACTTAATCAACATATTAATTATGTTGAAAACTAAAGGGTCTGTAATATTGTATTGTTTTAATCAACATTATTGTCCTATATCAGTTATATCATGGAAGTAATATGGATTTAAATATTACTTCCATGGTTATATATATAGCTGAATTCGTTGTTTTTCCCCATGCTGGTTAACAAATTGGACCTCATTATTTTTAGTATAAAACCATAGGCATATAATTATCAACGCAATGTTAGATTGATTGATACGAAAACGTCAAGTTAGGTATCTTAATGAATTTGATAAATAAATATAAGATATTTGGTGTCCATACCACAGATTTAATTTAAAGAGAGAACTAACTTGTTGAAGTACATTCGAGGTTATATGAAAACAGGGACTTTCTATTCGATTTTGATGTCAACCGACAAATGCAAATAAAACTTTCATAGAAAGAAGGCTGAGACTGTCAACAGTACTTTGTCAATTGTATTTCATATGTACGAAATAAATCATTTTCTCGACAGAAATTTTTACTTATTTTTATTTGAAAAAAATGTAGTGCCTTCATAAAATAACGAATCTTGGACCCTTCCAACAGGCTTTCCATTTTTTTTTACAATATTAGCATTCCTTATATCTTATATATACGAAATGTATTATTTTCTCAACAAGAATGTTGTTTTTGTTATTTCTTTGTGCGTTTTGAAAAATAACCTACTTTCTCTTTTGTAGGTATTATTGCAATACCAGGTACAAGGTTTCATGCTAATCATGGGGAATATATTAACCTGTTGGATGAAAACACGGTTGCCTTTCATAGGCATTGGGATGGAAGTGCATATACTTTCAGTGAAAAAAAATTGCAGCCAGGAGAGATATTTTTATTTGAAATCGAAAAAAATGATCATGATTATAGCGCAGGTTTGACAGTTGGACTTGCACAATTAAATCCCTGTGACAAATTTAAACTTCCGTCTTATATGTATTCTAGTGATTACGTACATAATTTCGGTAGATTTTGGCTACGCTATGTTTCGTTCACTGAGAGTAATAAACCATATCAGTCAGTATTGGGAAATGATCCACATGTTGTGCATACACCAATGGGCTCTTTCAATCGTAGCCTTTTGTCCAATGGAAAATGGAATTCGCAGAATAATATTGGTGATAGTGTGAGTCAGCCCGTTGGTGTTGGCAGTAGAATAGGAATCATGTATAATATTGTTGAAAATTCAGCTGAGATGCATTTGATCATTAACGGTGAAGATCAAGGACCACGTGTACGCAATATTCCATACACTAACGGGTCTTTGCATGTTATGCTTGATGTATATGCTAAAACCCAGCAAGTACGAATAATTCAGCTATATGGAGGTAATTTATAAAACTTTTTTTTATAGCCCAGCCTTCTATCGATTTTAACCCAAATTTCTTGATTCACCGAACATGAAAACATGAGTCTGGAAACAGTATATTATCAGGTCTAAGTGTTTGAGGATTACAGCTTATGACGAAGCTGTAGTCACATTAACTTGAAACTTAGTCCGCGTGTTCCTTTATGAAGCAAGCTTTCTTTTTTTCTGATTCTTTGCCAAATGAATATAAAAAAAAGTTTTAAAGAGTACGAAACAACAAATATTAAAATGCACGCAGTTGTATTCAATTTTATGATGCGATGTTATCATTCTTCATGTATACTTTTTTTCTTATTTCTGCCGAGTTACCATACACATATCGCGATATGACCCGCTGTGACTGTCTTTTTGTTTGTATTGTTTTTACACGCTCCAGGCTGATTGTCAGGAAATATTATGACAGAATATATTTGATTTGTTTGCGCGATGATTATTTATTCACATTTCTCCATAGCTACTTTTTCAACACAGCGATTGAGTGAACATCTTTAACCAATGAATTCCAATCCAACAGGTACCAGACGTCATTATAGGTTTGCCCCGCGTTGAAGCGCACCTTTTGTGACTTGGATATTTTAAAAGAACTGCAATGCAAACGCTGTTCCTTGCTTTTTATGATTGTTCATTTACATTTTGTTTCGTGGATGGTTACCCAGATAATTTTTTTTATATTAAGAATGCCAAAGGTACAGAGTTATTTCATATTAAAATAATTCAAAATTGATTTGCATACCAAATAAATACGAAAATGCGATTTGTCCGTTAGAGTTCCGTTCCTTCGATAAACCATGTTGCCAAAACTACCGACGTATGGCGGCTTTGTGAAAAATTGTGCACATCCTGCTTCAAGCATGAAATTTGCCATATACCTTCCTCAACTATTACTCTTTAATTTCAGATAGGGAGGCATTTGAAAAAAAATGTCTCACTTCCGGTAAAATCCAAAATGACGGACATCATACTTAAATCAACCCAATATCGAAGGCTTGTGTGTAAAAAGGTGTTATTGTCATGCTACTATCATAGTATTTTGTACAAACCTTTGTTTTTGATACTTTTGGATAAATTAAATAGATTAGATGTCTGTAGTAACTCTACTTCCGGTAAAATCCAACATTGCGGACATTGTACTAAAAAGAAGGTTATTTTTTATGGAGGGTAATAAATGTGTTTTAATGTATTGGTACTATCATAACATTGTGCAAGAACCTTTCTTTGGTAATTCTCACATTGATACAATGTATAAGGCATATGTCTTTAAAACCCTTACTTCCAGTAATATCCAAAATGGCGGACATATAATTATCCATTTCTTATTGTAATATTCAAAATGTACAGAATATGTTGGGTTTTTTTCCTGTTCATTACATTTTTGGCTTTAATTTATTCTCAAAACCACTAATTCTATTCTGTTGCAAATGTTTAATTACTAAGTTAACACTTCCGGTTAAAAAAGATTTCAAAGGTGAGTCCTTAATATATATCCGCCTTACTACATGGAAACATACCATTGTAGGGTATTCATGCTCAACACATGCATGAAATTCGTGGTTGTATAGAAACTTAAAGTTAAACGAAAGTTTCGATTTAGAATTAAAAAGAGTAAGCACATTTTTTCTAGGGATTTTATATGTCTTGAATTGCGCTGACTCATAAACGACTATTGACCTACTTGCTGGTTGATGTTAGCTTACTTGAACTCCAGTGTAAAACCATCTTTTTTCTTCGAACAATTATACCTTTCCATTCATCTAGAACTTGCAGAGAGAAATTATAATAGTCAAGAGATAAAAACAATGTACCACTGGGGTTAGTTAACAAAAAAATGGTGTGGCTCATCTAGTTTGGCAACTGGAGTGACAAAATCCGATAGGATATATTTTTCTTCCATAGGATTTATTTGTTTTTTCCTGTTTGAATTGTTTTACACTAGTCATTTTGGGCGCTTTTTAGCGTGAGCCAATGTTCCGTGTTTAAGACCATATTTTGACCTATATATGATTGTTAACTTTTAATCTATTGTGACTTGGATAGAGAGTTGAAAATGTCAGTTCCTATGGCTTTATGATGTAAAATATGAATTTAAAGCAAAGGTCAAAATCTAGAACGTCAAATTAACTGATGACCTTGACTTTAATTTCAAGGTCATAAACCAAGGACCCCAAATCGAAATACCCTAGGTCTGTAATATGTATAGTTGATGAGTTATATCACTTTACGTTTAATTCTACAGGAGGGGCAAGCACTTCCATTTTATGTCTACGCACCCTTTTAATCAAAATTTACAAGTTACGACATGTGGCAATTTATCAAAAATATTTTGTCGGTATCTTGTACGGTTTATGAAACAAGTGAAAATAAGCTAAAATCAAAATTAAGAATATGACCTTAACCTTTGACCTTTGCGACATATAAGTAATAACAAGAAAAACAGTGTTTGGGGCGATAACTCTTATATCGAAAAAATTTGTGTACGTGGTGTCAGTTTCAAAAGCTATTAACTGTTCGATATCATATACCATATATATAAGCGACATCTTGTAAATTTAAAAAAACAGCGAAGGAATGAAAATTAGGCGGAAGAAAAAAATAACAAGAGGCTCTCAAGAGCCTGAATCGCTCACCTTAATTCTTTTGGTTGAATCAATGATTATTTTGGCTTTTCAATTTATTTAAATGTTCTTTGAATCGTCCTATTTTCTTCAAAAGCAAAAAAAAAATCATTTTCTCCTATGTTCTATTTTAGCCATAGGAGCTATGTTTCTGACATACAAGGAAATGAAATATAAAATTTATACTAGATATTCTGAAACTCATTTAGCCTAAGTTTGGCTGAAATTGATACAGCAGTTTCAAAGGAGAAGATTTTTAAAAGTCAACATGATGAACAAATTGTGAAAAAAGTCTTTAAAGGGCAATAACTCCTTAAGGGATAAATTGACAATTTTGGTCAAATTGACTTATTTGTAGATCTTACTTTGCTTAACATTTTTGCTATTAACAGTTTATCTGTATCTATAATAATATTCAAGATAATAACCAAAAACTGCAATATTTCTTTAAAATCATCTATTCAGGGGCAATATACCTGAAAAAACAGTTACCCAATTCGGCTGAAAATTTCAGGACAGGTAGACCTTGACCTAATAAATACTTTAACTTCTTGTCTTATTTGCTCTAAATGCTGGAGTTTTTGAGATATAAGCCAAAAACTGCATTTTACCCTGTGTTTTATTTTTAGCCATGACGGCCATGTTTTTTGACGAAATAAAAAATAAAGCACAAACTTTATTTTATACACCCTACTGATCATTCAGTTGAAGTTTGGTTGAATTTGGTTGAGGAGTTTTAGAGGAGAAGATTTTTTAAAGTTAGCAAATATGATGAACAAATTGTGAAACAATGTCATCAAAGGACAATAACCCCTTAAGGTGGCTCGTGGGTACAAAAATTTTAGCCAAAAATTAAACCTTTATTTTTTCATTACAAATTTTATTTATTACACTATTAGTTGTTACTCTATGATATGGTACAAAAAACAACCCCAAAAAATGATTTGGTTTGGCCCCAGATGACTTTAAAAATTGAAAAAGCTCCAAATTATCTCCCTTTGGTCCGAGAACACAATTAATTCGTAGTGCATTTCTTTTAGAACATAAATGAAAATAAAAAAAATCCCACCTGCGCTTTCTCAAAGAAACTTTTACAGTGTGTTGTACTACTTTTGGGACAAATTATATCAAATTTATAGAAAACTTCATCGTCTCTAACTCAAAATATGGACAATTTTATGTTTAGGGCGTCTTGAAATCTTTTGACAGCTTCCGAAGTGCTCATTTTCAACCTTTTTCAGCTGGACCAAATCACTACTTTCCTTTAAAATTCTGGACCCAAATTTTTTTACAGTGTAATTTCATCCCCCTTCTTGCAATTTGAGGCAGTGAACATGGAGAAATAAATTTGGAAGGGGTATAAAAATTAATGGCAAGTAACCCACTGTCAACACTAGGGACTATATTTGTGAACAACGAAAATCAAGGGACGACAATGGTGGTCTCGGACCTAATAGGGTAGAAAGAGTTGACAAATCTTAAAAAAACTTGGTATGAACAAAGCTTAATGTATTATAACACTGCTTACAAAGTTTCATGACAATAGGATGTACATTATAGACATTAAGTTAAGTTCTATACTCATCTTTGCGTGTAAAATTTTGACGTTAAAATTGAAAAATTTCAACTATCAACATTTGGGGCTTTAAAAATTAAAATATTGCAAAAAAATACTTTTTAAATGCCTTAACATATAACTTATCATGTACTAAAAGCAATAGAGTACTCATTTGATTTATCAGACTTGGCATAATTATTCAAAAGTCAAATTTATATGAGCCTGTGCCTAAAAATTCAGGTTTTTCAATGAAGGGGAGCCTTACATGAAGATGTAATATTTTCCAGCAATTTTTAATTTGTGAAGCTTTTTAGTTATAAATAATCCTTACATATGTATTTAAAGTACTTTAAATGGAAAGAAAAGTTACAAATAACATATCATATTAGTTTAAAAGGGTCTTAGGCCAAGTAAGACTGGAAAAAATTTAGGGTCAATTAAGGCCGTGCTACATATTTACATTAAAAAATGCATATTGAGGCTATAAGAAATAACAATTTGTGTCTTTTTTATCATTTCTATACTCATGTGACATGATACAACAAATCTGAGCACAAAAAGACTCTTGCAATTAACTTTTCTTACAAGCAGTATGGGCTGAAACAAAGATTTTTGCCTTTTTAGGGAAAAACTTGCATGCAATTTATTCTCAACAGGCTTATATTTAAACCACTTGCTATCCTACAGAAGAAAAGAAATTTATTATGTGAAATGGAACAGGTACAATAGACATTGTAAAGTGCATTTGATACAAATTTAGTGAGGTCTGTAATATGGACATCAAATTTTATATACCAAGCTCCCCACTATTGCCTTCATCCAAACAAGGCGTTAGACAAGGGTCATTTATACAACACATTTTGCACATTTTATCTGAGATAAACTTCTTTTCTGTAGATTCAGAGTTCATAAATAAGTAAAAGAAGCAGGTAAAGGCATAGAAACACAAATATTGACCCATAAAAACCTGTCAGATAGAAAGTCAGGATGCCATTTATGCATCAATATTGAAAAAGTTATAAAATGCCTATTTTGACCATAAAATGCCAAAATTGGTCATTTTTGCAGAAATTCTATAAAATAAAAGTTTAAATACTTTAGTTTCATGCTATTTGACAAGTTGACACCATCAAATCATTTAGGGAAGTTGCCAGAGTACAAATTCTATATTTACAGATTTCACCTCTTAGGTCCGAGAACACAATTAATTCGTAGTGCATTTCTTTTAGAACATAAATGAAAATAAAAAAAATCCCACCTGCGCTTTCTCAAAGAAACTTTTACAGTGTGTTGTACTACTTTTGGGACAAATTATATCAAATTTATAGAAAACTTCATCGTCTCTAACTCAAAATATGGACAATTTTATGTTTAGGGCGTCTTGAAATCTTTTGACAGCTTCCGAAGTGCTCATTTTCAACCTTTTTCAGCTGGACCAAATCACTACTTTCCTTTAAAATTCTGGACCCAAATTTTTTTACAGTGTAATTTCATCCCCCTTCTTGCAATTTGAGGCAGTGAACATGGAGAAATAAATTTGGAAGGGGTATAAAAATTAATGGCAAGTAACCCACTGTCAACACTAGGGACTATATTTGTGAACAACGAAAATCAAGGGACGACAATGGTGGTCTCGGACCTAATAGGGTAGAAAGAGTTGACAAATCTTAAAAAAACTTGGTATGAACAAAGCTTAATGTATTATAACACTGCTTACAAAGTTTCATGACAATAGGATGTACATTATAGACATTAAGTTAAGTTCTATACTCATCTTTGCGTGTAAAATTTTGACGTTAAAATTGAAAAATTTCAACTATCAACATTTGGGGCTTTAAAAATTAAAATATTGCAAAAAAATACTTTTTAAATGCCTTAACATATAACTTATCATGTACTAAAAGCAATAGAGTACTCATTTGATTTATCAGACTTGGCATAATTATTCAAAAGTCAAATTTATATGAGCCTGTGCCTAAAAATTCAGGTTTTTCAATGAAGGGGAGCCTTACATGAAGATGTAATATTTTCCAGCAATTTTTAATTTGTGAAGCTTTTTAGTTATAAATAATCCTTACATATGTATTTAAAGTACTTTAAATGGAAAGAAAAGTTACAAATAACATATCATATTAGTTTAAAAGGGTCTTAGGCCAAGTAAGACTGGAAAAAATTTAGGGTCAATTAAGGCCGTGCTACATATTTACATTAAAAAATGCATATTGAGGCTATAAGAAATAACAATTTGTGTCTTTTTTATCATTTCTATACTCATGTGACATGATACAACAAATCTGAGCACAAAAAGACTCTTGCAATTAACTTTTCTTACAAGCAGTATGGGCTGAAACAAAGATTTTTGCCTTTTTAGGGAAAAACTTGCATGCAATTTATTCTCAACAGGCTTATATTTAAACCACTTGCTATCCTACAGAAGAAAAGAAATTTATTATGTGAAATGGAACAGGTACAATAGACATTGTAAAGTGCATTTGATACAAATTTAGTGAGGTCTGTAATATGGACATCAAATTTTATATACCAAGCTCCCCACTATTGCCTTCATCCAAACAAGGCGTTAGACAAGGGTCATTTATACAACACATTTTGCACATTTTATCTGAGATAAACTTCTTTTCTGTAGATTCAGAGTTCATAAATAAGTAAAAGAAGCAGGTAAAGGCATAGAAACACAAATATTGACCCATAAAAACCTGTCAGATAGAAAGTCAGGATGCCATTTATGCATCAATATTGAAAAAGTTATAAAATGCCTATTTTGACCATAAAATGCCAAAATTGGTCATTTTTGCAGAAATTCTATAAAATAAAAGTTTAAATACTTTAGTTTCATGCTATTTGACAAGTTGACACCATCAAATCATTTAGGGAAGTTGCCAGAGTACAAATTCTATATTTACAGATTTCACCTCTTAGGTCCGAGAACACAATTAATTCGTAGTGCATTTCTTTTAGAACATAAATGAAAATAAAAAAAATCCCACCTGCGCTTTCTCAAAGAAACTTTTACAGTGTGTTGTACTACTTTTGGGACAAATTATATCAAATTTATAGAAAACTTCATCGTCTCTAACTCAAAATATGGACAATTTTATGTTTAGGGCGTCTTGAAATCTTTTGACAGCTTCCGAAGTGCTCATTTTCAACCTTTTTCAGCTGGACCAAATCACTACTTTCCTTTAAAATTCTGGACCCAAATTTTTTTACAGTGTAATTTCATCCCCCTTCTTGCAATTTGAGGCAGTGAACATGGAGAAATAAATTTGGAAGGGGTATAAAAATTAATGGCAAGTAACCCACTGTCAACACTAGGGACTATATTTGTGAACAACGAAAATCAAGGGACGACAATGGTGGTCTCGGACCTAATAGGGTAGAAAGAGTTGACAAATCTTAAAAAAACTTGGTATGAACAAAGCTTAATGTATTATAACACTGCTTACAAAGTTTCATGACAATAGGATGTACATTATAGACATTAAGTTAAGTTCTATACTCATCTTTGCGTGTAAAATTTTGACGTTAAAATTGAAAAATTTCAACTATCAACATTTGGGGCTTTAAAAATTAAAATATTGCAAAAAAATACTTTTTAAATGCCTTAACATATAACTTATCATGTACTAAAAGCAATAGAGTACTCATTTGATTTATCAGACTTGGCATAATTATTCAAAAGTCAAATTTATATGAGCCTGTGCCTAAAAATTCAGGTTTTTCAATGAAGGGGAGCCTTACATGAAGATGTAATATTTTCCAGCAATTTTTAATTTGTGAAGCTTTTTAGTTATAAATAATCCTTACATATGTATTTAAAGTACTTTAAATGGAAAGAAAAGTTACAAATAACATATCATATTAGTTTAAAAGGGTCTTAGGCCAAGTAAGACTGGAAAAAATTTAGGGTCAATTAAGGCCGTGCTACATATTTACATTAAAAAATGCATATTGAGGCTATAAGAAATAACAATTTGTGTCTTTTTTATCATTTCTATACTCATGTGACATGATACAACAAATCTGAGCACAAAAAGACTCTTGCAATTAACTTTTCTTACAAGCAGTATGGGCTGAAACAAAGATTTTTGCCTTTTTAGGGAAAAACTTGCATGCAATTTATTCTCAACAGGCTTATATTTAAACCACTTGCTATCCTACAGAAGAAAAGAAATTTATTATGTGAAATGGAACAGGTACAATAGACATTGTAAAGTGCATTTGATACAAATTTAGTGAGGTCTGTAATATGGACATCAAATTTTATATACCAAGCTCCCCACTATTGCCTTCATCCAAACAAGGCGTTAGACAAGGGTCATTTATACAACACATTTTGCACATTTTATCTGAGATAAACTTCTTTTCTGTAGATTCAGAGTTCATAAATAAGTAAAAGAAGCAGGTAAAGGCATAGAAACACAAATATTGACCCATAAAAACCTGTCAGATAGAAAGTCAGGATGCCATTTATGCATCAATATTGAAAAAGTTATAAAATGCCTATTTTGACCATAAAATGCCAAAATTGGTCATTTTTGCAGAAATTCTATAAAATAAAAGTTTAAATACTTTAGTTTCATGCTATTTGACAAGTTGACACCATCAAATCATTTAGGGAAGTTGCCAGAGTACAAATTCTATATTTACAGATTTCACCTCTTAGGTCCGAGAACACAATTAATTCGTAGTGCATTTCTTTTAGAACATAAATGAAAATAAAAAAAATCCCACCTGCGCTTTCTCAAAGAAACTTTTACAGTGTGTTGTACTACTTTTGGGACAAATTATATCAAATTTATAGAAAACTTCATCGTCTCTAACTCAAAATATGGACAATTTTATGTTTAGGGCGTCTTGAAATCTTTTGACAGCTTCCGAAGTGCTCATTTTCAACCTTTTTCAGCTGGACCAAATCACTACTTTCCTTTAAAATTCTGGACCCAAATTTTTTTACAGTGTAATTTCATCCCCCTTCTTGCAATTTGAGGCAGTGAACATGGAGAAATAAATTTGGAAGGGGTATAAAAATTAATGGCAAGTAACCCACTGTCAACACTAGGGACTATATTTGTGAACAACGAAAATCAAGGGACGACAATGGTGGTCTCGGACCTAATAGGGTAGAAAGAGTTGACAAATCTTAAAAAAACTTGGTATGAACAAAGCTTAATGTATTATAACACTGCTTACAAAGTTTCATGACAATAGGATGTACATTATAGACATTAAGTTAAGTTCTATACTCATCTTTGCGTGTAAAATTTTGACGTTAAAATTGAAAAATTTCAACTATCAACATTTGGGGCTTTAAAAATTAAAATATTGCAAAAAAATACTTTTTAAATGCCTTAACATATAACTTATCATGTACTAAAAGCAATAGAGTACTCATTTGATTTATCAGACTTGGCATAATTATTCAAAAGTCAAATTTATATGAGCCTGTGCCTAAAAATTCAGGTTTTTCAATGAAGGGGAGCCTTACATGAAGATGTAATATTTTCCAGCAATTTTTAATTTGTGAAGCTTTTTAGTTATAAATAATCCTTACATATGTATTTAAAGTACTTTAAATGGAAAGAAAAGTTACAAATAACATATCATATTAGTTTAAAAGGGTCTTAGGCCAAGTAAGACTGGAAAAAATTTAGGGTCAATTAAGGCCGTGCTACATATTTACATTAAAAAATGCATATTGAGGCTATAAGAAATAACAATTTGTGTCTTTTTTATCATTTCTATACTCATGTGACATGATACAACAAATCTGAGCACAAAAAGACTCTTGCAATTAACTTTTCTTACAAGCAGTATGGGCTGAAACAAAGATTTTTGCCTTTTTAGGGAAAAACTTGCATGCAATTTATTCTCAACAGGCTTATATTTAAACCACTTGCTATCCTACAGAAGAAAAGAAATTTATTATGTGAAATGGAACAGGTACAATAGACATTGTAAAGTGCATTTGATACAAATTTAGTGAGGTCTGTAATATGGACATCAAATTTTATATACCAAGCTCCCCACTATTGCCTTCATCCAAACAAGGCGTTAGACAAGGGTCATTTATACAACACATTTTGCACATTTTATCTGAGATAAACTTCTTTTCTGTAGATTCAGAGTTCATAAATAAGTAAAAGAAGCAGGTAAAGGCATAGAAACACAAATATTGACCCATAAAAACCTGTCAGATAGAAAGTCAGGATGCCATTTATGCATCAATATTGAAAAAGTTATAAAATGCCTATTTTGACCATAAAATGCCAAAATTGGTCATTTTTGCAGAAATTCTATAAAATAAAAGTTTAAATACTTTAGTTTCATGCTATTTGACAAGTTGACACCATCAAATCATTTAGGGAAGTTGCCAGAGTACAAATTCTATATTTACAGATTTCACCTCTTAGGTCCGAGAACACAATTAATTCGTAGTGCATTTCTTTTAGAACATAAATGAAAATAAAAAAAATCCCACCTGCGCTTTCTCAAAGAAACTTTTACAGTGTGTTGTACTACTTTTGGGACAAATTATATCAAATTTATAGAAAACTTCATCGTCTCTAACTCAAAATATGGACAATTTTATGTTTAGGGCGTCTTGAAATCTTTTGACAGCTTCCGAAGTGCTCATTTTCAACCTTTTTCAGCTGGACCAAATCACTACTTTCCTTTAAAATTCTGGACCCAAATTTTTTTACAGTGTAATTTCATCCCCCTTCTTGCAATTTGAGGCAGTGAACATGGAGAAATAAATTTGGAAGGGGTATAAAAATTAATGGCAAGTAACCCACTGTCAACACTAGGGACTATATTTGTGAACAACGAAAATCAAGGGACGACAATGGTGGTCTCGGACCTAATAGGGTAGAAAGAGTTGACAAATCTTAAAAAAACTTGGTATGAACAAAGCTTAATGTATTATAACACTGCTTACAAAGTTTCATGACAATAGGATGTACATTATAGACATTAAGTTAAGTTCTATACTCATCTTTGCGTGTAAAATTTTGACGTTAAAATTGAAAAATTTCAACTATCAACATTTGGGGCTTTAAAAATTAAAATATTGCAAAAAAATACTTTTTAAATGCCTTAACATATAACTTATCATGTACTAAAAGCAATAGAGTACTCATTTGATTTATCAGACTTGGCATAATTATTCAAAAGTCAAATTTATATGAGCCTGTGCCTAAAAATTCAGGTTTTTCAATGAAGGGGAGCCTTACATGAAGATGTAATATTTTCCAGCAATTTTTAATTTGTGAAGCTTTTTAGTTATAAATAATCCTTACATATGTATTTAAAGTACTTTAAATGGAAAGAAAAGTTACAAATAACATATCATATTAGTTTAAAAGGGTCTTAGGCCAAGTAAGACTGGAAAAAATTTAGGGTCAATTAAGGCCGTGCTACATATTTACATTAAAAAATGCATATTGAGGCTATAAGAAATAACAATTTGTGTCTTTTTTATCATTTCTATACTCATGTGACATGATACAACAAATCTGAGCACAAAAAGACTCTTGCAATTAACTTTTCTTACAAGCAGTATGGGCTGAAACAAAGATTTTTGCCTTTTTAGGGAAAAACTTGCATGCAATTTATTCTCAACAGGCTTATATTTAAACCACTTGCTATCCTACAGAAGAAAAGAAATTTATTATGTGAAATGGAACAGGTACAATAGACATTGTAAAGTGCATTTGATACAAATTTAGTGAGGTCTGTAATATGGACATCAAATTTTATATACCAAGCTCCCCACTATTGCCTTCATCCAAACAAGGCGTTAGACAAGGGTCATTTATACAACACATTTTGCACATTTTATCTGAGATAAACTTCTTTTCTGTAGATTCAGAGTTCATAAATAAGTAAAAGAAGCAGGTAAAGGCATAGAAACACAAATATTGACCCATAAAAACCTGTCAGATAGAAAGTCAGGATGCCATTTATGCATCAATATTGAAAAAGTTATAAAATGCCTATTTTGACCATAAAATGCCAAAATTGGTCATTTTTGCAGAAATTCTATAAAATAAAAGTTTAAATACTTTAGTTTCATGCTATTTGACAAGTTGACACCATCAAATCATTTAGGGAAGTTGCCAGAGTACAAATTCTATATTTACAGATTTCACCTCTTAGGTCCGAGAACACAATTAATTCGTAGTGCATTTCTTTTAGAACATAAATGAAAATAAAAAAAATCCCACCTGCGCTTTCTCAAAGAAACTTTTACAGTGTGTTGTACTACTTTTGGGACAAATTATATCAAATTTATAGAAAACTTCATCGTCTCTAACTCAAAATATGGACAATTTTATGTTTAGGGCGTCTTGAAATCTTTTGACAGCTTCCGAAGTGCTCATTTTCAACCTTTTTCAGCTGGACCAAATCACTACTTTCCTTTAAAATTCTGGACCCAAATTTTTTTACAGTGTAATTTCATCCCCCTTCTTGCAATTTGAGGCAGTGAACATGGAGAAATAAATTTGGAAGGGGTATAAAAATTAATGGCAAGTAACCCACTGTCAACACTAGGGACTATATTTGTGAACAACGAAAATCAAGGGACGACAATGGTGGTCTCGGACCTAATAGGGTAGAAAGAGTTGACAAATCTTAAAAAAACTTGGTATGAACAAAGCTTAATGTATTATAACACTGCTTACAAAGTTTCATGACAATAGGATGTACATTATAGACATTAAGTTAAGTTCTATACTCATCTTTGCGTGTAAAATTTTGACGTTAAAATTGAAAAATTTCAACTATCAACATTTGGGGCTTTAAAAATTAAAATATTGCAAAAAAATACTTTTTAAATGCCTTAACATATAACTTATCATGTACTAAAAGCAATAGAGTACTCATTTGATTTATCAGACTTGGCATAATTATTCAAAAGTCAAATTTATATGAGCCTGTGCCTAAAAATTCAGGTTTTTCAATGAAGGGGAGCCTTACATGAAGATGTAATATTTTCCAGCAATTTTTAATTTGTGAAGCTTTTTAGTTATAAATAATCCTTACATATGTATTTAAAGTACTTTAAATGGAAAGAAAAGTTACAAATAACATATCATATTAGTTTAAAAGGGTCTTAGGCCAAGTAAGACTGGAAAAAATTTAGGGTCAATTAAGGCCGTGCTACATATTTACATTAAAAAATGCATATTGAGGCTATAAGAAATAACAATTTGTGTCTTTTTTATCATTTCTATACTCATGTGACATGATACAACAAATCTGAGCACAAAAAGACTCTTGCAATTAACTTTTCTTACAAGCAGTATGGGCTGAAACAAAGATTTTTGCCTTTTTAGGGAAAAACTTGCATGCAATTTATTCTCAACAGGCTTATATTTAAACCACTTGCTATCCTACAGAAGAAAAGAAATTTATTATGTGAAATGGAACAGGTACAATAGACATTGTAAAGTGCATTTGATACAAATTTAGTGAGGTCTGTAATATGGACATCAAATTTTATATACCAAGCTCCCCACTATTGCCTTCATCCAAACAAGGCGTTAGACAAGGGTCATTTATACAACACATTTTGCACATTTTATCTGAGATAAACTTCTTTTCTGTAGATTCAGAGTTCATAAATAAGTAAAAGAAGCAGGTAAAGGCATAGAAACACAAATATTGACCCATAAAAACCTGTCAGATAGAAAGTCAGGATGCCATTTATGCATCAATATTGAAAAAGTTATAAAATGCCTATTTTGACCATAAAATGCCAAAATTGGTCATTTTTGCAGAAATTCTATAAAATAAAAGTTTAAATACTTTAGTTTCATGCTATTTGACAAGTTGACACCATCAAATCATTTAGGGAAGTTGCCAGAGTACAAATTCTATATTTACAGATTTCACCTCTTAGGTCCGAGAACACAATTAATTCGTAGTGCATTTCTTTTAGAACATAAATGAAAATAAAAAAAATCCCACCTGCGCTTTCTCAAAGAAACTTTTACAGTGTGTTGTACTACTTTTGGGACAAATTATATCAAATTTATAGAAAACTTCATCGTCTCTAACTCAAAATATGGACAATTTTATGTTTAGGGCGTCTTGAAATCTTTTGACAGCTTCCGAAGTGCTCATTTTCAACCTTTTTCAGCTGGACCAAATCACTACTTTCCTTTAAAATTCTGGACCCAAATTTTTTTACAGTGTAATTTC